>NC_091446.1:47434976-48148261 GCF_964237555.1 Oryctolagus cuniculus
AAAATCTCAACACAGCAAAGCTCTCATTTATAAATGAAGGTGAATTAGGGGCAAGCTCTGTGGTGTAGTAAGTTAAGCCTTTACCTGTAGCACCCCATCCTATATGGGTGCTGGTACATTTCCCAGCTGCTTCTTTTCTGATCCAGATCTCTGCTTATGACCTGAAAATATAAGCCATCTTATGGATCTCCTTGCACCCATCTGGGAGATCCAGAAGAAGTTCTGGCTGCTGTGGCCATCTGGGGAGTGGACCACTGGAAGGAAGACCTTTCTTTCTGTCTTCCGTTTTCTGTAACTCTACCTCTCAAATAAATTAAAAAATGAAGGTGAAATAAATATCTTTTATTTATTTTTTATTTATTTATTTTTTGACAGGCAGAGTGGACAGTGAGAGAGAGAGACAGAGAGAAAGGTCTTCCTTTGCCGTTGGTTCACCCTCCAATGGCCGCCGCGGCTGGCGCGCTGCGGCCGGCGCACCGCACCGATCCAATGGCAGGAGCCAGGAGCCAGGTACTTTTCCTGGTCTCCCATGGGGTGCAGGGCCCAAGCACCTGGGCCATCCTCCACTGCACTCCCGGGCCACAGCAGAGGGCTGGCCTGGAAGAGGGGCAACCGGGACAGAATCCGGCGCCCCGACCGGGACTAGAACCCGGTGTGCCGGCGCCGCTAGGCGGAGGATTAGCCTAGTGAGCCGCGGCGCCGGCCATAAATATCTTTTAAAGCAAACAAAAATTAAAAGAATTTGTTAACCACTGATTCAGCCTTAAGTACATTCTTAAAGATGTGCTTCATTCAGAAACAGTGTATAATAGCCATCATTATGAGAGAATGTGTATGCAGAAAATCTCGTATTTAAAGCACAAAAGAAATCCAAAGCAAACAACAGGAATCTTTATGGGGAAATGGCAGGACAAGGTCCTTACTTATTAATAATAATCTTAGGGCTGGCACCGAGGCTCACTAGGCTAATCCTCTGCCTGTGGCGCCTGCACCCCAGGTTCTAGTCCCAGTTGGGGTGCCAGATTCTGTCCCAGTTGCTCCTCTTCCAGTCCAGCTATCTCCTGTGGCCCGGGAAGGCAGTGGAGGATGGCCCAGGTGCTTGGGCCTTGCACCCACATGGGAGACCAGGAGGAGGGACTTGGCTCCTGGCTTCGTATTGGTGCAGTGTGCCGGCAGTAGCGGTCATTTGGGAGGTGAACCAATGGAAGGAAGACCTCTCTCTCTCTCTCTCTCTCTCTCTCACTGTCTAACTCTGCCTGTCAAAAAAATAATAACAATCTTAAATGCAAATATCTTAAATTCTCCAATTAAAACATACATACTAACTGAATACATTAAAAAAAGCAAGACCCATCTATTTGCAGTCTACAAGAGACATACCTTGCCAACAAAGACTCATTCAGAATGAAAGTGAAAGGGTGGAAATTATATTCCATGCTAACAGAAGGCAAAAATGACCATATATAACTATCCTAATATCAGAAAAAGTATAACATAATAAACTGTTAAGAGAGACAAAGAAGGGAATTATGTAATGATTAAGGGATCCATTCAACAGGGGCATATGACTATAGCAAATATATATGCAACCAATGCTAGGTTATCTGGCTGTTTAAAACAAATGTTAATGGATCTAAAGGCAGACATAAAGACCAAAATATAATAATAATGGGGAATTCATAAACCTAGTTTCATCAATGACCACATAAAATAGACAAAAAAATTAACAAACAACAAAGCTAAATGAAACTATGGACTAAATGGACCTAATTGATATCTACATTTCATCCCACAGTTACAGAACACAAATTATTTTCATCAGTACATGGAACTTCTTTTAGGATAGACCTTATGTCAGGTCACAGAGAACATATGACCAAAATAAAAAAAGAAATGAAGTCATACCATGTATCTTTTCTGACTACAATGTGATAAAGCTGGAAATTAACAACTCAAGAATCTCTAGGAAATATACAAACACATGGAGACTGAACAGTGGAGACTGAATGAACAGTGGGTTAAGAAGAAATAAAAATAGAAATAAAGGTATTCCTAGAAATGAATGAAAATGACAACACATAAAACATGGGATACAGCAAAAGCAGTGTTAGAAAGAAAGTTAATAGCAACTGGTGCCTACATTAAGAAATTAGAAAGGCATACAATAAATTTTCTAACAAAGAATCTCAAGGAGCTCGAGAAACAAGAATAAACCAAATCCATAATTGGTAGAGGGAAAGAAATAATGCAAATTAGAAAAGAAATAAACAAAATTATAACAAAAAACATTATTAGAAACATGAATCGCTGTTATTTTTTCCTTTAAAAACTGAACAAAATTGTAAATGACCAGGTTTCATTGTTTTTGACTGCTGTATAGTATTCTATAGAGTACATGTCCCATAATTTCTTTATCCAGTCTACTGTTGATGGGCATTTGGGTTGGTTCAAGGTCTTAGCTATTGTGAATTGAGCTGCAATAAACATTAATGTGCAGACAGCTTGTTTGTCTGTACTCTATAGAATACTATACAGCAGTCAAAAACAACGAAACCCGGTCATTTGCAACAAGATGGAGGAATTTGGAAAACATCATGCTGAGTGAATTGAGCCAGTCCCAAAGGGACAAATATCATATGTTCTCCCTGATTGGTGACTACTAACTGAGCACCAAAGGGGGAAACTTGTTGAAATGAAATGGACACTATGAGAAACAGTGACTTGATCAGCTGTGGCCTGACAGTAGATGTACAATGTAATACTTTATCCATTTTAGCATTTTTTTTTGTTCTAGTACCATTGGTTGAACTCTTTAATTAACACACAATTATTCTTAGGTGTTTAAATTTTAACTGAAAAGTGATCCCTGTTAGGAATTTGGAAAACATTATGCTGAGTGTAATAAGCCAATCCCAAAGGGACAAATACCACTTGTTCTCCTTGATCGGTGACAACTAACTGAGCACCAAAAAGGAAACCTGTTAAAGTGAAATGAACACTATGAGAAACGGTGACTTGATCAGCCCTAACCCTGATTGTTGATGAGCAACTAGATATGTTATCCCTCTTAGTATTTTTGTTTGTTTGTTCTACTTAATACTTTTGGTTGAATACTGTAATCAATACACAATTATTCTTAAGTGTTGAAACTTAACTGAAAAGTGATTGCTGTTAAATATAAGAGTGGGAATAAGAGAGGGAAAAGATGTGCAATTCGGGACATGCTCAAGCTGACTTACCTCAAACGGTAGAGTTAGAAACATACCAGGGGATTCCAATTCAATCCCATCAAGGTGGCATGTACCAATGCCATCTCACTAATCCCAGTGATCAATTTCTGTTCACAACTGATCATAATGATAGGACTAAGAACTAAAGGGATCACATAAACAAGACTAGTGTCTGCAAATACTAGCTGATAGAATAAAAAAGGGAGAGAACAATCCAACATGGGAAGTGAGATACACAGCAGACCCATAGAATGGCAGATGTCCTAAATAGCACTCTGGCCTCAGAATCAGCCCTTAAGGCATGTGGATCCGGCTGAAAAGCCCATGAGAGTATTTCAGGCATGGAAAGCCAAGACACTCTGGGGGAAAAAAAAAAAAAAACCTAAATTAAAGATCTCTGTGAGTGAGATCCCAGTGGAAAGAATGGGTCATCAAAGAAGGAGGTACCTTTCTCTGAAGGGAGGAGAGAACTTCCACTTTGACCATGGCCTTGTCTAAATATGATCAGAGTCAGTGAACTCAGGGGGCTTCCATAGCCTTGGCAGCTCATGACAAGAGCCTCGGGTGATTACTGATGCCATAAACAAGAGTGTCAATTTGTTAAGTCAACAACAGGAGTCACTGTGCACTTACTCCTCACGTAGGATCTTTGTCCTTAGTGTGCTGTACATTGAGATTTAATGCTATAACCAGTACTCAAACAGTATTTTTCACTTTATGCTTCTGTGTGGGAGCAAACTGTTGAAATCTTTACTTAATGTATGCTAAACAGATCTTCTGTATATAAAGAGAATCAAAAATGAATCTTGATGTCAATGGAAGGGGAGAGGGAGTGGGAAAGGGGAGGGTTGCGGGTGGGAGGGACGTTATGGGGGGGAAGCCATTGTACTCCATAAGCTGTACTTTGGAAATTTATATTCATTAAATAAAAGTTTGAAAACAAAAAAATATAAAAAAAAAACTGAACAAAATTAATACACCATTGGCCAAACTAACAAAATAAGGTGTGGGGGTTAAAATAAAATTAACCATCAAGAATTGCTGAAAATAGCTATAAGCCAATAAATTGGAAAATCTAGAAAAATGGATGAATATGGACACATACAATCTACAAATAATTGAGTCATGACAGTATAGAAAACATAAATAGACCAATAACCATAGCAGAGTTTGAATCATGAATAAAGACCCTTCTAACAAGGAAAAGCCCGGACTTGGTGGCTCCACTACTGGACTCTACAAAACTCTGAAAGAACTAATCCTTCTCAAGCTGTTCAAAACAATTGAATGTGATGCAATCCTCCCAAACTCCATCTATGAGGCCAGTAACACCTTAATTATAAAACCAAAAATAGAGCAAAGTAGAAGAACCATAGACCAATATCCCTGATGAACATAGGGACAAAAATCCTTAACAAAATACTTGCTAGTAGAATCCAACAACACATCAGAAAGATCATTCTCCCAGACTAAGTGGGATTTATCCCTGGTATGCAGGGATGATTCACTAGTCACAAATCGAAAAATGTGACACAGCACATTAACCAAATGAAAAATAAATACTATAAAATTATCTCAATAGATGCAAAGAAAGCATTTGATAAAATACAGCATCCTTTCATGATTAAAATCCTAGGCACATTGGATATAAAAAGAACATTGCTCAATACAATCCAGTCAATATTTGACAAACCCACAGCCATCATTACACTGAGTGGGGAAAAGTTAAAAGAATCTGCACTAATATCTGGAAACACACAGGGATGCCCATTTTCACCATTGCTATACAATACAGTTATGGGAGTTTTAGCCAGAGCCATTAGACAACAACAACAAAAAAATCAAAGGGATATAAATTGGGAAGGATTAAATCAAATAATAGCTATTTTCAGATGACTTGGTCCTATAAATAGAGAACCAAAAGATTTTACTTAAGAGACTATTGGAACTCACAGGAGAGTTTGGTAGAATTCTAGGATATAAAATCAACACACAAAAATCAATAACCTTTGTTGAAAAAATAATTCCTGGCTGAGAAAGAATTTGTAAGATCAGTATGATTCACAATAGCTACAAACATTTAAATGACTCAGAATCAACTTAATCCAGGATGGAATGATTTCTATGATGAAGATTAAAAAAAAAAAAAAAACAAAGGAAAACATAGAAGAAAACACCAAAAAATGTAAAAATATTCTATGTTTGTGGATTGGAAGAAATAATTTCATCAAAATATCCATAGTACCCAAGGTAATTTACAGATTTAATGTGATCCCAACCAAAATACCTACAACATTCTTAGATCTAGAAAAATGTGATACACAATGGACACTGAATAGCTAAAGTGATCTTACACAACAAAAACAAAGCAGGAGGCATCAAAATACCAGATTTCAAGACTTCTTACATGCCAGTTTTAATTAACAAAATCTAGCACTGTCACAAAAACAGTTATGTAGACCAATGGAACAGAATAGAAAACCCAGAAATCAATCCACACACCTACAACCAATTGATTTTTGAGAATGAAGCTAAAATAAATATGTGGAAACAGGAAAATCTCTTCAACAAATGTTCCTGGGGCAATTGGATCTACATGTGCAAAACTATGCCACAAGAACCCTACCTTATACCTTATACAAAAATCAATTCAAAATAGACCTAGGATCTAAATCTGCAACCTGATACCATAAATTTACTAGAGGAAAACATGGAGGAAACTCTGCAAGACATTGGTATAGGCAAAGAGTTCTTGAAAATGATCCCAGAAACATAGGTAATAAAAGCAAAAATATGCAAATGGGATTACATTGCTTCTCAGCATTCTGGCTAAGATCAAGTGTGGGGAGTACATAAGACTAAGAAGTTTCTGCACAGCAAAGGAAACACTCAACAAAGTGAAGAGGCAACCAACAGAATGGGAGAAAATATTTGCCAACAGTGTCACTGATAAAGGATTAATATCTAGGATCTATAAAGATCTCAATAAATTAAAAGACAACAAAGCAATCAATTTAAGAAACGGACAAAGAATAGGCATTTTCAAATGATGAAATACAAATGACAAAAGACACAGGAAAATGTAAAAATAATATGAGCAGCAAGATGGCAGAATAGGAAGGGAGCACACTAATAGTCCGGGAAGAGACAGTTTAATAAAAGTGGAGATACTGCAGGTTCAAGGAAGAGAAGGGGAAGAAACAGCAGAGGAAACACTTCTGGAACTAGTGATTCACAGTGGACCTGTGTGGAGAGCATGGGAGCCCATGGTTTGGGTCACCAGCGGCAGAATCAACACACCAGCGCTGGAACACGAGGTGAACCAAACCTCAATAGCCCGAGACACCGGCAGGCAAGCAGAAAGAGGAGACTAGAGGGAATGAGGCTTGAAACCCTGTGGGGAAAATTTCACCAGGCTAACTCGAAGAGAGAGGAAAAAAAAAAAAGTGACCGATATGGACACGAGTTTCTCTCTCTCTGCTCACTTCCCAAAAGTGATCAAGACAAAGAGCACGCGCCATTTTGGACATACATCATAAGCAGGGTGACCTCAGGTCGGCACCCGCCCTCAGCCTAGCAGAAAAACCTGACTCTGGGGTGGGGTGAAACAACAGGAAATTAGGACCTAGTGAATGTGTGGTGCTAATGAATTGAGACTGAAAAGAGAGACAGTGGGGGAGAGAACTCACAGAATTCACATGAGTACTCTCCAGAGACGCTACAATTTGGCAACCTTGGCAACCCAGTGGGAGACTACAGGAGAATTTGATCCCACACTGAGGGCAGTACAGATTCCCTGTGTGGTCCTGGGAAAGAGCTTCCAATCTCTGGCTCCTGTGGGTATATCATTCACCTGCTAACTACATCCAATTCCACTCAGCTGTGTGGAATTACTTCCCTTTTGAATCAAAAAAAGAAAGAAAGAGAGAGAGATTTACCACGCCTAACCTGGGAGTGTCACCTTTGGCACATCCTTAACCCTGAGGAACCAAACAGAGCTCTCAGGCCACACCCATCTCAAGCCTCTAAGGATCCATCAAAAGCAGACAGTCCACTTAATACAGTCATAGTATAACAAGAAAAAACACCACAGCGAGGGAAGAAGAATCCAAAGAATATCTCCATAATGCCAAGCAACAAATACAGGAACAAGAAGGAAGACACTATGACACCCCCAAATGAACAAGACAACCCAACACAAGATTATGAAGATGATGAGATGGAAGAAATGCAAGATATGAATTTCAAAAAAAAATTATGATAAGAACATTTAGAAGTTTTCAAAAACAAATGCTTGAACTACAGAATTCCTTACTGAACAGGACAGAAAATCTCCTTCGAGAAAATGAAATCTTAAGGAGGTATCAAAATGAAATGAAACAACTAGTAGAACAGGAAAGTATGATAGTGATGAGAAATCATAATGAAATGAAGAACTCAATAGATCAAATGACAAACACATTAGAGAGCCTTAAAAACAGAATAGGAGAAGCAGAAGAGAGAATATCAGACTTAGAAGACAGAGAACAGGAAAGTATACACTCAAACCAAAGAAAAGAAGAGGAAATTAGAAATATTAAAAATATTGTTGGGAATCTACAGGATACTATTAAAAATACCAATATTCGGGTTCTAGGAGTTCCTGAAGGCATGGAGAGGGAGAAAGGATTAGAAGGCCTTTTTAGTGAGATACTTGCAGAGAACATCCCAGGTTTGGAGAAGGACAGAGACATCTTAGAACCCCTAATATACATGACCAAAAGAGATCCTCACCACGACACATTGTAATCAAACTGAACACAGTGAAACATAAAGGAAAGTTTATAAAATGTGCAAGGGAGAAACGTCAGGTTACTCTCAGAGGATCTCCAATTAGATTCACAGCTGACTTCTCATCAGAAACCTTACAAACAAAAAGGGAATGGCGAGACATAGCACAGGTACTAAGAGAGAAAAACTGCCAGTCTAGAATATTATATCCTGCAAAGCTCTCATTTGTGAATGAAGGTGAAATAAAGACCTTTCACAGCAAACAGAAATTGAAAGAATTTGTCGCCATTGAAAGAATTTGTCGTCCAGCCCTGCAAATGATGCTTAAAGATGTGCTACACACAGAAACACAGAAACACGGTCATCAATATGAAAGAAGGTAAAGGAAGGAAACCTCACAGCAAAAGATCACAGGAAGTTCAAAGCATATATTAGAAAATATCTTTGGGAAATGGCAGGGCAAATTTACTACTTATCAATAGTCACATTGAATTTAATGGCCTGAAAAGTTCAGTTTAAAGATACAGATTGGCTGATTGGGTTAAGGAACAAAACTCATCTATTTGCTGCTTACAAGAAACACATCTTTCCAACAAAGATACATACAGACTGAAAGTGAAAGGCTGGAAAAAGATATACCATGCCAACAGAAATGAAAAAAGAGCAGGTGTAGCCATCCTAATATCGGACAACATAAACTTTAACACAAAAACTGTTAAGAGAGACAAAGAGGGGCACTATATAATGGATAAGGGATCGATTCAACAGGAAGATATAACAATTATCAATGTATATGCACCTAATTACAGGGCACCGGTTTATCTAAAAGATTGTTAAGGGACTTAAATGGAGACTTAGACCCCAATACAATAGTACTGGGGGACTTTAATACTCCACTCTCAGAAATATACAGATCAACAGGACAGAAGATCAAAAGGAGACAGTAGATTTAAACGACACAAATGGATCTAACAGATATCTACAGAACTTTTCATCCTACACATAAAGCATTTGCATTCTTCTCAGCAGTACATGGAACCTTCTCTAGGATTGACCACATACTAGGCCATAAAGCAAGTCTAAGCAAATTCAAAATAATTAGAATCATACAATGCAGCTTCTCAGACCATGAAGGAATGAAGTTGGAAATTAGCAACTCAAGGAATCCCTAGAGCATATGCAAACACATGGAGATTGAACAACATGGTCCTGAATGAACAATGGGTCATAGAAGAAATCAAAAGAGAAATCAAAAACTTTCTGGAAGTAAATGAGGATAACAGCACAACACACCAAACTTATGGGATACAGCAAAAGCAGTGTTAAGAGGAAAGTTTATAGCAATAGGTGCCTACATCAAGAAATTGGAAAGGCACCAAATAGATGAGCTTTCAATTCCTCTCAAGGATCTAGAGAATCTGAAGCAAACCAGACCCAAATCTAGTAGGAGAAGAGAAATACTTAAAATCAGAGAATAAATCCATGGTATTGAATCAAAAAAAAAAAAAAATTACAAAAAATCAGCCAAACAAGGAGCTGGTTTTTTGAAAAGCCCATGACAGTAATTTCAGGCATGGAAAGCCAAGACACTCTGAAAAAAAAAAAAAAAAAAAAAAAACCTAAATGAAAGATCTCTGGGAGTGAAATCCCAGTGGAAAGAATGGGGCCATCAAAGAAGGAGGTACCTTTCTCTGAAGGGAAGAGAGAACTTCCACTTTGACTATGACCCTGTCAAATAAGATAGAAGTCTGCGAACTCAAAAGGCTTCCATAGCCTTGGCAACTCATGACTAAAGCCTAGGGAGATTACTGACGCCATAAACAAGAGTGTTAAATTGTTAAGTCAACAACAGGAGTCACTGTGTGCTTACTTCTCATGTGGGATCTGTCCTTAATATGTTGTCCAATGTGAAGTAATGCTATAACTAGTACTGAAACAGTATTTTACACTTTATGTTTCTGTGTGGGTGCAAACTGATGAAATCTTTACTTAATATATACTAAATAGATCTGTATATAAAGATAATTGAAAATGATTCTTGATGTGAATGGAATGGGAGAGGGAGCAGGAGACTGGAGGCATGCGAGTGGGAGGGAAATTATGGGGGGGAAGCCATTGTAATCCATAAACTGTACTTTGGAAATTTATATTTACTAAATAAAAAAAATTTAAAAAAGGATGAACATTATTAAAAAAAAACAATAACAACAAACCACAATGAGGTTTACCTTACCCCAGTCAGAATGGCTATCACCCAATAATCAGAAAATAATAAATTCTGGATAGGATGTGGGGTTGGAAAGGTATCCTACTACACTGTTGGAGGGAACTAGTAATAGTACAACTGGAAGACAGTATCAAGATTCCTCAGAAATCTGAACATATATTTGCCTTATGATCCAGCCATCCCACTCCAGGAAATTTACCCAAACTAGATTAAATAAACATACGAATGTGTTATTTGTATCCCAATGTTTTCTGCAGCTTGATTCACAAAATATGAGGTTTGGAATCAACCCAGATGTCCATCAGTTGATTACTCGATAAAGAAAAAGTAGTATATATACACAATGGAATACCTCTAAGGAATTAAAAATAATGAAATCCTGTCTTTGGCAACAAATTGGATACAACTGGAAATCCTTATATTTAGTGAAATAAGACAGTTTGAAAAAAAAAAATACATGTTTTCTCTGATGTGTGGCAGTTAATGTAGAATATAAAAATGTATATAGGAATGAAATGGACATTTTGTGGCATGGTTATTTCCAGCCCTTGTTGTTTATACTCCTGTGAAACTGTGGTATTTCACTTTTATTTGTTGAGTACTATGGTTAGCTGTGAAGTTGTGAATATTGTGGCTAGCAGATGAAAAACTCTTTCTCTCTCTCTCTCCATGTGTGTGTGTGTGTGTGTGTGTGTTTGTATGTATGTCTGATTTTCAAATAGAGAAAGAGAGAGAGAGAGAGAAAGAGAGAGAGAGAGAGAGATTCAGATAGAGATACTCCTTCCGCTGGTTCACTTCCCAAATGCCCACAACACAAGGACTGGGCCATACTGAAGCTAGGAGCTTCTGCTGGGTCTCCCATGTGGATGGTTGGGACCCAAGCCATTGGGACATCTTTCACTGCCTTCCCAGGCATATCAGTATGAAGCTGCATTGGAATTGAAGCAGTCTGGATTTCAACTGGTGTCCATATGGGATACCGACATTGCAGGTAGCAGCTAAACCCTTTAAGTCATGCAAGCTCCCCCTGCCAATCATATTATAAACAGTTATTGTTACTCTCTTTATTACCTATTAAACTACTAATTCAAAAGAACAACATTAAAGCCAATTTCTTTTGCCATAAGAAAGAATTATTAATTTATAGAAAATGTGGAAATGTGGATTCCTTAGGCAATTTCAATGTGCAGCTAGTACATGAGTTTTATCTCTTATTTCAATCCATCCTGGTAATATGAATCAATTAAAAAATCAGTAATTTTAGCTACATTTTTGAATGAAAATCCTGAACAGATTTCATAATTATGTCAATACTGCATGAAGACAGAATCAGAGAGTATGGTTCAGGGAGAGAGAAATAAGGAAGAAGTGAAGAGAAATTTCAGAATTCCAAATACAGGATGCATGTCCCCCTTTAACTTATTTTTCACCAATCTTCTGGCATTAAAGAAAATGACCATAGTGTTTACACAATATCACATATTTGGACCAACTTAGAAAACTGACTTCAACATAGTAATCCAACAATAATGTGAATTATTTTTTTTTAACTTTTATTTAATGAATATAAATTTCCAAAGTAGAGCTTATGGATTACAATGCCCCCCCCCCATAACTTCCCTCCCACCTGCAACCCTCCCCTTTCCCTCTCCCTCCCCCTTCCATTCACATCAAGATTCATTTTTGATTCTCTTTATATACAGAAGATCAGTTTAGCATATATTAAGTAAAGACTTCAACAGTTTGCACCCACATAGAAACACAAAGTGAAAAATACTGTTTGAGTACTAGTTATAGCATTAAATCACAATGTACAGCACATTAAGGACAGAGATCCTACATGAGGAGTAAGTGCACAGTGACTCCTGTTGTTGACTTAACAAATTGACACTCTTGTTTATGGCATCAGTAATCACCCTAGGCTCTTGTCATGAGTCCCCTAGCATATATTTCTAGTGTTGAGAGACTTTGCTTTTGTAGATTCCCTACTGATACTATATTAACCAAGTATTTTGAGGATATGGTGTTTTCATCGAATGTCAGCCACAAAATCCATTAATGTTTCCTTGGAGGTTTAGTAGCCATTGTTTTACAGAATAATTATCATCAAATATTGTTATTATGCTATGTGAAGAAGTATGGAATAAAGAAATCTCAAAGCTTGTGAGCAATTTATGTTCTTGCATACTTTTATAATCATTATAAGGTCAGGATACATTTCATTTATGCTTTTGTTTCTAATGGGTGCTTTTCAGTCTAATTTTAGATTTATATATCATGGTAAATCATTGTGAACTAGTATAAAAACTCCCTAAAATTATATGTTCAGGCATTTAATCATGTAATGTTGTATTAATATAATTCTTAGTAAGTTCTATTGAATATTTCTCTACTATCTGTTGGACATATTATATCATATTAATTACTGAAATAAATTTAAAAAATCTTGAATTGGAATCCCCTGGCACATTTCTAACTCTAACGTTTGGAGCAAGTCCCATTGAGCATGTCCCAAACTGTACATTTCCTCCCTCTCTTATTCCCAGTCTTATATTTAACAGGGATCACTTTTCAGTTAAATTTAAACACCTAAGAATATTTGTGTATTAATTAAAGCGTTCAACCAATAGTATTAAGTAGCACAAAAAAATACTAAAAGGGATAAAGTATTAAATTCCTCATCAACAGTCAGGACAAGGGCTGATGAAGTCACTGTTTCTCATAGTGTCCATTTCACTTCAACATGTTTCCTTTTTGGTGCCCAATTAATTGTCACTGATCAGGGAGAACATATGATATTTGTCCTTTTAGGACTGGCTTATTTCACTCAGCATGATGTTTTCCAGATTCCTCCATTTTGTTGCAAATGATTGGATTTCATTGTTTTTTTACTGCTGTATAGTATTCTATAGAGTACATATCAAGGTGGCATGTATCAATGCCATCTCACTAGTCAAAGTGATCAGTTTCAGTATACAATTGATCATAATGATAGGATTAAGATCAAAGGGATCACATAAATAAGACTAGTGTCTGCTAATACTAACTGAAAGAATTATAGAGAGAATGATCCAAAATGGGAAACTGGATATACAGCAGACTCATAGAATGGCAGATGTCCTAAACAGCACTCTGGCCTCAGAATCAGCCCTTAAGGCACTCGGATCTGGCTGAAAAGCCCATGAGAGTATTTTAGGCATGGAAAGCCAAGACACTCTGGCAAAAAAAAAAAAAAATAAAATAAAAAATAAATAAAAAAAACACACCTAAATGAAAGGTCTCTGCAAGTTAGATCCTAATGGAAAGAACGGGCCATCAAAGAAGGAGGTACCTTTCTCTGAAGGGAGGAGAGAATTTCCACTTTGATTATGACCTTGTCTAAATGAGATCAGATTTGTGAACTCAAGAGGCTTCCATAGACTTGGCATCTCATGACAAGAGCCTAGGGTGATTACTATCCCATAAACTGGAGTGTTAATTGTTAAGTAAACAACAGGAGTCACTGTGCACTTCCTCCCCATGTAGGATCACTGTCCTTAATGTTTTGTACAATGTAAATTAATGCTATAACTAGTACTCAAACAGTACTTTACACTTTGTGTTTCTGTGTGGGTGCAAATTGTTGAAATCTTTACTTAATATATACTAAATTGATTCGTTATATAAAGATAATTGAAAATGAACCTTTTTTTTTTTTGACAGGCAGAGTTAGACAGTGAGAGAGAGAGAGACAGAGAGAAAGGTCTTCCTTCTGTTAGTTCACCCTCCCAGATGGCTGCTATGGCTAGTGCGCTGCACCCATCTGAAGCCAGGATCCAGGTGCTTCCTCCTGGTCTCCCGTGTGGGTGCAGGGCCCAAGCATTTGGGCCATCCTCCACTGCCTTGCTGGGCCACAGCAGAGAGTTGGACTGGAAGGGAGCAACTTGGACAGAATCTGGTGCCCCAACCAGGACTAAAACCCAGGGTGCCAGCACTACAGGCGGGGGATTAGCCTAGTGAGCCGAGGCACCAGCCAAAAATGAATCTTGATGTGAATGGAGTAGGAGAGGGAGCGGGAGATGGGAGGGTTGTGGGTGGGAGGGAAATTATGGGGTGGGGGAAGCCACTGTAATCCAAAAGCTGTACTTTGGAAATTTATATTTATTAAATAAAAATTAAAAAAAATCTTGATAACTGAATATTAGATCTACCATCACAATTGTCAGTTTGTAAAAAGGCTCACATGAAGTTAAGACATCAGATTGACAGCTTCATGCAAAGGGCCATTGGTAATGCTGGTGGTGCTACCCCAAGGTATACTTTGATGTCACCTTTCCCCTGCTCTCAATGTATCTATTGATTTTAAGAGTATTAAATGATATTGATGTGCTGTGAGATTTCTCCTTTTACTTACATATTTATAGCCTCTTATCCAAAAGAGATAGTTCAGAAGTCTAATATGGTTTTAAGCAGCAAGCCTTTAGAAACCATACAGCATCCTCTACTGCCTTCCCTGGTCAGTGGACATTCTTAAGACCTGATTCAGGGGTAACTGCATGCATGACCCTGCTATGAAATCAGTTTAGCCTGGTGGGCAGACCTATGCTTTGAGGATAAATCCTCATATTTATAATCTCAGTGCTATGAAGGCTTATAGTACTCAGGATATGAGATCAATCATAAGTATGTTTAATTTATTCCTCCTTTCTGTTGATAACAGCACTCTGAATATCTCTCTTTATGTCATGCTCTGGTTGAACTTGCTAGAACGTAAATAAAGAGGTCTGCCTTCCCTAGCTCAAAGGTGGATACAGCAGGGAACCAGCAGAGGGTAAGTAAATCCCGCTCCTATTCTCTGTCATTAGAATTGAGTTCAATGCCATTAGAATGAAAGAAATGACTGGACTTCATGCATTCAATTGTTTGTGCTCTGTCAATCTTGTCATTTGTCTTTGCTACTTAGATTTCTGAGGCTTTACTACAGAATTCTCATAAGACAGCTTCAGCCTCAAAAATTTGGTGGGCTAATACCCTCCAGATAAATTTCCTTTATGATTAAAATGGCCAGGATTAATACTACTGAATATCATAATTGATAGAACATAACAAATATATGAGAAATAGCTGCATGTTCTTTCATATTCAGCAGTGGTAAACACTAAATTATTTAGCCTTGTATTGGTTTTTGCCTTTTTTCCAATAATAAAATCACAATATTTCACCCATATAAGACAGTAAATGGGTCTTAGTCTAAGATGTTGCAAACAAGTTTTAGGTAACACAGAATCAGTTTTGAGCAAGGCCAGCAGGAAAGGCCTATCTCTACGGATGGAGTATACTTACAAGGGAGAAATGTGATTCAGTACATTTTTATAGCTTGTATGCAATGGAGAGCTTTAATGTAAATATAGAAATCTTTGTGACTTGGTGAGATTGCACCATTAGCTGGCTGCAGGTCAACTGTCTACTGTAAAATCTGTAAGGCTTGGGAATCAGAAGAACTGTTTGTTCTCAAAAGGAAACAAAATCCAGAAAAATCTCCCTGAGGATGGGGATATTTAATGTATTACTCTTTATACTCTTTGCTAATAACTGCATGAATTGTATTCCATAATCAACATAATCTGCCAAAAGTGAGCTCTTCTCATAATCACAAGACATTCTTGGAAACATTTTGGGGAAAGAAATCCTTGGAAAACCCCAAGTGTCTAGCCCACAACAGGGGCTCCAGGATCCAGGATTTGAGGTATAAATAAAAATATAGCCTTTTTTATACTCACCAGCCAAAAAAGAAAAAAAGAAAGAAATTCTAGAATATAAATTATCTTTTAACAATTGTGAACAAGCTATTTGGGAGATCCTTGGTAGCTAATTAATCATAGCTTCACTGAAAGATACAGATGCCTCACTGCTAACAAAACTCACAACTAGATTAGAAAAAAAAAAATGTTCCAGTAAAATGGGAAGCGTTTTAGAAAGAGAACATTGTCATGGAGTGCTGAATTTAGCAGCATGGAAAAAGGAGTCAAGCCTTGTCTCTGCTAATGGATAATGCTGCTACATTATGGAAAAGTCATCTCAGACATTCCTCTTTCCACCACTTTTAAATGAGTCTCTTGTAAAATGAATACCATCAGTAGTTTATGACATATTACACTGGAAAGCTAGGTCAAACGACATATATCAAACATGCTTTACATGACATTTGTGGCACTCACAAAATTAGTATGCCTATGTAGATAGTTGTCAGTTATAGAAAGAAGCTGACCATATTTTTTAAATTATTCTGTTTAAATACCTGTGAGAAAGTGTGTATATATTCAATGCGAGTTTACATTCCTTTGAAGTACAATTATAAAATTGACTTGATTTTACAACTGCTGAATAATTAGTCACTGACATAAAGTAATTTTTACAAGATATATCTATTTACTTTTTTAATGGAAAGACAGTGTGACAGAGGGAGAGACAGAGATCTTCAATCTGCTGATTCACTCCTCATATAACCACATGGCTGGGGATGGGCCAGGGAAAAGTGAGGAGTCTGAAAATGCATCCGGGTCTCCCATGAGGATTGTAGGGGCCCGACTACCAGGGTCATCTTCTGCTGTTTCCCCAGGCACATTATCAGGGTGATGGATGGGAACTGGAAGTAGACAGGAACTGCACCTGCACTCTGATACGGGAGGCTAGTGTAGCAAGCAGCAACTTAACCCACTGAGTCACAATGCTGGCCCTGACATAAAGTAATTTTACAGAGCAATCATGCTACTTATTTTTCAATTTATGTATTTCTAACTTTTATGTACATGAGAAATATAGTTTTGAAAATTATATTTCTCAAGTAAACTTTATTTTTTATTTTTGATCAATTGAATATCAGTTCTCTAAATCTTTATACTTCCTAATGGATTTAAATATGGTCGCTCACTAAATATCTTTACCATCTGCTTCATCTAAACACATCCTTTCTTCTTGAAAGAACACAGGGTTCTCAAAGAATATAACCCGTGTGAAGGAATGTTTCAAACAGAAAAGTTCCTTCTTTCAATTACCTCACCAGCTGGTGCTGTGTGTTTACTTTTAGAGAAGATACCTTACAAAGATATGCTATGCTACTTTAAGTGATTTATATTTGTCACAGTGTAGGGAAAAGACATCTGCAAAGAATCTAAGTGTCTTGTAAGTCTTAAAACAATAGGCTTTTAAAGCAAAATGCAGTCTTAATTAGTGAAGTGATGGGACAGATCTATGAAACATTGTTAGTAAAATGGGGCCATCTTCCTAAGCCCAGCCTGGCTTACTAGAAGTCAGGTGACCAAATGGCCCAATCACAAGCATCAGCTCCACCCCTACCCTAACAGGATTTGCTGCTCCCACTTCCTTCTCTCTGCAAAGCTCTGTAAGACCCGTTCTCCTAGTACAGGCTGTCGTTCTCTGTGCATAGGGAGGCAGCCTTTCGGGTTTCCTCCACTCGACAATAAACCTTCTCCCTTACTCTGGTGTTTGGTGTGTTTTGTGGTGGCCTTTCCTTTCAAACATAATCAACAACCCTTTAGTGATGATACAGGATGCATGATTTAGTTATTTTCTGTGAAAATGACATATGGATGCTCATTTGAACAGTAGTTGCCATATCACTGGTGAAAAGATAATTTTGAGATGAAATACGAGTGCACGATCTAGTGGTATGTTATTATTGTGAGAAAGCATGGAATGTGCAGTCAGACATACCTGAGTTCTAATGCTGCCTCCATAAGTTACCAACGTATTTTACTTTCTGAAAGTCAGTGAGCCTCAATTGCTCTATAATTAAAATCTGGCTAAAGGTACATATGTGTCATGAAATGTTCAGAAATTTAGTTCCAAACAGACAAGCTAGCTTCCTAATGTCTAGCAAAGAGCACTGCCTAATACATGCCAAAAAAATGAAAAGAGTTACTAAACTATAAAAATCATATATTTCCAACTAGTTACCGAAGCACCTGGTAACCTTCGCTGCAAGGAAGTCTTTCTTCTCTGAATTGTCTCTTCATCTTTTCCCACTTCCCTTGTTGCTCAAGTCACCCAAAAAGGAATCAGCCTGACTACCATAGAAAAGCACAACACACAATGATCTGATATGCTGGTTTACTGTAGGAAAATGCCTTGCTTGCCTATTTTCCTGGATGGATCTTTAGTTTTCTCTGAGCGACAAAGAGTCCATTCCCTTGATTTCAGTCTTCTCTCAGAGTGTCCTATGATGGAACCCATAGTCATGGAAATCTTAGTGCTGCTCTTGGAGACTCATTCTCAACCATCCCTAAGGATACAGACAATCTTATGAATTCAGATTCATGTTCTTCTTGGGGTTAGGTACCAAAAACAGAAAATTGTTGTGCACTTTTGGCCTTGATTGCCTGTGCTTCTGGGGTTTTTTCCAAGAAGTCTTTGCCTATGCCAATGTCTTGCAGAGTTTCCCCAATGTTCTCTTGTAATTTGATGATATCAGGTCATAGATTTAGGTCTTTGATCCATTTTGAGTGGATTTTTGTGTAAGGTAAAATAATATTGGTTCTAGTTTCATACTTCTGCATGTGGAGATCCAGTTTCCCAGCACCATGTGTTACAGAGACTGTTCTTGTTCTAGGGATTGATTTTAGCTTCTTTGTAAAAGATAAGTTGGTTGTAGATGCTTAGATTGATTTCTGGAGTTTCTGTTCTGTTCCTTTGGTCTACAAGTCTGTTTCTGCACCTTTGCCAGGCTGTTTTTATTATAACTGCCCTGCAGTATGCCATGAAATCAGATATTGTGATGCCTTTGGCTTTGATTTTGTTGTATAAGACTGCTTTAGTTATTCAGGGCCTCTCATGTTTCCATATAAATTTTAGCAGCATTTTTTCTAGATCTGCAAAGAATATCATTGGTATTTTGATTGGGATTGCATTGAATCTGTAAATTACTTTTGGTAGTATGGATTTTGATGATACTGGTTTTTCTAATCCATGAACATGGAAGATTTTTCAATTTTTAATGTTTTTTTCTGTTTCTTTTTTTAATGCTTTGTAGTTTTCATGATAGGGATCTTTGACATTCTTGTTAAATTTATTCCAAGCTATTTAATTCTTTTTGGAGCTATTGTGAATGAGATTGATCTTAAAAGTTCTTTCTTGGCTATGACATTGTCTGTGTATACAAAGGCTATTGATTTTTCTGTGTTGATGTTATATCCTGCCACTTTACCAAACTCTATTTTTTTAAGATTTTATTTATTTATTTGAGAGGTAGAATTACAAACAGTGAGAGGGAGAGACAGAGAGAAAGGTCTTCCTTCCATTGGTTCACCCCCCCAAAGGCTGCAACAGCTCGAGCTACGCCAATCCGAAGCCAGGAGCCAGGTGTTTCCCCCTGGTCTCCCATGCGGCTGCAGGGGCCCAAGCACTTGGGTCATCTTATACTGTTTTTCCAGGCCATAGCAGAGAGCTGGATTGGAAGTGGAGGAGCCAGGACTAGAACCGGTACCCATATGGGATGCTGGCACCGCAGGCAGAGGATTAACCTACTGCGCCATGGTGCCGGCCCCTTACCAAACTCTTTTATGATTTCCAACAGTTTCTCAGTGGAGTCTTTTGGATCCCCTATATAGAGAATCATAACATCTGCAAACAGGGATAGTTTGATTTCCTCCTTTTGAGTTTGTATGCCTTTGATATCTTTTTCTTGCTGTGACTTCTCCGAAAAAAAACCCAGACGCACAGGTAATCAAAGCCAAATTGACAAATGGGATTATATCAAGCTGAGAAGTTTCTGTACTGCAAAAGAAACACTCAGCCAAGTTGAGGCAACCAACAGAATGGAAAAAAAAATATTTGCAAACTGTGCAACTGATAAAAGGTTAACATCGAAATCCTATAAAGAACTCAAGAAATTCAACAACAAAGTAAACAATCCAGTTAAGAAATGAGCAAAATACTTAAACAAGCATTTTTCAAGAGAGAAAATTCAAATGATCAACAGACACTTGAGAAAATGCTCAGGATCACTAGCCATTGAAGAAATGCAAATCAAAATCCTGATGAGGTTTCACCTCACTCCAGTTAGAGTGGCTGTCATACAGAAACCAACAAATGAAAAATTCTGGTAAGGATGTGAGGAAAAAAGGTACCCTGGTCCACTGTTCGTGGGAATGTAAACTGGTGTAGCCACTATGGAAGACAGTATGGAGATATTTCAGAAATCTGAATATAGACCTACCATAGCATCCAGCCATATTACTCCTGGAAATTTACCCAACCTAAAAGAAATTGGTATATTAAAGAGTGATCTCTGTCCCCATATTCAGTGCAGCTCAATTCACAATAGCTAAGAAATGGAATCAACCCAATGTTCATCCACTTTTGACTGTAAAAAGAAAATGAAATTCTGTGTTTTGCAACAAGATGGAAACTGGAAACCATTAAACTTAGTGAAATAACCCATAATAATTATGATATTGATATTGATCATGTTGTACCTATCCAACAAATTTAAACTTATGCTGGCAGAGTTAATAATAATGCACAGAGGCCGGCGCCGCGGCTCACTAAGCTAATCCTCCACCTTGCGGCTCCGGCACACAGGGTTCTAGTCCCAGTCGGGGCGCCAGATTCTGTCCCGGTTGCCCCTCTTCCAGGCCAGCTCTCTGCTGTGGCCAGGGAGTGCAGTGGAGGATGGCCCAGGTGCTTGGGCCCTGCACCCCATGGGAGACCAGGATAAGTACCTGGCTCCTGCCATCGGATCAGCGTGGTACGCCAGTCGCAGTGCGCCGGCCGTGGCGGCCATTGGAGGGTGAACCAATGGCAAAAGGAAGACCTTTCTCTCTGTCTCTCTCTCTCACTGTCCACTCTGCCTGTCAAAAATAAATAAATAAAAATAATAATACACAGAGAATGTACTCATTTTTCAAAAAAAAAAAAACACTATTTACAGGTGTGTGTGTGTGTGTGCTTATGTGTTTATATACAAATAGAATTAGAGTGACCTTCATCTTAGATTTAAGGCAAAATCCCAGGCATGATAAACATTGGCTCTATCTGGCCTGGATTAGGGTATATTTTCTGTGCTAAACAGTCTCTCTGCTTCTGTTACCTCGTGCTTATTCTTATGCTTACACATGGAAGAGTGGGGTAAGATATCACCAACAGTACTACATGTATTAGAATTATGGATGCAGAAATGTGTCTCTCACAAGGAAACTTTGATATTATCACCAGAAAGGAAAATGAATACAGGACAAAAAGCCAAGGATATTTGTTTGTACATTTCTGTAAAAAGTGTAGTAGATTTTTGTTACTGCTTTCTGATTTTGTTATATACCATACTGGAATGGTACTGAATCATTAGCAACTAGATATATGTGAGTGAGTTAATTTTATATCAGATATTATTTAGATTTTCCTGACTTCACCCAGCTGTCCTCCACAATTCCACCAGCCATTCAGGAGTGACTTCGCTTGTTATGGCAGTCGTCAGTCCCTCTGTAAGTCCTGAGACAACCGTGACAGTGACAAAAAATATGCCTTCATTTCGGAACAGAACAAAGAGGTCAGTTATCTAATATGACAAAAAATCACATCAGAAGAAAACACAGGAAAGAAAACAAAAACAAAAGGAAGCCAAAATAGCTCGAAATCAATGCCATTACAGAAAAAAATGACTTTCTCTTGTATTTATTCCCCTTGGGAAATAACAGCTTGTTCTAGAACTTTAGGTACTCAGAATAATAACTATTCAATTTTTTTTTTCCTGATTCATGGAGCCATCCTTAATTTCTCACTTCTGTTTTACCAACTGGATCTGTACTCCAGAATTAATACTTGAATAAAATGTTTTGTTTTTCTCCCACAAGCCTCTCCCCCTTTCCTAAGCTTTATTTTCTAACCTCTAATAAGCTCTGAGATAGGGTAATGTCCAATAAGCATCTTATCTCTTTCCTGAGAGACTACTTAAGGAGTAACAGAAAGACTTATTCCCTGCACACCTGTGATAAATAGGTCTTCTTTTGGTCTAAACAGTATTCCTAAGGGAACTTGCCTCAACATTCTTCAACAGTGAAGGCAAAGTCTTATAGTTTGTGTGTACAATCAACTTGTGTATCAACATAAATGCAAGTGATTACTTATCTTTCAAGATTCTTTATTCCTGTATTTTGTAAATTTAGGCTGAGGCAAGGAAATATCAACACATAGTTCCTTGGAGAAATCTTAAATTCTGTGTCTGCAGAGATAAATATTTTAAAAATCCAGCCTCATTTATTTCTCCATCTCCACTTAGAATTGAGGTAGCAAGGCATTTTTTTTCTCCTATATTTAGGACTAGTAGTAGCTGAAGTAAACCTACATGGAGAGAAAGCCCTGAAGGAATTCCACAATTCGTATCTGTTAATTTAGCATCTAACATGAGCCCCCATCACTTTAATCGCTTCATGATCAAGAAATAATTCCTATGTGAATCTATTTTACAATTAAAACATCACTAACAAAAAAGCAATAAACTTTAACTCTGTTATCTCCCAGAGTGTGGAATCCAACTTTTCATTCAAAGCCAGAATTAGGTGTCAGATTCATTAGCTAATGAGGTATTTCATTCTCCTCCAATCTTCCTTGCTGAAATTGGATCGCATGGCACCAGTGGTCTGAATGATCTTTGGCAATCCTTATCCATTCTCTATGTTCTCCAATGCCGAGTGGCCACAGTTGCTCCTGATTCCTGATCTACCATGTGGTGGCTCTACAGAGCATGCCTTCTCTCTTTCAGAACAAGATCCTATGTCCTATTCTTGGACAGTTACTAGGATACTTCTATTCACAAGGAGAATTCCCAGACACTGTACCTCCAAGTATGAACCACCATTTGATTTCTTTGCATCTCGGTTTTACTCTTGAAAATGATAAATCCCCTAAACAATTTTATAATGTCCTATTAATAGTAATATCTCCAATTCTTTATCTTTCCCATTGCCTTCTGTTTTTGTATTTTTATTTTATTTTGCTCTGAGTCCTAACAGATGAAAAATTTGCAAGCACCCAAATGTTTGGGCAGCCCTAAATTTTCTACCTTCTTTATTAACATGATAAAATTACATGACAGCCTAGAGGATGAGATGTGGAAAACACAGCCAAGTAGCTTCCATATTCTCAGCCAGAATCAGTGCAGATCAACTAGTGGACAATATAGGTGAGTCCAGAAAGTCAAAAGAGATGTTAAGTTGATTCTCCCAGAAGCATAAGAAAAAACAATTTATCACTTTATGCCATAGAGATTTTGAGGTTGTTACAAAGAATTCTTAACAATAAGAAAAATGACTGATATATCGATCAGTGATTTTGTAGTATTTTCACCCATTTCACTTCATTGTCTACATTCATTGAAATGACAGTTGAAAACTATGAGAAGTCAGTGTCTCCAGAAATTCGTTAAAAAATAAACAATCACTGGGAATATTTTATCTATCTATTCATATTAATGTGCATAAACAGAAAAAAATCAGCAGTATAAGGATAAGATATAAAGAGATGAAAATAATTGTAATTGAAACTAACTTGTACTGTTTATGGCTATTACTTTGTACATCTCTGTGATAAAAAATCAAGCTATGAATTTGTTCATGAAATGGGTTGTTTACATTTTCTTTTCATTATATTCATATTATACCAGTAATATAGTTAAGATAACAATAGATACTATAAAATAACCATAATAAATATAATTATCTTTATTCACATAGAGATTTGTATAATTTACATTTAGGTTTTTTGTAACCACAAAAGAATCATTACGAAAGTATAAACAGAAAATCTAGTTTTTCCTGTGAGACATTCACCAGCCATATCTATTAAGAACTTAGATAAATTTGATGTGAGTTAATTAGCATAACTGGGAAAAAAAGATAGTATTTTTCTTATCCAAACATATTGCTTATATTTTGTAAGTGAAAAAAATATTAGACTTACTTAATTAGAGCACCTCAGCAGTTCAGAACCGGGGTATTAGAATTCATTTTAGATGTTTTTAATGATTCTTTTTTACTGAACCACTACCAAAAAAGAATATTTGATGTTCTCATACATTCAGTATTCCTAAAAATATCAAAACAGTAAAAATCTCAAACATTCCTAATGATTTACATTACACATACACTTAAATATCTTTGTATGATTATATCTCTATCTATATATTTGATTTATTAAAACAAAAATGGAGAGGCTGGTGTAGTGACACAGTGGGTCAAGCTGCTGCCTGCCATGCCAGCATTACATATGGGTGCCGGTTTGAGTCCTGGCTGCTCCATTTCTGATCCAGTTCCCTTTTAATTGCCTGGGAAAGCAGTAGAAGCTGGCCTAAGTCCCTGGGGCCCTCCATCCACATGGGAGAACAGAAAGGAACTCCTGGCTCCCAGCTTTGGCCTGGCCTAGTCTTGGTCATTGTGGCCACTGGCGGAGTAAACCAGCAGATGGAAGACTCTCTCTCTCTCCCTCCTTGTCTCTCTGGATATCTGCCTTTCAAAAAAATAAATAACCTAAAAAAAAAGAAATTTTCTAATACTGGAAACTATTGGCCATATACACCAAAACTGTGTTGCCTGAAATTTTAATTGTAGTGAAAATATAACAAACATTTGAAATTTATTTATGAAGATATATTATTGTTAATTTTTTTTTAATTCTTGACTTCCTAGAGCTATGGATTGAAGTATTTATTTTGGAATCTACATGTATTCCTTCAGGAAATATACTGAGAAGCCATACTTATGATGTAAACTGCTTCTTCATTTCTGCAGGTTTAGTGATATGAAAATTGTGATTGATTTCTGAGATTACTGGAAATGAAAGTCTAATCATCGCCATCTATCACCATTGAGTGATTTGAGAATATATGGCGAATAAATGGTAACTAAATGGTAGCATGCCTCCCATGCTCTCATCAGCTAGTCCATACAAGCAGATTTCTAAGAAGATCACATCATCTGGGGAGCCCATTCTGAAATTCTGATAGAGCTGTTGAATGAATCATACAATTGTATACTCATCCAAAACAGGCACTTGATTATGTTACATCACTACATGCCACTAATTATACGGTAGTGGATTCTAGAAAGCATCTTCCATACACAAGCCTCTTCCAAAAGACCAGGTAAAATATTGGCAATGTTTCCTTAGTAGTATTTTCAGAACACTTAAGCAAATCAGATTTCAAATATTTATAATAATTATGCATTTTATAGAACCTAATAAATGAAAAATAGATTATTCACAAGAAACAGATTACTTGGAAAACTATTCTGAAGGTTTTTTTTTAAAAAAATGATTTATTTTATTTATTTGAAAGGCATTTACAAAGAGAGAGGGGGAGAGAGACAGAGGGAGAGGAAGAGGGAGTTCCATCTGGTGGTCCACTCCCCAAAGGGCTGCAATGACAGGGTCCAGGACAAGTCGAAGCCAGGAGCCTCCCCCAGGTCTCCCACCTGGGTGCAGCAGACCAAGCACTTGGCCATCCTCTGCTGCTTTCCCAGGTTCACTAGCTGGTACCTAGATCAGAAGTGCAGCAGCTAGTACTTGAACCGGTGCCTTTATGGGATATTGGCACTGCCAGTGGCAGTTAATTCACTATGCCACAACACTGGCTCTGAAAAACTATTTAGATTTATTCATTTAATAAACATGTTGGCACCCTACAGGTCACTGTTGTTGGGAATATAAATATGAATAGGATAAGAATTTAAAGTAGAATTTCTAATAAGGTCTTTGCTAGAATATTATTTTATGAAACCTTGAGTCTTTGCCAATACAATGAAATGACAAATTGTAGGTTCTTATACTTTATTCTCTACATTATTTTTGATATTCATCCCCTCATCTTGTGCTTATTACTAAGATAATAACAATTATTATTTTTAAGCAATGAGACTAAAATCAAATATGGTATGGTAGGCTCTCATGTTATTTACCATAATTGTGCTTTTCCAATTTACATGTATTGCAATTATCTTGGATAATTCCTTTCAATGTTGACTATATAAAAGATATTTATGCTGGTACGTAACATCATTGGAGTTGTTAGATTTTGCTAACTTAGCTTACAAGACTAACCTCCAAATTTAGTAGGCCTAAATTATTTAGCTTTAAAGGTTTCACCTTTGAAGAGAATGTCAACTAGATCCACAAAAGTATCTCTTCAGAAATGAATCACATCAAACAATCAAGTCTTTTAATTTTTCAATAAACTCACTTTAAAAAAAAGCTTAGAAAAAAACTTTATAGAACAGATGACAAATACATGTTAACAACAGGGTATAGGTATAACCTAGAATCCAGGTATATTTGACATAGAGATGAAAACAAGCAAACTAAGAACAATTCCATAAAAAATGAAATCAAACACAAAACAAATTTAAAATATATGCTATTTGTTAATATATAATATTATTTATTGTTATATAGTTAAGTATATACAATGTATGAAAAAATCCTTTACCTAAAGAGTACATATCTTTGAATCTTTGGATGTGATGTTTTAGAAAATATATCTGGAGCTGGCGCTGTGGCGCAGCAGGTTAACGCCCTGGCCTGAAGAACCGGCATCCCATATGGGCACCGGATCTAGTCCCGGTTGCTCCTCTGCCAATCCAACTCTCTGCTATGGCCTGGGAAAGCAGTAGAAGATGGCCCCCTGGCCCCTTGTGGGAAACCCAGAAGAAACTCCTGGCTCCTGTCTTCGGATCCCCACAGCTCTGGCCTTTGTGGTCACTGGGGAGTGAACCAGTGGGTGGAAGACCACACTCGCTGCCTCTCCTCTTTCTGTGTAATTCTTTCAAATAAATAAATATTTTTAAAAAGGAAATTATTTATAAAAAAAGAAAATATATCTAAATATTCACACATAATTATGTCATAGTTAACATTAGTGTGAGAACTTGGGCTGGCACTGTGGTATAGAGGGTGCAGCCACTGCCTACAGCACCAGCATCCCATATGGGTGCTGGTTCAAGTCCTGGCTGCTCTATTTCTAATCCAGCTCCCTACTAATGGCCTGTGAAAGCAGTGCAGGATGGTCCAAGTGCTTGGGCCCCTGCACCCAGTGGGGGACTCGAAAGCAGCTCCTGTCTGCTGGCTTCGAAAGGCCCAGCGCCAGCCGTTGAGGCCATTTGGAGTATATCAGTGGATGGAAGATTCTCTCTTTCTCTCACTCTGTAACTCTGATTTTCAAATAAATAAATCAATATTAAAAAATCAGTGTGAGAACTATAAACAATTTGGTTTAGAGCATGAAAATGCTTAATTATTGCATTTGTTACTTGCAAATATTCTGTTTTGCAAGGCAAGTCACACTAAATCTATACTAACTCTTCTCCAGAAATCAGTGGTACAGAATAAGACTTAGGATGAACAGACTTAATACTGAGATTTTCTTTTTATTTAACCCAAATGTTGGCTATCAGAAGCTTAGGGGTCACACAATTGGATTTTCAGAAAGATTTAGCTAACAAAGACAGCTAATGAAGACATAGCAATCCAAAGTCTTCTTTGGGCTTCACTCTAACTATGCTGCTAGCAAGTCAGATTTACATCTGTGGAATTTTAATTACCTATACCAATACCTTTTCTTTTCCCCTCTATTTTGAGTCAGAGAATGTGTCCCTAGAAAAGCCTGGCTAAACAGAATAAGAACAGTTGGGACACCTAACCAAGGCAATACCATTACAAGAATTGGCAGTATTGCAGAGAAAAACTGGAGACAGTGAGAAGGGGGGGGGGGGGCACAGGAAGGAAAACAGAATGAGGAAATAGGAGTTGGATATCAGGTGAGAAATATGAGGACCTCAAAGAATGGACTCTAAAGGAATGTGAGAGTGGATTTAACAGGAAAATTTGATATTTGAAATACAAGCAGAGAAAGAGAAGAGGAAATCAAGACTGATATATAGGATTTGGGCCACAGCTTGATATTAGTTGCCATTAGTTAATGAAATTAGAACATAAGGAAAAAGGAGGGGTTAGGAATTGGGAATACAAGGAGATCACAGGATAATTTTCACATGTTGATATGCACAGAGGTTATGTAAAGTGAAGTTCTGAAAATCAGCTGATTTTGTAGATCAGATATGTCTAATGAAACTTGGACAAATACAAATTTAGCTTGTATCTACAGAAAGAAATTAAAACTTTGACCACCAAGGATATCAGATATTATAGGGAATAAGAGAAGAAAACAAAATCCCCTGGAATCCTATCTGAGAAAATTAATATATATAAGACATACCAAGTTAAGAATGGCCTAAAAATTACCCTGAACTGTTTTGAGAGCTAAAATTTAGCAAATAAGAACCACAAACAAAATGAAGTAAAAGAAACTGAAAGCTGTACTATGAAAAACAATGAAGAAGTTATTCAAAGACAACGGAATAGTCAGTACTTACAGCAAGATAATGCCTAAAATATCTCACTGACTTTAGGAAGTAGGAGGTCATTGGTGAAATCAGTGCATGGCATTTCAGAGAAGCAGTAAAGGTGAAAGACACATTACAATAGAAACAGTCATTTTGATTTAAGAATTCACTCAAGGTTCACTGAATTTGAAGCTGAATTCAAACATATGAATCTAGCTCATTATAGAATAGTATCCCATGGAATCTTAGTCATTTACTATTTCAGATTCCCAAATAACCATTCATGTCCCCACAAGAATAATCTTGAATATAAAGGACAGGAGGCAACACTGGATGTCTCAGGAAATGTGACTTTTCCTACAAGATAATATCAGTAACTTTGACCATGGCCTTGTCTAAATATGATCAGAGTCGGTGAACTCAGGGGGCTTCCATAGCCTTGGCAGCTCATGACAAGAGCCTAGGGTGATTACTGAGGCCATAAACAAGAGTGTCAATTTGTTAAGTCAACAACAGGAGTCACTGTGCACTTACTCCTCATGTAGGATCTTTGTCCTTAGTGTGCTGCACATTGAGATTTAATGCTATAACTAGTACTCAAACAGTATTTTTCACTTTATGTTTCTGTGTGGGAGCAAACTGTTGAAATCTTTACTTAATGTACGCTGAACTGATCTTCTGTATATAAAGAGAATTGAAAATGAATCTTGATGTCAATGGAAGGGGAGAGGGAGTGGGAAAGGGGAGGGTTGTGGGTGGGAGGGACGTTATGGGGGGGAAGCCATTGTAATCCATATTCTGTACTTTGGAAATTTATATTCATTAAATAAAAGTTAAAAAAAATTGATTCAAAAACCAATATAGTCTACAACACTTCAAAGAATCTCTTTCCAAAGCCAAGCAACAACACTACCACAACCCTAAAACATACACTTTGAGTGAATATGCTGTACCTTATCCAAAAGCTTGTTTCTGTTTTGTCCTGTCTTAAATTCTTACGCTGTGACTTGTTGAAAATCTGTAGGAGACAGAATTGCCTGATAAGTTGTCTAACAGCTCATTCCTTCCTCCTACCAGGCCCTCAACAGTCATGCTCTATATTAAATTGCACTGCAGCAAGAGATGAGGGGGATGGTGAACCTGGACTCGGGTTAGGGATATGTGTGTGTGTGTGTGTGTGCACATGTGTGCATGCACACTCTTGATCATGCTTTAAAGAAAAGGTACAGGATTAAGTGGACTCAATAACTAAGAATTTACATGTATAACAAAAATAAAATTATACCTAGTTTCAAAAGCAAAGCTTTGCAAAGAAGCAATAATCATAGTCATTTTAAGGAAGCTAATTGACATATTTTTGGTATCTTTCTATTTTAATACCATTTTAACTTACAAGTTTCATGCTTAAATGAATTATTTTTAAGAAAATAATTCCATAAAACATATTTTTTGTTAATTTTGAAAGGCAGATTTGTGAGTTTAAGATTTCAGATTGATTGAAAATACTTATTCCACATTTGTTTTCTTTATAGGAACAATTTTAAATATTATACACAAGGACAAGGAGGTGGCAAAACTAAATGTGGATTTTGGGATTTCTTAACCTCCATCATTGTAGGAACCAAACTCTCTGTCTCTATATATTGCTAGCTAGTTGACTATCTGTCCATCCATATCTCTATCTAATTTCCTATGACTTTGTGTCTCTGGAGATCCCTTTCTAATACAGTATGTTTGGTTGAGTGCCAAAAGGTGGGAAGCTAATTTTCCATTCCCCACCATATAGAAGCAGGAATTCTGAGTCCCCAACCTCAACCTCACTGTGATTTCAGCAGGGTCCTCCAGCAGGTAAGCCAGGTTCCAATCCAATACAAACAGAGTTAATTAAGGAGGCAGTGTGAGCACAGCTGGGGTTATCACCTGTGGGCTTCTGTCCTCACCCCATCACTATTAACCAGTTTCAGTAGGGCTCAGGAGGGCTGGCTTTCAACACCATTGGGCATCAGTGACTCTGAAAAAAGTGTTGTAAATAAGGCTAGTCAGTACTCCACTTCATCCCAACCTTGGTGTCAGGGAAGCCAATAGGGAACAGCTTCTACAGACACCCAGCAGCAATAAATCAGTGAGTCAACCTTTAAGTCAACCCTCCAGAGCTCCTCCTACTGGTGGCTATATGGCCCCATAGGAAAGATCCTGTTAGCCCCAGTCAGAGGCAATAAGGCAGTGTAAAACAGAGACCCAATATTACTGAAAGGAGGGCTGCCATCCTGAAACAACATGGAACCAGGAGGTTAGTATGTCTGAAGGCTAGGAAAAATTTATTGACTACATCTCTGTAATGCCTGGCAAAAAAATTAAGATAGGTATTCAGAAAAGTAGTCAAAAATACATTTATTAATGATGGAAAAATACAAAACAAAATTACAGTCTGTTGTTGGTATAGTATTTGCATGTTAATGTAACCAGAATTTATGACATATTATGAACTTGAAACTTCATGTAGGATTAAAAGGGTAATTGTGGTGTAAGGAGACACATGTTTAGTGTTATAATGGAAATTAAATCTAATACCTTGAATCAATCATGGGATAACATCTTAAGCATTTAATTTAGAAATGCAGACACAAGTTAAGGAAGAAATGCCCTAAAAAAGAATATACTTGTGTAAGTGCACATGACTAGAGGAAATAGTATAATTTTTGCTGGACACCAAGTTGATGTTTTTTAACCAGGTATACCTACTGCTTTGATTAAAACAAACAATAAATCTAAGGAACTTTGCTGATTACACACACACTCACATACAAGCACACAAACGTATGCATGTATATTGATGGCAACTGTTCATTAGCATGGATTATATTTCACAACCATTCCAAGATGTTCTTTCACTTATTGTTTCAAACACACTGCCCCCATTGAAGGTACCATCATTTGGAAAGTTATTTGAGAAAATAACAAAGTGAAGACTTATTATCTCAAGCTCTGTTGAATTTTACTCTATTTTTAACCTAGATTTATGAATACAAAGTAAAAATATTCACATAATGTATGCTATTCAGAACCTAGTGCATTGTGGGTGCCAATTTCTCAGTAAACTTGTGAAGATGCCTGCATTTATTGCTATCCTTTTCTGCGAAACGTTAGCACGGGAGTGTAACAATAGCTAACGCTCCAAAACAGAGCATTGTAATACATGCTCGCAGTATCAGATAGAAAGTAAGGTTGTATAACAGACAGATTGTCAACACATCTTAGATGAAGGGACTCATGCAGAGACACTCAAAGAAAATTAATCAAGGAGAGGAAATAGGTTCTCCACCACCTTATAGAGGGTAAATGGTTGACATATATAAAAGCACCATGCATCGTGCCTGGCACACAGTAGACACTGAATATTCTTTCTTCCTTCTTTTATCAAACAAATTCAACAGATCAAAGAAAGTAGACAAAAACATTCAAACCAAATTCATTCAAACATTCTTAGCTATTCTCCAAATGCAGTCAGGAATACTTGTTTAGGTGAAAACAGCTCAAACTTTAAAAAATCAGGAATTATTTTTACAGTTCAAATAAAAGAAAACATGAAACTGAAATTTAAATTTTCAGTACTTCAATTATTTTCTGGCAGTATGCTTTATTCTCTCATATTCCACTTTACAACTAGGAAAACTGTTCTGGTTTTATGATAAACATTTTCATTGATAAAACATGAGCATTTTAAAATGGTATTTTTTCTTAGCTCTTATTAGAACTCAGAAAATCAAGCATGTGTTCACCTTATTATTTAAAAAAAAAAAGACTTTCAGGGTGAGCATTTGGCACCACATTTAAGTCACCACATGGGACACCTGAATGCCATGTCAGAGTGCCTGGTTCAAGTCCTGGATATACCGCTTGTGAATCAGCTTCCTGCTAATGTGCACCCTGGGAGGAAGCAAGTGATGACTCAAGTACCTGTTCCCTGCCACCCACTGGAGACACAGATGGAGTCAGGCTGTGGTTTCAGTATTCCGCAGCTCTGGCTGTTGCAGGTATTTAGGTAAACCAGTAGATAGAAGGTCTCTATCTGTCTACCTTTCAAATAAAACGATAATAAGTTAATAAAAAGCTCAAAAAATCATCCCCATTACTCAATTTTATGCTTTCTTCCAATTCAGATATTTATTTTCCTTGTCTTTATTCCATCTTTACTCTTCTTACTATAAACCTGCATTTATTTTCTAAATTCCTACCTTTTATTCTCTCCAAAAAGTCCTTTTACTAAATAACAAAGTAAAAATGATCAAAAGTCACAACCAGTTGAAAATAAATGCTCATGATCAAAACATTGGTTTTAAGAAAACAGGATTGACAGCAGGAAGATAGCTGCTCAGCAACCGTACCAATCAGTACTACTATTCTATGAAAAGCACACAGAGAAAATTAGCAGTTTATTGCAATGCTTTATAGTAAACACCAAAGTATCATTATAGCTTTCCCTTGGTCCATGGAAACTAATATTCAGAGCAAATATATATGCATACATTAAATATTTATTGAGTACTTAGTAAATTCTGGACACTAAGCTAGTTACTGGAATTACTAAAATATATTATACAAAGCCCCAAGTGATTTATGTCCTTTCATTTAATTCAAAAAGCAAGGCTATGAGGTTGAAAATGTCACCTGCATTTATTTTATTTTGAAGGCAGAGTATAGGAGAGAGAGGGAGAGAGAGAGAGAGGGAGAGAGAGAGAAAGAGGGAGAGATCTTCCTTCTGCTGGTTCACTCTCCAAATGGCCACAAGGACCAGGCCAAAGCCAAGATCCAGGAGCTTCATCATCTCCTACATGGGTATGGGGACCAAAGGATTTGGACAATCTATCACTGCTTTCCAAGGCACGTTAAGCAAGGAGCTGGACCGGAAGTAGAACAGCTGGGACTTGAACTAGTTCCAATATTGGATGCCAGCACCGCAGGCAGCAGCTTAACCTGCTGCACCACAATTCCAGCCTTAATATCTGGGTTTTCCAGGGAAAGCAACTGTAGCCTATCAGTATGAAATGACTTACTATATTTCAGGCAGAAAGGATAATGCAAAAAGGATTTGATTTGAGCTCTGACTTCAAAGCCTGCTTTCCAGATTTCTGTCAAAATATTCACCATGATGATGGCAGGGACGATAAATCTGAGGGTGAGTATCAAACCCTGTTTACCGGGACATTCCTTGATTTTGGTCTTGTACAAGGGTACTTCATGTATATGAATCAAATTATAAAATCACTCAATATAGGCAGAAATTTATCTTTCTACCTTCCTCTCTCGTCCCCTTTCTTCCTTCTGTCTACCACGATCTCTCTTTCTCCTTCTCATCCTCTTTCTCTATTCTTTTCTCAATGAGTATTTCAGTTTCCTTCTCCACTTCCTTTATCTTTTTGTGTGATTTTCATTAGTTCTCTTTGTCTCTCTGGGTCTTTATTTCTCTATTTCCTCATGTCACTATCTTTGTGTCTTTCCCTGAGGTGTGTCTCTGTTGGAGTCTCTCCGTGTCTTCTCTGGGTCTCTATCTGTCTCTTGGACAGAGATGTGAGGTTCCAAAGAAACAGCCACCTCTCATCCAGCTTTAATGACCCTTCTCAGGATTCTAGTGGCATGCTGCAAAGTTGAAGAAATCAGTTCCTTAAGTGAGAAAGCAAAAAGGAAAGTCACTGTCCTTGGATAAACAATTTGCATTTCCATAAGGATTCAGTGATGCAGAAGCAGAAAAGGCTCATTCTGACACCTCTGTGAGAACAACAGAAAGAGCATTCATTAGCTGGCCTCGCTTTGAATGATGCACTTCATTGCACACACCGCTATCCTCCCCCTGCAGGAAACCGTGCTTAATTCTGTCTGAAACCCGCCCTTTCACTAAGCATTGGAGTGAATGACTTTTCCAAGTAATAAGCACTACACATCTGCCATGGCCTGAGAATGCTTATACTCTAAATGCCACACAGAAAGCCACACCTCCTGTCCATTTCTTAGCCCTGAAGGAGCACAATCAACAAGCTTTGGGTTTTTCCATTTACCAGTCTGAAGGAGAGAAGTGCTTTGTTTTCTTCAGTGTCTTGAAATAATGACTATTTGGCTTTTTACATTTATAGCTTCAATAGCTATGATCTGATATTTAAGGTTCAGTGCAGCCTTTAAACAACTTGTGAGATAAAAGCAAATTTGTCCATTACAGGGCACAGGTGGAAACTTTCACTCCTTAGGGTGGAAATTATTTTCTTGCTGTTATCATTCACACACACACACACACACACACTCTTCTTGAAAAATAATGGCTGGAAGAATAAAATAATTCATGGTATTTTACATAATTTAGTAATTGACAAGTTTCTTGTTAATTTTCATGGTTGATCTGCACAAAAACTCAGGCTGAGTCTTAAAATGAGGACACTCAGGATAAACATTTAGAGAATGTGCTGAGGTTTCCAAGGAGAGTAACTGCTGTTCTTGGGCCAGTATCTGAGATTACCATGCTCCTTACATTACTTGTGTGTGTGTGTGTGTGTGTGCATGTCACCATTTTACTCATTAGTGGGTGACTCGCTGTCAGGCTGAGATCACATCATTTGCTTTCAAACCTGACTGTTTCATTTTTACATTACAGGTGATGATTCTACTTTTAAGGCCACACTATTCATACTCACATTTAAAATTACCTCCTTCCCCCTCTCCCATCCACATGGGAAACTAAGTCACAGTTATGATTATAGTTTCTGGGTATATTCTCTGTCTTGTCACCCATTTCAATCTAGATGAGTCTAGTATTCAACTTAAAGCTATGCATTAATTTAATTTCTAAAACTCTACCAAGAAGAAATAATCTTGCCATAATCTACTTGCAGTACGCCTTTTTTTTCTCACCCAAAATTGACTGTGAACACTAATGAATCCCCACATTTCTTCCCAGTATATATGAGCATGAGACTAATATATTACACCCCTTAGGTCATTGTGAGCTTTAAATCCACAATTTGTCATTTTATAAAGTGATAACAAGTAAAAATCCTATGAAAAAAGGATACATAGCTACATACAAACAAACTTTTAGTTAAGAGTAACAAAAACAGTTTGGAAAGTCACCTCTGTCAAGCAAAAACATATTTTTTAAAACATAATTATATAGTCTCATTTTCCATGTGACAAAATGGTATACCAGTGGTCCCAGTAATAACAACTCATATCCAAAAGGAAATAAAAAAACATGATTAACACCAAAATCTACTCCATGGAGAGTCTCAAGTAAAATTGAACTTTTAGATGACAAATATACAAACTCCATCAAGAAGAAATGTGGGCTGTTTGTTTTGATGACTTATGCCAAACTGAGTTTATTCATACATTGAGATCCTGAGTGGAACTTAAAACAATGTATTTCTGCCCAGTGTTAGGGTTACAATAAAAGTTAAATACAGAGAAGAGGCATCTGTAATGGAAAAAAAGTTGAGATGACAGCTTATTTAGGAAAGAAGTTTCACATCATTTTAGATTATGAGGGTAAAAATCAAAGTTCCTACGTCTGAAATTGTACCTGTACACATGATGGTAGCATACTCATCTACACTCACACACATTTAGAGAATTTAGATTTTTGTTTTACTTTCTACTATTGTTAGAATGGATTATTATTTTTCCAGGGAGTAAAATCCCACATGATCAGGTGATAACAGAAAGGAATCAATAATTACTCAAGATATATTTGCTTGACATACATCTGATGTGTGTACTAATTTCTAATTTAGGATGTATGCCAAATTATTAGGGAATTTTTGCAGATAATAAAATAATTTATATCTGTCTGCTATTAAAGTTGGATGATAAAAAGACACAATGAATACATGGCAAAATTTAGTGAAAAGACAAAAAAAAACTGCACTGGCATTGAACTCTGAAGCATTTTTAAAAAGAATGATGCTGTTTTGTAAAACTAATTTTATAGTTCAAAAATTTATCCTATCAAACAATATTAGTGAATATATTACAGTATTGCAAATCTAGAAAATGATTTATTCAAAGCTCTTCATAAATAATATTCAAAACAACCATATCATTTTCTAGAGAACCAAGTAACACTTAAGTAGCACAAACTCTGACTTGCTCAGTTTCTTGATGGTTAAAGTTTAGGGGTAGTTTTTGTGTCAAAGTTATGTGGATTACATTCACTACACAGTACATCATTGCAACAGCTGAGAGGTGAGGAGGTCGCCACTCCGTGGAATTGGGCACCCATTAAATCGCACTTTTATTTCATAGTAGAATGCGTCTACCAGTCAAGGGGATCAAGTTGCTGAAACTTGAAGATGCCCACGTACAGATAAATGCACTGACTCACACTTAGCTGTACCTTAAACAAACTAAAGAAGCACACAGTAGCAGCAACTTACTGTAAAAAATAAGTTCACGTGAACATATATAAAAAAGCTGCCTAATGCTGTGTAAACTTTGGGAAGCACTCCACTATGCATAACATATGCCTCTTTTATAAATTATTTGCTGCTCTAATGTTAAGCAACACAATAACTTAAGTATTTGGTTACTAGGTTTGACAATTGGGTCTTTATGAAAGCAAGTGAGGATGAGTTGGAGTTAACCTTACCTGGGGCCATCATATTATATTCCAATTATCAAAGTCCTTTTGCATACATTCTACAACCTCATCAAATCGAGGACCATCTGTGCACACACAGATACCCATTTGAGTATCAGTAGACGGAGCCTCTAACTTCTTAGTTAGGTCCTTATAGCTACTAAGGTATGTTTTTAAGGCAAGGATTCTACCACAAAGTGGAAAACATATTTTCTAATATTAATTTTTGGATTTCAAGAATAAAGTTAACCTAGGCTCAAATTTGAAGAAGCTAACATTTGCAGATACCTGTAAAAAGGGATACATATTCTAATGTACCAAATAATCTATAATAAAAACATAAAAGTTAGTCTATACTATGATACAACAAGAAACACAATACTGTTCATTGTGATACTCGTTTAGCTGCTTTAACTTTCCTACCAACTATAACCTCTAGCAACTACTACATGTAAACCAAACATCAGTATTTGCACACACAAAACGAAAACATAGCCCATTGATCCTGATGCCTTTTTTCTATATTTTATCAGGACGGTTAAGTGGAGAAAGTGGTTGAAGATTGCATTTCCTTTAAATGACAAACCAGATAAAACTATAATTCAAAAGCATGTGTCTTTGTAACAATTACATTAATATCTCAAGAAAATTACAACAGCACACAGTAATCAGGAAGAATAAGAAGTGGTAGGTTCACACTTCCAGCAAATAATTACTTGTACATTATAACTACTCTTTGAGCAAACATCACAGAAAGTGCTATCATGACGGAGATGCATTGTACTGAAACAAGGTCTTAACTTTCTCTGCAGTTCACTGCTATCTTAAATTTGAAGGAATAAGAAAACAGAGGGGGATACGAACAAGAACTTACTTGCAGATTAAAGTTTCATCTTTAGCCGATGTAAGATTATGCAGCAAGTTTTCTTGCCAAGACTGTCTCTTGCACATCCCTTTCAAAACAACCAATGCTCATTTTATTCCAAGACGATTCACTTACACGTTACACCTCTTGCTTCTATGAGGCATTGATATCCACTCGTATCAGAAAAAAAATACTACTAGAGATTTAAAAAGCACAATAAAACGAAACACCTCAACATATTAACTCAGAATGCATACCATCATTCTCCACGTTCTGAGATGTATGCCAACAGCTTTAGTTATCACAAGCAACTAACTCTAAGCTGCTAGCAGGAATCTGCCTGCCCTCTATCTGTCGCTGTTAGCTCAGCAGTTGATTCACTGGCACGGAAGCAACAGCAATTAGCTATCCTGCTTCTCACAGCACACAGAGGAGAGAGCTGAGCGTGCTAAACCACACAGTGACTGGTGAGCTCTTCACACTAATTAGTAGCAGGTGCTACAGCCCCAAACGACAACTTGATGTCCCACTGATCATCGGTAGAGGCTGCCTGATTGTACTCTTTCCTTTCAGTGGTGATTCTCTGTTCTCTTTTGTCTGGTTATTTTTACTTTTACATCACCAGTACTCGGAAGTTCAGCAGCTTGTAGTCAACAGCAATATTCCTGATAAGTCAGAATAATCCCTTAGGCTCCTTTTCTCTCTGTCTCTCTACTCTCTCTTTCATAAAATCTACTCTCTTATGTCAAGTCCTCTACCTGACTTCTGCATAAAGAAACTTCGCACATTCTTTAGAAACCCAAAGTAGACTTTTAAGGTTTTTATGAACACATTCGATGCATATGGGGGTAACATGGAGAAACACACTGTAAGCATGTTTCTTAAACATGCCTATTACAAAATTGCATTGATGGGCATGCAAACTAGTAGAAAAGTTCTTCTGTTATCTAAATTAGGGATAGATTCCTTAAGGAATCTGCCCTGGCTAGTATTTATTAAAGTCCATGTCACAGGGGCCAGCACTGTTAGGTAGCAGATAAAGCTGCTGCCTACAGTGCCAGTGTCCCAAAGGGGCACTGGTTTGAGTCCTGGCTGCTCCACTTCCCATCCAGCTCTCTGCTATGGTCTGGGAAAACAGGGGAAGATGACCCAAGTCCTTGGACCCCTGCAACTGTGTAGTAGACCTGGAAGAAGCTCCTTACTCCTAGTTTCAGATTGGCCCAGCACTGGATGTTGTAGCCATCTGGGGAATGAACCAGAGGATGGAAGAATCTCTCTCTTTCTCTCTCTCTCTGCCTCGCCTTCTCTCTCTGTGTAACTCTGCCTTTCAAATAAATAAGTAAATCTTTTCTTTAAAAAAGTCCATGTCATGTTTTACCCACGATTTACCTGAACTTCTGAGAAGGAAGGATCCATAAATGAAAATAATGCCAGAATATATTACAGTAGTGGTGTGGCAGAGCAAATATCCAGAGGCTGGCAGGAAATAACACAGTGCAGACCATTACAGAAAAAACACCCCAGAGCACCTGCCTTCTTCATGAACAAGGTAGATTATTTAACATAAAGATACCGTTATTCTATTTAAGAAAAAATAAAAATAAATAGTGTTGAAAGTTTCCATGTTTAATGCATATATTTGCATGGGAATAACATCATTTTTAAAGATTTATTTATTCATTTGAGAGGCAGAGTTATAGACAGAGAGATGGGCAGGGAGAAAGAGAGAGACAAAAAGAGAGAGCAAGATCTTCCATCCCCTGGCTTACTCTCCACACGGCCGCAATGGCTGGAGCTGGGCCAATCTGAAGCCAGGAACCAGGAGATTCATTCAGGTTTCCCAGTTGGGTACAGGGGTCCGAGCACGTGGGCCATCTTCTACTACTTTTCCCAAGCCATTAGCATGAAGCTGGACTGGAAGTGAGGCAGCTAGGACTCCAATCAGTGCTCACATGGGGTGCAGATGCTGCAGATATTGGCTTAACTCACTGCGCCACAGCCCTGGTGCCTAAGATTTGTCCTTTTAATATTAGTGTGTTGAGGCTAAGTACTAACCATGCAATCTATAAAAATCACAAAAAAACAAATCAAATAAACTGCTACATTTCTAAAATCAAAAGGTATTCAAATATATTCATATACCTAGGAACTGGACATATCATAATGACTTACGGATTAATGGTGATTATTATTGCAGTGACAGAATGGTAGATTTGCACTCCAATGATCTTTTAATAAACATGTTTCTCAATTTCTTTTAACTGTAAATTTTCTGTCATTCGTTTATCCTCCCCAAAATAGCCATTTGAATACGTTCAATAGGTATATATTTTCACTTGCATGTATTGATATAAAATGTGCATGTATTGCTTAAAGCAAAGGACAAAAATATATAGTGAAATATTTTTATAAAACACATATTCTTACATTTTACAGAATATAACAGAAGCACATAATGCTCTAGTCTTATGCCAAAACTTGGCTACATTTTATATACAGCTGTGAAGATTATGATAAACATTTGTGTTCTTTCCAGTTCATCTGTGCATTGGTATTTAATGAACATTAAAAAGCAAATAGCAAGTCAAAGACACAAACTTTATTTTCTGTATTTTTTTTTTGGAATCTTGACGAGTTGATAATAAGTTTATACACAGAATTTGCTAATAACGCAAGTCTACTTCTTTTGTTGCTGTTTACTCCATGGACTAGCCCTGGCAAATTTATATACTAACTAAAAAGGATATTTCTCATGGGCTTTCAAGTCCAGTCTCTGGTAGGGAGCATTTCAATGTATCTGATTAAAGTACAGCAAAGTAAAACCAACTCATACATTATTCTCAACTATATCTCATTGCTAAAGCAAGACATAAGAGGATTTTGCCCAACCTTCTAGAAGGAAGACCCAGTCCTTATGTCAATAGGAACTGCACAGTAAAGGGGAGTATGGAAGATATTTTTTTTTTAACTCAGATTAAAGCTTTACTGAACAAAAGCTTCTGCAGTATTATCAAAATAGCCTCGCTCATTACATGCAGTATCTCACTGAGTTGCCTGAGATCAAGCCATTCTAGACTTGTTATTTTCAGCAGTCATTTAGTGTTAAGATTCAAACTGTTACAACCACACATTAAGAACTCAACCAGGAACCTGGGGGCTGGGAAATCAGTTTCACACCAACAAGTCTGCCATGATTTCATGTTGAACAACATTATTTTTTTGAATTATGAATGCCTTTATTGTCAGGATTCAAGGTAGACATAGTTGTTTCTAGTCAGTAATATCTGCATGCAATTTTATTTTAATTTTATTATGTCGAGGACTTGTCTGTGCTACTGTGACAGCTCAAGGGATAAGGAACTATATAATCTCAATACTGCTTAGCTCTGTTGATGCTGAGCCTTTGCACAGGCAGACTGCTATTTTACAAGAGCAATTTTGGGATATAAAAGTTTAAGAGTAATGCCAAAGCAACAACTAAGTTAATAAAATTACAATTGTATTATGTAGAAATAAAATGTGAAATAGTAAAATATGTGAAAAATATGTGAAAATTTTTAACTATTCAGATAATCTTTTAACATATAATTATTTTTCTTCTGAATATTTATTCATGGTTTATTCTGAATATTTTGTTTATTTGAAATACGTGATTTATTTATTTGAAAGACCATATGATGGAGAAAGAGGGAGAGAAGGAGACATGCACGCATGCACACACACACACACAGACATCTTCCATTTTCTGGTTAGCTTACTGAATGTCAGCAACAGCCAGGACTGAACCAGGCTGAAGCCAGGAGACAGGCACTGCATTGGAGTCCACTAATTGGATGGCAGGGACCTTTGGGCCATCATCTGATTCCTCCCTTGTGCATTGGCAGAAGCTGAGTCAGAAGTGGAGCCAGGACCCACTATCAGGCACTGTTATGGGATGCGAGCATCCCAAGCTGTGGCTTCACCCACTGGCCATAATACCCACCTCTGAAATTTGATTCTTAAACTGTATCAAATATGGAGTGAGAAATGCAACTTTATGTATATCTTCTGGGCTTTCAAATACAGGAATTATTTTTAAACTTGAATGAGATTAGAAATTAGAAATATATATATATGAAATTATTTGAGTATTTTATATAATCTAAAATCTTTCACACAAAGAAATACAACTGAAAAGAAGTACACTTAATGATCACAGTATGATACAAAAAAAAGCATGGCATTTTTAGAACTATCTATTTCATACTTGCCTTTGGGATACTTTTTTTCCACACAGTCAGAAATTTAGACTTCACAAAATAGTCTATTAGATTAAACTGAAACTTAAAGCAAAATGACTTCTGCTATCTCTTAGCCATTACAGTTCTAATATTCAGAATGTGTTAGTATTTTATTATCACATAACAAGTCACCACAAATCGAGGAAGTTGTCAGAACTTTCATTCATTATTTCAAACTTGCGTGGGTCAGAGATCCAGGTCAGGATCCCACAAAGCTGTAATCAAAGTGTTGATTGAACCAACTTCTCTTCTAGGGGCTGTTGCCAAGGTCATTGAGAATGTTTGGTAGAAATCCTTTGCTTGTGACTGTGTGATTAAGGGCCCTGGCTAGACTTCTTTCGGCTTTAGACTAGATGTTTCCTCCACACATTAGAAACTGATCACACTTCCTGTGCCTCATAACCCTCTTCATAGGCAGTTTCTAAAAGAGTTGCTTGCTTTCAAGGCTACTAGAAGAAACTATAAGTACTAGCAAGGCAACATTTTACTTCTATCTTTTGACATCATTTTAGGATTGCTATCACATCACCTTTGTCACATTCTTGTGACTGTAAACAAGTTATGGTTTCCACCCTGGCTCAAGGGGAGTAGACTGTACAGGATGTAATACTAGTGGTTCTGATCATAAAGCCATCTTAGATTCTGCCTACCACACTAGATTAATTCTTAATGTATTTAATAGATTCATTTTTTTAAAAGACAGAATTACAGAAAGAGGTAGACAGAGAAAGAGGTCTTTCATCCGCTGGTTCATCCCAAGATGGCCACAGTGGCCGGAACTGTGCGGATCTGAAGCCAGGAGCCAGGAGCTTCTTCCAGGTATCCCACTTGGGTGCAGGGACCCAAGGACGTGGGCCATCTTCTACTGCTTTCTCAGGCCATAGCAGAGAGCGTGATTGGAAGAGGACCAGCCGGGTCTAGAATCCATGCCCACATGGGATGCCTGCGCTTCAGCTCAGGGCTTTAACCGGCTGCGCCACAGGGCCAGCCCCATAGATTAATTCTTAATGCAGTTAATAGATTCATTTAGACACCAACTTTGGTCTATTTATGCATAAATAATAACTTAATAAAGCAACTGAAGACCCTAAACAATAGAATCTTACTCTTCATATTCTTCATACATTTGAAGACCTTATAGAATTTTTTGTAGAAAATAATTATTTTATCAGAGGAAAAAAATGATAGAACACCCAAAAAGTAAAAGTACTTTGATACATTAATTAATGAAAATCTTTAAAATAAGAGAAGTTGAAAAAATGTTTTCAAAATAAACAAAAATAAAAAGCAAAAGAATCTCAATATCACCCTAAGCTGTGAGTAACAGATGTAGATTAGATGTTATTTGGGATAGTGCCTACTGTGGATTGTACCTTTTATGTAGATTGCTAAAGACTAGATTTTTTTTTTTTTGCTTTCATTAGTGGCTAAAATAAAACTTCAAGCTGGCTTGGTGTTGTCTGACTGCCTTTAATAGAAAATCCCAGAGAAGATTACCAAGATATCCTCTTAGATTTCTTTGGCCTAAAGCCTATTACAACACACAGGCTTGTTTACACTCATGCATACAGAATTTTTAGTATAAGAATGCACACATAAACATACACAAAAGTAATCCAACATGCATTAAATGATCTGGGTCATCTAATCCTTCAATAATTAAACCTAAACAACAGAGTAAAATCATTCTAGAAATCAACTTGATCATCAGCACTCTGCAGTGGAGCTTAAACAGAAGTTCTGGGCAACGTTCTTATGCTTCATAAAATGGCTTCAGTCATCTCTAATTCCAAAACCATGGTTTTAAATGTCTTTATATAAATTCTATCATTTTTAAGGGCTCAAGTCTCAGTAAATTTTAGCTGAACATTTTCTATGTCAGACACATTACATGTAGTTACCTAAATATTACTTTCATTGTGTTTAAATTATTTACCATTTACTTACAGAGAGAGAGAAAGAGAGAAAGAGAGAGGAAGGAAGGAAGGAAGGAAGGAAGGAAGGAAGGAAGGATCAATCTTTTGGTCTTTTGGTCTCTGTTCATTGCGCAAATGCCCACAACAGCCAAGGCTGGGCCAGGCAAGTAAAGAGCTGAGAACTGAATCTGGATCTCTCACATGTACACGAGGCCCCCAAGCATTGAATCATCATTACCTACTGCCTGCCAGGGGCTGCATTAGCAGGAAGCCGGTGTCAGAAGGGGAGCTGGAATTTCAGTTCAGGTACTCCAACACAGGATGCACATAAGTCAGGGTGCATTTCTATCCACTTTTCCCAATGTCCCCCTAAACCCTAATGGTAGTTTTAGATAAAGCAAGACAAATCAACAACTTGAACCAAGATAAATTACTCCTCTTATAGATATACTGCTTTCTCTTTGACATAATTTCAATCCATTCCAAAGAACAGAATTTGAGGAAACAGTTCTGAGCAAGTTTGTACATGAATTTTTTTTCCATCTTTCACTTCTTCCCTGTCTATTGTTCTCTCCTCCAAGCGCAGTCACTGATAATTCTTTTGAAGGAAAATTGGCACTCATGCCAAGCAGAGAGCACAGGTGCCAACAATTCCCAAACCAAAGCCCACATCCAGAGAGAAAAAACAGTCTGAGTCCCTTCAGAGCTTGGTGAGCCAGTGATTTGCATGGCAGTGCAGATGGAGATGAGTCAGCTAGGGGGTGTGGAATGAATGCAGTTGTTTCAGTCAATTGCCATGCATCCAGTAAGTCAAGAATCCAGGTGACTTCACCTTTTAACTCCTACTTCCAGCTTTTAGAGCTACCACCACTTAAAGGAAAATGGACAGAACAGTTCATTTATGTTTTAACAGTTGTTCCAATATCGCCAAAATGTATACATATTATTCCTTCACACTCATGTTCTGCTGGAGTGAAGGACTTTTAACTGCTTTATAGCTTCATTTAAAAGAGTTTCATAAATTCACGGCAACTGCAACACATAATTTGGAACAAGGCAATGTTCCACTCCAGGCTGAAAGTGATGTGACAGGATAATTCTTCAGTTAATGGAAACATGTAGATACGTAGAAGCAGCGATTTCAACTATGATACCTATGCCTGTAACTACATTCACGTTTCAATTTTCCCCCCATTTTTGTATCATTCACTATTCCCAGCTTGTAGTTAGAAGAGTTAAGTGCACACGATATCACTCACAGTGCCCCTTCCCCTACCGCAGTAACAGGTTTTTCAGTTATTAAATTACATGTAGAAGCCGAATTTACAACAGCCAGCATTGCAAAAAATAGAGTAGCAGTGGTAAGAGGTTGGTGTTCAACCAATTTTTCAACTTTCAGGATCTTTTTATATTGAATTTAACTCATAGGAGGAGAGAGGGAAGAACACACAGCCTGTTCCCCCCCACACACACTCCTCACATTAAGAAGGAATACTAACCCCGGCAATCTGAGAAACTGATTTTTCCTCCTGATTCTGCTGATAAAAACTGGTATCACTAAGGCTATAGTAGATAGTACATGTTATTCTGAGGGTGCGCGTTACATAGCACAAATGTGTGAATATTAGTTGCAAGTTATTTAACTAGAGTCTCTTGATCTGTCATGTTAGGCAAGCTGATAGATAATAGAATTTCCAGATTTCAGCAATCTTTTTTTTTTTTTTTTTTTTTTTGACAGGCAGAGTTAGACAATGAGAGAGAAAGAGAGAGAGACAGAGAGGAAGGTCTTCCTTTTCCGTTGGTTCACTCCCCAAATGGCCGCTGCAGCCAGCACTGCGCCAATCTGAAGCCAGGAGCTCAGTGCTTCCTCCTGGCCTCCCATGTGGGTGCAGGGCCCAAGCACTTGAGCCATCCTCCACTGCCTTCCTGGGCCACAGCAGAGAGCTGGACCGGAAGAGGAACAACTGGGACAGAACCGATACCCCAACCGGGACTAGAACCCAGGCTGCCAGCTCCGCAGGCAGAGGGTTATCCTAGTGAGCCACGACGCCGGCCAGATTTCAGCAATCTTAATCCAGCCCTTAGATTTTATCAATATTCTCTGTTAATAATATCTTCCTAGACTTTGGTACTATTGAAATTTATAGGTGAAATGAATAAAGGGAGATAGAAAATGCAACCCTTTAACATCACTGATTTCCTCTGTAATTCCAACATACCCCTGACAGAATCAATGAACATTGTCAGTCCGAGGGAAGTTCAAAAATGGCATTCTGGAAAGCAATGAAATGTAAAAGGTAGTCAGTAATAAACTATATACATCAGCATGTTTCAATAAGATTATTATAAGAATCAAGTCTCCTGTAAATGTATATACTTATTAAACTTTGTATTTATATGGAATCATCATTTCCTTTTCAAAAGTCTCATCTTCTTTCAATCGATAAGCTATTTGAAGAAATAGCTTCATGCCTTTATTCTTTCCATACTGAGGGCCAACAACACATGATGAAATTTTAGGGACTAGGAACACAGTAGTAACAAAAGCTGGTAGTAACAAACTATGTCAAAGATGTTATTCCTCAAAATGAGTCCAAATCATTGAAAAGCGAAAGAAAAAGAAAGCAATTTGGTGGGCAAAAAATTGATGATATTGATGACATTGTCAGTTTGCTGAAGTCAGAAAATAACTTTGAATAGGTGAAATAGATTTAGATAATTTTCCAGTCCCCTCTGTTCTTAGACGTGTTACTGTAATCACTGGTGTTCGAAAGGCTGGAAAACACAGGTGTGGGGAAACAACTTTTATACTCAGAGCAGACAACTCTCTCAGTTTTAGTCTGATCAAACATTTAATATACTTTCTACTGAAAAGCAATGATTTTTGTTAGATGTTTTCTCAAACAATCTGTGTGTCTTTAAATAGCCCCAAGTTGCTTCCCTCAAAAAGTGAGCACTCAAGGCACCTCTACACAATTTTCAAAAATCAGTAATAAACACAGCCCTTCATTTCTTTCATTGTTACCCTTAGGGCCTCTTGTGACAACAAGAGCTGTATGCAATGCTCAGGCAAATAAGTCTAAGATTCTCAGTTTTTATCACAGAAGTCTTATTGCTAATGTGTTTTTTTTAAATACCTTATATATACTAGGAAACAGTTTGATTTCTTATCAAGAATTTTCCTTATCTAAGTCATAGAATGTCTGAAATATTCTGTCCTAATTGTGTGTCTTGCTAGTTGGGATATTTATTTATCAGATAAAAGCATTTTATATTTTCTTAAACATAGCATTTACAGACTTCCAATTCACATACTTGTTTAAAACTACTTGTTCATTAGGTGTCTTTATTTGAAAACACTAATACATACATACTGAACAAATGCCCTCTCTGACGATGTTTATATTATGGGATTCATATATTAAAATATATTTGTTGGACAACTGTGGCACAGCAGGGTAAGCTGCCGCCTGCCATGCCAGCATTTCTATGGGTATCGGCTTGAGTCCCAGCTGCTCCACTTCAGATCCAGCGCCCTGCTAATGGCCTGGGAAGGCAGTGGAGGATGACCCAAGTTCTTGGATCCTTGCACTCAGTGGGAGACCCAGAAGCTCCTGCCTCCTGGCTTCATCCTGGCCCAACTCCAGCTGTTGTGGCCATTTGAGGAATGAATCAGTAGATGGAGATTCTCTCTCTCTCTCTCTCTCTCTCTCTCTCACTCACTCACTGTCTTTCTCTGTAACTGTGCCTCTCAAATACATAAAATAAATCTTTAAAATTCAAAAAGGTTAAATAAGGGGTACTAGGTTATAGCCAGATGGAAAAAAAATTGTGTTCTATTGACAACATGGTGAAAATAGATAATTTTAACCTACGGTGCATTTGTCCCCCTCTTAATGAAATGAAAAACCTAGAAGATAGAATTTGGGGTTGTTTTCACTATAAAGAAATTTTAAATGCCTCAAAAGATAAATATATTTACCTTGATTAACATTAGATAACGTACACACATAGCAAACCATCATATAGCCATCCATACTTATGCACAATTTGTGTTTAATTGTTTAATAAGAATTTAAAAATGAAATATATTAGAAGAATTCATATGTTAACCACTTGGTTGGTGCCTCAGTTTCTTGTACTGGTCTAAACATTTTTATTTTATTTCACTCTAAAGTGAGTTAAACAACATAAATAAAAATAATCAGCACCTAGAGTGTACAATGAAAATGTTGAACTACTTGTATTAGTAAGTGGTTCCAAACTGAGCATATAGATGGAAGTTTTTTTTTAAAGTAAGAAATAAAATTATACGTATTTTTGGGATACTAGGTGATGTTTCAGAACATGCATACCTTATGTAATTTCTAATCAGGCTAAGGGGATAAATACATTTATCTTTTCAAACACTTAACATTTCTTTACCGTAAAATGATCCCAAATCATATCTTGTAAGATTTTTAATAGAGAAGTATATAGTGTGCTCTCATTATCTATAGTCACCCTATTGTGCAATAGAATATCAGGACTTCTTCCTATCTAAAACCTAGTACCTGTTAATCAACACTTACCCATTTCTCCCTCTTCCCTTGTCTCCCCAGTCTCAGGTAGAGACTGTATTATATTTATGACCAAGGCTGGGCTAGGATGAAGACAGAAGCCTATAACTCCATATGGGTGTCCCAAGTGGGTGGCAGGGACCTAAGCATTTGGGCCATCTTCTGCTTCTTTACCAGGTATGTTAACAGGGAACTGGATCAGAAGCAGTGCAGCCAGGACTTGAGTGAGCACTCATATGAGATGTCAGTGTTGCAGGCAGCAGATTAACCCACTGTGCCACAATGCTGGCCCCTGGATTTAGTATTTTAGATTCCTCAAATAAGTGGGCTTATGTAGTGATTGGCCTTTTGCGTCTGACTCATTGCACTTACAAAACATGTTTTGTGTCCATCCATATTGCTATACATGCTAACAATTTGGGTAGTATATTTTCATGATGTTGTTTTTTCCAATCCATTAACATGGGATACCCTTCCATTTTTTTTGTATCCTCATCATTTTGTTTATATTTTCACAGATAGTAGATATTGTGATTATAATTTCAGTAGAAATAGAATTTGAATTTTCAATCTAACTGATTTAGCAGCAAAATATGTTGTGTGTCAGAAATGTAGGCTCATTATTTAGTGAATATAACTGACTAAAATAAGTAATGGATGGTCTTATATCTTAATGATTCACTGAAAATTTAGGAAAATATAAAAATACCATCACTATTCTTAATATGACTATAACTATGTAGAAAAAGACAATTAATATAAGAAAAAAAAATATATGTGGCATTGCCTAAGTATGTATCGTCCACGTTGCAACTGTAGTTGCAAATTTGAAAGATTATTTTTTGGCTGGCGCCATGGCTCAATAGGCCAATCTCCCACCTGTGGTGCTGGCACCCTGGGTTCTAGTCCCGGTCGGGGCACCGGATTCTGTCCCGGTTGCCCCTCTTCCAGGCCAGCTCTCTGCTGTGGCCAGGGAGTGCAGTGGAGGATGGCCCAAGTGCTTGGGCCCTGCACCCGCATGGGAGACCAGAGGGGAGCACCTGGCTCCTGCCATCGGATCAGTGTGGTGCGCTGGCCACAGCACGCTGGCCGCTGCAGCCATTGGAGGGTGAACCAATGGCAAAAGGAAGACCTTTCTCTCTGTCTCTCTCTCTCACTGTCCACTCTGCCTGTCAAAAAAAAAAAAAAAAGTTTAAAAATGTTATGAGAATGATATTACAAAAGTGTCTACAAGATTCTCAAGTATCAAAAGAATAAATTTGTCTTCCAGATCCTGAAATTCAAAAATAATAACAGCTTAAAAATAAAAGGCATCTTAGAAAAAATAAAAACATTGTTCCTCCCAGCTACCACCATCTCCTTTCTCTTCTTAAATAGCAATGTCTTAAATATCAAACTCCAAGAAGGTTACTACTTCCTCCTACTATTTTGACACTTTCTGACAATTACTAAGATCATTTCAATGGTTCTCAGAGATATTTCAAATTCAAATATTCCATTTTCTTGTCTTTTCAACACTTTCTAGCATCCCTGACAATCCCTCCTATGGCAGTCTGTTTTCATATATTTCAGAAATCACATTCTCCTGATTTGTTGTTGTTATTGTTATTCTTTTTGTTTTTCCTTTGATGTGGCAGTTCATTCTTAGTTTGCTTTAGTGGATCCTTCTTTTTGCCAGTCCTTAAATTTTTAAAAATTTTAAAATAATTAAACACTAGATATTATTTTAATATTGTATATTTAACTTCATCTCTTTCTTTTTCTTAAAGATTTATTTATTTATTTGAAAGTCAGAGTTACACAGAGAGAGAAGTAAGGGGGGGAGAGAAAGAGAGAGAGAGTTCTTCCATCAGCTGGGTCACTCCCCAATTGACCGCAATCGCTGGAGCTTTGCTGATCCGAAGCCAGGAGCCAAGAGCGTCCTCTGGGTCTTCCCAAGTAGGTGCAGGGGCCCAAGTACTTGGGCCATCTCCTACTATGGCTTTCCCAGGCCATAACAGAGAGCTGGATAAGAAGTGAAGTAGCCAGGACTCAAATCTGCGTCTATATGGGATGCTGGCACCACAGGCAGCAGATTTACCAGCTAAACCACAGCACTGGGGCCAACCTCATCTCTTTCTGTTGGCTTTCATCAACTCTGATGACTGAATTTTCCAGAAAATTAGATGACTCTCAAGTTTTCAACTCTAGAGAACTCCATTCCTGTATACTTAATAATTTTGTTCATTAGAAAGTATCAGAAACTCAGAATAAATTTGTAATTCCCTTAATGCTCTCCATTCTCCCCTTATAGTGTACTTGTGATCCAGTGTCTTCCCCTCCATAAAAGATACCCTCAATTATCATGTTTGCTTGAGCCCAAAGCTTAGGAGTCACTGTTTTTGTTCTTGTTTCTGACGCTCCTCTTGATTCCTACCATATTTTCAGTTTATCCAATAGACTTCAACATTTTTAATGGTATCTCTGTAGAAGATCTCAAACATATCCCTTAATCTCTATTTTTTTGCAGGATCATTGCTCTTATAGACTAGATCAAGATTATCTTAACTCTTCATTTCCATTCTTCCTTTTAATATATTCTGCATATTACCATTGGAGTAACATCTTAAAAATATTTGTGATTAAGTTATGTGATTTAGAGTCAATTATTATTTTCCAAAATAATTTAAAATATTGTTCACAATTCTCTGGAGGATTTTCATCATCCTTTTTTATCTGACCTTATTTTTCTTTTCCAAATTTACTTACTCATTCTTTCCTCTTGGAAAGCCTGCACTTTAGATACTCTCAACACTATTTAATAAAGCAAATCATGGTTATTCCAAACATATGTCCTGTTCACATGCTAATATACACTAGAGAAAAGTATATTCTTAGCATCTCATCCTACACACACAAACTCCAACTTATACTTAAGAATAAGTTCAAGAATCTTACTTACATGTCAGAAAATCCTAAAAAATTAAACTTTATAATCAATTTATGTACACATGTAGCATTCTATATTTTGCCCTTTAGCCTTATAGCTGTTCAGCGTTGATCTTTACCATATTACTACTAGTTTAATGACATCACAGACTACGTCTCCCTTCTACTATATCTCAGCATCTAGAATAATGACTGGTAGAGAGAATTGATTCAAATTTGATTTTATTACAAACAATAGATTTTTGGTGAGAAGGTACAGAAATGTGAATGCAGAGAAGACTGCGTCTATATATCTGACATAAAAGGCCTTGTGCAAATCATATGTACACAAGATTTTCATTTATTTCTCACCATAAGTCTTTAGTACAGTCATTATTCAAATTAGGAAAGATAAAAATCCACTTTCCTTGCTTAACAGCAAGCTTCCCTTCCCTGCCGACCAAACTAGTGCCCATAATAGTTATTTGTCTCTTTATTGAATAGTAGTCTAGTATCACATAACAGTTACTTTTGCTAAATTTCTTCTGAGCTGTCTATCATGAAGATCCCCAACTGGTCAGAACTTTCCAGAACCAAGCTGGCGACAGGAGCCTATGAAGGTCAACTCAGACTGACCTGAGAGTTCTCTCAAGGTTTGTTACAAGGCTAAACAACACATCCCCACTGATACTTTGATGAACATCTTTGACCGTGTGACACCTGTAGAACCATTACCTCCTAGTGCACAAAACCAAAGGATATTCCACTCTCATCTCAACTCTATTTTTTGGAGAGAGAGAGAGAGATCAATTTGGGTCAAGTCCTCAATCTCTTTGCTCAGGTACCTTGAAACAATAAAGCTATGTTTCTTGAAGAACATAGATGCTGGTGTTTATCTTTTCTGGGAATGCTGCTATCCAGCCACATTGTTGCTCCCATTTTACAAATAGCTGAATTCAGAGAAGTTAAATAATTTTGCAAAGGCTTATAGCTAATAAATGAGAAATTCCTTATCATAAAATAGAGGGTTTTCTCTGAGCTAGTCATCCCTTTCTTTGGAAAATAAAGTCTTTCTGTTGTTCCTTTCATGTTCTAAAATCATGTACAGTACTTGATTTCAAATATTCATTAAATATGTTTTTCTTCTAATTCTTTCCTCTTACTTCATTACCTGCAATTAGTACTTTTTCTCTCTTGCCCTTCACATCAGCTTCCAGAAATAAGAATTTTTGTTCATTTATTTATTTGAATCTTCTACATTTCAATTACAAATTTAAAAGTTTGACAATTCACCCTGTAGTTCTAAGTCAAATCACCTGCCTATGCATAAGTAGCATCAGTGTTTACCTCCATCATAATGTACATCACTAAATGTAAATCTTTGCTTGTATCTTCCAGCAACTACAGATTTCAGTGGCCACAGACCATGTATTCAACACTGTTATATTCCTGGTATGTAGGAAAGTGGCATATGGCAGGTGTTTAATATCTATTTATATGATATTTAATATATGAATTTAAGCTCTGATCTGTTATTTTCAAACCTTATAACCTTTTAGAACATGCAGAAAACCGGTCATGGATATAAATGAAATAGTGGGTCATTTGAGGGTCTACAAGATGCCCAGTGAGGAATAAAGAAGCAATTATTAAGTGAAAAGCATTTCAAGCTACTTTATTGTTCATTTAGGAAACAACTATTTTATAGCTCCAGAAGGCTAATATAATTCATAATGTTAAAACATCAGCCATGCTCATGGACATGATGTTTTTCCCAAAGTGAAATAAGAAACTCAGGTATTTTTATAACCTTTGATATGTGTGGGCAGAAAATAAAGCAGCACTTCCATCACAAGATCTATTTTTCATTCCTAAGAGAATAAATAAGAAAACAAAGAAGTTCACACTTATTGCTCCCAATATTAATTAAATTGGTACTAAGTATACTTTCCCAGACCTAATGTTTGACCAATGCTGCAAAAATAAATTGAATTCTTCTCAAAGCTAAAAAATTTGCCTAAATTCATAGGAAAACAGAAGAGATATCAAATAGCTAAAATAAGCTTAAACAACAAAAGCAAATCTAGAAGAATCACAATATCAGATTTCAAGACATAGTACAGGGAAGTTATAATCAAAGGAGCCTAGTATGAGAACAAAAAAAAAAAAACATATAGACAAATGGAACAGAATAGAAACTCCAGAAATTAATCTACACAGTTACAACCAACTGATCTCTGACAAACCAGCTAAAAGCAACCCCTGGAGAAATGAGCGTCTCTTCAACAAATAATTTTGAGAAAATTGGATCCATGCATACAGAAGTATGATTTTTGCCTTACACCTTATAAACACATCAACTCAAAATGGATCAAGGATCTAAATCTATGAACTGATATCATCAAATTACTAGAGGAAAACATCAGGGAAACTCTGCAAGACATTGGAATAGGCAAAGATTTCTTGGAAAAGACTTGAGAAGTACAGGAATTAAAATCAAAAATAGACTCATGGGATTATATCAAGATAAGAAGCTTTTGCAGGGCAAAGGAAACATTTAATGCAGTGGCAACAGACAGAATGGGAGAACATATTTACAAACTATGTCACTGATAAAGGATTAATACCCAGGATCTATAAAGAGCTTAAGAAATTTAACAACAACAAATGAAAAAATCCATTTAAGACATGGACAAAGTACACAAAAGGCAATTTTCAAAGGATGAAATTCAAATGGCCAACAAACACAAGAATAAAAAATGCTCACGACAATTAGCCATATAAGAAATGCAAATAAAAGCCACAATGAGGTGTCATCTCACTCTACTGAGAACAGCTATTATCTAAAAAATTTTAAAAAAATAATAAATGCTGGCAAGGATATGGGGGAAAAGGTACACTAATACACTCTTGGTGGAAATGCAAACTAGTACAGCCATCATGGAAGACAGTATGGGATCAGCATAGTGGGTAAAGATGCCACCTGTGGTGCCAGCATCCCAAATGGGTGCAGGTTCAAGTCCTGGCTGCTCCACTTTCAATCCAGCTCTTGGCTATGGCCTGGGAAAGCAGTGGAAAATAGCCCAAGTCCTTGGGCCCCTATACCAATGTGGCTGACCTGGAAGAAGCTCTTGGCTCCTGGCTTTGGATCTGTGTGGCTCCAGCCATTGCAGCCATCCAGGGAGTTGGAAGACTTTAGTGGATGGAAGACCTTTCTTTCTCTCTCTCTCTCTCTCTCTCTCTCTCTCTCTCTCTCTCTCTTTCTGACTCTGCCTCTTTATAACTCTGCCTTTCAAATAAATAAGTAAATCTTTTTAAAAAAAGTATGGAGATGCCTTAGAAAGCTGAAAATAGATCTGCTATACGACCCAGCCATACCACTTCTGGGAATGTACCTAAAGGAAATGAAATCAGCATATGAAAAAGTTATCTGTACCTACATGTTTATTGCAGCTCAATTCACAATAGCTAAGATGTGAAATCAACCCAGATGTCCATCAGCTGATGACTGGATAAAAGAAAATGTGGCACATAAACTCTGTGGAATACTACTCAACTATAAAAAAGAATGATATCCTGTCTTTTGCAACAAAATGTATGCAACTGGAAACACTTATGCTTAGTGAAATTATCCAGTCCCAAAAAGGTAAATATATTTTTTTTCTGATGCATAGTAATTAATATAGCAAACAAACAAAAACTGTACCGGGAAAAAATCAGACATCTTGTGATTTGGTTATTGCTTAGCCCTTGTTTATACTCCTGTAGAACTGTGGTCTCTACTTTTTACTTTTTGAGTATTACAGTTAGTGGTGTACTAAGCCTGTGATTATACAGTAGACTGAAATTATGTATTTGTAAAAAATAAAGCAAAAGGGTCCAACGTTGTGGCGCAGCAGGTTAACGCCCTGGCCTGAAGCTCCGGCATCCCATGTGGACTCCAGTTCGAGATCTGGCTGCTCCACTTTCCATCCAGCTCTCTGCTATGGCCTGGGAAAGCAGTAGAAGATGGTCCAAGTCCTTGGGCCCTTGAACCCATGTGGGAGACATGGAGGACACTTCTGGCTGCTGGCTTCAGATCGGCGCAGCTCCGGCCGTTGCTGCCAATCAGGGAGTGAACCAGTGGATAGAAGATCTCTCTCTCTCTCTCTGCCTCTCCTCTCTGTGTAACTCTTTCAAACAAACAAATAAATATTAAAAAAAAATAAAGCAAAGGAAGAACGTAAGGAAAGAGGGGCTTGAGCGAGGGAGAGATGGAAAGAGGGCATTCTTAGAACTGTACTTATGAAATACATGAAACCTTTTCTCTTTAGATTAATAAAATTCACAAAGGAAAGTATTTAATGACAATTGACTGCAGTATAAAAATAAGATATAAATTTCATGATATGTGTATTTTACCACAGTACAAAAGAGAAAATGTTATAGAAAAAACAAAATCACTGAAATTATATAAATAAATACTTTGAATTATAAATATGTAACTGTGGTCCAGAAGTATTCCTTATGTAATTCCTGGATGGATTCTTGAGTATCAGTGTCCCTCCTGCTACCCAATTTAACTATGTAATAATATAAAATTCAGCAATCCAACTATTCTGAGCTACACTGACATTATTGATCCCTCATCCAGGGAAGCTAGTAATTTATCTTCATAAAGGTAAGTATATCCTTATATGGTTTTTCAATAACTGTGCACTACTTTGTACTTAACTGAACTAAAAGCATAAAAATCTTAGTTAGAATTCTTGCTAATCATTGCATCAAAGCCAACGTTTGTTGTGGTCTATTCATTAAAAGAATATTTTAAGATACTGAGAAATCATATCACTTGTTAACATTGAAAAAATAAAATATATTAAAAGAAGTTTACAAGTAATCAGTATGAAAATCTAATTTAATAATAACAAAGTTAACTTCCTAGAATCACACATAACTGAAATGTAGTGCAAAATAACCAATCTGTCTCTAAAATCAACTTTCTTAGTCTTCTCTATCAATTGCCTCAGTGTAAAAATGAAAAAAAATAATTCTCTTTCTTCAAAATGGGAAAGACAAATCCTGTGGCCTAAGATGCTACTTCATCATTGACACTATGGACATTTACAACTGAGATGATTCTATTGGTAAAATGTTAAGCGAAATTAGTACTATGATGAGAAATATTTGGAAACTTCAATCAAGTCATTTGCATCAAACCCATCTTACAATGAATAATACGCTGGCACTGTACCTTTGGAGTCACTCTGAGGTTCATGTATGTCATTAATACGATGTGTTTTTATAAAATACATACATAATCTCATCTGTATGTTCCAGTGCTAAAGTTTTCAAAAGCTATAAGACTCAAACAATGACACTAACATCTTCAAGTTCTTCATATTTAAGTGGTTGTATCTATGTCCCATTAATATTAAAATCCATTTCATTTTTTATTTTTTTAAAAGATTTATTTTATTTATTTGAAAGTCAGGGTTACACAGAGAGAGGAGAGGCAGAGAGAGAGAGAGAGAGGTCTTCCATCCGATGGTTCAGTCCCCAATTGGCTACGTAGCCGGAGCTGCGCTGATTCGAAGCCAGGAGCCAGGAGCTTCTTCCAGGTCTCCCACGTGGGTCCAGGGGCCCAAGAACTTGGTCCATCTTCTACTGCTTTCCCAGGCCATAGCAGGGAGCTTGATGGGAAGCGGAGCAGCCGGGTCTCGAACCAGGGCCCATATGGGATACCAGCACTTCAGGCCAGGGCATTAGCCTGCTGTACCACAGTGCCAGCCCCCATTTTATTTTCATACATATAATAAAAGTATACATTTCATCCCATCTTGAAGTAGTTGTTTATGTGCAAAAATACCTCATAGGACTTACAGTATATTAATAAAGGAATAATTTTTATTCTTATTTGTACCTCCTAAACAGCACATAGAATCTACTGTTTGATCTACTAAAATAATAATAATATAATTTATATACCATCAATCTTAATATCTGCATTTTTTTATTCCAACCATTTGTGTAATGTATATTATTTTAGGCTAATCTACCTATGCATTGAAATATATAGATTATCTGGAAGGAGGTTAACATGCTAACCATCCACTTGCAACACATTTTTAAGGGACAATTTTATTGATTTACCAAAAGAATCAAAATGCTTTGATTAGTTATTTGGGACTACTCCATTAGATTTATTTTTCAGTGATCGCTAACTGAAGAGACTTGTGCTTTTCAGAAATGGCCACATCAATATCTGCCATCCCACCTTCTGCTTTTGTGGACTGTCTTTGGCCCTCTCCTTCTCTGGAGGCGGAGAGAATGATTCCTCTCATCGAGTCTATGCAGGCTCCTTACTCCCTGACTCTGGGGGAAGCAACACTGCGATATCTGAACGTGGCTGATAAATGCTGCATATGCCTTCCACCTAGTTCCCCTGAGATGCTCGTTTGGAATGCTGAACTACCATGGAAGATGGCAGCCACCGTGAGGTGAGAAAGCCCAAATTACATCAGGAAGACAGAGTAGATGCGTTTTCCAGGTTACATGAAGAAAAAGATGTGGGGGGAACTGTTTCGCAGCTGCCGCACCCCTGCAGTATCATAGCTCCCTCTACCATCTGACTACAGCCGTGTTACATGCTCTCAGTCAGGCTGCCAGCCGAGCCCTTACCACATCCCTTAACCCAGGGAAACTGTGAAAGAAAATGAAAGTCTTTATTGCTTTTCTAACCAGTCAATCTTAGAGTGATTTGTTATACAGCCAGAGTAATTCCAACACTGAGATGTCTTAGAGTATAAATTCCTTAAAACTGCATTTAGGGACACAATTAAATACCTGCAGGTACTAACAAATTACTTATGGATTGCTTGATCAGATACATCTCATTTTGGACCTGCAGCCTCTTTAATATTACATTTTGAAAATTGGAGATAACTAATATAGTAAGGAAATAGCAAGTCTCCAAACACGGCATGCAAAGATATTCAATTAGTGTATCTTATCTCCCTTGTCCATATTTTCAGTCTTTTAGCTCATAATGCTTGCTCATATTCAATCTGTCCAATTAGTTTAAGTTTTAAAAATGGAAATGACTTTCTTTGTTCTTAAAAATGAGAGTTGACTTTCATTTCTTCTCTTTCATTGGAAAAAAACCTTATTTTTCTTGTTTTTTTTTTTTAATGAAGTATTATTAATGCCCATGATTTTGGAAACTATTTTCTTTTAAGGGTCATTAATAATCTAAAACTCATATCAGACAAGTTTTTATTAAAAAATTTCAAGTTTTCTTATTTTCACTAATATTTCCCTGTACTTTTTATGCTTTATGTAGCATCCAACAATATGTAATAAAAGATGATTATAGGAGGCCAGCATTGTGGCATAGAGGGTAAAGCCACTGCCTGTGATGCCTGCATGCTGTTTGGGTTCCAGTTTGAGTCCCAGCTGCTCCACTACCTATCCAGCTCCTTGATAACAGCCTGGAAAAAGCAATAGAATATGGTGCAAGTATTTGGATCCCACCACTCATGTAGGAGATTCAGATGAAGCTCCCGGCTTTGGCCTGGCTCTGCCATGGCCATTGCAGCCATGTGGGGAGTAAACCGGCAGATGGAAGATTTCTCTCTCTCTCTCTCTAACTTTTTCAAATAAATAAATACATTTTAAAAGACTATAGGAGAGTATATGCTTTAAGAAAACTATACCAGAACATTACCTGTTAGACAGGGGAGTGCCTCCCTGTATTATCAGTGGGAAGTCGTAAGTTAAATAGAGTTACATTGCAAGCACATGTAATGAGACCAATGACCCTTTTTCTTCAGAAAAGGGGCTGGCACAAATTTTTTCTATAGTATTTTTTATGTTCTTCTTATTTTATGTCTTTGTAATGCAAACATATAACATCTAACTTGTGAGAAAGCATCTTTTGACTGAAGTAGTATCAACATCAGCCAAAATTAATTTTCTGAAAAAAATTCAAGTGATAAGAAATCTGCATGAAGGCCCAAGATTGTGTTAAATATGTGACAATTTTTGTTGCCTTCCCTGAATAAACCATTTCAATGATAGCAAGACCAAGAATCTTAGTAGGATTATAGCAATTTATTCAGTTGATTTTCTGATGAAAGGAGAGGCATGGCAATGCATAACTATATATGCATTCACATTCTGCAACTCATCATTTTGGCCTTTCTTCAGTTACTTTCTGCATATATTGTTTTCTTTTTTTAAAATTTATTTGACAGGTAGAGTTATAGACAGTGAGAGAGAGAGACAGAGAGAAAGGTCTTCCTTCTGTTGATTCACTCCCCAAATGGCCACCACGGCCGGCACTGTGCCGTTCCGAAGCTAGCAGCCAGTTGCCTCTTCCTGGTCTCCCATGTGGTTGTAGGAGCCCAAGCACTTGGGCCATTCTCCACTGCCCTCCAGGTGTTGCAGATGATTTCTCAACCATGTTGCAGTGGATTCGTTTCTGAGAGGAGCAGCGTGGTGGGGGCAAGAGGCGCGGAGTCACCACACAGACCCCGGAGTCGGATGAAAGTGGGCTTGAGGCAAGCAGCCCGCAGACTCGTTTATTTCAGTTGGTACAACATCTTATATAGCCAAGACCAGCCAATCTGGTCAAGGGGCGGTCTATGCCCCAACCAATCACAGCCTGTTGCCAGGCAGTTTCCAAAGCCATCGAATCACAGCCTGTTGCCAGGCAGGCTCCATTTGCCATGTGGGATTCAAAGCCATTCCTGAGTAACTGATGCTCGCTTGCCAGCGGCCACCTTGGCATGGCCTTCTCATTCCACCACATCCAGGGCCACAGCAGAGAGCCAGATTGGAAGAGGAGCAACTGGGACTAGAACCCGGTGCTCATATGGGATAATGGTAGCACAGGCCGAGGATTAACCAAGTGAGCCACAGCGCTGGCCCCTCCATATATTGTTTTCTACATGAAATATTTCTCTCACTGAGATGAAGAAAAAAATAAAAGTATATTGGCATTCTTTTCTGCCAACCTTACTCCATATCCAAAATCTCATTCAAGTATTTCTGGATGCAGGAACATGATATTGTTTCAAGCTTTTCTTTGAAAATTTCTTCTTTATTTTTCCTTTAAGTTGATTGAATCAACTTAGTAAGCCTAATATCACCTAGATACTTTTTGAAAAAATAACTCATCATTCTTGAATTGGATTCATGTTACTTATTTTCTTTCTTTTATTATTTTTATTTTTTAAGACTTATTTGTTTATTTGAAAGGCATAGTTACAGAGATAAAGGAGAAAAAGAGAGATAAAGAAAGAGAGGGAGAGAGAGAGATAGTCTTCTATCCCTTGGTTCACTCCCCAAATGATCAAACTGCTAGGGCTGGACAAGCCAAAACCAGTTACTAGTGGCTTCATCTGGTTCTTCCACATAGGTGCTAAGACCCAATCACATGGGCCATCATTTGCTACTTTCCCAGGTACATTATCAGGCAGCTAGATCAGAAGTAGAACAGCCCACATTCAAACTCGCACCCATATGACATGCCAGAGTTGCAAGTGGTAGCTTTACTTGCTGCGCCACAATGTTGGCCCCACTTATTTTTTTACATGTTTTAGCTGTATCATTTTTGATTGCCTCTTCATAGGACAATAATTTCATATTAATTTCTCTATGAGAGTTGAAAGGCAATTCAGACTTCTAGCTGTCATGAGTCATTGTTTTACTGTTTTGGTAGCTCAAAATTTTCCTCAGTATTACAATTATAAATCACTAGTATTGTCAGATTTGTTACACATTCTGTCAAATTTCATTTGGAAGCAACTCTTAAAGTTTTGGAGACTGGCAGCTATTTGTTTCTGTATTGTGTTTATTTTATGTGTCTAGAAATATATTTTATATTTATTTTCATCTATTTGAAAGGCAGAGAGAGAGATAGAGAGAATGAGAGAGAACGAGAGAGAATCTGCTATCTGCTGTTTCACTCCCCAAATGCTGGCAGCAGGCAGGGATGTACCAGGCTGAAGTCAGGAGCCAGGAAGTCCATCCAAGTCTGCAACATGAATGATGGGGGCTCAAGCACTTGAACCACTATCCACTACATTGCATTTGCAGGAAGTTAGATTGGAAGCAGAGCAGCAGAGACTTGAATCAGACACTCCAAAATGGGATGTTGTTGTCCAGAGCAATGGCTTTACCTCCCGCACTACAATGCTCACCCTGCGGAATAATCTTAAAATTTTTCCAATTAAACTGTCAAACCAAAATAAAGTTGGCCCAAACCAGCATGCTTACTTATCCAATAAAGTTTGGTCTCTATGCATGTATAACTTTATACTATCTTTATGTATAAGCAAACTATAATCTGACAAAGAGTATACACCCATTACCAATCATCTCCATCATTCACGGTGATCAGGCTTAAACCAATCACAGGCTGTCAATCAATGAGGTTATGTCCACATAAGGCAAATGCAGACTTCATCCAATCTGGTTGCTTTTGTGTGCCACTTCCTCTTCTCTAGCTACAGATAGGTATAGCCCGTACTTGATCTGTGATGGGGCATTCCTAACTACCTTTGGTCTAGAATGCTGCTCAATTCCAAATCTTGCTCAAGTAAACATTGTTAAATGAAACTGGTCAACTGGTCTCTATTTCCTTTTGTTGTTGTGATAGCTTTTATAAAATAGCATTATTCAACTACTTTGCTATAGTCCTTAAAGAATTGGAAGGGACCATGAGATCAATCCTAAATTCACAAAAAACAAGTGATAGTCAATTTAATCACAAGAGAGTTCCACGGAAATTACAAGTAAATGCCATTTATATAATATTTAAAAATGCACAAGCTGACACACACATACCCATTCACATACAGATAACTTATTTCTCATTCTAATGCGGTTTTGCACAGACTACAGGAGACCTTACCTCTCCTAAACCCCACATTGCATATCTTCGTGTTAACTTTACCTCATGGAGAGATGTTTTACTGTTCTTATTTTATATCTGAGGTGACAGACTCAGAGTGGTTAGCTAAAGATAAAAGCTAATAATACTGATGACATCCCAGCACTGTTACAAGCAATGCATAGCTTTCTAAAACTTACTCATCACAACAAACATGTGAAGTATCTTTTATATTCCTGTTTTGTTTTTTAAAAATGACAAATTCAATGATGCAAAGAGGAATATTAGTCCTCATAATTGGGAAATATCAATCTAGTTTTCCCTCATCCCAAAGTGAGAGGTGCTGATGCTTATACTGTACTGTTTTCTAACAATAATTTATCTTACCAGAGAAAAATAAGATTAGCGATGATAAATATATAGCAAATCAGCCGGCGCCGTGGCTCAATAGGCTAATCCTCCACCTTGCGGCGCCAGCACACCGGGTTCTAGTCCCGGTTGGGGCGCCGGATTCTGTCCCGGTTGCCCCTCTTCCAGGCCAGCTCTCTGCTATGGCCAGGGAGTGCAGTGGAGGATGGCCCAGGTGCTTGGGCCCTGCACCCCATGGGAGACCAGGAAAAGCACCTGGATCCTGGCTCCTGCCATCGGATCAGCGCGGTGCGCCGGCTGCAGCGGCGGCCATTGGAGGGTGAACCAACAGCAAAGGAAGACCTTTCTCTCTCTGTCTCTCTCTCTCACTGTCCACTCTGCCTGTCAAAAAAAAAAAAAAATATATATATATATATATATAGCAAATCATGCTATTCTATACCATTTTATGCAACGGAAGCTTACATTAGCATGTAACTTTAGAATTCAAATGAAAATAAAAACTAACAGAATTCTGCCCCAGGGGAAAATGGATTAGACACAATTGTTTTCTTATAACCTCCATATACCCTATAAATGAATTAGATTTTTGTAAAAGCTTCTTTGAATAGTCCAGGCCATTTTTCTTCTCTGTTTTCCCAAGGTTATAACAAAAAAGGCAAAAAAATTATTCCAATGCTTATAAACATAGAACTTTCTTGCATACAATCAAACTATGCCATATGCCTATGATCAAAGCATATTAGCACTATCTCTTTATTGTTCCCAAGTTTATAAAAATGTCTTACATCCTCTGTCAGTGAAATAATTTCCACATGACTGTTCCATAAACTCAAGAGATATTATTTGCTTTCTTTATTCTTTCAGTTCTTATATACATTTATTGCTTGTTTATATATCCCAATTTAATTACTAACATACATATATACATACACACACATCCACTATTGAAATGATTACTAGACAGTTTTTATTTATGTATTTGAATGTCAAGGAGAGCAGGAAAGGCAAGCAGATGGACAGGCAGACAGAGAGCTGCCATTGCTGGTCACTCCCAAATAACCAGAGGGCCAGGTGGTGGTGGTGGTGGGTAGAGCTGACTGGGAATTCAGTCCACATCATCCACGTAAATGGCAGGAACACAATTACCTAAGTCATAACCACTGCCTCCCACTATCTGTATGAGCAGGGAGGTGGAATTCGGAGCTAGAGTAGGAGCCAGAAGCAGAAATGAAAGTCAAACTCCAGAACTCCACTGTAGAATGTATGCATCCCATTCAGTGTCTCAACCACTAGGCTACGTGGCCACACTTATTGCGGGAGTTGTGAAATTTAACTTATATTTTGATCAAGAAACCAGAAGTAAAGCAAGTAGCCATTATTTTTGACCCACATTACTGTCATTTTTCAAGGTTCATCCAAGAAGAAAAAAAAATAAGAATAACAAAATTGCAGGAAAAATTGCCGGGCATCTAAGTGCCTAACTTATTAGGCAAGATTAGGGTTTTTTGTTTTTGTTTTTGTTTTTATTTTTTTCTCCACTGCTACTATGAAAAAGGGCAGTGACAACATGGCTTCAGGATTACATCAAGAGGTACTCCCTGGCTCTTGCTGATATCTCTTTCCTAAAGAGTGGGTCCCCAAAGCCTTCCATTATTTCTATTACAATTCTCAGCTGATTGTTCTTGGAATAGGAAGAATTGGCAGAGATCAGATATGGGAGGGAGACAGGAAGGTAACAGATGTGGTTCACACTTAACTTATGGGACCTAACAACATGGCAGGGCATGCTCCAGCAGCCTAGATTTGCTCTTAATTCCTTCCACAAGAAATAAATGATAGATTATCATTTATCCCAAAGACTCAGAAGAAATCCACAGGAATAGAATATATATATGCAATAATACCATGCTCCTTTTGTAATGCCTTCATATTTTAATTTGCTACCTCAGAGGCTGTACATTATCAGGCAGCTGGAACTGGAAGTGGAGTTGCACCACTGGTACTCCAGTATGGGAAGCAGACATAACAAGCGGCATCTTAATTGCCAGGTCAAATGCACATCATATCAGCAATTTCATGCACCTGTAAGACCATCATGAGATCAGTTTCAGATGCAAAGTCTAACTGCATGGCAGAGTTTTCCCCTCACTGCCTGATATCTTAATTTGCAGTTGGCAATTGTTTGTTCATACTGTAAGTTATTTTTTAATTTGTTTTTACCCTTTGCATGGTGTTTGTCTCACATGGATCTAGGAAAGGGCCTGATTTTATGAGGGGATATTCATTGAAAGATTTCTGTGTTGGGGTAAAATCTTCAAGAAAGCAACAAATCATAATTTTCAATTTGAGTGTACATATTACTTACAAAATTTGAACATTCAAAGACATAACTTAAAAAAAAACTCTAAAATATGACTACTAAAAATTCACATTGAAATACAAGAGAATATAAAAGATTCACATTTTTAAATGATAAAATATAGGAAGATCTATATACCAAAGAAAACAAATACAGAGCAAATGTATGACTGACTACTCTTCCTCCACTAGAAGACATCATTAATTGATTCCATATTTTTTTCTACTGAATTTGGATATTTGGATGTAGGCACAGGATTTCAGACATAGCACTCTATACAATCCAAAAAAAAAAAAATCAATAGGAGTTGTCTCTGGAGATAAAAGATATATTTCCTTACCAAAACATCCTAAGTAGATCATAACTGGACTTCTGTACATGCTGGGAGCCTGATTCCAAGTGTGCTTATGGGAATATGTGTGCTGTACAGATTGGAAGTCAGGAAATGTGCTTGGTAGCAGATAACCAGATAGTCAGCTCTCCTTTGGATGAGAGCGGCTTCTTAGCAGTAGAGTGACATCAATACTAGCAATGTCACTGATATGCCTCAAGTGCTCTCTGAAGCAAATACTATTCAGTATGAAAGTGTTACAATCATTCAAGTCTGTTAACCAGAATAGGAGCCGTTACACCAGTTTTGAAATGTTTGCTGAAGAAATACTGGAGTGGACACTTCAGTTTTCATAAACTGTCAAGCAAACAGCAGATGGTAACATTTAATAATCATAAACATTGAATACTCATAAACTGGACACTGTTTGAACCAGTGACTAGATTATAACCCAGTGGGCATCTTTTTATTAGCCTCCTGAGTCTTGGTTATAAAAGTGTCTTCATTTTGCTAATTTTGCAACATAGTACTTTTTAATTTTAATTATTTGTTCTCATGTCTGCAAGATAGACAGGGAGAAGGAAAGCAATTTTCAGTACATAGTCTTTTAAATCATGTGCAATTCATTCCTTTTCTCTCCATTGGGAGCAGAGTCCTGATTTTCAACACAGAAGGCAGGCCTGGCAAAAAACAAGTGCATCTTATTAAATTGCCTGCTGGGCTTATTGAAACTTTTAAAAATATTGTAAAGCTAATCACCATTTTTGTTTAGCTGGCAGAGACAACGGATATGTATTATATCTACCATGTTCAAAGTTGTCAGAACATGATGCCTGACGAAGCATAAGAAAACAGGTTATCAATGAGTGATTTGAAATGGAAGTTCAAAATTTTGCTGCAGAATATGAAAGAAATTTTCACATGAAGGAATTGTGCTTCCCCCCAATGAACTACTCTTTAAAGATTATGTACATATAAAGTAGTCATTTGGTATCCATGGGGATTGGTGCTCTGTGGATATCAAACCTTGTGATGCTAGTGTCTTCTTGGTGTAATATTTGCTTATAACTTACATATATACTCCTGTACACTTAAAATCACCACTACAATGGCCAGCATTGTGATGTAGCAGGCTAGGCAGAACCTGTAGTGCTGGCATTCCATACGGGTGCCCACTTAAGTCTGGGCTGCCCCACTTCCAATTCAGCCCCCAGCTGATGCACCTGGGAAAGCAGTGGAGGATAGACCAAGTGTTTTGGGACCCCACATAGGAGACCTGGATGAAGCTCCTAGTTCCTGGCTTTGGCTGACCCAGGCCTGGCCAATGCGGCCTTTTGGGGAGTGGACCAGCGAATGGAAGACTTCTCTCCCTCTGCCACTGCCTCTTCCTCTCTGTAACTCCACCTTTTAAATATCAATAAAATATATAAACATTAAAATAATAAAATACCCTCAAGATTACTTGTAAAATCTAACACAATGTGAGTGCTGTATAAATAATTATACTTTACTGCTTAGGGAATAAGGACAAGGAAATATCTGTACATGTTCAGTATATTGCAATTTTTTAAAGAATATTTTCAGTCTATGCTTGGTTGAATTCCTAGATGCAAGTCCTATGCTTAAAGAGGTCCAATTGTATATACAGGTAATCTTACTGTGTATGCATGTATGATATGTACGTGTGTCTGTTAGCATGTGTGTGGCAGGGGTGTGTGTGTATGTGTGTGTGTGTGTGTGTGTGTTTGTAAAATTAGATAGTTTACTGGAAAAACTTCCTTTTGACCCTAGATATTTATTTCATAAATGCTATGCATTATGTCATAAACTGTCAATGGTACTGATGTCTTAGACTAAATCTAAATTAGCTTGGGACTGGTTTTCTAGTGTAGTGGGTAATGCCTATGATGCCGGCATTACATGTGGACTGTAGTTCATGTCCTGGGTATTCCACTTCCAATCCGGCTCCCTGTTGTTGCCCTGGGAAAAGCAGTAGATGATGGCCCAAATATTTGGGCCCTGATACCGACATAGCAGACCCTAATGAAGCTCCTGGCTTTGGCCTCTCCCAGCCTTAGCCAGATCTCTCTGTTTTTCTCTCTAACTCTAACTCTAACTCTAACTCTAACTCTAACTCTAACTCTAACTCTAACTCACTCTAACTCTTACTTTCAATTAAAAATATATGCATCTTAACAAAATCAACCACATTACAGGAAAGACATGTTTGACACATGCTTCAGCAAAATCTACATTATCTTAGAAGCACTAAAATGCCTTGGTTTGGAATACACTATCCACTCAAAGAGTATGGAAGAAAAGTTCAATGATATTTTTCTACAGTTCAAGAGAATTAGAGAAAATTCAGGTAACCTTCCCAGGGGCATTAAAAACAAATAAATGATAGATCCAAAACCAGAGTTTAGAATGTTGAAAATTAGAAAGGCCTGAGAGTACAGGTCATCAAAAGGCAGCAAAAAGCATGGAATTATGTGGAGTATTGAGCAAGAAAAGAGGGTTGGGGGTGGGCATGGGGTGGGGGTGGGCATGGCGGCTCTGTGGCTTAGCTACTAAAGATGCCACCTGCAGCACAGCATCCCATATGGGCATCGGTTCTAGTCCCAGCTGCTCCGCTTCTGATCCAGCTCCCTGCTAATGCTCCTGGGAAAGCAGCAGAAGATGTCCCAAGTCCTCGGGCCCCTGCTCCCATGTGGGAGACCTGGAAGAAGCTCCTAGACCAGCTCCAGCCATTGCAGCCATTTGAGGAGTGAACTAGTGGATAGACAATTTCTGTCTCTGTCTCTTCCTCTGCCTCATTCTCTGTAACTCTGACTTTCAAATAAATAAGTAAATCTTGAGAGAGAGAGAGAGAGAGACAGAGACAGAGAGACAGAGAGAGAGAGAAGCCTAGAGCATTAGATTTTTAGGGTAAGGATTTGTACTTAGACCTTATGGGTAGTGATTAAAGATTTAGATTTTAATTCAAGAAATAGGACCTGGAATTATGTAAATTATGTAGTATGACTGTTTTGTAGCGAAGAGAAAGTCAAAGTGGATATGAGTGAAATAGTAATGCTGGTAAAATTAGAAGCAGAAAGAATACATAATAAATTAGGAGTACAGATTCCTTTTTTTTTTTTTTTGTTTCACCTGAAAAAAATGAATTTATTCAAGGGAAATAAATTTGCAGAGGTGGCTAACTGCCAGTGTGTACCAGCTTGGTTTACATAGCATACACCAGGTAAGAACCACGGGTTGGTTCTTAAAGCTGAGCAAGCTTTCTGTGGGCTTTTCAAACTCAGTAGACCTTCTTCTCTGCAAGCCAGTTAGTTGGAAGAGAATGCAGAGGGTGGAATGGAGAAGAATACAGGACATGGGAGTGAGCTGTCCTAATACAGGAGCTAGACTCTTATGTTATGAAGGTAATTACAGAACTGTAATAACAATAGTAATACCATCATATTGGAGAAAAGAAATATTTCTGTATAATTTATGCCTTTCACTGTTGTATGTATTTTGTGTTTAAAATCCTATTCAGCTGCCCCTACAATGCTAGAGGATAATACTCTCCCTACTTGCATTATTTAGTGATGAGTTTTGCATACAAAGAAATTAAATATCTACTGAAAAGTTAACCATTTCAGAAGTAGTAAAGTCGACTAATATTTCCTTAGCCCATATACAAAGGTACTGAGTACTTACTCTGTGTTACAAAATAGTGTCTGTGTGTTTACCCTCCAGGCTTTCCAATATCCATGTGTGTCCTATCTTTCTAATGTAGAAATGACAATATGAACTATTTGGGCAGCCCTATTTTCTCATGTCATTCTGGAATCATTTTAAATAAAGAATCTCTCCCTTTTATTCTCAAAAGATTGAAACTTGATGTAAACTATTTGGCCACCATACCCAAAACTACCAGAAGCTTCATTTTATTTATTTGTGTGTGTATGTGTGTGTTTAAAGAAAAATTTTGTTGTGCACTTCTCCTCAACCAAAGGAGAACATCTGTCCATATGACTCTGAATGTGGAGAAATCTCCCGATCTGTTTGCAGGCACTTTATCCACTTGCTCCTTAAGAGCCTTGGATGGAGCTTTGCAAGCTGCAGATTTGCAGTTTCATTTCAACATTGAAACGTATTTCATTTCTAAATTTTACTAATGCTTTTTAACTTAGTAAAGATATTCAAAGCAAACTGCAGTCTCCGCCATACATATCTATACAGAATTGAAAATATTTTGTAATGTTGAAAACAATTTACCAAATTGTCTACTTTTTACCAAAAGTTTGCTTTTCTTTAACTTTTAGTCACTCAAAAAATCAACAAGCAAGAACTTCATAAAGGGACAGACTTATACACAAAAAAGGTGGTAATTTTCACAAATAATTGGCATACCTTTGCAGAAGGCAATTGTCTTTGTGGAAACTTAATTTATTCTTGAAAGAAATCAGTTATGGCCATGCATACGTACCTAGCACTTAATTTAATAAAGTCTAGGAAATAGAATCACTTGGAAAATAACTTCAAATTGAATTCCTAGAAATAATGATTTGTGATAAAATATTTTTTTCATAAGTGAGCTAGCAAAATTTTATTTTTGTTGACTTTTTCATGATCTTAAGATTTTATTTTTGAGAGATTCATGAACACATGGACCAAAATAATGAAATACAGAATTGTAGCAAAAATACATTTTTAATATTTCAAGTATTTCACAATGATCAGATATTAAATGCAAAAGAAATACAAGCATGATAATTGCCAATAACTTTAAAGGATTGGATGATTTCTGAAGTCACTTTTTTATTCCTTTTTACCATCTTTCAAAAATGTGAGTTCTGCTAACTTGAAGGAGCGTATTTAGACTATGCTCTGAGTAGAGATTTGGTCCATACATAACTTAAATCTCAAATTCTTAATGTCTGTGTGAACAGAATGGCTTTTCTGTATCTTAGCACTGATTCTATGAACACAACATCATCACCAGAAGCTAAATCTCACAAGAGGAAAATTATCATGAACCCATATATCTGTGAAAATGCTTTTATTTCTGGTTATGAATTATATTTTAAATAACAATGATCTAATTTAATTCTCTTTCTTTTGAAGAGTATAGGGGTTATATTATCAAAAAGCATTTATTGTCAGCTGGGCTTATTTTATATTTCATTTACACCATTTACAGAAGAAAAGACAGTGTATAAGGCTTTCCTAAAAAACTTCAAATTTATTGTAGATGGTACATGGACTTATATTGGGCAAAAATAAACAAAATTCCCATAGGAGGGAGAAAACAAAAGCAATAGTATAATGTACAAGTAGATATTTGCATGTTCATTTAGGGTTATTTCTCTCAAAATGTACGTATCTTAATTCAGGAAATATAAACTTGTTTACAGAACTTTTATTGCTATTGAAGTGTTTTCATTTTCAAAGTTTCTTTTATGTTCCAATTCTCTATCTTGATGCCAAAGTAGACTCATGGAAAACCTAGCTGCACAGCTGATGTCCCTGTTGGCCGTTAACATAAAGAGAATGATTTGGAACAGGCTGAGGAACCCCAGGAGAAGCTTGGCAGTGATATTCCATTACTGCCAACTGAATCAGTCACAGCAGACTGGTCAGACCTGAATTAACTCTGAGCACAAATAATTAATGGGATAAGTAAATTGGGGATAAACAAATGTTTATAACATGTCTATTTTAAGTGCCAATTTTCTTTAGATGCATAGAGAAATTATGTGGATATATTTTGATCAACCCAAAGAATACCCTGCACAAAAGATAAACAATTGCAATTGAAATACATCTCTATTATGAAAGGGGTAGGTTACTTTTCTGCTTTCCATGCATTTGCATGCCCACATGCAAACCCTGGCCAGTAATTGCACAATAGTTAAAAATATGTTTCTTGGGTACTGACCTCATTTCTTCCAAATATGTGAGTCTGTTCAACAGGACAATCAGTCAAGAAAATGAGAATAGTTCAGCTTGAAACTGTTTTCACTAGTAGAAAAAGGAGCAGCCTCTTTTACTTGATAATCACTGCAATAGGACAGCAACATTTCCTCCACTAATAGACAAAAGTAGGGATCCTGTTCAAGTTATTTTGAATGATGAGATAAACGAATGTGGTAATACTCTAGGTGACTAAGTGTTGCTACTAGAAGAGAGCTCAATGACTTCTATTCCTTATCATACATTTAGCAGGTGAGGAAACTGAAGATTAATAAAGGAGAAAGTACTAGGCTTGTATAGCTAATGAATGGCAGTTCCATATGCATGTAAGAGAAAGAGATTAAGAAAGAAAAATGTATATGTGTTTACTGTATATCAACTATAGATTAAAATCAATTATATATTTAATACTTATTTATTCTATGCCAGGAACATCACATATGTTACTTTGTTTAATTTTCCCAACCATCCTTTGATGCATGTGTCATTAGCTATGTGCTACTGAAAAGAAATAGATGTTTGTAAAAGTTAAATAACTATTTTGAGATAGTATTATTATTCAAAACAGATTATGAATTACAATTATTAATCTTACTAACTTAGGCAGTGCTGTTCATTTGCTCAGTCAGCTATTCTCTACACATGCTGTGAAAGTATTTTTAGGTATAACTAATATTTATAACTAGAAAATTTTGTGTAAAGCTGACTACCCTACACAAAGTGAATAGACCTTATCCAATCAATGGAGGGCCTTATAAACAAAGAGTGAGGTTTCTCAAAGAAGAAGGAATTTTGCCTCAAGACCACAACAAAGAAATTCTCAATCAGTTTTCAAAATCCGGGCCTGCACTGTGGATTTCAGGCTTAAGACAGCAATATCAGCTCTTAGATGATTTTTCAGTAAACGGACATTTATGATTGCTTTTAGACTTGCAGTCCTCACAGTCATGTGAGTCAATTTTGCGAGCAGATTCCTAAAGTACCTCTCTCCTGTCTATCCTATTGGCTCAATTTCTCCAGACAAACATGAATAACATACCAGGGTGAAAGAAATTGTTAACAATCAAATACATTGTGGGCATCAACTAAACAGAATGGACAACTCCCAATCTTAGTTGATGGGATTCTTGAAAGTCTGCTTTCATGCAAGTCCTCCCTCCTCAGTGTGTGATTGTGGGAACACTAGATGACCTCAACGTTCTGGAAAATTGGCTACTTATAAAGCAATAGAGAAACATTTTATTTTTGACAGTAAATATGACAATATTGTTAGATTCTTTGTTTCCAGAATAAGATAAACCTGCTTTGATTCATTCAAAGACATTTATTCTTTGGGTTACTTAACATTTCAACGTCTCAATACCTTATTCTATAAAATAGAGGTATTAACAACACTCATTTGAAATACTGTAATGGACGTTCAACAAACACATCTAAAATAGCGCGCATATCCCCCCAAACACATACCCTCATTCACACATATCCTCGTGTTCACATAGTCCCCCGTCACCATACACCAGAAGGATTGAAAAAGGAAATTGTATTTCGACAACCACAGGAAACTCAGTAAGGTTCAAGGAAATAGTAGCTCATAAGATCTTACTGCCAAATACCTGATGAATTAAGCAGTTCCTTATTAAAAAAAAAGAAAAATACATTATAACAAATAATAAATCAACACATCAAAACTTAAAGGAAACATTCTTAATGCCTTTTAAAAAAATCAGTATCTCACAAAGATATAAAGACTATAAATTTATCCAAAGAACAAAAGAACTTACTGATGCAAAAAAACTGATGGTTATATTTAGCACAAAAAGCTCTTAATTCAATTTTTACTTTGCAGACTTAACTGTCATCTATGAAAAGAAAAATTTAGAGAGTCATCACCAATGCCCACAAGTCAGGACAGAAGAAAATAAAAAGTTAATGAATAGAGATGATTACTAAATAAGAATTTGAGAACACAAGCTGACTTAATCTGAAAGAATTAAAATTTCCACGGTTTCAAACTCAGTAGACTGAATAATCAGAAATAGAAGGTATAATTAACTGGAATAGAATAAATATCAAGGTTGAGTGAAACTTATTATAGTACATTGAAAATTTCGACTGGAAGAACAGAAACATGGTGTTATACAGACACACACACACACACACACACACACATAGGACTTCACAGTTTCCACTTCGCACAATTTTCAAATAGAGAAAGCTGAAGTTCATGTTTGTTGAACAGTGGAATTGATCTGCCCTATAGGAGAGCACTCCAAGAGTTGTGACATCTAAACAGTAAATAAAAACCCTGAAACAGTGTAAGTATGTATGTGTGTATGTATGAGTGTGTGTGCATTTTTTTTTTTTTTGGAAAAGATATAAGGAATCAAGGCCAGAAAAATGACAACACCACCACCAACAAAAAAACCAGTAATTTTGGAAAATCTCATTAATTTTTTCACACTGATCATTGCTACAATATTATCATGGATTCAATAAGTCATCTCAAAAAGATAATAACAATAGATTAAGAAAAAAGATGGCTTCATGGAGTTAATAAATGGTTTAAATGATGATATCACAGAATGAATTTATAAGCAGTATTATAAGCTGAAAATTAAATACTGACACAGGAAAAGTTTGACTTAGTCAATGCAAAGCAGTAAAGATAAAATAATTAGTGAAAAAAATATAAAGAGCTACCGCTCTTTATAGTTAAATGTGTGACATAAAGTTGAAAGTTAGAAAAAAGTGAACATTTCCTCAATCATCATTTCAAGTAGTCAATCTATAATATTTAAATTAAAAAGTAGTGTTCAAGATCACTAGCAATCAGGGAAATGCAAATCAAAACCACAATGAGGTTTCACCTCACCCTGGTTAGAATGGCTCACATTCAGAAATCTACCAACAATAGATGCTGGAGAGGATGTGGGGAAAAAGGGACACTAACCCACTGTTGGTGGGAATGCAAATTGGTTAAGCCACTATGGAAGTCAGTCTGGAGATTCCTCAGAAACCTGAATATAACCCTACCGTACAACCCAGCCATCCCACTCCTTGGAATTACCAAAGGAAATTAAACTGGCAAACAAAAAAGCTGTCTGCACATTAATGTTTATTGCTGCTCAATTCCCAATAGCTAAGACCTGGAACCAACCCAAATGCCCTAAAACAGTAGACTGGATAAAGAAATTATGGGACATGTACTCTGTCGAATACTATACAGCAGTCAAAAACAATGAAATCCGGTCATTTGCAACCAAATGGAGGAATCTGGAAAACATCATGCTGAGTGAAACAAGCCAGTCTCAAAGGGACAAATATCATATGTTCTCCCTGATTGGCGACAACTAACTGAGCACCAAAGGGGAAACCTGTTGAAGTGAAATGGAAACTATGAGATACAGTGATTTGATCAGCTCTTGTCCTGACTGTTGATGTACAATGTAATACTTTATCCATTTTAGTATCTTTGTTTTGTTCTAGTACTATTGGTTGAACTCTGTAATTAGCACACAATTATTCTTAGGTGTTTAAATTTTAATGAAAAGTGATCCCTGTTAAATATAAGAGTGGGAATAAGAGAGGGAAGAGATGTACAATCTGGGACATGCTCAATCGGACTTGCCCCAAATGCTGGAGTTAGAAACGTGCCAGGGGATTCCAATACAATCCCATCAAGGTGGCATGTACCAATGCCATCTCACTAGTCCAAGTGATCAATTTCAGTTCACAATTGATCACACTGATAGGTCTAAGAGTCAAAGGGATCACACAAAGAAGACTAGTGTCTGCTAATACTAACTGATAGAATCAAAAAGGGAGAGAATGATTCATCATGGGAAGCAGGATACAGCAGACTCATAGAATGGCAGATGTCCTAAATAGCACTCTGGCCTCAGAATCAGCCCTTAGGCATTCGGATATGGCTGAAGAGCCCATGAGAGTATTTTAGGCATGGAAAGCCAAGACACTCTGGAAAAAAAAAAAAAAAGACCTAAATGGAAGATCTCTGTGAGTGAGATCCCAGTGGAAAGAACAGGGCCATCAAAGAAGGAGGTACCTTTCTCTGAAGGGAGGAGAGTACTTCCACTTTGACTATGACCCTGTTGGAATAAGATCGAAGTCGGCGAACTCAAAAGGCTTCCATAGCCTTGGCAACTCATGACTAGAGCCTGGGGAGATTACTGATGCCATAAACAAGAGTGTCCAATTGTTAAGTCAACAACAGGAGTCACTGTGTACTTACTTCTCATGTGGGATCTGCCCTTAGTGTGTTGTCCAATGTGAAGTAATGTTATAACTAGTACTGAAACAGTATTTTACACTTTGTGTTTCTGTGTGGGTGCAAACTGATGAAATCTTTACTTAATATATACTGAATTGATCTTCTGTATATAAATAGAATTGAAAATGAATCTGGATGTGAATGGAATGGGAGAGGGAGTGGGAGATGGGAGGGGTGTGAGTGGGAGGGAAATGATGGGGGGAAAGCCATTGTAATTCATAAACTGTAATTTGGAAATTTATATTTACTAAATAAAAAATGAATAAATAAAAAAAAAAACATAAAGAAAGTGTAATGTCAGAAAGGTGCCAGATTAGGAGGGTCCCTGCTCATAATACCACACAGCAATCATCATGAACAAAAACTACTTTGTGAGAGCTCTGGGATCCAGGTCAGATACTGTAAAACCCTGGAAGTATCAACATTTGAGAAAGTGAGCCCATGCCCAGGTGAAAGGCTTGTTGACTGGGTCATGTCTACAGACCCAGAATTAATGCTATCTTTCTGTAGCCCTGGCTGTAACCCATTTGGCCTTGTGGGGTGCAACAAGAACCATCTTCCAGCGAACAAGGAAGGGGTTGCTTGCATTCATACAGACTAGCTGAACTCAGTTTGGCTGAGTACTCTGAAAAGGTCAGTTACTATCTCATAGCCTAGCAATCTGAAAACCAGGGGCCTGCTAGAATACATTCTTAGCTCTCCACCTTCAGGAGACATGTCCACCAAATGTGTTGCAACTGTGGAAGATGAAGGATCCTCAAGGTCAATCCCAGCCTCTACAATCTGTGTTCTGTGTCAGGGAGCAGTCATATTCAGCCAAGGACTAGCTAGAAGGCATACTCATTCCCATTACTGGCTGCAGCTCTGCCTACCTTGGTGCTACAGAGATCCTGCGCTGACCCTCTAATCCATCTCCAAACGCTCCCAATTGTAGTCCAAATATAGTTTTCACCCTCTTGGAGATATACTCATCATGCCTCTAGGGGCAGTGCTACTGATGTTGGTTTGACTGTAGATTCTGAAGAAGCCCTGAAGTTGCTCAGCTTCAGTCTTGGAGCAATTTTTCAGAACTAGGAATGTGCCCAGTCATCTGGAGAGACCTCTCAGGCTTCAGACAAAATCCACCACACTCAGACTCCTAAGCCAATCGTGTATCCTATAGCAAACAAAGCGTGGCCTATGTAAATTAGCTCCAACATCATAAGACTATGATGCCAGAGGCAATGTCATTAATTTGGGTACCCAACCAGATATGGTTGTTCCTTCAGAATTTAGTCTGTGCACTCTGGAAGAGGTGTTTGCTTCTTCAAATGCAAGTCACCAATTGTATACAGATCACAAAAATCCAGGGAAAAAATTCCTGTAACTGATGCCAAGCGAATAGAGATCTACAAATTCACTGCAAAGATAATTTAAAATAAATGTTTACTTTAAGAAAACAAAATAATCAGTGATATCAGGAAACAAAACAAGAATGAAATGAAAGTTTAATAAAGAAATAGATACAAGAAAAATATCCAAAAGTCGTTTGTGGAGCTAAAAGGTAAAATGACAGACCAGAAAAATTCCATACATAGTTTGAAACACAGACGCCATCATGCACAAGTCCAGTGAATTTGAGGATAGGTCATTTAAAATTAGCCAGTTATATAAGGAAATACCTAGAATAAGGATAAGGATAGGTTAGGATAAGGAACAAAATAATGAAGAAAAAAACACAGAAGATCTAAGCAACACTATTTAGTGAACTGATGACACATTATATAAATTCCAGAAGGAGATGAGAGAAAGGTGTATAAATTTTCTTAAAGAAATAATGGCTGAAAATTCTACAAATTATGGGAGAGATGGATAAAATCATGGAGCTCAAAGGACTGTAAGCAAGATACATACAAAAGAGATCATTCAGAGACAAATCACAATCAAAATGTTAAAAGTTAAAGAAAAATAAAATTTTGAATGTAGCAAAAAGTGCTTCATTACATACAAAGGAACACTGATAAGACTATAGTAGGTTTCTCAACAGAGACTTTACAGCCCAGGGAAAGTGGGGTTATATATTCAAAGTGCCAAAAGAAAAATAAAACCCTATCAATAAGCAATACTATCTAAAAATCTATTCCTCAAAAAGTCAAGGAGAGATAAAGATATTTATCTTAGAATACTGCTTGCTTTCTGTCAGCAAAACAGACCAAGGGAGATCATCAACATCAGACTGGACTTATAATGTATATTAAAATTCTTATGTGAAAATGAGTTGAAGCTAATTTATAGCATAAAGCATATAAAGAATAAAGTATACCCATAAAATTAAATACATAGTCAAATTTAGAATACTCAACTAATACAATAGTGGTTGTGCTTAAATAATTTTTATCTCTATTGTACAAGCTACAAAGTTACAAGCATTAGACATACAGAAACAATCTCTTAATAGATGCAAATATAGTAAGGGAGTGTAGCATGCATAGCATAAAACCAGGGTGGGAGGTAACAGTATATAGTATTAAGGTGCAAAGCAGCTAAGTTGTTTTCAGCTAAAAATAGAGTGAGAGACATGAGATAATTCACTTAACGTTAGTCACAAAGAAAAAACTTCAGGTAGGTACAAAAAATATAAAGAAACAGAAATCAAAACAAGCAACTAGAAAACTTATCAAGCCAAAAAATATAACAAGAACAGAAGAAAGGAAGAAAGAACCTACAAAATAGTCATAAAATTAACAAAATGGCAATGTTAAGTCCTTGCCTACCAGTGATCACTTTGTTTTAACATTATAAAACTGTGATCCCAGGTGCAATGCCATTAGTCTGGGTACACACTAAAATTAAAATCCTTCTAAAATTAGCCTATAAATGCTGGAAGAGGAATTAAATTATCCAATGAAAAGAGACAATGCTGGAGCTGGCACTATGGCACAACGGGCTAAAGCCCTGGCCTGAAGTGCTGGCATTTGGGTGCCAGTGCTTGTCCTGGCTGCTCCTCTTCTGATCCAGCTCTCTGCTATGGCCTGCAAAAGCAGTAGAAGATGGCCCAAGTCCTTGGGCCCCTGCACCCACATGGGAGACCTGGAAGAAGCTCCTGGCTCATGGAGTCAGATTGGCATAGCTCTGACCATTGCAGCCATCTGAAGAATGAACAAGTGGATGGAAGACCTCTCTCTCTGTCTCTACCTCTGTCTGTAACTCTGTCTTTCAAATAAATAAAATAAATCTTTAAAAAACAAAGAATATTTACATAATACAAAATAAACTTTGGGTCAAAATATGCCAAAAGAAGAAAAGAAAGTCATGAGCTGGTATGAAGGTGTAGTAGATTATGCATCTGCTTGCAACTCAAGCATCAGAGTGCCAGCTGGAGTCCTAGCTGTTCCACTTCCAATGTAGAGCCTTGCTTATTCACCTGGGAAGGCAGTAGAGACTACCCAAATGGTTGGGTCCCTGACACCCATGTGGAAGACTGAGATGGAGTTCTGACTCCCAGCTTCCACCTTGGCCAGCCTAAGTTGTTGTGGCTATTAGGGAAGTGAACCAGTGCATTAAAGATCTCGTGGCCTACCTGTCTCTCCCCACTTCTCTCTCTCACTCTACTTTTTGAATAAATTTTTTCAAAAGAAGAAATGATAAGACTATGATGATCAAATGATTAATCAAGAAGATGTAACAAGTGTAACTCTATATGCACTCAATAAAGTGATACTTAAATGCATAAAGAAAATAGAACTCAGACTTTGATACTTTCAACAATAGATAATTTATTCCTACAGAAAATAAACAAGAGGATTTTTTACCAGTATATAGACCAAATGAACCTAATAGACACACACAGAATATTCAATCCATCAACAGTGATGTGTATATATATATATATATGCATAAATATAATATACACATATAATTTTCAAATGCATATGGAACATTTTCCAGTATCAATCATATATCGAACAATAAAACAAGCCTTAAAATTTTCCAAATGTTTTAAATCAAATTAAGAATTTTTATGAGTATGATATAAAACTAAAAGTGAATAAAAAGCAAGAAATTGGAAAACTTAGAAAAATGTCAGAATTAAAGAACACACTTCCAAAAATGAATAAAAAAAATAATCAAAAGGAAAACAAAAAATATCTTGAAAAAATGAAAATGGAAATAAAACATACCAAAACTTGTTAGATATATGAAAATCAATTGTAAGAAGTCAGTTTATAATGATAAACGCTTAATGTAGGAAAAGAGAAAGAACTCAGAAACAACCCAACATTACATATCAAGGAACTAAGAAACAAATGCATTAAATTCTCAGTTAGCAAGAGGAAGAAAACAATTGAAAAAGCTCAGTAAAGAAGAAAATCAACAAGATGAACAAAGTAGTTACCTTCCAGGGAATATAAACAAAATTGAAAAACCTTAAGATATAGTAACCACGACAAAAAGATAAACAGCTGAAATTATAAATGAAAGAGGAGATATTATAACCAGTACCATAGAAACACAAAGGATCATAAAACTAATATGAATAAATACACACAAATAAGTTAGAAAAACTAGAAGAAACAAATGTTACTAAAACATAAATATCTCTATATTGAATAACAAAAAGTAGAAAATATGAATAAAAATGAGTAGGACACTGAAGCAGTAGATTTAAACAAGTTCTCAGTAAAAAAGAGCCTCACATCAGATGGCTTCATCAGTGAACCTAAGCTTTTAAAGTTGTTGTAATTATGAAGTGTATGAAGTTTACAACTGTAAAGCTGTATAGTTCTGCATACATTCCTGTGGACTTACTTCTAAGGATATTTTAAAAATTTGCCATGGGCCCCAAAACCCTTTAGCTGGGTGATAAAAATATCATCTTAATTGTTAAAGTGATCATATGGATATGATTGTCTGGTAATAATAACAGAAATAAAAGAATAAATACTCCAACATGGAAAGCAGTCCACACAGCAGACTCATAGAATGACAATCACTTTAAGTAGCACTCTGAACTCAGAATCAGCCCTTAAGTAATTCTGGTCTGGTTGAAAAGCCCATAAGAGCATTTCAGGCATGGAAAGCCACTGTGGCAAGACAATGGAAAGACATGGAAAACCCCAGTGGCAAAAAAAAAAAAAAAAAAAAAATGTCCTACATGAAATATCTCAGTATTTGAGACCCCAGTAGTAAGAAATTGTCATCAAAGAAGGAGATACTTTTCTCTGAAGGGAGGAGAGAATGTCCACTTTGCCTATGACTTGATCTAAATACTGGCAGTTTGTGGATTTAAAAGGCTTCCATAGCCTAGGCAGCTCATGTCCAGAGCCTTGGGTGATCACTGATATCTTACAAAAGAGTATTAATTGTTGAATTAACAAGAAGAGTCACTGTGCACTAACATCCCATGCAGGACCTCTGTCCTCAAAGAGTTGTATTATAATTATGTCTAAGTGCTCACAAAAGACGTATCATTATTGTGTGCTTCTTTAAAGTTAATTAAGTTTCAAAAGAATAAGTGAAATTGACTTCAATATGCAAAAAAAGAAAAATTAGTGTTAATTATTCTTTTAAAGATTTGATTTATTTATTTGAGAGTTAGAGTTACAGACAATGAGAGGGAGAGACAGAGACAAAGATCTTCCATTCACTGGTTCACTCCACAAATTGCCACAATGGCCAGACCTATGCTGATCCGAAGCCAGGAGCCAGAACCTGCTTCCAGGTCTCCCACATGGGTGCAGGGGTCTAAGGACTTGGGCCATCTTCTACTGTTTTCCCAGGCCATAGCGGAGAGCTGGATGGGAAGAGGAGCAGGCGGGACTAGAACCAGACCCATATGGGATGTTGGTGTTGCAGGCAGAGGATCAACCTACTGTGCCACAGCGCCAGCCCTAGTGTTAATCTATTTTAAACCTCAAATTCTCTCAAGAAATAAAAGAGAAAGGCACATTTCCAGCCCCATTTTACAAGGCAAAAATAACCCTTATATTTGAGGTTACCACAAGGAAAGAAAATCACATATTAATATTTTTATGACCATTCATCTAAAAATATCAAGCAAAGAGCAGAGCATGGCATATTACACAGCGGTTAAGAGGCTACTTGGGATGCAAGCATCTGATTTGCTAGCAAATTTTAATGATACTAGTTAGGGCAATGAACTTTTTTTATATGATACTGAAACCTATAGCAAAGAAAAATGAGTATCAGGAGTTTTTGCAGTTAAGGAAACAGTATACAAAAATTAAAGACAACCTACAAAGTGGAACATATTCTTAAGCCATATATATGAAAATCCATAATGGAGTCCCTAGGTTCAAGTTCTGCTTCTGCTCTTTGTTCCAGCATCTCCTTGTTAGGGGACCCTGGGATGCAGCAGGTGATGGCTCAAGAATATGGGTCCCTGCACGGGTAGACATGGATTGAGTCTGGTTTCTTCTTTCCCCCTGGCCCAGTCCTGGCTGTTGCAGGCATTTGAGGATTGAATCAGTTTTTGTGAGACCTCTCTCAGTGTCTCTGTCTCTGTCTTATTCTCTCCTTGCACTTCTGTCTCTCTTGTCTTTAAAGTAAATAAAAACTTCTTAAAAAACAAAAGTGTTGCCAAGGGTATGAAGAAAAGGGATCCCTTGTAAACTGTCAATAGTAACATAAAATCAGTACAGCCATATGAAAAAAGCATAAATATTCTTCAAAAATTAAATTTAAAATACAACTACCATATGATCTAACAATCCCACTGCTGAGCATATAACTGAGGAAATAAAATCAGTATGTGGAAGAAACATGTCTACATTTCCAGTGCAGCCTTATTCACAATTAACAAGATATGGAAATAGTCTAAGTGTCCACTGAAAGATAAATGCATGTATAACTTGGTTGAAACTGGAGGATATTATGCTACATGAATAAGCTATATACAGAAAGACAAATACTATATGATCTCATTGATATACGGAAACTAAAACAAGTTAGACTCATGGAAGCAGAGCTGAACAGTAGTTTTCAGGGTCTGAGGAAGGTGGGAGCAGAATGGAGGGGTGCAGGTCAAATTTACAAACTGTCATTTATACGATGAATAGGTTCTGAACTATGACACAGCATGGTGGCTGTAGTTAATAACATTGTACTGTGGGGGCCTGTGCTATGGCATAGAAGGTAAAGTCCCACCTGTAATGCTGGCATCCCACATGGGTGCCAGTGCTAGTCTTAGCTGCACCACTTTCAATCCAGATCCCTTCTAATGCACCTGGGAAAGCAGCAGAAGATCTCCAAGTCTTTAGGCCCCTGTACCCACATCGGAGGCTCAGAAGAAGCGTCTGGTTCCTGGCGTCAGTCAGGCCCAGCTGGGTCACTGTGGATATTTAGGGGGTGAACTAGTGATTGGAAGATTCTTCTGTCTCTCCCTCTCTGTAACTCTGCCTTTCAAAAAATTAAAACAAATCTTAAAAATTAAAGATAAATAATACTGTGTTGTATATTGAAATCTTTCTAAGGGAATAAATCCAAGGTGTTCTCACCGTATACACACAAACACATACATACATACCCAACACAAAACACATACTCAACAGTAACTGTGTGAGGTGATGGAGTGCATTAATTAACCAGATTTGGCAATCATTTCACAATACACATTCCATTTAATCTAGACGCTTGCTATATGTGCATATATACATATATATGTATATGTACATATACATAATAATTTTATTTATCAATTATATAACAATAAAGCTGGAGAATGAATAAATATAAAAAAAAAACCAAAAGCATAATGACTTTCAAGCTAGAATATTTTATCAATCTTCAAGTTACTCTTAACCAGCAATAAACCTAGCATCTTAATTTCATCAGTTGCTTCAATATCCACTCAGTTTCCATTCTGTACTTGATTAGAAATAGAGTAAAGCTAATAATTTAACGTAAATTTGCCATGCCTATTATAATCCATTTTAATAAGCATTTTTCATTCTAGTAAAACAGCTAAATGTAAAACTTTCTCTTTTTCTCTCTGATATATGCCTATGAGGATGTCTAGACTTATTATTACCTAAAGTAAATGATGCTGATTTTGAAACAGCAATATATTAATTTCATTGTGTTTCCTCAGTTTAGTGAGCACATACAACTTCTACCTCTAGGGAAAGAGGGACCATGCTGAGACAACGTCACACGATAGTTGAGCAGGAGCTTTATTTAAACTGGGGAAGTTAGACTTTATGTTACTACAACTCAAGGGCTTTCTTGATAACTTCAAATATGTAAACAGATAAGGGAAAAGATGATATGTATGTATGAGTGTGTGTATGAGTGTGTGTGTGTGTGTGTGTGAGAGAGAGAGAGAGAGACAAAGAGAGAGAGAGAGAGAATGATGAACACATGAGAATTATAGTAGTCTCTCTCCATTTTGATCCATTAGTAAAATGGTTAGCTATTAACATCCTCTCCTACAAAAGGCAATAAATCTTCCTTATCCAAGGGGATATGTTTCAATACTGTAAGTGGGTGCCTAAAACCAGAGTTTCTCCTTAACCCATTTTTTTCTTTTTTTTTATTTAGTATCTATAAATTTCCAAAGTACAGTTTATGGATTACAATGGCTCCCCCCCCCCATCATTTCCCTCCCACTCACACCCCTCCCATCTCCGCTCCCTCTCCCCTTCCATTCACATCAAGATTCATTTTCGTTTCTCTTTATATACAGAAGATCAATTCAGTATATATTAAGTAAAGATTTCATCAGTTTGCACCCACACAGAAACACAAAGTGTAAAATACTGTTTCAGTACTAGTTATAACATTACTTCACATTGGACAACACACTAAGGGCAGATCCCACATGAGAAGTAAGTACACAGTGACTCCTGTTGTTGACTTAACAATTGGACACTCTTGTTTATGGCATCAGTAATCTCCCCAGGCTCTAGTCATGAGTTGCCAAGGCTATGGAAGCCTTTGAGTTCGCCGACTTCGATCTTATTCCAACAGGGTCATAGTCAAAGTGGAAGTACTCTCCTCCCTTCAGAGAAAGGTACCTCCTTCTTTGATGGCCCTGTTCTTTCCACTGGGATCTCACTCACAGAGATCTTCCATTTAGGTCTTTTTTTTTTTTTCCAGAGTGTCTTGGCTTTCCATGCCTAAAATACTCTCATGGGCTCTTCAGCCATATCCGAATGCCTTAAATGCTGATTCTGAGGCCAGAGTGCTATTTAGGACATCTGCCATTCTATGAGTCTGCTGTATCCTGCTTCCCATGATGAATCATTCTCTCCCTTTTTGATTCTATCAGTTAGTATTAGCAGACACTAGACTTGTTTGTGTGATCCCTTTGACTCTTATACCTATCAGTGTGATCAATTGTGAACTGAAATTGATCACTTGGACTAGTGAGATGGCATTGGTACATGCCACCTTGATGGGATTGTATTGGAATCCCCTGGCACGTTTCTAACTCCAGCATTTGGGGCAAGTCCGATTGAGCATGTCCCAGATTGTACATCTCCTCCCTCTCTCATTCCCACTCTTATATTTAACAGGGATCAATTTTAAGTTAAAATAGAAACACCTAAGAATAATTGTGTGTTAATCACAGAGTTCAACCAATAGTACTAGAACAAAACAAAGATACTAAAATGGATAAAGTATTACATTGTACATCAACAGTCAGGACAAGAGCTGATCAAGTTTAACCCAATTTTTTCTAAACCTACTTATGACAAAAATTTATAAATTATCACAGTAAGAGAATAGCAACAAAAATTAATAAAACAGAAAAATCACAACAAAATCAAATATAACCTTATTATAATAGATGTTATATGAATGTGATCTCGATCTCTCTCTCTCTCACACACACACACACACACACACACCTCTCCCCCTCAAACATCTTACTGTACTGACATCCTGCTTCTTGTAATGATGTGAAATGGTAGAATGTCTATGTGGTAAGAAAATTGAGGTCCATGAAGTAGGCTCTGTGATGTAGCATTAGATTACTACATACGGGTTACTTGAACACTGGGATACACATGAGAGCATCTTTTTGATAAGTTAAACTCCCGTACTCTTTCTAGCACAGAATGCGGACAGATAATGTACATAATTTAAATATTTAATAGAAAGAAAATTTCATCTTCAATCCAGTACAAAACAGGTTTTATATTGCAAAATGCTGGCACTATAGGAACAAAAACCAAACAAACCAACAAAACAAGTGTCATGGCATTAAAATGCAACAGTAGTTGATGATTAGAGCAGGGAACACCAATAGCAGAGCTCAACTATGTTGCCAGTTTATATAATTTTTAAAGAGCCAGAGGAACATAACATATATTTCAAATAGTACTTGAAATATAATACTGAGGGCTCATCTTTTTCAGTAATATCCAGAAAGTCCAAAAAAAAAAAAAAAAACACCAAAAACCACAGTATAAGCAAAGCATTCCTTTCATTGTTTGTGTATTATCTGGCTTCGTGAACTTCAGGGAGAACTGAGCAAGTAGAGCTGTGTCCTGCCAGTTGAAAAAGTGGCAAGGAAAATAATTGGCATTTTTCTGCACAGGAGACAGATTCAAGCCAAACAAAGGTACATCCTGTATTAATATGTAAGCTTAACCATCAGGCATATCTAATGCTCCAAACCTCTGGGTCAGAATATTAACATTTCTTCCTGACATGCTAGAGTTGGAGTTGCATGCCAAGGAATTCATTTATAATTAGGAAACAACTTAATTGTGATTTATAGGTGTCGGACAGGCTGACATTTGATCTTTCCTTACTTTCTTTTTGGCTTGATGTTCTTTTTATGTCCTGAGAGATATAATTCAATTTGAAGGTTTTGCTTATCAACTTTGTACTTTAACAGTTGCTTGATTTATTGAAATGCACATCTTACTTTTGCTCAATCTTATGTTTCAGTATTAATATAACATAGCATCTATTTCATTAATATAGTTTGAGGATTTTTGAAATAACAAAGCTTGTCAAATGAGTTTGCTTCAGTAAGTGTAGCACAATTTACTAGGTAAGCAACTGAAGTTGCAGAAGTTCCTGATGCATTTCATAGGAATCAGGAATAGGAGTCTACAATATAAAAAGAATTACAAAATGAGGATTAGCAACAAAAACCACTATGTAAAATGACATGCAACAGTTCATAAAATAGGAAAAGTGCTTTAGTTTAAAAATGCGTTTCATGCTATACATATTATACAGAACATGACCAGTGTCAGCTTTCATACATATTTCATATAACTGCACTTAGACAAGAAGGACATAATTTAAGGGGAGCAAAAGCACTGAGAAGAGTTGATACATGATGAATCCTGAGGAGATGCTGTCTGTTCCATGGTGCATACACACACTGAGAAGCCGGTTCAGAGAAGGGGGCTATTCACGCGATGTGGATGCTTGAAAAGGCACTGACAAAAATCTTAAGTTTTATGGAAGGTGTTGTTGGGGGAAAGAGAGAGACTGAGAATGAACAGACTGTGTTTGCTGAATTCTAGATACAGGCTGCTTTGGAGACATTCTGTAACTCAAGAACAACAGGTCTTAAGAACTGGAGTCTAGGGCCAGCGCTGTGGCGCAGCGGGTTAACGCTCAGGCCTGAAGCACCAGCATCGCATGTGGGTGCTGGTTCTAGTCCTGGCTGCTCCTCTTCCTATCCAGTTCTCTGCTGTGGCCTGGGAAGGCAGTGGAAGATGGCCCAAGTCCTTGGGCCCCTGTACTCACATGGGAGACCCGGAAGAAGCTCCTGGCTCCTGGCTTCGGACCAGCGCAGCTCTGGCCTTTGCGACCAACTGGGGAGTGAACCATCGGATGGAAGATCAATTCTCTCTCTCTCTCTCCCTCTCCTCTCTCTGTGTAACCTCTGACTTTCAAATAAATAAATAAATCTTTAAAAAAAAAGAACTGGAGTCTAACCATCTATATATTACTCGTCCTACTCTTTTCTTAACAGAAATTTAAGCATCTTTTCATAGCACCTATATATTTTTGGTTTTCACCAATCTTGCCTTGGTGTGAGCATCTATGGCTAAAGGAGGGTTATCTTGTGCTTTAAAAAAATTATTTTTATTTGTATGAAAGGCAAAGTGATAGAGGGAGAAGGAGAATGAAAAGGAAACCTTCCTTCTGTTGGTTCACTGCTGAAATAACTGCAACAACCAGACGGGGGGCAGGCCAAACCTGGGAGCCAGGAACTCCCTCTTGGCTTCCCCATGTGACAGGACCCAATCACTTGAGCCATCCCCTGCTGCCTACCAGTGTGGACATTAGTAGAAGCAATCAGAAGCAGAGGTGGGGCTCCATCCCAGGCACTCTGATATGCAAGTATCCCTATTGGTAGCTTAATTTGCTGCAAAAAAAGGCCTTCTTCATGTGCTTTTTTGAAGAATATTTATGGCATTTTTAGATCTATATCAATGTTCATTAATCACTGAAAATATTGACATCAAGAAACTTAGAAATAAAGTTCACTGCCACTGAACTGACATTTTTTAAAGATTTATTCATCTATTTGAAAGGCAGTGTTACAGATAGGCAGAGGCAGAGAGAGAAAGAAAGAGAAAGAGAGAGAGAGAGGTCTTCCATCCACTGGTTCACTCCACAAATAGCTGTAACATCCAGAGCTGGGCCAATTCAAAGCCAGGAATCAGGATATTCTTCAAGGTCTCTCTTGTGGGTACAGGGGCCCAAGGACTTTGGCCATCTTCTGCTTTCACAGGCCATAGCAGAGAGCTGGATCAGAAGGGGAGCAGCCAGTACCCAAACTGGCGCCTATGTGGGATAATGGCATGGCAAGCAGCGGCTTTATCTGCTATGCCACAGCACTGGCCCCACTGGTGTTAATTATTAAAATATCTAAAACATTTTCTGAACTTTGGCAAAAGTTTTCAGTAAATTTCCACCATGAGTCTGATGATCATCAATTTAGGTGCTTGATCTACTTCAGAAATTTTTGTTTAAATGCTTTTTTTAAAAACTTAACCTTAATTTAAATATATTATTCCTATTTTAGCTTCAAAAATCAAGATTAAAAGCAAGGTCCAAACTTATTCTCTTTTACTTTTTTCATCTGTATGTGTTTCTCACTCAAATCCAAATTTAAATTAAGGTTTATACTGTTAATTTAAAATTCTGTGAAAAGGTTTTTACAGTTTTATTTTATTTTTGACTGACATAAGAATTGCATATATTTATGGGAAATGATATGATATTATGCACACAATGTGTATTAATCAAAGTAAGGTCATATTCATATCCATCTTCTGGAACATTTATCATTTATTTGTGGTCAGAAAACTCAAATCTTTGGTCCTGTATTGAAAGGTACACATTACTATTTTTAACTATAATCAACCTACTGAATGCCATAACTTACTCTTTTTATCCAACTGTAGTCACAATAGCCAATATACGAATAAGACAGTTGTGTGTGTGTGTGTATGTGTGTGTGTTTAGAATGATTTTTGCAACAACACCTTTCATAAAAGGGAAACGTTTTTTGCAGGGTACTAAAACACTTTTATGTATATTTATTAATTTTATAATTTTCCTTTATGTTTAATTCATTGTGGAATACAACAGAGAATAAAAGAAATGAAGTAGCTATTTTTGAATGTGTCATATAGCAACGGTTGTCTGGCATGCTCGAGCAGAGTGTGTTCTGCACATGACTCAGGCTGAGCTGCCAAGTGACACTGAAATCTCAGTGGGGTTTCCCTACATAATGCTTGCAACCTAACTTTGGAAACTGGGAACTCTGTATTTTTCTCCACTCAAAATTTGCCTGTTTCAACTTAACCAAAAGTGCTGTTGATGGTAACTACAGTACCGCAAGTTGTGATCAAAATCCTTCGTGTAAGAGGTTAACAAATAGTCAGGGCCTTATGAGAGCATTTTGAAAATGTATTATATTAATATCCTGTGACAAGCCCAAAAAGAATCAAGGTTTTCTGTGTCTGCCCAGGAGATAATGGTGAATAGATAGAATGACTCTTACTCTGCTGAAGCTTACTCATAGGTAGAGGTGACAAAGTGCAACCACATCAGAAGGGTACAGTGCAGCCTATGAGGAAAATGAGACAACCAGAGCATGCAGTAAATGTGAAAGGGGTGTGCTGCTGTTTTAACACACATTTTCTAGGAAGTTAAAGTGACTGGAGATTGACTTGAAATAGGTAATTTCTTGGATATTTTATTTTAACCACTTTCAATACTCGATATCAGGTAAACAACTTGAAATACAGGAGTTTTCTCTGACTTTGTAGATAGTTCTCACAATCTTTGGAGAAGTTAGGGACTATGTAGTATTTACACTCAATATTCAAGTGCATGGTTTATTATCTAAAAACCACTGTATGGGGCCTTGTATTCTTATATTAAGTATTTACTTTTAGTGCATATTAACTATTAGGACAAAGAAAATTTCATAATGCTGAAAATGTTCTCTTCCTGGACTTGAATGTTGATGTTGTTAACTGTGTCAGTAATACAACCTGTACCTCCCTGTGACAGATGATAGAATAAAGCTTCAATATAAGCTCAGAATATCATAAATGTTATCAACACCTTTTAGCATTAATCTTGTATTGAAATGCATGGAGAATATTCCACTAGAAAAAGTTGGCAAGGTCAATTATTTAAATATGGAGAAGAGGGTGTGGTTATGAATCTGGTTAGGATGTCCACACCTCAACATTGAAGTGCCTGGGTTCAGATCCTAGCTTCTGATTTCAGCTTCCTCCTAATATGCACTAGGTAGGAGGCGTGGCTTGTTGCCTAACCCTAGCTATTGTGAGCATTTGCTGAGTGACCAGTAGATGTGATTTCTCTCTCTCTCTCCCTCCCTCCCTTCCTCTCCACATCCACCTGTCTCTCAAGTAATGAATAATAAATATAATGTGTGAGTGTGTCTGTGCATGCCTTGCCTGTTCAGTCTCAAGTTCCTCAGAATTTGCTCAAAGAGCAAAATAATCTTTCTGTTACAACTTGAAAATGTCTGTATATCTCACATTTATTGGGATCTATTTACTATAAATTTTAGAAGTTTTGTGCCTCTGTGTATTGGGAGCAGTTATTGGGGTGAGCAAGGGGAAATGTTAACACAGTGATGTCCAACATTCTGATACCAGGCCTCCCTGACAAACTCAACTTTCTCCAAAAACATAAAACCTTGGTTTTGCTTGTCATTTGGTTTCCAACAGTGTAGCTCTTCAAAAAAAAAAAAAAAATAGGAAGGGAGTTGCAATGAGAGAAGAGATATCTGCGGATATATTGTCACTGCTAATGAATTGAACTTGGCATGACTTTCCTTCCACCTGTATCCAATTATTAAGCCAAAACCATTCCTTGCCAATACACTAATTGCTGTAGGTGACAGGTCTGTGAAGTGATACTTTTCCAACCTGATTGCCTCCTCAGAAACATAAAATAACAAAGATGATGTAAAATTAAGGATAACCGAATAAATGAGGATGTTATACAGAATTTAGGTCAGATATAAAACTCTAGGTACAGACTACATGCATGTTATGGATGAAATTTATTTACTTTATCACTCGTATCATTTAGCCTTTTCCACATCAAAGTTTCCTGGTGGGAAGGACATTTGTGTGAAGTGCATTGCTTTGAATTCATGGCCTCACCTTCTAAATAGTGAATATCCCCAAAGAGTTTTCCCATTGAACTATGCTTTCAGGATTCCACTGGTGACTCCCTCTGTCTGTCTGATTCTTCTTCAACACACAGAAATGCAACTTTCATCTTCATGATTCACAGATATGAAAATGAAGTGTTTTTTTTGTTTTGTTTTGTTTTTTTTTTTTACCTTCCCTTATATCTTGTAATCTGAGTAAGGCTGTGCTAAATGACAGGAAACAAAACTTCATACTTTTCAAATGTAGGCTTACAAAGATATTTGAATTACTACATTTTTTTCTTTGAAAGGTAGAGGGAAGTGAGGGAGGGAAAGGGGGAGAAGAAGAGAGAAAGAAGGGAGGGAGGGAGGGGGGAGAGAGGGAGGGAGGGAGGGAGAGAGAGAATCCTCCATCTCTGGTTCACTCCCCAAATGGCTGCAAGAGCCAGGACCAGGCCAGGCTGAGGCCAGGAACCAGAAACACTACCTGAATCTCCAGCTAGCCATCATCTGCTGCCTCACAGGCATCTTGACTGGGAGTTGAATTAGAAGAAGAGTGGCCAGGACCAGAACAGGTACTCTGGTATGGGATGCCAGTGTTACAAGATGTGACCAGTTAACTCACAGAACCACCATTCACATACTGTAGTAACTACATGATAAAAAGTTACTTTGATGTATTATTCTCATGTGTATTGTACTCTTAATATGTATTTAAATTTCTTATAATTGAATAAACTTTCAACATATTGAGATCTTTTTTAAATGTGATTATTTTCCCATTAAAAATAAACTTCCAGGCTGGCACCGTGGCTCAAGAGGCTAATCCTCCACCTTGCGGCGCCGGCACACCGGGTTCTAGTCCCAGTCGGGGTGCCAGATTCTGTCCTGGTTGCCCCTCTTCCAGGCCAGATTTCTGCTGTGGCCCAGGAGTGCAGTGGAGGATGGCCCAAGTCCTTGGGCCCTGCACCCCATGGGAGACCAGGATAAATACCTGGCTCCTGCCTTCAGATCAGTGTAATGCGCCGGCCGCAGTGCGCTGGCCGCAGAACCAACCGCAAAAGGAAGACCTTTCTCTCTGTCTCTCTCTACTGTCCACTCTGCCTGTCAAAAATTAAAAAAAAAAAAAACCTTCTACTTTTCTGAAAAATTTATTTATTCAAAAAGGAGAGTAACAGAGACAGAGAGACAAAGAAAGCAAGAGAGTGAGAGAGAGAGAGATCTTCCATCTGCTGGTTCACTCCTACAAGTTGCCACTACAGCCAGATCTGGGAGAGGATGAAGCCAGGAGCCCAAAACTCCAACTAGGTCTCCCACATGGGTGGCTGGGACACAAGCACTTGGGTCATAATACATTGCTTTCCCGGTGCATTAGCAGGAATCTGGGTTGGAAGTATAGCAACCCGAACTTGAACTGACATGAAAATATGGGATACTGATGTGTCAAAATGGTGGCTTAACCTGCTGTGCCACAACACTGATCCCTAAACTTCTTTCTAAAGATTAGTTTTGTTCTCTATACCTAGTAATCCTGTCCTCTAAATCTTTATGGCCGCCTAGAATCTGAGTAATATATTTTTATTTACATGAAATTCAATGGATAAAAAACAGATACTACATTTGCTCTCAAAGTAGTGGAACAAAATCAAATGCCCAAGGTGTTTATAATGTCCAGTGTGACTCATTAAACTCTATATTAGAGGACATTCTTGATTTTGCTCTCCATTAACTACCATCCTAAATTGGATTATTCTTTACTTTCCTCCAACAAATCAAAGCTTATCAAGCAAACAGTGGAGAGGTCTAGGAGAAGGTTGTGATCAATGTGAAAAGGTACTTCAAAAAGCTCATGGAAAAAGGAATGAAAAGATTAGTTAATTTTGATGTATCTTTCTTTTTTCAGTAGGCATTTTCTGTGAATTTTGTGAACTCTTCACATACAAATATCACTTGAAGTCTTGCAGAATTTGATGCTATTCTCTCTCTCATTCCCTTACAGATGAAACTACTGATGTTCAATTTTCAGGACAAATGCTCAGTGGTGGACTGATAAACATTCAGGACTTAACTGTACTGCTCCCTGATCATCAAACACATATACTTATATTATACAATACAGACCGTGACAACATACCACCAGCAAGAGTATTGTTTTAGTGCTGTTAGCTGCCTGAAAATCCCACAAACTTAAGTATATTTATCCCATTCAGTGCTCAGAAATCTACTGTTAAAACTGTGGCATCAGAACTCATTTCAACAGTGAGGCTGCAGAGGTTTTGCTGAAAAGGCAATATTTAAGCTGAGTCCTAGAGCATTAATAGAATTTAGTCAAGTGAGGAATGAAGAAAACTGAGAAATATATTCCATGAGAAAATGCCATCTAAAATTATTTAATGATCCATGTGACACTGAAATGACCAAGGCATAAAGCTTTGTTACCCTTCATATCTTTGTTTGCTTTTATTTTAAACATTTTGTAAAAAGCAAGACAATTTATGTTGAATAATTTCAACTTAGAAAAATTACGTGTTTTAATATATATGCTAAGTATTGCTTTGATGATCAAGGAAATGTATAGTAAAGCTTACTAATATCCTCTTTTTCCAATGAGGAAAAACTGTACTTGCTGAATTACTTCCTACCTTGGTCTACAAGCTGTTCAATTCTCATAAAACCTTTCTATATCTTCTCATGATTACTCTTTTTTATAAAAAGATTTATTGTATTTATTTAAAGAACACAGTTACAGAGACAAGTAGATCCAGGGAGAGAGAGAGGTCTTCCATCTGTTGGTTCACTCCCCAGATGACTGCAAAGGCGAGAGCTGAGCTGATCCAAAGCCAGGGACCAGGAGCTTCTTCCAGGTCTCCCACACGGGTGCAGGGGCCCAAGGACTTGGACCATCTTCTACTGTTTTTCCAGGCCATACAAGAGAGCAAGATCTGAAGTGGAACAGCCAGAACATGAACCAGTGCCCATATGGGATGCCGGCACTGCAGGCCAGGGCTTTAATCCATTGCACCACAGTGCTGGCCCCATTGTGCTTACTTTTGAGTCCTGGGGCCTGAGCTGCTTAAGTCTTTATAAGAAATTATCGCTTAATTATCTTATTCTATTCACTTCTTTTCTATCTTCCGAAATGGAAAGCTTTAATGTAAGCCAACCATTTGCAATATCCAAATGCACCTACTGCTTCCTTATTTACCCTCAGATTGTTCTGTCCTTTCTCCACTAGTCTGTTTCAGCAGTGCCTTTAATTCACTGGCCATTCGAGGAACACTAATAGTAAAAATGGCTAGCAAATCATTGCTCTGCTCATGGGTACACTTGTTTACTTGTAAAGTCATACACTCCAAAACCTTATTAGATTGCAGTCTAAACAAAATTTATTGCCACGGTCCTCAGAAGTAGAGGCTGATACATGTATTTTTTGAATATTTTTGAAAAAATCTATATTCATTTTATTTAAAAAACAGAGAGAGAGAGATAGAAATCTTCCATTATGGTTGACTCCCCAAATGCCCGCAACAGGTAGGCTTAACCAGATTAAAACCAGGAGCTCAATCTAGGTGTCCCACATGGATGGCAGGAACCCAAGCACTTTGACCATCTCGCTGTGCCTCCCAGGTCCCCACTAGGAGGAAGCTGGGTTGGAAAATAGATGAGCCAAGCCTTGAAGTAAGCCCTCTAATAGAGGATGTGAACATCCTATATGGTGACTTATTTACAGTCACAAACCTTTCCTTGGATCCTTAATCTTTATCAACTCTGTATAATATAGCAGAATTGAAATGTTTTTTATTGTAATATCACTTGATACCTATAATTATTCAATGATCCTATGAGGATTTTCTACGATAATTATGGCATGATCTGCATTAGAGTAAAATAAATAGGATTAAGAGAGGCATGAACTACTGAAGTAAAATAAAAAATCTTCCTAAGGATTCTAGTATAACTGGCTAAAAAACTGGATGATAATTCTCCAAATTTTTAAAATTTACCATGTTTCATAAAATGCATTTTATCTGCTTAAAAATTTAAAGCAATCATATGGATGTAAAGGAATCTTAAGGCATATGATGGTTTCTACAATCTTTAATAAGGTCTACCATTCTGTGTTGATGAAATTTTATTTAATGTTCTCAGCAGTATTTGCATGAGTGTTCTATTTTTAGGATGACAAAATATCATGAGGTAATTTAGTCTTAAGAGTACATTTAATATTTGGGAATGCACATGATTCCAAGAAAATGATAATAAAAAGCATCTGGAAAAATCAGAAGTGGATGAAACAAACTCATAACAAATGAAATACTAATATGCTGATTTCTTTTTTTTTTTTTTTTTTTTTTGACAGGCAGAGTGGACAGTGAGAGAGAGAGAGAGACAGAGAGAAAGGTCTTCCTTTTGCTGTTGGTTCATCCTCAAATGGCCGCTGCTGTCGGCGCATCGTGCTGATCTGAAGCCAGGAGCCAGGTGCTTCTCCTGGTCTCCCATGGGGTGAAGGTGCCCAAGCACTTGGGCCATCCTCCACTGCACTCCCGGGCCACAGCAGAGAGCTGGCCTGGAAGAGGGGCAACCGGGACAGAATCTGGCGCCCCGACCGGGACTAGAACCCAGTGTGCCGGCGCTGCTAGGCGGAGGATTAGCCTATTGAGCAGCGGCGCCAAGCTGATACGCTGATTTCTAACTAGGAACAATTACAATATATTGTCTTGGTGGCTGATATAGAAAATTTTAGTGTGAAAGGGTTAGATGATCAATGTTGAGCAAAAAAAGGAGTTATAAAATGCAAAGAGTATTATGTAAGGTATGTGATTATACCTTAATGTACTTATCAACGTAAATATGATCTCATGACCAAAGGATCCAAAAATAACTAGGATAAAAGAACAAAAAAAGGCAAGTAAGAAAAACACAAAAAATGACAAGAGGAATATCATAGTAAAATAGATTATAGTTACTACCAATGATATGTTAAAGTTGACATGCTGCTTGGTGAAGAAATACTTGGGATAACTAACAGAAGCTCAAAAACAAGACTATAAACACTGTAAGACAACATTTGTGTATGTATAAAACACTACATTTGGAACTGGAATTATGATATAGAGGGTTAAATTGCCACCTGCAATGCCAGCATCCACACACATTCATCGATTCCAATCTCAGTGCTCCTCTTCGTATCCAGGGCCCTGATAACGTTCCTGGGAAAGCAACAGGAGATGGTCCAAGTCCTTGCACCCCTGCACTCCTGTGGGTGACCTGGATGGACTTTCAGGCTCTTGTCTCTGACCTGGCCTAGCTCTGGCCACTGCAGCATTTGTACAGGGAGCCAGCTGATAGAAGAACTCTCTATTTCTGTCTATTTAAATAAACATAAAATAAATCTTCTAAAAAGTTAAGTTTGCAGTGAATGTGACAAAATGCTTAAAAGTATTTAAAAAATATTGCCTATAGAGATTATTTAATAATTATCAACGTAAACTAACATAGTCCCTTATGGCATGCAAACTTTCATTGCTGATTATAAAATACTTTTTTGTAATAATTTTTTTAACACTTTAAAGGCAGACAGAAATCTACCTTCTGCTGATTAACTCCCCAAATGCCAGCAATAATCAGTCGAAGTCATCAGCCCATAATTCAGTCTAGGTTTCCCACATGAGTAACGGAGACCAAAATATTTGAGCCATCACTTGCTGCATCCTAGTATGCATCAACAAAAAACTGCAATTGGAGCGGAGCCAGAACTTTAACCCAGGCTTTCAGACACGGGATGCAAATATCCCAGACAGCCCTAGCAGCTGGACCAAACACCCCACACCAATGTCCATTTTAAAACAACACATTTTGTGGAAAAGTAGCCAATTGGCCATTTTTTGAATTGGTCTGCTCATAGACTGCGTTAATTCCCCTTTCCCTGAAGCACATAACAAGAAGTTAAAGGATGACAGGCTTTGCTGTTAAGATGGTTCACTTTGTCCTGAGGCTCTGGTTGCAGATGAAGAAAAACAAATACCAGATTAGAGCAAACATAAGAGACAAAAGAAATGATTGCTGAATTGTCTTTGGTTTCTAGGGAGGTCACAAGTTAAGAATGAAAAGGCATGATGGCTTTGGACTTATTGAGTAAGTAGATTGTTTCTACTAGTTTTGTTCATACCACATAAGGAAATTTCTATCAACTGATTGACATAGTGATGGCACTCCAGGGATATGCTGATAGCAGAGATAAAGATATTAAAAAAAACTAATATTCCTAAGAAAGTGGAAATCACCTCTTATAGAGGTTATGATATCTTAGATGATATGAAATTATAATATGATGCTACCATGAAGCCTTCTTTGGAAAAAAAATGTATTTAAAATTAAGTCCTATGAAAAATGTGAAAATTCGAATGCATATTCAATGGATGTTTTTTAAAATGTCTACTCAATTTAGATAACTTGGTTCTAGAGCACATAAATAAAGCTCTTGTGAATCCACTCTGAAAATAGTATTATAAACACCTACTCCCATTGTTGAGCAGAGATGACAAGCTGCATTTGTGGAAGATGCTTCTTCATAAATCTCAGTGGCCAATGTCAGTACAAATTCCCCAAATACAAATCCCAAATACATTATTTATATTGTGGTAGTCTAAAATTCTCTGAAATGTAAAATTTCTTTTGCTCACTAAGATTGATTTAATTGCAATTAGTAGCAGAAGCAGAACTGAATGGACATGTGTGTTGGAAAATTATTATTTGTTGTGAAAAGATTGTCTAGAATTCATCAGTGATACTATAAGTTTATTGGCTATGTTTCCTATAAACCTTGTAAATTTTAAGTCCAAATCTCGCAACATAGTTGACAGATAATGTGTAGGATAAGATATTGTGACTTGGGGGCCAGCATGTTGTGCCGTGGGTTAAAGTCTTGGCCTGCAGTACTGGCGTCCCATATGGGCACAGGTTCGAGTCCCGGCTCCTCCAATTCCAATCCAGCCCACTGCTAATGTGCCTGGGAAAGCAGTGGAGGATAGCCCAAGTACTTGGGCCGCTGCACCCATGTGCGAGGCCAGGAAGAAGCTCCTGGCTCCTAGTTTTGGATTGGCTCAGCTCTAGATGTTGTAGCCATTTGGGGAGTAAACCAACAGATGAAAGACCTCTCTCTGTCTCTCTGTCTATACCTCTCTGTGTAACTCTGTCTTTCAGATAAATAAAATGAATCTTTTTATAAAAGAGATTGTGACTTTCATTATGACTTGTATGCATTCTACTTCAGAACACCCTCTGTCATCTGTATTTTAACCAAAACTTTTCTTTTCAAATACTCTCAAATGTGGTGGACTCCAGTAGCTGTGTAGTCCATAGAATTCTTAAATTACTCTGAGATGTATTCAAATGAAATATCACTAATAGTACCATTTTACTGCAAATCACTAACCCTGAGTTGTTACTGTTGCAGTAAGAGATATAAAAATGAATTTAAAACTTTATTCCAAAGAATAAATCTTCCACTCCAAGAAATATGTTCAACCTATAAAGATCCAGAATATGAACATGCAATTTACCTAAGTCTTCTTGGTCTTTTCCCTATGCTTTCTAAATAGCCTGACATAGACTTCATCCCTATACGTACTTGTGAAATCAGAAACAATGTGTAGTTCTTACGTATGGGTGGAAAACCAGGGTAGGTTTAATGTAGATGCACTTTTTTTTTTTTGACAGGCAAAGTTAGACAGTGAGAGAGAGAGAGAGAGAGAGAGACAGAGAGAAAGATCTTCCTTTTTCCGTTGGTTCATCCCCCAAATGGCTGCCACGGCTGGTGCACTGCGCCGATCCTAAGCCAGGAGCCAGATGCCTCCGCCTGGTCTCCCATATGGGTGCAGGGCCCAAGCACTTGGGCCATCCTCCACTGCCCTCGGGGGCCACAGCAGAGAGCTGGACTGGAAGAGGAGCAACTGGGACAGAATCCGGCGCCTCAACCAGGACTAGAACCGGGGTGCCGGCGCCACAGGCAGAGGATTAGCCTAGTGAGCCACAGCGCCAGCCCTTACCTTCTGTTTCTGCCTTCCTGGGTCACAGCAGAGAACTGGACTGGAAGAAGAGCAACTGGGACAGAATCTGGTGCCCCAGCCAGGACTAGAACCTGGGGTGCCGGCACCATAGGTGGAGGATTAGCCAGGTGAGCCACAGCATTGGCCAAGATGTATTAAATCAACTAATGACTACCTTCTGAGGAAAAATGTGTTGTTCCCCTATACAATCTTTTATAAAGGAATAAGCTGCTTCAAGATTTCAAGCATTATCAGATGGGTCTTCGAACTCCTCTTTTCAATATGCACAAGTGAGATTCACACACAGTGGCTTATGGAGACTGTTAGGCTAAAGACTTGTGATAGGACTCCTGACATCTTTGAGATTATTAGTGGAAGAGCTACATACATCATCACAGTAGTGCAGGACAGTGTGTCTTTAGAATAGGATAGCTTGCATAAAATTTATTGAAAGATTTCATTGTACAACTGATGAACAATTCCCAACGATTCAGATCCAAATGGACTATATAGAGCTTCAATATATTTAAAACAGAATATTGTGTGGATATGAGGTGGCAATTATACCAATGCTTACACTGAATTCTTAGTTTCCTTGATATCTATGCTTTCTGATTAAGTGATCTCCATTCACTGAGTATATATAACCTATATATTTTTACATATATATATATATAGTTTATATTCATACATATACTGAATTGTTTGAAAATGGCACTTCTGGATCTTTGTGATGCACCACAGCCTCTCTTCCATCATGTGAATGATCAAATGCCACAAAGAATTCTTAGCCAATGTTAAGAACTGCTGTGGCAGACCCTGGACTTCATCCTAACAGCTTCGAGTGGCATATTCCCTTAATGCATCTTTCCCTGACTGAATGTCCCTTTGTAATCCTTGCAGTTGAGGAAAGTGCTGACATAACCCTCAGAGGACTTTACCAGCGGAGAAATGTCAGAACTAGTCTGAAGATGTGCAGTGTGCATTTTCTGCTCAGGGCCTGGCACACATTCATTTTTGTATCCTTATTAACTGTATTAGCATCTGCCAAATAAATATTCAGGTATGTGTTAAGTAACAATGGACTGATAAAATCATTTTAGAATTATATATTATTGTAATAAAGTGAAATTATTTTTATAAAGGAATTCAAATTCTGAATTTCATAGAGAAAAAACATTTTAAGACATCATAAAGGATTTGCAGAAGGTCTCCAATTAATAATGGCTGCTTCAGAGCTATAATCTACAATATTACAGTCTGAAATCAGTGTATATCACAAAATCATTCACTATTTTATTTGATTTAAATGTTAATATTTAAAGTTAAATTTCTTTTCTTTTTTATTTTTGAAAAGCAGAGTTAGACAGTGAGAGAGAGAGAGACAGAGAGAAAGGTCTTCCTTTGCCATTGGTTCACCCCCCAAAGTGGCCGCTACGGCCGGTGCGTTGGGGCCAGCACACTACGCCAATCCGAAGCCAGGAGCCAGGTGCCTCCTCCTGGTCTCCCATGGGGTGCAGGGCCCAAGCACTTGGGCCAACCTACTCTGCACTCCCGGGTCACAGCAGAGAGCTGGACTGGAAGAGGGGCAACCGGGACAGAATCCGGCGCCCCAACCGGGACTAGAACCTAGGGTGCTGGTGCAGGAGGTGGAGGATTAGCCTAGTGAGCGTCGGCACTGGCCTAAAGTTAAATTTCATAAGTAATTTCACACATACTTGTGATTCCTTATTAATTTTAAAAAATTTATTTTAGTTAACAAATAAAGAATATTTTATGGTTATAATGTGATATTTTGACATATGTATATTATAGAACATGATTAATCAAGCTAATTGTGCTATCACCTCATTTATTTATTTTTATAAAGAAACTTTTGAAATTCATTCTTAGCAATTTTGAAACACATAATACACTGCAGTGAACTATATTCATCATGTTCTCTGTGCCATAAATCTCAAAAATGCATTCCTCCTGCCTAACCAAAATTTTGTACTCTTTGACCAATATCTCGCCATTCTTTTCCTCAACTCCAACCCTGAATAAACTCCACTCTACTACCTAATCCTATAAATTTGACTCTTTTAGATTCAGAATATGAGTGTAGTTCAGATTCTGTGATATTTGTCTTTGTGTGTATTGTTAATTTAGCACAATGTCATCTAGCTTCATCCATGTGATCACAAATATTAGAATTTGCTTCTTTTTAGAAGCTGAATAGTATTCTACTATGTATATATAGTACATTATCTTTACCATTTCAACCATTGACCAACATTTCAGTCGATCCCATCACTTGGCTATTGTGAATAATGTTGCAATGATCACAGGTGCTACCTAAGTTTATACAACTATTGCAACACTATTTGAAATGCATTATATATTCATTCCTTAAAGCCTTAATTTACAGACTTGGGCCAATAATTACAACACTTTTTTTAAGCTTCAGTGTATCTTGGTAGTTGTTTGTTGATGTTCTATAGAATTCCCATTCCTATGATTGCATAGAAGCCCTTCTCTTAAAGTCAGCATGGGATGGGATGACAGAAATGACTAGATACTAGATCCATAGGTAATCTCTGCATGGCTCTTTCATAAGTTATGGATCTTGATATCTAAGTAATAATAATTTTAGCCTATCTAGTTTAGCTTTTCAGCACTTATGGTAAAATAATTATAAGTAAATGTATGTTTATGTGTATGTGTGGGTAGGTAGGTGTATAAATACATAAAATGCAATGGATAACAACATCTTTGTGTCAAGTAGTATGACATTATTCTGTGTGTTTTAATTTCAGAAAATGGCAACTTACTTGAACACAGTAACTATGGGAGATTTTCATATACCCTGAATAAGAAGAAAAAATGATAGGGCAGTAATGGAATAATTTTCCTTTAAGATTTTACTCTGAGTTTTGAAAGATATATAATGTATAGTTTTAAGCATTATGTGAAATACTAATATAGTAGTTAGGTCAGCCTGGCCACAGGTTAGGAGAGTTTCATTATTCCTGAGGGTAGAGATTTCTTTGTATGATCTTCTTCTAGCTGTGTCTCAGCTGAATTCATAACACTGCATTTTCTTTTTATGACTCTCCCTTGCCTTCCCATTTTTCTTGTGGGGGAAGAAATATGAAGCTGCTTCTGTTTGTAAAGATACCTTAATAACTCTCATTTATATATCTAACTTTCTTGCAAATTAATATTCATAAACCCCAAATCTAAGTAGTAATAGTTCATTTCCATTACAATGAACATAACCCTTTCATGCTTGTCCTTCTGACACACACATTTTTATATCTTCTCTCTCTTTCCCATTCTCTGTATACTTGTCCCTAGAAACAGAGATTAAGTTACCTTTAGGTCTCTGTCCTCTTTCTGAAAATATTTTTCAGAAATATGACTTTTTTTCCAATAAATCTTTTTAGTTAATATTCATCTCATTTCCTACATGAACTTAACCAAAAAACTGTTTTTCCATGTTCCACAGTATTGTCATCTCTCCCTTCCAATAGGTTCTGCATCTGTAGAGACATTCAGTCACTGAACATTTGGGGGAATAATTGCACATGTTCAGAATACATCCTGACTTTTTTCCTTGTCATTATTCTTTAAACAACACATTTTGACAATGTTTTATATAACTTTTGCATTCTAGTAGAAATTTTACTTGTAATGCCTGCATGGTTGTAGTTATGATTCTATCCCCATCCAAAAAAAACTTTCCTCTTTGACAACAATATGCCTAGCAAGTCAAAATTTCCCCCTCAATCTAATTGGTCAGAAGCAGCCAAATCCAATATGGCTGCCTGAGTTTCTTTTGGAAGATCTCAGAGTTCACTCTAATCTAATTTCCACACTGAAAAATACTTGTGCTGGTAGTCAACTGTTGATGATCACTATGACAACCACTAAAAGAGACCATAAAATAAAAAAGAGGAGCTTCCCAATTCTAGAATTACAACACCCTTCTTCCAGATAAACCAAGAATATTGTTCTAATTTTCATTGCCCTATACCAATGATTCCTCAGCCCCCAGTAGGTTAAATGATTTGAGAACACTAGTTCCTGATATTCCTGTTCTCTGGTCATTTGATAAACGTCTTTGTGCTTTTCATCCACTATTTCATTATTGGCTCTGTGATAACAAACAAGGAAAAAATAAATCACCCATAAGAGGTAAATGGAATTGATTGGTAAAAAATATTAAAAGTAACCTAGAGATGATTTAAAGTACGTGGGTGTAGGTCTTAGGATTTATGCAAATATTGCCATGTTTATTACAGGGATTTCAGCATCTGTAGATTTTGCCATCCTCATTGGTCCCTGGAATGAATTACCTGTGTATACTAGACTGAAGACTCAATTATATTTCCCTGCAGCTCATTTTCGCATCCCCCCCTCAGATTTTTCTAGTTTTCAATCAGCCAATTGTATTTGTTTAGATAGATATAGAAAAGTGAACATTTATTGATCAACAACTATGTCTGTCACATATTTTTGTTGTAGATATATATATATATATATGCATTGAAAAACAAGAGTTAAGTAACTTGAAAGCTCAGAAAGTGTAGTATGTTTAAGTTTCGCTAATCAACATGCCCAGTGCTGAAGATAGTAATAAAAAGACATAACCTTGTGTCATATTTTTGTTTTTCTCTTGTATCAACTGATGTGATTTTTCCAGCCAATTTCTAAACTGGACATATTCTTCAGTATATATTTACAGTAACCAATGAATTTTATAAACTACAAGAACTCAGACTTAACACATAATTTTGGCTATAATCGGATTAATTCAGAGCAAGAATACTTTGCTTCCTCACTAGTTTTGAACAATATGGTTTATTTATATACTTGCCACTATTTTCTTCTTTCCTGGCTCCACTGAAGTTATGAAATGTGTTTTATGAACTTTGTCTAATATATTGACTACTTGTGGGCTGACCCAGAACATTTAGAGATAAACTTTAAAGTTATCTAATTCCTTACTGCTTTTATCATATGAATGATTATTTTTATTTTATTCTATTTATTTGAGAGACAATAAGAACTGTGATAGGAAGAGGGAGACGGAGAGAGAAAGAGAGAAAACAGGTGAGCCCAGATGCCTACAGGATTGGGTCAGGGTTGGAAGAGGGATAAAGCTAGGATCCAGATACTCAATCTAAGTGCTGCATGAGAGTCATGGGAACCCAATTACTTGGGTCATCACTGTTGCATCCTAAAGTTTGTATGAATAGGAAGATAGACTCAGGAGTCACAGCTGAGAACACAGATACGCAGATGCAGGATATGTACATCTTAACTGCTAGGCTAAAAGGCCACTTTCATGGAAGATTATTCAATAACTCCTCCTTAATATTTTTCATACAGTATTGACTTACAAAAGCCAAGCAGAGAATCTTCTATTTTATGGTATATTTTAATGTAAGTGCTGTGTTCTAGCCATTAAATCTACTTTAGGTCAATCCGATTTGTTTTATATATATATATATATATATATATGGTTTTTTTTATGTCTTTAATGTCATTTTATATATGTTTTATATATATTTTTTTTTATTATTTTTTAACAGGCAGAGTGGACAGTGAGAGAGAGACAGAGAGAAAGGTCTTCCTTTTTCCATTGGTTCACTCCGCAACGGCTGCTGCGGCAGGAGCTCTGCGGCCAGCACACAGAGCTGATCCGAAGCCAGGAGCCAGATGCTTCTCCTGGTCTCCCATGCGGGTGCAGGCCCCAAGCACTTGGGCCATCCTCCGCTGCACTCCTGGGCCACAGCAGAGAGCTGCACTGGAAGAGGAGCAACCAGGACAGAATCCGGCGCCCCGTTCGGGAATAGAACCTGGGGTGCTGGTGCCGCAGGCGGAGGATTAGCCTATTGAGCCATGGTGCCGGCCTATATATAATTTATTAAGAACTCTGTGTTTCACTTCCTCTTAATCTAGGAAAAATTCCAAAAATTGCTATGATCATATGTCGTTCTTCCTAAATGATGGTATTCATCTTCCCTGTACTGTTCAGCTCCCAATCTTCTGGAGTAACAGACATGGAATTGACCAAAAGACAGAACTAAGCACTTTTACCCTGTCTAGGAAAAGGAAAGATTTTACATAGATATTTTCATGTAACAAATGGAGTTTCTAGTTTAACACACATTTAGTTCACTTTAGTAGTATCTCTTACAATATTTTGTATTAAAGTATACAAGCATGTTCTCTAAATAATCAGAACCAATAGCATGCAGATACAAATGAAGGAATTTATGACAAAGTTGGCTCATACAATCAAATAGTGTGAGAAGTTCTGCCATATACCACCTGTAAGCTGGAGAGTCACAGAATCTAGTAGCATGGCTCATTCCAAGAAGCCAGAAGCCTCTGCACCAGGGAGGCCAACGGTACAGCCCTCAGATACCAATCAGTAGTCCAAAACCCACAGGACGGTTGTTACTGTGAATCAGGGAATCCAAAGGCCAAAGAATCAGAATCTAATGCCCAAGGTCAGGAGAAAATGGACTCCAAAAGGAAGAGGTGGGAGTGAGAGTTCCCCCCTTTGGCTCTCCTGTTCTATTTATTCCTCCAGCTGATATAGACAGCGCCTGCACACATGAGGGTGACTTTCTTACACTCAATTTGCTGATCTACATGTCAGTCTTGTCTGGAAACACCCTCACAGGCACACTAAGGAAATGCGCTTGACCTTTTGTCTAGGGGTTCCTCAATACAATCAAGCGAGTACTCAGATTTAACCACCACAGACTAGTTATCATGACACTAAGTAATACGAATCTCAAGTTGTTTAAGAACTCAATTTTCCAAGAACTAAAAATGTAACAACTTCACAAGAATTTTCAGAGATAGGATAGGTATAATTCTGTACCAGTAAAATGTCCTGACATAATCAATTCCTTTCCATATGAAAGTAAGATTTAAACAATGAGCACAGATAATCACAAACATATATAGGTATTGGAATCAGCATCAATAAATGTTTCTAGGAAGCATTTCATCAATTTGTTCTTGTGTAGGTGAAACTGAAGATCTAAATAATTTAAAAGTTTATAGTATATGATGGAAAAAGGCTGAAAATAGCATACAAAATACAAGACAATTCATGTTTGGTACAATTACTTATGAACAGAGAGGAGAGGATTTAACAGAGAAGTGTTTCATTTTAGATGAAGAGGCATAATTTTTATGCCAATTTGATAACTATCTTGGGAAGGGCAGAAATAACATTTTATAAATTATAATAATAACTACACATGTAGTTATAGAAACACCTAAATATTTCATTTAATTTATTTCCTAATTTCAAATATCATTTTCATTGTTCATCAAAATTTGCATAACTATGTTTTAATGAAATGTTTTATTCTGTTTCAGCATTTCATAATGGTTGAAGTTGCAATGATGATTCTGAAATTTATTTTTTAACCATAAGGTTTTCCTGTAAGTGATCAATAGCTGGTTTGGAAAGAAGAATCCCAATTTGAAGGTTTATTTTGACCAAAAAAAAATCCTGCTTGATTAGATACTCTTACATGAAACATGCAAGTGAGTAATTCATTTTCCTTAATCAGACAGACCCGTGAGTACTCTTCATGTACAGGAGGGGTTGAAGTATTGAGAGTATTAACACTATGGGAGGACAGACAGGAAGCTTGAATTTGTATTCGTCAGGTTTCATTATTTATAATGAGCTATGTCACAGTCAGGGTTAAAGTTGGCACTAAACCTCAAGTCAAAAGGAAAGCATTGAGGTTGTTTAGAAAGGCTCTGCTGTGGGAAGTAACCAAGATATGAGTGATGATAATTCCTTAACTGTAATAATTTTAATGATGTCAAAAATGTAGCAGTTATGTTTGAATACTTGTCTAATTGGACTTAATCAGTTAAATAAGCTATCATCTTTAAAGACCTCCATAATGAAATCTCTTTAAGAATCCATCATGCTATGCAGATCTGTGAAAATCCAAGATGTATTTTCACAGAATTTGACAACTTAGAGAATGCCTAAAACATGAACGTTTTATAAATTCCTTCCAATATTTGAATAAATTTAGAACCATACAGAAATGTATTTTTGAGTCAACACTACTGGTGCCCCCTGTTGGGAGAGGAGACCCCTGTCTTACATGTAACAAAGCCTTCCCTCCAGTACACTCTCATGGGGTTTGTTTTGTTTTTAAGTAGCCACTTTTAATTAATTACTCAGTATTAATCCTAGGTGCATGTGTTAAGATTTTGGTTTTCATTGAGCTGCTTATCCTGGTAGTGATAAATGTGGATGTGTGAGAAAAAAAAAAAAAAAAAAAAGAAATGTATTTTTGCATGATATTTCCATGCACGCAGCATTTTTGGTATATACAGTAAACACATCAGAAAGAAAAACGTGATAGGCCACTGAATCAGTGACCGCGCTAATCAAAGAACATATAGGTGTCAGCAAAGAAGCATCACAATACCAGACTTCAAGACACATCACTATGCTCCTAAATCAGTCTATATGAAATAAATGAAGTGGGTTCACCTTATATAAATAATGTTAAAAAAAAGATATACTACATGAGAGTTTTAGTCAAAACATCCTGGTAGTGGCACAAAATTAGACATATAGACCATGGACTAGAAACCTTAGAAATCAATACACACAGTTACAACCAACGAATTTTTGACAATTCCTGGGGGAAAGGACTATCTGCTCAACAAATGGTGCTGGGCAAATTGGATTTATATATGCAGAAGTATGAAACAAGACCCTTACCTTAGGACACCTTGCATAAAAGTCAACTCAAAACTGATCAAAGATCTAAGTCTATAACCTGATATTATCAAATTACTAAATGAAAACACTGGGGAAACTGCAAGACATTGGTGTAGGCAAAAACTTCTTGAAAAAGATCCCAAGGGCTGGCAACTCAAATACTTTTGGTAATGGTTACCTCAGGACTGATAATCTAATCCATTATTTGAAATAAGATTTGTGAGTAATCTGCTGTATGCATCTTTTTCTTTTTCAACAAAGTGTCAATGGGAAAAGACAATGTGTCTCCCATCCCTCTTCATTTTACCATGTTAGTGTGTGATGCTTTGAAGACCTTTGAGTATCTTCTTACTGCCTCAAGCATAAACATAAGAGTTGGCAAATATTTCCTAATCATTACTGTTACAAGGGGCTACTTTCAGAATAAGCTAATATTAAAATGAAAACATTCCATGAATTAGCAATTTTGACCAAATCCAAAACTCTTCTTTAAAATTTATCTTTTGGGTCAGTGCTGTGGTGTAGAAGGTTTAGCCTCTGACTATGGTGTTGGCATCCCATAGGGGTGCCAGATTGAGATTTGGCTGCTCCAATTCCCATCCAGCTCCCAGCTAATGCACTTGGGAAAGCAGCAAAAAATGGCCCAAGTACTTTGTACCCTGCATCTATGTGGGAGACCTGAATATGAAGCTCTTAGCTCCTGGCTCCTGGCTTTGGCCTGGCCTTGCCCCAGCCATTGTGGCCATTTAGGGAGTAACTAAAGAATGAAAGATCAATCTCTTTCCCTCTCTCCTTCTCTATTTCTATCTTTAAAACAAGTAAATAAATATTTAAAATTTATCTTCTCCATTTTTCTCACTAATTTAGAATGAGGAATGTTAAATTAAAGCTTCAGTGTATAACTGTTTTTTTCTCTTTCCATGTAAGACAGAAAAATTGAGTTATATCTTTTCCTTTTAACCTCCAAATAGAGAAAGGAATGGAAAACTGCAAAGACAGTAGTTTGGTGCTATGAAATTAACAGCTTGGCATCTGTAGCACATATCTACTTACTGCCAAATATTTACCCAAAGAAAACTAGTCTTTGCTGTCAAATTTTATTAGAGCTTTCTCTGAGCAAGGGAAAGGTCTCTTAGGAATATTTCTTGTTTGACAAGAAATGAACACATTGTCATTTTGCTTTCTGTTTGTGGAAAAACAAAAATAAACATTTATTTCAGTAATTGTGTTAAGAGTTCAGACAATCTGTCTCTCAAAAATGAAATGTGGGATGTGATACAGCATCAAATAATGTGGATACTCATCATTAAATCTGTGGCAGTATTATAGGAGAAAAATAGTGCACTGAGGTAATACTGGAACACATATTCCAATTATAATGTGTTTGGTGGATAAAAATAAACAGCGTGCATTCATACATCTCAGATCTTCCATGGTACAGTGCTGTGCATTGGGATTCAGCCACCTGAGCATCTCAACCATGATCTCTCCCAAACACAGTGATTAGTGAACCCAATGTTTGCTGTTATGTTGGTTATTGTATAACTTTGTATTACTTTCTTTTATTAAATAAAGATTTATTTATTTATTTATTTATTTGAAAGGCATAGTTATAGAGAGGCAGAGAGAGAGAGACAGAGAGAGAGACAGAAAGAGAGAGAGATCTTCCATCCACTGGTTCACTCCCCAAATGGCTGGCAACTGCTGGAGCTGTGCTCATTCGAAGCCAGGAGCTGGGAGCTTCTTCCGGTCTCCCAAGTGGGTGCAAGGGCCCAAGGACTTGGGCCACCTTCTACTGCTTTCCAAGGCCATAGCAGAGAGCTGAATCAGAAGTGGAGCAGCCAGAACTTGAACTGGTGCCCATTTGGGATGGCAGCACTGCAGACAGTGGCTGCAGTGCCAGCCCCAAACTTTGTATTACTTTCAACCACTCAGCAAATCCACACTGAATATCTACTATAAGGAAATCACTGCAATAAATGCATCCTAATTCTAGGCATTTCAGACTTTTCAGTTCCGTATTTCATTTCTCATCTTAATTGACATTTTCTAACATGTGCTTACTTTGACACTTAAAATGAACAAATATTAATAAGATGTGGTTAGGAGAATTATAATTAAATTTTATTTCCAAGGTTATATAGCCTCCAGCAATACCTTCTAGCCAATAGAGACAAATGTAATAGTACTTAATAGTACTCCATCAATTATTTTGCAATATTACATTATTGCAATTAATTCTTTCTTCCTACTCCTTCCTGACCAAACATATTAGACTGAAAATCAAGTTTTAAATAAACTAATTTTTTTCTGTAGATTTCACTCTAATAGCTGTAAATTAAAAGCTAGCCCAATGTTCTTTTTTATTAGCTCAAGGTTGTGATAACGGGCATAAATTGTACATTAGAGAGGTTGAATAAGTTCTAGAGATCTATTGTACAGTATGGTAACTATACTGAATAATAATGAACTATATACCTGAAACTTGGTAAGAAAGTAGAGCTTAAGTGTTCATACCTCAAAAAATTTTTTAAAATGACAAGCATGTGATTCATTTACTGCATTAATTAGTTTCATTTCATTATTTCACAATATACACATACATAAAAGTGTCAAGTTGTATATCATAAGTATGTCATATTTGATTTGTAAGTTATATCTTAAAGATGGGGGAAAGGTGGCTAAAGCAAATGTTAATAAAGTGAAATTGAATAAAACAAAGAATGGTAATGTATACCTTGTCAAAAGTGGCTCATTCATGTTCACCAATGCCCCTGATTTCCAAATTATAAAGGTAGGTTATTGCAACATTTTCCAGGGAACTGGCAGCCTGTACTCAGTAGTGAGGACTATGCATGGACCATCTCTTATCTAAGGTACCTAGAGTATATTTTTAAGTAAGTAGCATATTTGGAGTAATGGCTTAATTCTCCCTTCCCTGAATGTCTTTCTGCTTTCAGCCCCCAAGTTTCACTTCTACCTCTTCCTTGTCTTATCTATATGGGTTGTGGGTTTCCTACCCCTTTCCTTCTTACAGAGTTAAAACTCAAGGAGGAGAACCTTTTTTTCTGCCAAGGGCCATTTGGGTATTGATAACATCATTCACAGATCATACAAAATTATCATCTTAAAAATTAGCCTACTACACATTTACTGCCTGTGGTTGCCTTGGCAGGGTCAGACTGAAATGGCTTTTGAGGGCCTTATGTTGTCTGCAGGCCGGATGCCCTCCAAACCTTCCAGGTGCATTACCAGATCACATTTCACATTTTACACCAACTTCGAGTGATTTTGATCCCTTTCCCTATCTGCTTCAGTACAACATACTTCTTTTCATGAATCCACATTACAAGTCAGTCTTGCTTCTCTTCACTTACACAGCAAATCAGGAAATACTTTTCCTCAAATTCCTCACTCAGCAAAACTCTTCTTTACATTATTTTACCTCCAGTGTGTCACTAAGGCAGTATGGATAAGTGTGAAGAACTTGAATACGGACTGTGGAATAGGGGTGCAAGAATCAATATCAGTTGTTGTGTGTACCATTAGAACTGTTAACAAAGTCTGCCCTATGTAACTGGCTTGTCTCAGTAGGCCTATAAGATACAGAAGAATTCAAATATTCTCTTAACTGTGTGGTAAGCGTTCCTGATTCTCCTCCTCACAAAGCATCAGAAATCACAAGAGGCGTGACAGGGACAAACGAGTAATATGTCAGTGGAAATGTGAGCATTGCTGTTAAGAGCCTATTAACCATGGAAGTTCCAAAATGTGTTGTATGTCTTCAGAGTTTCCACAAGGCACTCACAAATATTTTTTGTGGAACTGTAGAACTGGGAGGTCCCCTAATCAAGGACTAAAGTATTAGAAAAAGAACGAAAATTTCACATAAAAACACAGAGAAAACAATACATTATAAAAGCAGAGGTGTGGGTTTTACAGGGGCAAAATAAAGAATCCCACAATTGCTAGCTGATCCCAAGTATCTGGAAAAGGCAAAGAAGAATTCTACACCAGAGGTTTCAGAGAGATGGTACCATCTGGCCAACACTTGATTCCAGATTTCAGTAAAGCCACCTAGTTTGTCACAGCAGCCTTAGAAAATGAGCGCACATGTCATGAATCATTCTATACCTAATATATATAGTGAATGGAAGGAGAATGTGCACCAGATTTGAAATTAAAAAGATGGGCCTAGGACCTAGTGTTGTGGCACAGTGGGTTAAGCCAACACTTGTGATGCCAGCATCCCATATTGGAGTGAAGGTTCTAGTTCCAGCTACTGTACTTTTGATCTAGCTCCCTGCTAATGAGCCCTGCGATGTAGTGGAAGATAGCCCAAGTTTGTGGGTCCCTGCCATCCACATGGGTGACCAGGATGGAATCACAGGATCCTCAATTTGACCTGGCCCAGTCCTGGTTCCTGCAGCCATTTGGTGAGTGAAACAGTGCTGTCTCTCTTTCCGTTTCCCTCTTTCTCTCCATTATTTCTTTAAAAAGATGGGCTTATATCTTATTTATGCCCCTTAGTACCATGACCTTGGGAAAGTTATTTATCCAGTTCAAATGTCAATTTCCTCATACACAAAACTGAGAATAAGAATTTTATCTTCTTCATAGAATTGTACCATGAAAAATAAGATAAAATAAGATACTGAGTATGATGTCAGCCTCACGCATTAGTTGTATAATTATTACATATGTATTTTTTCAAAATAATAATGATTTCTAGAGTGACTCTCCAAATCAGAGGCACACCAATAAGATGATAATTGTATAAAACCACTTCATCTATTTGTTGTTAACATAGTATAGCTAACAAATCTCATTTGAAGGTACATCAAAATGTTTGTGTAAAATCGAAATGAAATGTTTATTTTTCATGTAAAAATTTTTTAAAGCCATGCATTCTAGGAATATTAAAAATTCATGGAAAATGTAAATTATGAAAACACATGCATAATTTCAAAAATTTTTGTACCATAATAAATTGTTGTTCAAATTTTCCACAAACTTTTTGAAGTGTCCTCATATAAACACGCTACCTTAAGTACTAACATATTTTCACATGGAGTCAAGTTAATAGTCAGTATATCAACTGCATACCTAGTGTTAACAATGCACTCCAGCAATACACCATCCTCTTGAAAATTTAAGGTTATATAAAATGTCATGTGGATGGCCTTGCAACGCAAATGAATATTCTTTACAATTTTTTTTCCCTTTGCAGTCACTTATCACCATTAAATTCAAAAGGCTTGTAGATTTCCCTGACCTGTGATTCTGCTCAGTGGATACATTATCTTGAAAATAGTTGACTGTCAGTAATTTCCCAAACAGAATGAAAGATCCATGTAAAATTAGAAATGGCCCATAAGCTAGCATTGTTGCAAGGTTTTACAATGTAAGGACCTGTAAGCATCTTTCAAAGGCCATGAAGGCTGACTGATCTCAGTGGTTCTTAGCTGAGTGTGTCTGGCAGTAACCTGGCAATCTCATGAAGCAGATATTTGACAAGGGCCCATGCTCAAGAGACTGTGAGTCATAAGATTACACTAAAGACCTTGACATTTGGGAGTTCAGCAAGTTCCTCAGGTTATCTTGGTGTCACATTTTGAGAAACAAGAACCTATATGCATTAGGGAATGACTAGAGTCAATTTTGTCTTAGGCATTTTTTGAATCATTTATCAAGATGCTAACATCTGAATTTGTTCATTTGGGTTTCAAATTCTACAATCACTATTTCACATAAAATATCTCATGTCCCATTCTCTTATTGCTGATTCCCATTCTTTTAACAGGATAGCATTTTTACAAGATCTTAAAACTATTATTCTCAAAGTTATTTTTCTAAAAGTATGATTTTTAGATGTATGTCTTTGAGATTTGGATTTTACTTGTAAGGGCAGAATTAATATCTGCTCTAGCTTCTGAAGCCTTATTTTAATGTTGGCTCTCAACTTTTGCTACCAAAGAGTTCTCTGTGAACTTTAAATATCTACACCTCAGACCAATTAAATCAGAATTTCTGGTTGTAGTTACAGAACACAGAGGTTTCTAAATGAATTCTAATGAGCAATCAGCTCTTGGACAGAGTAGTTTTATCAAAAACTTCATGACCAAGGTCTCTGCTTAACAATAATATGAGAAATCTCAATCTTAACATTCTGGAACTCATGTATAGCCTCAGAACTCATAATAGAATATTTTTATATGCATGAGGCTGTAGATAATGGACTAGCTACTATTATACATTCCAAAGCTCAGAAATAATGCATTAAAAAATGGCAAATAAGAAGCCCAAGAGAAAGAAAACCTTTCAACTCACGCACAGTAAGCTTGACATCTCAAGTGAGTGAGAATACACAAAGAAAAGCCAATTTCAGAACTCTGGTCTTCCTGAGATCTTTCCTGGAAATGAGCAAAGTTCACAAATGGGAAGATCCCCTAAAGTAAATTGAAAGTAGAATGCTGCAAATTTAAGAAAGGGAATAAGAGAGGGAGGAGGACGAAGGGTGGGAGTATGGGTGATAAGAAGGGTTGGCTGGGAGATAGCATTGTATTCTTGAATCTGTATATATGAAATGCATGAAATTTGTTTACCTTAAATAATAATTTTAAAAATGAAATTGTATTATATTCCATGATCATGTTTAGATACATACTTTAATTTAGAATAATCTGTTGCAATTAAGTGAAGCAAAATCACTTTCTAATAATAAACAGGACCTAGACGCACACATTGTTTTCCCATTTTCAATAAACAATGCCTTCCCCCAAAAGATTAAGCAATTAAGCCTATCATGAGGAGAGAACTTCCACTTTGACTATGACCTTGTCTAAATAAGATCAGAGTTGTGAACTCAAGAGGCTTCCATAGCCTTGGCAGCTCATGACAAGAGTCTCGGGTGATTACTGACACCATAAGCAAGAGTGTCAATTGTTAAATCAACAACAGGAGTCACTGTGCACTTACTTCCCATGTAGGATCTCCGTCCTTAATGTGTTGTACTATGTGAATTAACGGTATAACTAGTATTCAAACAGTACTTTATACTCTGTGTTTCTGTGTGGGTGCAAACTGTTGAAATCTTTACTTAGTATATATTAAATTGATTTTCTATATATAAAGATAATTAAAAATGAATCTTGATGTGAGTGGGATGGGAAAGGGAGCAGGAGATGGGATGGTTGCGTGTGGGAAGGTGGTTATGGGGGGAAAAAGCCACTATAACCAAAAGTTGTACTTTGGAAATTTATATTAAATAAAAGTTAAAAAAAGAAAATAACAAAAAAGAAAAGTGACCTGCGTAGCTTCTCCTCCAACACACATTTATCCATTCATATATTCCTCCTAGATAATTTGAACGGAAAATAAGTCAATATAAACAAACTTCTTTGAGCATAACATTTTCAAGGTAAGTAGAAGACAATAGATTTTGCTCAACAGATTGGAGTAAGCAAAATAAGTGTTGGGTGTAAGAAAGAAAGAAGTGTCAGAAATCTGCACCACAATCAACTCAGTCCAATGAAAGCTAGTCCAAACAGTGGCTGTGTTTAAAAAGGATTGAAATAAACTGCTTTTGCCTTCTTGATCTATTTTAGAAACTGTTCTCACATAATATTCTTTTTTACCTGGAATGTGCACACATGCATTATTAGTCTTAGTAAGCAGAAAGGAGAGAAACTATGCTTGTTCCTATGGCAAGGAAATGGGTGTTTGATATTGTGACTCATTTCTTCTAACTGCAAGGAAAAGTTATTCACTTAATCTATCTCAGAAAATTCTAGACCAGGATAGCTGCATAGAAACATTCTGAAGACAGAGGTCACATGCAAAATCTTCAAAAATCTATATATACACATAAGTCAATCCATATGTACTTTATGTCAAAAGCATAATGGAAAATAAGTTATCTCTTCCCTCTCTTATTCCCATTCTTATATTTAACAGCAATCACTTTTCAGTTAAGTTTCAGCACTTAAGAAGAATTGTGTATTGATTACAGTATTCAACCAAAAGTATTAAGTAGAACGAACAAAAAAAAATACTAAGGGAGATAACATATTAAGTTGCTCATCAACAGTCAGGGTGAGGGCTGATCAAGTCACAGTTTCTCTTAGTGTTCATTTCACTTTAACAGGTTTCCTTTTTGGTGCTCAGTTAGTTGTCACCTATCAAGGAGAAAAAGTGGTATTTGTCCCTTTGGGATTGGAATGATAGGACTAAGAACCAAAGGGATCACATAAACAAGCATAGTGTCTGCAAATACTAGCTGATAGAATCAAAAAGGGAGAGAATGATCCAACATGGGAAGTGAGATACACAGCAGACCCATAGAATGACAGATGTCCTAAACAGCACTCTGGCCTCAGAATCAGCCCTTAAGGCATGCGGATCCAGCTGAAAAGCCCATGAGAGTATTTCAGGCATAGAAAGCCAAGACACTCTGGGGGAAAAAAAAAAAAAAAAAAAAAAAAAAAAAAAAAAAAAAAAAACTAAATGAAAGATCTCCACGAGTGAGATCCCAGTGGAAAGAACGGGTCATCAAAGAAGGAGGTACCTTTCTCTGAAGGGAGGAGAGAACTTCCACTTTGACCATGGACTTGTCTAAATATGATCAGAGTCAGTGAACTCAGGGGGCTTCCATAGCCTTGGCAGCTCATGACAAGAGCCTAGGGTGATTACTGATGCCATAAACAAGAGTGTCAATTTGTTAAGTCAACAACAGGAGTCACTGTGCACTTACTCCTCATGTAGGATCTTTGTCCTTAGTGTGTTGCACATTGAGATTTAATGCTATAACTAGTACTCAAACAGTATTTTTCACTTTATGTTTCTGCGTGGGAGCAAACTGTTGAAATCTTTACTTAATATATGCTAAACTGATCTTCTGTATATAAAGAGAATCAAAAATGAATCTTGATGTGAATGGAAGGGGAGAGGGAGTGGGAAAGGGGAGGGTTGCGGGTGGGAGGGACGTTATGGGGGAAGCCATTGTAATCCATAAGCTGTACTTTGGAAATTTATATTCATTAAATAAAAGTTAAAAAAAGAAAAAAATAAGTTATATGGTAGAAATGGTAGACTTCTATATGGAATATTTTGGTTAAATGGAAGTTTTCACTTTAATATTCTTTCAAACACTTGCTGAAGACTATTTTTCTCATTCATGGTGATGTGATGTTTTAACTCAATATCTGTTATCTTATGAAATACCAGAACGAACATCCTAAAAGTCTTAAATGGCCACCATTTTAGCTTATAAAAATAATGATACAAACTGTGATTCCCACATAAACAAATAACCTCATAGCATGCTAGGTATGTAAAGATTACTGGGAGGTCTGTCTGATCTAGGAGTCCCAAAGTGTCTGCAACTATTGAGATTTAAATAAAAACAAAAACCAACAAAACACAGGAGCAAGGCATCAACCTCTGATAGGCAAGATATAATAAAGAAAGCACAGTTTATAAAATATAAACACTGACATCTCATTTTAAAGAACTCCAAGGAACAGAAACAATTTAACATTCATTCCTAGCCAAGCAGAACTCGCAGTGTTGAGGCACCAAACTGAGGTCTCAAAGGAAAAACCTGTCATGTTCAAAATGTTCTAGGACCACTCCAAAAACATTAAAGCTACCAACCATCAAAGAAAAAATAGAACCAATTTTCTAAAGGTGAGGAATTTAATAAATTACATCAATTTTCTAGGTACTTTTGTCTCAAACAAATGATATATTTGACCTTTTTGATATTATAAATGCTGCAAACCTGAAACACTTTTTTTAAAGGTGGATTTCTTGGTATATAAATCTGCAGAATTTAAATATTTTTCAGATACTTTAGTACTATCTAAAATGGTATATTAATATTATGATTCCTTATCAGCATCATGGGTTTTCACAAATGTATATATGTGATAACCAACTGATGAAATCTACCTAAATATACATTAACTTGTGAAATGTGGTTTGCTAAGTTGTTAGAAGGGCTAAATATAACTGGGTTGAGTTGGATTCTACAAAATGCATCATTTCCCCATATATCCACTGCATATTACCTTGAGGTGTTATATCTGTTATGGAAAGGTAAAGAAATTTCCCTATTCTTTTTTTTTAAAGATTTGTTTTTTGAAAAGCAGAGAGACAGAGCGATCTTCCATTCATTGCTCTACTCCCCAAATGGCTGCAATGGCAGGAACTGGGCCAGTATGAAGCCAGGAACCGAGAACTTCCTCTGGGTGTCCCAAGTGGCAGCAGGGGCCCAAACACTCCAGCCATCCTCAGCCACTTTCACCAGTACATTAGCAGGGAGCAGGATTGGAAGTGGAACAGCCAGGACTTGAACCTCTGCCCATATGAGACAGTTTTGGAGGTGATGGATTTACCTGCTCTGCCCCTATACTTTTTCTTACATAAGCTAGCTCTATTGGTATAGGAGAACAATGATTAATTAAGTGGTATTCTACATATTAACTAGTCATTTATCTATTCCAGGCAATAAACAGATATGAAAATTGAATATTAATAAATAAGTAAAAATATCACTACATTCAGTTCCCTTTAGAAAACAATGACCATAAGAAAAAAACAACTAAGGAAAGAAAATGGTACTGAAATTTTAAGATATAGGATGCAAATCAAATTACTTTAGAAAATAAAATTACTGTCTAACAGGAATAGTGATGATGCTAAATTTCCAGTGTATTGTTTACTGCTTAAACAAATTATGCATAATATTACTCATTTATCAATTGATGTTTTGCAGTTTAATACTATCTATCCATATGACTTATGTTTCATTCCCATAATAATATCTCAGCTGTGAGAAATCTCAATGTTTATTGGAAAAGACTTGACAATGTCTGGCTAGGTACTTGGCTTTATTGGAAAAGACTTGACAATGTCTGGCTAGGTACTTGGTTCTATATTGTATTCAGCTTTGCAAATAGCTAAATGATAATAAGGCTTATTTACATTGTAAATGTTTTCAAAGTAAGCACCAAATGAAAATAGCTACATACAGATTATGGTTACAATTATCTAGCTTCATATAGATTATGGTTACAATTATCCAATATCTATAATACAAATTAAAAACATAAGTTCCTTGATATTGGTTCATGGAGATGATGTATGCTATTTTTACAATTTACCAGCTGCTAAAGAACATCTGCCTGATGAGTCATAACCTTGAGGCTGATGTATCATTGAGATGCTCAGTAACACATTTCCTTGCACTGTTAAACAATAAACATCCACAAGGAACACATAATATAATAACACTTATTAAAAATATGATCATATTTGGGCATACACAACAATTTGGATATAATAGATACAGTTTTCAAATCAGTTACTTAGAGTTTGAGTTTCAAGTACTGAAGAGATATTTATGTTTTGTGCAATAGGCAAAATTATTCATCTGCTTTCCATCATCAGCTCCTTCCTCAAAGGCAATGGCTGTTAATACATTCTTGTGATTTCCAGCAACAATTTTCTAAATGTTATATAATACCTGAAACCTATTGAGCAGCATTTCTTTGTTCTGTAAGAGATGAATGAAATAAGTAATCTTTCCCTCAAATAATTGACAAGCAATTTTAAAGACAAAATGATTTATGAAATGTTTACCATATAGATACTTTGTTTCCTTACCAATAATATGTAGTCCTGATTCCTAGTGTTATTTACAGGCACAGATATAACAGCAATCCATAGGAAGACCATCAGTGTCGCTCCCCCTCTTCGTGGAGGAGCAACACTAAGCCCTGCCTAGGCTTCATATCCGAGTCACGGCACCATTATGTCGCTCCCCCTCTTCGTGGAGGAACGACACAGGACCCTGCACTGTTCTTTCGTCTGCTCGGCCCTCCCCGGGTTTGCTGCTGGTTCTTCCCGGGTTGGCTACTGTCCCTTCCACCTCCGTGGAAGGGCAGTTCCCCCTGGCCACATTCCCCACTTCCGCAGGGGAGCGGCACACCACCGGCCGACTCTTCTCGGGGGCTGCACAAGTGTTCCCCTTAGATGTTCCTCTTAGATGTTCCTGGTGCATGCCGTCTCTCTCCTCCTTTATAGTCCTCCTCCGCCAATCCTAACTCTGCTACCCACACGCCGAGTACGCTGCTCTCCTCCAATCAGGAACAGGTCCTGCAGCTTGTCAAGTTGGTGAGAGGCAGCTGGGTAGAAGCTGTTGCCTCCTCTCCCAGCGCCATATTGTAGGAGAGCAGATGCATAGAATAAGTCTTAATTTCAGTAACTTAGTCTAGTCCGAGTTGCTCCCAGTTGCTCCCCACAATCAGGACCTACATGACATGATAAACCTAGGACCGTTCTCCATATCTGCCTACCTTAGAATAGGCTAAGTCATTGGTTCCACTTTGTGCAAGATAAGAGATCCTCAAGTCTTTGGCAGCACCATTATGATTTGGGGGAAATTACACAAACTGTCTATACTTCTTAGATGTCTCATTTCTAAAAGGTGAGTGACAGCAGTACCGGCATCTTAGAGATGCTGTGGACTGTATGTTCAGTAACAGTACTACGGAAACAATATGAATACTGTTTTGATTATAAAACTATATTCTAGCACTGTAATATCAGATTATGATAAGGAAAAGCCAATAGATTATAGCACTATATTAATGCTTTCAAATCTCCATGATTTTGTTTCTAATTAAAAGCTTGATATCAACATGTAGCTTTTTTAAACAATTTCATGTATGATTGGGCACAATTTAAAGAGTAGAACAAAAACTGGTGTGTATGTCTGTGTGTCCAGTCTGTATTCAGATACGGGGCATTCATTAAAGATAGTAGCATTATTTTCTAATTTTTCAAACCACATTTTATGCACGCTGTTAACACTCTACTTATAATACCTCAAAAACATTTCAACAAATATTCCTAGTAAATACTAAACACTTTATCTTATACTTGAGGGAACTGAGTGAGGTTCATGGAATTTCACTGGCTATTCAATACTGCATACATGGAAAGTAGCGGAGATCAGATTCAGTATCTATCTTAGAATTACTCAACAGACATGAAAACTGATAACTATAATATGGCATTTCATATAATAAATCACAATAGAATAATGTTATTAGAATACAGAGACAGGACTTATTAATTTAAGCTGATGTTGGAAGCTTTCCTTAAAACTCTCAAACTTAATGTTGGTTTATTTTCCTAATAAAATATTTAATATATTTTAAATAATTTAATATTTTGATGAAGGAAAGAGTGGGAGGGAGAGAGAAGGAATGGTAAGACAATATCATTATATTCTTAGAATTGCATCTGCAAATCACATTGAATTTTAAAACTAATTAAAATTAAAGCATGAAAATTAAATAATATTTTCATGTAAAACGTTATGAATTATAAATCAAATATTGCTATTTTATTATCCATATGCAGCATATGTACAATACTTATATACATTCATTAATAAGTATTAATATATTAGTTTTCATTTATGGTTGTAGAGTTCCAATAAATATTTTAAATTTTGAGGAAAATTTGCAGGTTAATATAACCATCATTACTTCTTAATAACATTTTTGATATTGGTTTGAATGCTTATTAAAAATAAAAAAGAAACAAGGGAGGCATTACAGATCCCATTAAAATTTCACCCCTTTCCCACTTTTTGTTTTCACCACTTTTCTAAATTTTAATATACCTTCCATGTATGTTTAGGACAAATCGCAAATCCTGATTCAAAATTTTTAGGCCCACATTCCATATGAAATATCTTACATACACCTCCATAACTATCATCAAAACAAAAGCTTGGGGCCGGCACTGTGGCACAATGGGGTTGATGTCCTGGCCTGGAGTGCAGGCATCCTATATGGGCTCAGGTTCAAGACCCAGCTGCTCCACTTCCAGTCCGGCTCTCTGCTGTGGCCTGGGAGAGCAGTGGAAGATGGCCCAAATCTTTGGGCCCCTGAATCCACGTGGGACACCCGGAAGAGGATACTGGTTCCTGGCTTCGGATTGGCACAGCTCCAGCCATTGTGACCATCTGGGGAGTGAGCCAACGGATGGAAGACATTCTCTCTCTCTCTCTCTCTCTCTCTCTCTCTCTCTCTCTCTCCTCTCTGTGTAACTCTAATTTTCAAATAAATAAATAAATCTTTAAAACAAGCAAACAAATGCTGTGGATAGAATGTATGATGTAAAAATCTCACACGTACACTTTCCATGACTACCTTGAGCAGCTTTTAAAGTCAAGAAGTTAACTTGTTAAATAAAAGCCCTAAAGTATTAAGAACCAGCTTTAGCATTATAGCTCTTCTGAAGTTAACAGGGTGGTATACAAATCGTCTACATAAAAGCATCTTTGGAGGAATCTGTAAGTAATAACGATTCTTTCTCACTCCACTCCTATATAGTTAAACCTAAGTTCTGATAAAATGTGCTTTTCATAAAACTACAGTAAATCTCATTCCTGATGGTGGAAATTGGAAGTTTCTTTTTTATAAATGACAAAAACACAAGGAGGTTTATTATTACAGTGCTCTTCAAAACTGTAAAGTAAGTCTAAGCCAAAATTACTAAGACAAGAAATAAAAAGCAATAAGGTTTGGGAAAGAAAGAATAAGCTTACATTTTGTCTGAGTATTTTTTAATTGTTATAAGTCATCATTTTTATTGGAATGGGAATTGGATTATCTTATCACGCAGATAAATATTTTTATTTTTATTTAATGTTTGGTTGACATCCTGTAGAAGCTATGCCAATTATCCTTTACCTTGAGTAAGTTATATTTAAAGGGAAATGAATAATCTTCTAGGTACTCTCTAACATTACTTTATATCTGAGATAAAACTTGCATTGAGATTTCAGCTGTGTATCTATAGGCAGGGTTGAATTTAAACGCAGCATTTACTTCCAGCAATTTTCTGACTTTTAAAGGGCATTTGTAAAATGAGGAGGAAAGGGCACTGGGGTTTGTGACGATTTTGCATGTCTTTGATACTTTGGGTTTTCTCCAGGGTAAAACCAGGACAGAGTTTGGTTGCCATTTGTTCACAACAGCATCATAGCAGGGGTCTTTTGAGGACTAACTCAGCAGGGTCAGTAGGAATTAAAGAGGAGTGACAAGCAGACCTGCACTGCTCTCTGGGAGAAAGCACACAGGAAGTGGTTTTGCCTCTTCCATGCCTGAAGGCACATGAATGAAGTCTCCTCTGGGTTTTTTATAAGCAGTATTTAATTCATTTTCTATTTGAGTTCAGAGACAGGTACTGAGTTCCTGAGTTAAAAATTTAAAGTTTTTGCTTTTCCTTATTAACAAAATAGTCTGGGAGCTTTGCACATGTTAACGTATAGAAATAGCATAAATTCCTTAAGATTTAATTAAAGAACCCATTTTCTTGGCTCTTATCTCTTGCTTCCCAAATCTGGATTCTTGATGCAAAGACTTTAAAATCAACACATTTAATGAAGTACCATATGTAACACTGCATGCCATATACAGTTATAGATCATATATTACTCCACAATAACCAATGCAAATAGTCACTGCCATCCAGTAACATTGAATGGTTTAGATTACACCTCTGTGTTGAACAAATTAACAGAATAATCACCTACTTTTTCTTCACAAACTTTTAAAACTAAAACAACATTTTGCATTTAAGTGTTTTATCAGAATTGTTTTTTCAATAATGTGTGGGAATATTCTCAGTTAAAATTACAGTATAAGGGACTGGGACTGGCACTGTAGCATAGTGGGCTAAGTGTTGCCTGCAGCACCAGCATCTCATATGGGTACTGGTTTGTGTCCTGACTGGGGCACTTCAGATTCAGCTCTCTGCTATGGCCTGGGAAAACAGTAGAAGATGGTCCAAGTGCTTGCTTGGGCCCCTGCAACCACATGGGAGACCCGGAGGATGCTCCTGGCTTCAGATCAGCCCAGTTCTGTCTCTCATGGCCATTTGGGGAGTGAACCAGCAGATGGAAGACCACTCTCTCTGTCTCCACTTTTCTGTGTGTAACTCTGTTCTCAAATAAATTAAAAACAAATTCTGTGTCACATTTAATGCAGTAGTAATGTATTTTAGAAAATATGGGGATTGCCAAAATGTTAGTGACAGGAAGGCAAAGTTCTGCTTTGTTTACACTTATATTGGCAAAGTCTGGAAGAGTGCCTGGCAACTCAGAATGCTCATTTGTTGAATGACTGGATCTGCTTAATTGAATATCAAACTCTTACACAAAGGGTTATTACTATAATAAAAATAACAAAGAAAATAGAAAGTTTCCAATTTTTATTACAATAGGTTTAAGAAATGACTTCCGGCGAGCGCTGCAGTTCACATGTCTAGTCCTGCGCCTGCGGCGCCGGCATCCTGGGTTCTAGTCCTGTTTGGGACGCCGGTTCTGTCCCGGTTGCTCCTCTTCCAGTCCAGCTCTCTGCTGTGGCCCGGGAAGGCAGTGGAGGATGGCCCAAGTGCTTGGGCCTTGCACCCACGTGGGAGACAAGGAGGAAGCACCTGACTTCTGGCTTTGGATTGGCGCAGCACACCAGCCGCAGTGCGCCAGCTATAGCGGCCATTTGGGGGGTGAACCAAAAGAAGGAAGACCTTTCTCTCTGTCTCTCTCTCTCTCTTTCTCTCACTGTCTAACTCTGCCTGTCAATAAATAAATAAATAAAAGAAAAAAAGAAATGACTTTCAACAATATCACTTTTTTAGTGTTTAGATAATGGATATTTATTTTTATATTTGAGCTAAAATAAGTCAAATTTGGTTCAGATAGACTGTTATAGTTTGTCAATTTTACTTTAAAAAATATTAGAAGAGTCACTGCTTAAATGTTGAATTCCACACCCAGGTACACACATTTTCATAAAATTGTAAACAAAGTATGTTCATTGTAATTTAGTTCTTATAGATCTGCTTAAAGAACCAAAAGAGGAAAGGAAAGAAAAAAAAAACTTATTAAAAAACAAACAAAAAAAAAACAAAAAAGCCTGAAAAACTTAATTTCTCTTTAAGGTCTCAAGAGGGCTGTGAACAACAGAAAATTCCATCATTTTGAAGCCCCCAAAATCACTAGACTTCCAACTAGGCAATCTAATTAGGAGTGATATTCCTTCTATTGACACTATATTTATATTTCAAAAACTTCAAATGATGTTTATAAAGAAAAATATATTTAAAATGGGCTTAAGAAATTGCATATCAATGACTATACTAAGTTTTCCATTTTATTCTTTTCCAATCAAAATTTAACATCCTCAAAATTGAAGTAATATTCAAAACAGTGATATGATCATCTAGTTAGTTATAAATACAGCAAGCCACACATGCTGTCTTGTATTCTTGGAAGTTACCATAATGGGGAAGAGTCGGAAAGTTTCTTAGTATGATGTGTTGTCACCATAGCCCCAAACAGTGAATTTACACATTAAACAGGGTCTGAGTTTGACAGCACTGCTGTCCACAGAATTGATGCTAAACCCATCTTACCTGTAGCTGCACTCAATGAGATGCAAGGCAAGCAACCTCTCAGAACCCAGATGCGAATGCTGCAGTCAGGGAAAACCTTCTGTGATTTATTTTGTCTCCCCAAGGTAGACTTTAAGCCCTTAGAGGAAGTATTGTTTTCTTCCCTGTTTCAAGCTTAATTTCTCATCATTTAACCATTAAGGAAAAGCTGTACTGAGTAGCTGCACTCTTACATTTATGTTGGCTTTATTTCAAAAGTATATTCTTAAAAAGCACTTAAGCTTAACTTGATGAAAAGCTTTTGGATAAAGCAAATATGTTTTAAAATATCAATTCTGAGTAAAAGCAACACTAAGTTTAGTGATATTACATCTTTCATCGCTATCCTAAAGAAAATGAACAATCAGGACAAATTTCTACTGGGTCCTCTATTGAGTATTCTAAAGGTATATATCCTTTATATTTTTAAAATTTGTATTAATATAAAGAGAACAGATTTCATATATTTCATAGATTCAATTCTTAGAAGAAAGCCTAAGTACTCTAAATTTTAACTTAAATTCTGAGTTTTCTCTAGGCAATGTAAAAGGTATAAATAATGTTCTAATCCAAACTTTATACATGGATATTTGGTTATGAACACACTGAATCTGCTCTCTTTGGATTATTATCTCATAAACATGAGAATTGATGAGCACTGTGTTGTTATTTTCATGTGTTTTCTGTGAACTTGAGAGTCCACTGTATTGAAAAATTCTTTTAAAAATTAAACATACAGGGTTCTTTACGGCAATGGGTTTTGCTTGTCATTATTCTGTGCATCCTGAAGCTTGACAATAATCCTATGAGAACAACTCAAATAACACAACTGCAGAGGAAGCCAAGTTCCTCCTAATACAGAAGAATGAAACTTCAAAGACCTAATATGGTATTAAATTAAATAAGAATTTACTTTCTCTTCCTGCTTAATAAGGCTCTATACCGTTATGCTTTGTTTATTAAATAGTAAATGGAAATTTTCATAAGTTTCAACACTTCAGGGTATTTGAGAATGATGATTAATTTCACATGAATGTACGCAATAATATATATATATATGTATATACACACACACACACACACACACATACATGCACACACACAATCTCTGTCTCACTCTCTCCAAGATTGGTTTAGGCTACAGTCAGGAACCCTGGAGTTCAATCTGGGTCTCCCTTGCGAGTGGTAAGGGCCCAAGTCCTTGGCCTATCTTATACTGCTTTCCCAGACACATTAACAGGGAGCTGTATGGGTAGTAGGGCTTCCTGGATTAGAACCAGCACTCTGATATGGGATGCCAGTGTTGCTGGCAGCAGCTTAGCTTGTTGTGCTACAAAGGTGACCTCATGAATTAATTTTCACCAAAACAAACAGTTTGATAGCTTGCAGTCCCTAGAATAGTTTCCGTATTTGGTCATTATAAAGACATTTCATTGCACTGAAAGGTAACTGGTACATGAATGAAAGTAAATCAAAAGACCTACATAAGCTAATATTACATTTATGGTAAATAATGGGAAATATTAATCCCTTCATAGCAGGAAACTGATAATTATGGATTCTTTAAAAATTTAAATATTTGTATATCAACCATGAAAATCATTTCCTCAAACTGATTTCTGTTTATTGAACAAGAAAATTTTTGATCTTTATTATTAAGTATCTAATATATGACTTTAGAGAAGTTACTAGATTAGAATATTGGCAAAAACTCTGCAAGACATTGAATAGGCAAAGACTTCTTGGAAAGGACCCCAGAAGCACAGGCAATGAAAACCAAAATAGACTAATGTGATTACACCAAGCTGAGAAACTTCTGCATTGCAAAGGAAACATTCAGCAAAGTGAAGAAGCAACTGACAGAATGGGAGACAGTATTTGCTAACTATGAAATGGATGAAGAATCAAAATTCAGAATATATAAAGTGCTCAAGAAACTCAACATCAACAACACACACAATCTAGTTAAGAAATGGGCAAAGGACTTGAATAGGCATTTTTCAAAAGAGGAAATTCAAATGGCCCACAGACACATGAAAAAATGCTCAGGATCACTAATCAACAGGGAAATGCAAATCAAAACCACATTCCAACCCCAGTTAGAATGGTTTTCATACAGAAACTAGCAAATAGCAAATGCTGGCAAGGATGTGGGGAAAAGAGTACCCTTATCCACTGTTGGTGAAAATGTAAGCTGGTATAGCCATTGTGGAAGACAGTATGGAGATACCTCAGAAAGCTGAAAATAGACCTACCATATGATTCAACAATCTCACTCCTGGGGATTTACCCAAAGGAATGAAATCAGCATATAAAACAGTTATCTGTACCCCTATGTTTATTATAGCTCAATTCACAGCAGTTAAGATAAGGAATCAACACAGATGTCCATCAACTGATGAATGGATAGAGAAATTGTGGCATGTATGCACTCTGGAATACTACTCAGCTGAAAAAAAAAAGAAACCTTGCCATTTGTACCAAAATGGATACAACTGAAAACAAACACAAGTAAAATTGACTCATTGAGATTCCATGATTTTTAACAGCCTTTGTCCCAACTGTTGAGGAACTGTGCTTTTTTTTATTTTGGCATAATATTTGTTGAATTCTTAACTTAGTGTGGGGTTAATCTTATAATAATAAAGTTAACTAAAAATAGATCTATATAAAAATAAGTAAAGGAATAGCAGAGGGAGGGGAGAAGGGTAGGAGTGTGGGTAGGAGGGAGGGTAAGGTGGAAAGTATCACTATGTTCCTGAATATTTATATATTAAATATATGAAATTTATATATGTTAAATAAAAAGGAGAAATATCAAACTCCTGTTTTTAGATTGCTATACCAGAAAAGTTATCCAAGAATTTTTAGAATTTTATAGTCTTTCCTTCCTGTAATTGATATACTTCAAGAATAACATATTTATTATATTCTAGTTTTCCTTTATCTGTTCTCAACTTACTTTTGGAAGACAAATCTTTATATGCAACAAACTGGACTGGTCTTTCTATTTCTTATGTTTAAAAGCTAAAAATAGGTACTGCTTAAATTATGGATTTATTCTCTATTGCATGTATGTGTGGAATGTCAAAGTACTAACAAAATTCCCAAGAACTCCTATAAAATAAAATAGTTTTTTGGGCAGAACTCAGTCCAAAGCATGACCTATATTTGTATCTGATGAGAAGAATGAGACAGCTAGAGTATGTAGAAAGTCAACAAAGACACTACTTGATTTGCATGTCAGTGCTGGATCCAATTCTGCCCCCACATCCAAAACTGCTAAGTCAAAGTCTGCATTTTTTCTACCTTCCTGGAAGTGTTTTAGAAACACATCACATCAATAAGTTTTGCAATTATTAACAAAATCATGTGAAACTTTTGATGATAAATAGATGACTTCTTAAAATATATATATTATAAAAATTGCTAGTGTCAAGTTGAAATCATTCTTGTCAGACCAAATCAGATCTAGGAAATAAGGAAACATGAGAATTCCTATCATTCTTTATGAGATAAATATTCTTAGGACTTTAAAAATACAAAACAATTTCCTTCTCTACATAGACAGAAAACGCTTGGCCTTATTCTTACGTATACAAATATTTCTATAATAATGTTTAACTTTCACATTCTTTAAGACCGTGAAATTCAACTAAGATGCTATTGGCAGAGGCTTGCCCAGTAATAGCATGTGCAGCAATGAGTTAATTCCAACTCCTACCTCAGATAACCAGGAGCAATTAACATAATATCCAGGCAGCTAATGTGACTATGTCCCTGTTTCTGGTGATAAACATTACACCTTGTCCCAATGTCCATGAATAAGCACAGAGTTTAATCTAATAGCCACATTTCTAGTATAACAATGGTTTGGTATTCCCAAATTGATACATAAATCATTTGGAGAATCCATTTCTCTGTGTGTGTGTGTGTGTATGTGTGTGTGTGTGTGTGTGTTTCTAGTGTATGGCTGACAACAACTAGAATTCTCCTCATACTATTTTATACCAATATAATGTTTAAATGAAGTTTATAAACTGAAATTCTAACTTAATTCATCCTTCTTCCATCCCCAATTGATTCATATGCAAGTCTATTTATAATCAAATATATCTTGGTAAACATAAGTTTAATACTACATAAATGTAATATACATAACTACAAAAATTCATAGCCAGCTCAAAAGAGTAATGCAGCATACTTTTAAATTAAATGTGAATAAATTATATGTTTTAAAAATATTTATTTATGTATTTGAAAGGCAGAGTGTTGGTTGGGGGCGGAAATGAGAGAGACAATATTTCATCTGTTCGTTCACTCCCCTAATGGCTGCAGTGGCCATTAGGGAAGGACCAGGCCAAAGCTGGGGGCAGGAACACTATCTGGGTCTCCAACTTGGGTGGGAGGAGTGCGAGTACTTGGGCCATTATCCACTGTTCTGCCAGGTACATTAGCACTGTGCTGGATCAGGAGCGGAGCAGCCAGATCCTGAACTGGCACTCTGATACAAGATGCTGGTATTGCAAGTGACTAACCTGTTACACAATGAGGCTGGTCCTTGCTCTCTACATATTAAACACAGCTAAGAATGAACTCATTTGTGGAGTTTTTTGGAAGATTTATTTGAATTTTCAGAATGCTTATCATGCAATATTGTTCAAAACTAGTGGATGTATGGTATAATAACAGAGTTTTGGCCTTTCCTCATTTTTGTTTCACTGTTGTATTCTTCCCTCAGTCACATATTGAGCTAAAGAAAAAAATAAATTTGAATATACAAAAGGAAAATGAAAATTTATTTCATTCCATAATGAGAAATAAAATTTTTATTTATACAATTTTGTAATTTCCTGACTAAAAGTCACATTCTGCTATCTCCGCATCAAGATTTGAATCTCAAGAATTCCATTTTGGAATTTTTTACCTGGGTCATTGGCTCTTCTTTTTTTTTTTCTTTAGAATTAGATTTTTTAAAAAGATTACTTATTTATTTAAAAGAGTTACACAGAAAGAGGAGAGTCAGACAAAGAGAAAGAGGTCTTACATCTGCTGGTTCACTCCCCATCCGGTGGCAAGGACTAGAGCTACACCAATTCGAAGCCAGGAACCAGGAGCTTCTTCCAGCCGCAGTGGACAGCTGGACTGGAAGTGGAGCAGCTGGGACTTGAACCAGTGCCCAAATGGGATGCTGGCACTGCAGGCGGCAGCTTTACCCCGCTGTGCCACAGTGCCAGACCCATCACTGACTCTTTAAAGAGCACTCACAATGAGTATTCTTAAACAGATTTGTTGAGTTTTACTTGATATATAATACTCAAATATAAAGTTTACAGTTTGACTAGCTCAACATAGTTAAACTCCAAAAAGCGAGATCACAGCAAGATAAAGAACTTACCCATCACCTCCAGACGTTCCCTCATGCCCTTTATAGCTGCTTCCTCCACCTGCTCCTCTCTGTTCTTCACATTTCCAGACACTCACTCATTTGTGTCCTGTCACTTTAGATTAATATGTGATGCCTGGATTTAATTATTCATGGGATCATAGAGAATGTACTATTATTTTTAATGGTTCATTCACTGAAAATAATTATGTCCAAATTTATCCATGTTGTTATGACCATATTTATTTTTATTGTTGAGTAATTTTTCAATGCATTTATACAGTACAACTTATTTGAATATATTTGTCTTTTGATAAACACTTGGATTGCTGTAAATCTGGTGCAATTATTCATAAAAGTGATTTGAACATTCATGTAAAATAATTGTGCAAGCATTTGTGTTATTTTTATTCAGGAATGAATCGTAGCATCATATGGTGGGGGTAAACTAACTTAATTCCTTCCTTCCTTCCTTCCTTCCTTCCTTCCTTCCTTCCTTCCTTCCTTCCTTCCTTCCTTCCACAGATAGAGAGAGAAAGAAAGTGAAAGAGAGAGAGACAGAGATGAGATATATATATAGAGAGAGATCAGCAATCTTATTTGCTCCATAAATGCCTTCAACAGTCTGAACCAGGTTGATGAAGGGAGGCTGGAACTCAGTGAGGTCTCTGGTATGGAGGACAGGAAGCCAACTTCTTGAGCTATAACCTGCTTCCTTCCAAGGTATGAATTAGCAGAAAACTGGAGTCAAGAGTGGAACTCGGACTGTAACCCAGGCACTCGCAGGCAGACAGGATGTAGGTGTCCTCAGCAACGTCTTAATTACTCTGTCAAATGTCCTCCCCACAAGGTTTCTAATGATTTTAAGAAATTGTCGCCGGCGCCACGGCTCACTAGGCTAATCCTCCGCCTAGCAGCGCCGGCACACCGGGTTCTAGTCCCGGTTGGGGTACCGGATCCTGTCCCGGTTGCCCCTCTTCCAGGCCAGCTCTCTGCTGTGGCCAGGAAGTGCAGTGGAGGATGGCCCAGGTGCTTGGGCCCTGCACCCCATGGGAGACCAGGAGAAGCACCTGGCTCCTGGCTCCTGCCATCGGATCAGTGCGGTGCGCCGGCCGCGGCGGCCATTGGAGGGTGAACCAATGGCAAAGGAAGACCTTTCTCTCTGTCTCTCTCTCTCACTGTCCACTCTGCCTGTCAAAAAAAAAAAAAAAAAAAAAAAAAGAAATTGTCAATCTGATTTCCAAAAACAGTATACTAGGTTATTAATTTTGAGATTGTAATAGCTGTAGTGGTATCTCATTGTAGTTTTAATCACAGTTTTCTAAAGATATTGAGTACCTTTATGTGTTGATTTATTATTTATTATTTTTTTTTTTTGGACAGGCAGAGTGGACAGTGAGAGAGAGAGAGAGACAGAGAGAAAGGTCTTCCTATTGCCGTTGGTTCACCCTCCAATGGCCGCCACGGCTGGTGCGCTGTGGCCAGAGCACCGCGCTGATCTGAAGGTAGGAGCCAGGTACTTCTCCTGGTCTCCCATGGGGTGCAGGGCCCAAGCACCTGGGCCATCCTCCACTGTACTCCCAGGCCATAGCAGAGGGCTGGCCTGGAAGAGGGGCAACCGGGACAGAATCTGGCGCCCCGACCGGGACTAGAATCCAGTGTGCCGGCGAAGATTAGCCTACTGAGCCGCGGCGCCGGCCATGTTTTTATTGTTTTAATCAGTAAACTTTCTGGGGGAGGGAAAGTGTTTTTATTGTTTTAATCAGTAAACTTTCTGGGGGAGAGAAAGTACTCAGATATTTTACTTAGTGGTTTAAGTAGGGATATTTCATTATTGAGTTCTGAGAGTCCTTATGTATTCTGAATACATGTGCCTTATAATGAGTGATTTGGAAATAATTCCATTTTCTACTTTAACTTGAGTCCTTTGAATTATGTGGTGTGGATACAATTAGAATATGTCTCTGTTGTTAAATGTTCTAAGAGTGATACTTGATGCAATGTGTTATTGATGATGTTCCTGTTGCCACACATATTAATATAACTCTATCACAGAGAAAAGCCAAGTTATGTGTTATATGCTTCAGTGGCTTCGCTCATTAAAAAAACTGATGACTCTCAAAATTTAAAAACATCCGTATTTTTAGTTTTATCACAGTTAATCATCAGCAAAGTAAAACTGGTTAGTAATGGTCCTTGCTGTGTGACAGACTTTGTGCAGTATCAATTCTATGGATCGTGTATTACTCTGTACTTTCTGCCCATGTACAGAAGGGGAAATAATGTCTATTTTTTTACTTTTTAGGAGGGATGAACAGTATAAGCTATGAGTAGGAACCCAGTAACACTAGGTATCTCATTACCTCTCTCATTCTGCCTTTCTAATAAAATTTTTTTGATATTACATGTAAATTGGTAAGTATTCTGGATAGCTCACTGAGGCACACAGCCATGATCTGGGTATGCCAAGTAAGCAACAAAACTATGTAAATATAAATTACAAAGAAGAATAAACTATTGAGCAGTGCTTAAATCTAATAACGACAACATCTTTTGAATAGTTACTACAAAGAAGTGATTATATTACTAGAGTGGAGGAAGCATCAGAGAAAAGCTTTGGGCCCTATATCCATATGGCTTTGTAAGAGAATTTTTCTCTTAGGTTGCCGGCTGACCTTCACATTTCTTGTGAAGTTAAGGACAAAAGAAGAGAGCAGCTTGGTAGACCACAAGATGGGTAGAGGATAGCACAGCACTTGGAATTTAATTTACTTTATTCATCAAAACAGCTTAATCCCCCAACATTACAAGGAAATGTAATAGTTGGTTTGACATAGATGATCAGTCAAATTGATTGCAGATTTTTTGCTTTGGGTGCTTACAACCATCCAAATAGGTTATGCTGCAATTAGCTTGGACCCACTGTTGTACTTTCTGAAGAATTATAGCTACAAGAAATAAAACGTAGAGTGTTGATCAAGTCAAAGGAGTGGCTTTAGGAAAAATAGTGTCAGGTCACATATTAGAGCTGTATAGTTCTTTTGACATACACTTACTAGAGGAAGTAGAGGAAGTGATTATACCATTAACACTTTCAAAACTCCAAAGTCAATTGCAAATTATGAGTTTCTCAATACTTGATCATCATGTCTAGACCTTTAATAGCCCCAGTGTGTCTGGAAAAGATCAGGATATATTTCAGAAGAAATGCTGAGGTATGGAACAGATGAATTTAGCTTAGAACACACAAATCAAACTTAATGGATGGATCAGTAGCCTTGTGACCAGGTCACTGTAATGGAAGAGGATTTCCTGGTCTTCACACCTAATTTAGCATAAAAGCAACTGGGCCTGTAGGATTCCTATCCAGCAGTCTCCCTTGAGATTAGCGCAGCTCTCACATCTCTCTGATAGAAGATGATGGGAAATAAAAGGTCGACCTCTTCCCTCTATAGCCTATAATTTTTGGGAGAAGAGTAATCAGGGTGAAAGAGGAAAGATATATGCACACAGACTAAGAGAGAGGAGGCTTACTTTATGCAAACAAGGGTAAAGCCAAGGGCAAAAGATGGTCTCTGGCGTGCAGAGATTCCTGAGAACTCTGGAAGCCTCACTACCTAAGCATGGTAGTATACGGTTATCAGGGAGAGGGATACACTAACTTAAGCTTTTGCAGCCACTGTTTCTGCTATATCACAGATAGCCTCTTAATTCAATTTCGAGCTAATGAGTGGACTGATAGGTCTTTGTGGCAGGGACATGCAACCTTAAAGAAGACTGTATGTTGTGCCTCATGGATCATAGCCAGTGTGATTGTGTCAGACTTCATCACAGAACAGAGTGTAGTTCACCCTACTGTGGTCTAAGCAAGTTCACAAATCAACTGGAAAATCAAGCAATGAAAAGACTTTAGATGAAAATGCCCAGAGGAACATAAAATACCCTTGTCAACCTACCGAGCAGAGGGCACTGCCTAAAGCCAAGCATTTTATTTATTTTATTTTGGTGTTATAAGGTCTTCTCAGTAACACTAACACTGACACTTCTTGCCCTGAAACGTCCACACATGTATAGTGCTTTAGGGAATGCAGAAGTACGAAGGATGGGTATCACCTAAAGACTACACATTTTTAGTTCAAAAAAGAAAAAATACTGCATAAACAAAATAACTAAAAATTCTGTGGGATTATTTATTTATCAATCTGCCCTTGCTATCAAGAATATGGAGTTTAGAGGTATAAGTTGGATTAGCTAGAGTTTAAGAAAAAGACACTTAACTGTGCAGTCCCAGGTTTAATTTTTAAATAATATAAAGTGAAGAAGGATACTGTGACGTGGCCAAAAATTATAAAATTAAAAATACATTAGAAAAAGAGCATTTGAAAGAAGTGATATACCACGTTTTAAAGTGATATACAAGAAACGTAATTCCCAGACATCATAATAAAAACATAGAAAAAATCAAGAAAATACAGAGATGCATAGAGGATTGTTCAGGCATGCATCATATTTGAAGGACAGAAATTATAGGAAAAGGAAATAGGACAGGTTGACAATGAAAAGTCAATAATTATAAAAACAATTTCCTCACTTAAAGGTAATATTTTCTACGTATATATGAAATATATAAATGACATATACACAATGAAATACATATATATATATATATAAATGTATTCCAATGCTTTCATTTCACAATGATTTCAGACTTCCAAAGAGCTGCAAAAGTTGGACAATTACATAACTGGGCCCCACCTCCCCTGACACAACAGATTCTAGTACTGTGTCCATCAACTGCCCATGACACATAAGTGACTGAATTACAGTTCACAGGTTCCATAGAGGACCCACGGGGCCTTGAGTCAAACATCTCATTGCCTCCAAGCAGGGGGCTGCTCTCTGACTTGGCTTTCGTGGCCTTGATGCCTCTGAGGAGTACTAGAGATTGTTCTGCAGAACAGCCCTCACATGGTGTCTGACGTGTCCCCATGATTAGATTCAGGTTATGCATTTACGACATGCCAATGGGTTATGCTGTGTCCTGGTGCACCCTGTTGGGGCCAGGCTCTCTGTCTCAGTCAAGGAGTCTGCCACTTGGCTGAGGGGACCTCCCCGGTGCTGTTACTGCTGTAGTCCCTGTATTTACCAAGTTCTTCAAGGGAAATCAAAGGTAATATTTTCAAAAGTTGAGAGTGTCCAAATTAAATAAAAGGTATTACAGGAGATAGTTCTTCTTGGAATTTTCAAATTTTACTCACAAACAAATACAAAACTGTGAGAGGGAAAATCACTCAAGATATAAGCATTAGATTTGCCCCTGAATCATCTCTAAGGTATATTAGGAAACCACCTACAGATTTCATAAGTGACAGAAGATCCACCTTCAAAATTCTACTCAAATACATTGTATGTTCTCATGCTATAAAGAAAATGTGAAATATATAAAGATATAGAAAACAAGAGAACTACTAATGTATATGAAGATAGGAAAATATATTTAATACTTAATAATTTAAAATGAGATAATATGTAATATAAAGCATTGAACACAAGAAATTTCAGCTAATGTTTCTATGATTGCTATTAATTGAATCTATTAAATATTTACTGTCATATTTAACCCATATATCATTTGTATGAAGAAAGCACATCCAGTTCTAATTATTATTCCAATATTCTCACTGATGATTCAAATAATTTGTCAAATAATTTGTCCTTGAGCAGAATGATTTACTTTGGTTAGTGTAGAGTGTGTATATGTTGTGTGTGTGTCTTTGTGTGCATTTCTAGGAAATACAAATATTAGTAAGAAGGAAACAATAATATGTATATATATAATATTTCTCTATCTCTTTATACATGGCATGGTTCATTTGGTTACCTGGATTCATAACTACATTGGTTTCATCTCTCTCTTGCCATGGAGAGGGCTGTCTCAGTAGAAAAAAGCTCATCTGACTGGAGCGATAACACTAACATGATGCAAAGTCCTTGGATATCAAAGGCCATCTGCGAAGCAATACACTCTCAATGTAACTAAAACATGAGGGCTTTCCTTATACAGTATATATGATACAGGTACACAAAGAATTTCAGATTAACCAGGATATCCTAGATGGGAGAGTATTCAACAGAGTCAGGGTTTAACTAGACCTTTAGTGTCAGCCAACATAGGTAAAAGGAATGCAGAAATGACATTGCAAACAAGTGATGCCAACGCAGAGGCAGCGTATCTAGCCAGTCTTGTGAGCAGAAGATAGAAGACAGGCAAAAGAGACACAGAATCAAGTGGAAATTCAGACTGACATGAAATTGTAACTTCAAAGTATTCTGCAGATAAATTATCTGGCATGCCACTATACTGCAGCCTGTTGCTAGCACAATATTGAATGTGATTTTTTTTCTGCATTAAAAGTTCAGTTATCCCAGTGGCCAAATAGAAATCAAGATCCATGAAGAAATGAAAAATAATACCTAAATAAAGGAGGGCTGTTTCTAATGAAGCATTAAAAAAAGGAGAGAGATGGATTGAGCCAAAGTAGGCATTCCCTGTTTCAATGTCCCCTGGGCTTGCACGTAAGAAGTAGTGAATGTTAAATATTCTAAAAAGCTCTGTAAATCCGCCTTACAAGCACTGATTAAAGGAACTGAATACCAAATGTAACTGACAGATTTCCTTTTCATTTATTTGCTGCTGAGAATACTAAGTATTTTCTTAGCTTCTTCATTCTTAGAAGTTCTCTTGCAATGTGCCTATCTATACATATTCATCATTCTGACAGCAGAATCAAAAATAAAAATTGAGATAAGAAAACACAATGTGCAATTCTTTTATCTTTTAAAGATGGGGGATATATAAAAAACAGATAGATATATGAAGACACAGTAGAAATTAAGTGTCTTCATTTTACCCCAACTGTAGAGCAACTACACACATTGGTCATTTGGGTTGTGGATATTAATAACCCTTCTTTCTTCTCCCAACAGTCAATTGCAATGACCCCATCCATAAGAAATTCAAGATTTTCTGACTCACTGATTACACAGCTGTAGATTGTTCATACCACACAGATACACAGGCAGTGGGAAGATTGGTTCAAAAACACAGAACACTTTTGAGTCATAGCAATTCTGGGTTGTCTCAGGAAGCCTTACTTATACACTTAAACAAGGACCCCAGAAAAAACGGAGAAGTTTGGTATTTGAGTAAATCATTTCATTACTAATGTACTTATTTCACAACTAGTGTTCTCTGAATAACATGTTAGAGAATTGGGTTTTCCAGTTTGCATTGTATATATCTGTCAGGGTCTAGTAAAATTATTTAATAATTAAACAATTTATGACATTCAGTAACATTCCTAAAATAGGCAAGAAATCTCTGTAAAATGTTGCATTAACTTGTATTTTTAATCTATTTTTACTGCAGGGTGTTTTTCTATTTGTGTTATTAATTACTCAATGGCCAATGGAATAATTTGTCCCTATACTTCTGAAATACATAGCATTGGAAAAAAAGCTGAATAGATTAAGGAATTATTTTTTTCAAATTGTGAATGTTATTTTCTATTCTTTTAAAATATATATGGATCATTGATTTTTACTAATTGAAAATATGTAAGCATAATTAAGAGAATTTTTAAAGAAACAAAACAATTGAACACAAATGTAAATCAGTTATTTTTCATTTGGCATTCAAGCTCATTTCACTATGTTCAATTAGAAATATGAATTTATAAGTATTATAAAGCAATCACATCTAATATTAAAATATTACTCAACCAGAGAAAAAATAGCTAATAAACACAACGCTTAGAAATTTACAAATTCTTTTACCCAGTTGTTGACTTTTCTGAAAGTTCTGATAAGAATCTAAGAATCAAATATTGCTACAATAATGAACTACAATGCTTGTTCATTGATTTATTTCATAGACTAAGAAGCAACCAGTTACCCAAACAACACAAGTCCAGCTCCTTGAATGGGATATTTATTTGTAATTTTAAAGAAACTTATGTCATTGTAATAAGACCTCTCAAAAAAGCATTTCCTACCATCAAATTCTCAAAAAACCAAGGCCTTGAAGACTGGTATTCACTTCAAATATATATATTAAATTATATATAATTTTATATATATATATATATATTTATAACGGACAGTATGACATTCAGAAAGCAGGGAGGGGTGGGGAGGTGTCAAGCTAGTTCCCATCTTCCAGTTCAATTCCAAAATACCTGCAAAAAACCAGGGCTGGCACAAACCAGGAGCCTGGAACAGGTCTCCCATGCAGTTTTGCAGAGACCTAATATCAGAACTATCCCTGTTGCCTCCCTAAAGGTGTATTAGCAAGAAGCTGGAAACAGAAGTTGAAGTAGGAAACCTAACTCTGACACTCCCCAATGTGCACAGATGTCCCAGCTAGTGGTTTAACTGCTGGGCTAAACACCTGTCCTGGTACTTACTTTACAGACTTCAATATTTCTGACAGCACTGCCCCCCTCCCTCACATCCTTCCTTCCTTGTAACAACCACACAAGCAGAAGAACATTTTCAGTAGGAATTTCTTCAGCGAGAAGAAAATCCATAAATAAATGGATCTGATTTGTCTCATTCAAATTTTAGATTTTTATACTTTCCTAACATTGATAAATTCATATTTTTGCATGGTCTTATTCCTGTGGCTATTGTATTAGGATGAAAGTTTTCTGTTATAAAAAACATTTTATTGATACAGGGTACATACCAAGAAATGCACATGTACAGATAAATTAGTTTGTTGTCCTCTGAGTACACTCATAACCGGCACCCAAGTTAAGAACAGAACATTACTAGTGCCCCAGGAGTCCTCTATGGCACTCTTTCCCTTTCTTTTTGTAATGGGGGGAAAGACAGGAATATTTTCATGCACATGGTATGATTCAATAACGTAATATTCATAATTAAATACCAAATTGCATAACATTCACACAATTTTTACACTCTCCATTAACTTCCACAAATAAAACATTAGTTTTTGTTTCTCTGAGTCTAGCTTCTTTCACTTAGCATAATTACGTTTCATTGTATCCATTTTGTTGCCAATGTCACTATTTTATTCATTTTGATGGCTGAGTAATATTCCATAATTTATATATGCCATATTTCTTTGGAAGAATATTTTAACATGAGATCCTTTCTATGTAGCAATTGCAACACCACAAATATCAAATATGTTGGTAGAGAAGAATTGTTAAATGGCAAAATCAATAAAACATTTTATTCTGCAGTAAACAATTATTGGGAAACAAGCAAAATATAGGCATCTTCATGCCAGTAGCTTCCAATAAAAAGAACAATCACAAAGTCATATCCAACAAATGGATGATGATTGAAACCTGAGTCCACAAACCAACAGCCTACTTGTGATCCACATTATGAGGAACAACTCCTAGTTATTACACAACTGACATGAGGTTTTAAACATATACTTAAAATATAAAGTAAAACATACTATACCTTATTCCTAGGTCTTGAGAATAATACTTAGAAACATGTCAATGTAAATTTCTGTAAATAGAAAATAACTGAGTTAGAGACATTTTCAAATTTGAATTGGAACAATAGTTATATAATTAAGGAAACTACTTGCTAACTATTGTTTCTTTGTAACTTCTGTCAATGACATATTTTTAAAATTTGCTCTGTATGTGACAGCTACAAAGAAATGCAATGCGCAGGAACCATTAAAATGGCATTTCTTAATAAATTTTTGTATTAAATATTTCTCTACAATTGCTTGGTGTGCAGGTACTGTATCATTCTGAAAGTCAATTCTTAAAATTTTATAAGGAGCATGAACATTATGCATATGACTTATTGTGATTAGATTTGGTAGATACATTAATTAGAACTAGACTACAGACTTGCTTGAATATACATACTAGTTACATATAAGTAATAAAGTAATATATAAATAATATTCTTATACATATATTTAATATTTGTATTAATTCAAAATGCAAGAATAATATATTTAATATTGCATTATTTTAGAGATGATGAATTAAAGTTTTGGGTGAAATGATGCATGCAATAATAATTTCTTTAGGGTCATTTTTTGCATTTTAAAAAACATAATTTATCTGCTGCCTCCTGGGGTACAGATGAGTAAGAAATTGGATCAGAAGCAAAGGAGCTAGAACTCAAATGTGGCATAGTAATAACTACCAGATGTCTTGAGCAGCAACTTAGCCACAATACCACATTTTCCCACCACATGTTTATTTATTCATTTAACACGGATTCACTTAGCCTGTATAGCTAGCATTTTTCTAGTCACCTGGAATGTAACAATAAACTATTTTAAATGTGTCATTCTCTGAAATTCTCAAGGTTGCAACATCCAGGAAATATGTACAGCAAAAAAAGACAAATAAATAATATATTAGAATGTGATAAATTTTATAAAGGAAAATTGTCAGGATATGGAAGAAGGGTTGTGAGTGGGGTAGAAGCAACTTGTCACATGGAATTGAGTGGACCAACAAATCTGACCAGTTTTCGGTTGTCTTTGGCTATCTTACCTAGTCTGTGATACAGATGACTAGGTCTAACTAAAGCACTAACCATGTTAAGCTTAACTTGCATTTCAAAAGAAAGAAAATAACTTCATTCCATTATTTTTACACACAAAAAACACCAGACACATAGCAGTCTGCAGATTTTTTCAGGATTTCTTTTGACATTTTTGCTGTCACTTTCTTAGTAATACAAACATCAACAAAATATATCCAAATTTTTAACTACAAGTATGCATTTTAATGGATAGAATGGCAATAATAAGCTGTTCTAACTATTGATTTCACTATTGTATAGGAGCATGGTATGAAAATTAACCTAACATGTCTCAGTTTATATCTTACTCCCAAAACAGCAATATCCTTTTCATCAAATATAATGGTTTCAGAATAATCAAGCGAAGCTACCTAAGAGCTCTTCTCTTTGTTAGGTGCCTAAAGGAGTAAGAAAGCATTGGTTGTAATGTAACTTTCTGATTGTTTTAGGGATAAATTATTAAAAGATACAGCATTAGATTATTGGCAGTGCCTCATAAGCAGCAAGTCTTTAGTATTGTCTTTAATATAGATTTTGGCATTTATGAGAGATTTTCAGCATCTATTGATCATGTACATGACCATACTCTGATTTTTTCAGGAATGTACATGAAAGAATATTATATTCCCTTATTTCTAGCTGTTGAAACAAAAACATGTAGGTTTATCACATGACCGCATGAACCCCAAGATTTACTTTGAATTTAAATAACTGTCATTTTGTGGGAGGGATATTTGGTGAACTAAGACACCACTTGGGATGTACACATTCCACCTCTGAGCATCAGTTCAGATTATGCTAATGTGGACCTTGGGAAACATCATGTTATGAATCAAATATTTGGTTACCTGACACTCACATGGGAGACTTGGATTGTGTTCTGTGTTCCTAGCTTTGGCCTTCTTCAGCCTGTGCTTCTGTGGGCAACTGGGGAGTGAAGCTATACACAGAATATACTATATTGTCTCTGTCTATCTTTCAAGTAAAAAAAATAAATAACTGTCATTTCCCCCAATTTTGGTTCAATGTGACTTATCTAATATCTACCAAAGCTCTTATAAAATCCTTATATAACTCATAGCAAAATTCTTTACTTCTATAGGAAAGTACCACTAAAAATGACTTAGTAATGCTTGTCATATATACAGTTAAAATCCCTTGGGGTCAGTGTTGTGGTGTAGTGGGTAAAGTCACAGCCTGAGATGCTAGCATCCAAAATGTAAGCTGGTTCAAGTTTCGGCTGCTCCATTTCTACTTCTGATCCAGCTCTCTGCAAATGCTTGGGAAAAGCATCAGAAGATAGCCCAAGTGTATGGACCCTGACATGCACATGGAGACCTGGATGAAGCTCAGGGCTGCTAGCTTCAATCCAGCCCACTCCCAGCTATTGTGGCAATATGTGAAGTGAACCAACAGATGCAAGATCTTCCATTCCATCTTTCCCTCTTTTTGTAACTGACTTTTAAAAGCCTTTTTAGTGAGATACAGGAAGAAAATGTCCCAGGTTTGGAGAAGGACAGAGACATCCTAGTACAGGAAGCTCATAGAACCCCTAGTAAACATGACCAAAACAGATCCTCACCACGACACGTTGTAATTAAACTCAACACAGTGAAATAGAAAGAAAAGATCCTAAAATGTGCCAGAGAGAAATGTCAGATTACTCTCAGAGGATCTCCAATTAGAATTACAGCAGACTTCTCATCAGAAACCCTACAAGGTAGGAGGGAATGGCGAGACATAGCCCAGGTACTAAGAGAGACAAACTGCCAGCCCAGAATATTATACCCTGCAAAGCTCTCATTTTTGAATGAAGGTGAAATAAAGACCTTTCATATCAAACAGAAATTAAAAGAATTTTTCGCCACTCGTCCAGCCCTGCAAAAGATGCTTAAAGATGTGCTACACACAGAAACACAGAAACAGGGCCATCAATATGAAAGAAAAAGACCATAGGAAGCTTAAAGCATACACTAGAAAATATCTTTCGGAAAATGGCAGGGCAAAGTCACTACATATCAATAGTCACACTGAACGTTAATGGACTCAATTCTCCAGTTAAAAGGCACAGACTGGCTAATGGATTAAGGAACAAAACCCATCTATTTGCTGCCTTCAAGAAACACATCTTTCCAACAAAGATGCATGCAGACTGAAAATGAAAGGCTGGAAAAAGATATTCCATGCCAACAGAAATGAAAAAAAGCAGGTGTAGCCATATTAATATCACACAAAATAAACTTTCACACAAAAACTGTTAAGAGAGACAAAGAGGGACACTATATAATGATTAAGGGTTCATTTCAACAGGAAGATGTAATGATTATAAATGTATATGCACCTAATTACAGGGCACCAGTTTATTTAAAAGGTATGTCAAGGGACTTAAAGGGAGACTTAGATTCCAATACAATAGTACTGGGGGATTTCAATACTCCAATCTCAGATATAGACAGATCAACTGGACAGAATATCAACAAGGAAACAGCAGATTTAATTGGCACTATTGCTCAAATGGATCTAATAGATATCTACAGAACTTTCAATCCTACATTTAAAGATTTTTACATTCTTCTCAACAGTGCATGGAACCTTCTCTAGGATTGACCACATACTAGGCCATAAAGCAAGTCTCAGCAAATTAGAAAGAATTAGAATCATATCATGAAGCTTCTCAGACCACAGTGGAATGAAGGTGGAAATTAGCAACTCAGGAATCCCTAGAGCATATGCAAACACATGGATAGTAAAAAACATGCTCCTGAATGACCACTGGGTCATAGAAGAAATCAAAAGAGAAATCAAAAACTTTCTGGAAGTAAATGAGGATAATAACACAATATATCAAAACTTATGGAATACAGCAAAAGCATTGTTGAGAGGAAAGTTTATATCAATAGGTGCCTACATCAAGAAATTGGAAAGGCACCAAATAGATGAGCTTTCAATTCCTCTCAAGGATCTAGAAAATCTGCAGCAAACCAGACCCAAATCTAGTAGGAGAAGAGAAATAATTAAAATCAGAGAAGAAATCAATATAATTGAATCAAAAAAAAAATTACAAAAAATTGGCCAAGCAAAGAGCTGGCTTTTTGAAAAAATAAAAAACATTGACACCCCATTGGCCCAACTAACTAAAAAAAGAAGAGAAAAGACCCAAATCAATAAAATCAGAGATGAAAAAGGAAACGTAACAACAGACACCATAGAAACAAAAAGAATCATCAGAAATTACTACAAGGACTGGTATGCCAGCAAACAGGGAAATCTATCAGAAATGGATAGATTCCTGGACACATGCAATCTACCTAAATTGAATCATGAAGACATAGAAAAACTAAATAGACCCATAACTGAGACAGAAATTGAAACAGTAATAAAGGCCCTCCCAATAAAGAAAAGCCCAGGACCAGATGGATTCACTGCTGAATTCTACCAGACATTTAAAGAAGAACTGACTCCAATTCTTCCCAAACTATTCAGAACAATCAAAAAAGATGGAATCCTCCCAAATTCTTTCTATGAAGCCAGCATCATCTTAATCCCTAAGCCAGAGAGAGATGAAGCACTGAAAGAAAATTACAGACCAACAACCCTGATGAACATAGACGCAAAAATCCTCAATAAAATTCTCACCAAGAGAATACAATCACACATCAGAAAAATCATCCAACCAGACCAAGTGGGATTTATCCCTGGTATGCAGGGATGGTTCAATGTTCCCAAATCAATCAATGTGATATACCACATCAACAGACTGCAGAAGAAATCCATATGCTTATCTCAATAGATGCAGAGAAAGCATTTGATAAAATACAACACCCTTTCATGATGAAAACTCTCAGCAAATTGGGTATAGAAGGAACATTCCTCAATACAATCAAAGCAATTTATGAAAAACCCACGGCCAACATCATATTGAATGGGGAAAAGTTGGAAGCATTTCCACTGAGATCTGGTACCAGACAGGGATGTCCACTCTCACCACTGCTATTCAACACAGTTCTAGAAGTCTTAGCCAGAGCCATCAGGCAAGAAAAAGAAATTAAAGGGATGCAAATTGGGAAGGAATAACTCAAATTATCTCTCTTTGCAGACGATATGATTCTTTATTTAGAGGATCCAAAGAACTCTATTAAGAGAATATTGGAACCCATAGAGGAGTTTGGCAAAGTAGCAGGATATAAAATCAATGCACAAAAATCAACAGCCTTTGTATACACAGGCAGTGCCACGGCTGAGGAAGAACTGCTAAGATCAATCTCATTCACAATAGCTACAAAAACAATCAAATACCTTGGAATAAACTTAACCATATCTCTATGATGAAAATTACAAAACCTTAAAGAAAGAAATAGAAGAGGACACCAAAAATTGGAAAAAAAGCTTCCATGCTCATGGATTGGAAGAATCAACATCATGAAAATGTCCATTCTCCCAAAATCCATTTATAGATTCAATACAATACCAATCAAGATACCAAAGATATGCTTCTCAGATCTAGAAAAAAAGATGCTGAAATTCATATGGAGACGCAGGAGACTTCGAATAGCTAAAGCAATTTTGTACTACAAAAACAGAGCTGGAGGCATCACAATACCAGATTTCAGGACATACTACAGGGCAGTTGTTATCAAAACAGCATGGCACTGGTACAGAAACAGATGGATAGACCAATGGAACAGAATAGAAACACCAGAAATCACCCAAACATCTACAGCCAACTTATATTTGATCAAGGATCTAAAACCAATTCCTGGAGCAAGGACAGTCTATTCAATAAATGGTGCTGGGAAAACTGGATTTCCACATGCAGATTCATGAAGCAAGACCCCTATCTTACACCTTAAACAAAAATCCACTCAGCATGGATTAAAGACATAAATTTATGACCCGACACCATCAAATTATTAGATAGCATTGGAGAAACCCTGCAAGATATTGGCACTGGCAAAGACTTCCTTGAAAGACCCTAGAGGCGCAGGCAGTCAAAGCCGAAATTAACAATTGGGATTGCATCAAATTGAGAAGTTTCTGTACTGCAAAAGAAACAGACGAGTAAAGAGGCAACTGACAGAATGGGAAAAATATTTGCAAACTATGCTACAGATAAAGGATTAATAACCTGAATCTACAAAGAATCTACAAAGAAATCAAGAAATTCCACAACATCAAAACAAACAACGAATTCCAGAAGGAATCTAGAAAACATCATGCTGAGTGAAACAAGCCAGTCCCAAATGGACAAATATCATATGTCTCCTGATCGGTGACAACTAACTGTGCACCAAAAAGGAAACATGTTGAAGTGAAATGGACACTATGAGAAACGGTGACTTGATAAGCCCTTGCCCTGACTGTTGATGAACAACTTAATACTTTATCCCTTTTAGTATTTTTTGTTTGTTCTACTTAATACTATTCATTGAATTCTGTAATTAATAGACAGTTATTCTTAAGTGTTGATACTTAACTGAAAAAATGATCCCTGTTAAATATAAGATTGGGAATAAGAGAGGGAAGAGATGTGCAATTCGGGACATGCTCAAGCTGACTTACCTCAAACGGTAGAGTTAGAAACACACCAGGGGATTCCAATTCAATTCCATCAAGGTGGCATGTACCAATGCCATCTCACTAGTCCCAGTGATCAATTTTTGTTCACAATTGATCATAATGATAGGGCTAAGAACCAAAGGGATCACATAAACAAGACTAGGATCTGAAAATACTAACCTATAGAATAAAAAAGGGAGAAAACGATCTAACATGGGAAGCAGGATACACAATAGAATGGCAGATGTCCTAAACAGCACTCTGGCCTTAGAATCAGCCCTTAAGGCATGTAGATCTGGCTGAAATGCCCATGAGAGTATTTCAGGCATAGAAAGCCAAGACACTCTGTCAAAAAAAAAAAAAAATGACCTAAATGGAAGATCTCTGCGAGAGAGATCCCAGTGGAAAGAACAGGTCATCAAAGAAGGAGGAACCTTTCTCTGAAGGGAGGAGAGAACTTCCACTTTGACTATGACCTTGTCTAAATATGATCAGAGTCGCTGAACTCAGGGGGCTTCCAGAGTCTTGGCAGCTCATGAAAAGAGCCTAGGGTGATTACTGATGCCGTAAACAAGAGTGTCAATTTGTTAAGTCAACAACAGGAGTCACTGTGCACTTACTCCTCATGTAGGATCTCTGTCCTTAATGTGCTATACATTGTGATTTAATGCTATAACTAGTACTCAAACAGTATTTTTCACTTTATGTTTCTGTGTGGGAGCAAACTGTTGAAATCTTTACTTAATGTATGCTAAACTGATCTTCTGTATATAAAGAGAATTGAAAATGAATCTTGATGTGAATGAAAGGGGAGAGGGAGCGGGAAAGGGGAGGCTTGAGGGTGGGAAGGAAGTTATGGGGGGAAACCATTGTAATCCATAAGCTATACTTTGGAAATTTATATTCATTAAATAAAAATTAAAAAAAAAATAAAAAACTAGATCATTGTAAAAACTAAGTAGGGGCGGCTCACTAGGCTAATCCGCCGCCTAGCAGCGCCGGCACACCGGGTTCTAGTCCCGGTTGGGGCGCCAGATTCTGTCCCAGTTGCCCATCTTCCAGGCCAGCTCTCTGCTGTGGCCAGGGAGTGCAGTGGAGGATGGCCCAGGTGCTTGGGCCCTGCACCCCATGGGAGACCAGGAAAGAAGCACCTGGCTCCTGGCTCCTGCGACCAGATCAGCACGGTGCGCTGGCCACAGTGCGCCGGCCGCGGCGGCCATTGGAGGGTGAACCAACGGCAAAGGAAGACCTTTCTCTCTGTCTCTCTCTCTCACTGTCCACTCTGCCTGTCAAAAAAAAAAAAAAAGAAAAAACACAACAACTAAGTAGGAATAGGAGAGGGAGGAGGAAGAAGGAAGAAGAGAGTGGGTGAGAGGGAGCATAGGATGGGAAGAATCACTATGTTTCTAAATCTGTATATATGAAATTTGTATACCTTAAATAAAATTATGGAAAAAAAAGCCTATCAACTCTAATGAATACATTTGATCAAGTATGACTGGCACATTTGTAGTCATTTTTATCAAATATTCTATTATTAATTATTTAAGATATTTTAGGAAAATATAAGAAGGTATTGAGATTAACAGTCTAATCAAAAAGCCATAATTATGCAACGAAAATTTACAAGATGTTACTGAATTTTGTCAAATATTCAAACTTGACAAAAAAACTTGACAATGCAATAGTGTCCATTCTCCAAAACAGTCATAAATTCACAGCTATAAATTATCAACCTTTTTATGTAACTGAAAGAAAAATGTGTCTCTCATTTATATCCCAGGAATTGAATATATTTTATATATTCACATTGATCTGTTGGACTTTATCAATAAACCTCAAGCCTGCATAATTTATCATTGGGTAAAATAAGGAATGAATGTTGAGGGAAGGCTCATTGTGCTATTTCAGGAAGCTGATACAGTGATGCCACAAACCATGAAACACAGCATTTCTATACTGAAGTGTAGAATGCTATCATTGTGTAAGAATGCTACCGCCAGCACCATGGCTCACTTGGCTAATCCTTCACCTGCAGTGCCAGCACCCCGGGTTCTAGTCCTGGTTGGGGTTCCAGATTCTGTCCCTGTTGCTCCTCTTCCAGGCCAGCTCTCTGCTGTGGCCCGGGAGTGCAGTGGAGGATGGCCCAAGTGCTTGGGCCCTGCACCCCATGGGAGACCAGGAGAAGCACCTGGCTCCTGGCTTCAGATCAGCGCAGTGCGCCGGCTGCAGCGGCCATTGGAGGGTGAACCAACAGTAAAGGAAGACCTTTCTCTCAGTCTCTCTCTCTCACTGTCCACTCTGCCTGTCAAAAAAAAAAAAAAAATCACTGTATATCTGTCCCTTGGCTGCACTTTCTCGTTACTTATTATTTCTATGATTGGAAAAGAAGTACATTGGATTCAGGACAGAGCAAGCACTGTGTTTTATGCACTTGGACGAGCTGCTTCATCTTTGGGTTACAGGGCCCTCATCTTTCTGTAATTTGAAGATTCTTACTGCAGCACAGAGCCATGAAGCACAGCAGTGTTTACTCAATGAACTTTTGTTCTGTCATCCTTTAGATTTTAAGTTGTTCCCTACTTTGCCAGGTGCTTATGACTATTTTGATTCCCCTTCACTTACTTAAATGTAGACATGTCCTTTATAAAAAGGAAGGGAAGGAGGAAGAATGGATGTGAAAGAAAATAAGAGGAACCGGGGGCTGGCGCTGTGGTGTACTGGGTAAAAGCTGCCACCTGCAGTGCTGGCATCCCACGTGGGTGCCGGTTTGAGTCCTGGGTGCTCCATTTCCAATATAGCTCTCTACTGTGGCCTGGGAACACTGTGTTAGATGGCTGGAGTCCCTGAGTCCCTGCACCTGTGTGGGAGACCTGGAGGAAGCTCCTGACTCCTGGCTTCGGATCAGCGCAGCTCCAGCCATTGCAGACAATTGGGGAGTGAACCAGAAAATGGAAGACCTCTCTGTCTGTCTCTCTGCCTCTCCTTCTCTCTCTGTGTCTCTGACTTCTAAATAAATAAATAAATCTTTAAAATAAAAAAGATAAAATAAGAGGAAGCATCACAATCAAGTGAACACTATAGTATTGTATAGTCAAAGGGTGATATCACCAAGCAACTGAAAATGGGCTCTTATGAAAATAAATTGCCAAAATATCAAGGTTTTAAAGTGTTTAAAATAGTGACTACAAACATTACTCATTGCCTCTAACAAAAGTTGAAACTATTTTATATTTTATTCACTGACTAAGAAAAATTGTTCAAATTGATGACTTCAAAGTCCAACAGCCGAGAACGAGATTCTCATTTTGTCCTCCCTTAGAGTATTTTTCTTTTTAAGCTGAGTGCAGTGTTACTGCAAAACAAAGTTGAAATCTGAGAAATCATAAAAAAAATCAGAAAGAATATTGAGTTTGTGCAAAGTCATTTTTGTATGAACACAACATTCTGTGCTGCTGAATTTTATGATGATGTTTCAGCAGCTATTTGAATGACAGAGTTCATTTGTCAGGAGAATATGAGGAGCTTAGTATCTCCCACAACACCAATAAAGCAACAGGTTGTCAAGCCAAGGTGTATAATTAGCAAAGCCAGAGTCATTTGTTCCAAATGATCTCTAACCAATGAAATACCATTCTATTATGGTGAAAATAATAACTGGCTTATTTAGAGCGTACATTTTGCCTGGTTTTAACAATGATGTTGTTTTACTACTTTTAACAAATACTGATGTCCTCCATGTATTGCTTTTATTGAATTTGACATATGTCAAGGAAGCAATTTCGTGCTTTGAAATTAAACTAAGATAAAAGCAAAGGAAAAGCATAAGTCACTCCCATCTAAATTTTTTCATGTTCTCTTCTTTTTTATCTTGAGCTTTGAAAATATTCTGCTTTAGAATGATATTTAGTACTTTTTTATTAAGTTGTATACTTTAGTAGTATGGTGGAAAAAAAAAGCATAAGAAGATTAACCAATTTCTGTCTAGTTATTTAAGATTGTACCTTACCTAAAACATCCAAAAAACTACGTGTTCCATCTAAATTATAAACAGCAAAGACACTATTTGATCACAACTTGGATATGTGATTCTGGCATCCACAAATCTGCTTTTGCCTATACCAAATATTGTCTCCCAAATTAACCTGGATTAGGATTAGCAATATAGAGATTTTAAAAAATTTTAGGCTGAAAAAAGAAAACCTACACAGCAAAAAAAAAAAAATCAGTTTCAAAGCTATTTCAATTATAATGGTTCTTAAGAAAAATTTTTAGTGATATATTTATATAACAGCATCATGGATAGAAATATAAAAATATAGACTCGCTATCTTTCCCTCCTATAAACATGACCTCTAGTGCCTTGAAGTAAGAAAAATCCAAAAAACAAACTACTAAGAGGGCAAATGAATAAACAAAAATGATGATTTTTCTTTCAGCTCTCCCATACCTGGTTACATCACTCCAGCACCCTATACTTTCTTGGATTAGATAAATTTCTATGTGTCATTTTGAAAAGCATGGCTCAATAGAAATAGCAAGAAATGGAATATAGAGAAAAGGAAAGAGGGGGGAATACAAAGAAAAGCTACCAAAAAGATAGGGGTAAAAGCCTGGCTTGTGTGATAACAACCACTTAGCACTTATTACACATCAGACACATTCTATTACTGTTTCTGTTTCAGCCACATCAGCACACTATAAAGCATAAATTCCTCTCACCACTGAATTACAAGATATAGATGTAAATAAATGGCCTACTAAAGATTTGTCCTAAAAGTCCTTATTCTTCTCCCATTTATATAATGTCATATTTAAAGATGTAACCAGCTTAAATAGAATACCAAAGATGTTTATTTTCTTATCTCTCAAGAAATAAATTTTTATCAAATTATTGTGAGAAGCTGTACCTCGGCTTTAATCCATTGCATCCGTTTGTCATTTATCATAAGCATACATTAACATTGTGTCCCTTTCATGGAAGTGTATAGAACCCTAGAAAACCAAATGAATTCATTTAAGAAATTCTGAAGGGAAGTTAATGGATTTCAAAAATGCCTTGAAAGAAACATCATACATTTATAAATGATTTGACATTATCATTCATTTCTAATGAAACAAACTAATTGCTTGATCTCTTGATAACTTCTGAAGCTTTGCAACAGTTGGGACAATGCTAGCTTACTCAGGAGTGTAAGAAATGCCAGCTTCTTGTCACAGAAAGTCTGAAAAGGCAAGGTTGTTTGAGGAAACTGGTTCATCAAAGAGCATTACTGTAACCTTCAGAAAGCAGGATGGAGTTGTCTTTTCCCATATGAGTATGTTGCAAGTGGGTCATCAATGCAGAATTTGCTCCCTCTTCACACTTAATTTTGAGTATACAAGTAAATCTTAACACAGCAGACTGACTAATTTACTTTGTAAATATGCTCAGATTTACTTTCTAAATATATTCAGATTAAGCTAAATTGGTTAATCTCATTTGATCTCACAGCTGTTACCAATGTATAATCCAAATGTTTACATAGAGGCAAGCCTGCAGTAAGAACAAAGGAAAAAGGGAACCAAAAGAAAAAGGAAAAATATGTTTTGCACCCCATGGTGAGGGGACGAATGTCCCCAGGATTAAACTGTAAAAGAAACAAAAACAAAAAACAAAACAAAACAAAAACCCGAAAAATCTAAACCTGGTATTCCCTTAGCAACAGGAGGAGAAATTAAAAGCTGGTGGCTCAGGAATTTCCCCAGTAACAAAGGGAACCCAACGTCCAATTCATAATTAAACAGTGCCAAATATGTTTTCCACACCACTGAGAGTCGGCTCCAGCCTAATCAATAGTGGCAGACTTGTGTGTCTACTCTCTGAATGTGCTCTTTAATATACAACCCTTGCTGAAAGGGGCATAATTTGATTGCTTTCATTTCTTTTTCAATCTAATTGGAATGGCAATGATTAAAGTATACTTCCATTTTGAAACATTTTATTCATTTTATCATGCTCAATACAAAAGAAAAAAGAAAATAAACCTACATGAATACATGCATTTATACATAAAACAGAAATTAACATTTACAGGTTTTATCATTTGGGGTTACTTTATGAATTAAAACTCCAGGATTTGTGATAATTGCATAAGACAGCACATGTGGAATGCTTAGTGCAGTGCTGGACCTCTAACTAATTCTAAGAGCTGATCTCTGCGTAGCATGTTCTTCTGAGTTTGGAAAATAACTTTGATTAGAGTTAGAGAGTGTGGAAAAATAGTTTTTGAAAGTACAAGAGATAAATGGCATTCATTTGTAAAGAAACACCCTGGAATATCATGGCAGAGAGCAAGTGCATAATAACTAATGATACTTACACTCAGTACTAGGTTATCAGATATGCCTAGGAATGTTTGGAACCCCAGCAATAATCTGTCCACACCCAGCTCCTATCACCAGGAAAGCATACAGCAAGTTAGAAGAATGTCTGTTACCTCAAAAGATTCTTATGTCCCAACCTGCAAGGGGCATGCCCTAATAATTTTTGTCTCCTCAGAACCAGGCACACACTGGACCTAGGTTGTATTCAATAAAAGTGAGTACAGATGCAATATATAGGCTACAAATCTAATAGATCTACAGGGGACCAGGCGGCTTTTCATCTTCTGCTCTGTAACAGGTGAGCCATCACTCTGCAATTCTTTTACACAGCAAAAGTCGGAGGGGAAAGGAAAAGGTGAATTGCTTTTCTTGAGTGCATATTGGTAGGTCTTTGGCTAATTGGCTACTTAACCAAAACTTAAAAGCATGTTTTTATATGTGGAAAATAAGAAGTAATTGCAAAACAAACAAATAAAAATGTGTTGTAATAATGACTGCAACATACCAAATATATTCCAGATAGGTTTACAAGAAAGAAACTCTAGAAAAATCAGATTTTCAAAAAGTCTAGGGGCTGGCGCCATGGCTCACTTGGTTAATCCTCTGCCTGTGGCACCAGCATCCCATATGGGTGCTGGGTTCTAGTCCCGGTTGCTCCTCTTCTAGTCCAGCTCTCTGCTGTGGCCCAGGAAGGCATTGGAGGATGGCTCAAGTGCATGGGTCCCTGCACCCGCATGGGAGACCAGGGGGAAGCACTTGGCTTCTGGCTTCAGATCGGCGCAGCTCCGGCCGTAGCAGCCATTTGGGGAGTGAACCCACAGAGGGAAGACCTGTCTCTCTGTCTCTCTGTCTCTCTGTCTCTCTCACTGTCTATCTGTCAAAAAAAAAAAAAAAAAAGTCTAACTATGGCTTACTTTCTTCACTTTTATCCTCCAAAATACATTAAGAAGAAATGAGTGAAGAAACAGACTTTCTACTGAACAGATAAACCCATCCTCTAAACCCAAGCATTTTTACTTTTGGCAATTGTTACTTCCAAATGCATTGCCATTGACAAATACTTCAGATATATAACACAGCACTCTGTGGATTTTATCTAGGTTTTCAGCAGCTACTTTCTTGGTTTCTGCCATTTGGTCCACCTGAGCCCTCACTATTGTTAAGGTTTTTGGTATTATTATTAGTCTGATTTCTTGGAAAAAAAAAACTCATTTCTGTGCACTTTGTAATCATAACAAATGCACGGACTTTATATTCCTTACTTCCCAGATCGCCCCTTCAATGTGCTTTTCTGATTTAGACACACTTGGCATATAGTGAAACTTTTTTGACGTGTGACATAATTTCAATTCGGTAACAGATTTGTGTAAATTTTATACATATGAAACATATGAAAGCCTATAGTTTTCATTTCCTATGAAAGCCAAACATCGTTAATGAGAGGTGGAACTACCCTAAGTCAATCTGAGGGAGACAAGGGCTCTGGACCCTTTTTCCTAAGGCATCCACTGTTACCTTGAAGGGATTCTCTGACAAAACTGTGCTATTGCTACACCAAGGAGGCTGATGTAAACTTCGTCCAGAATCTAAACGCATCAGCAAAACCTGCCTCTGTCATCTGAGAACGTTCTTTCCTGTCCCTAAGTGAAGAGAACAGTATCTTCCTAGAAAAGATTCTTAATTCAGAATCTACATCCTCTGTTTCCAAAAGTCAGAAAATAGCATTATCTGTTGTTTTATTACTAAGCTCTCTGAGTAATGGCCCACTATTTTACAACAGAAGAAAATTTCTTTCATTTCAATAGTAGAAGTGATATTATATTTTCATTTAACTAAAACATATGTTGGGACTGGCACTGTGGCATAGTGAGTTAAGCCTCTACGTGCAGCACTGGCACCTCATATGGGCACCAGTTCATGTCCCAGCAGCTCCTCTTCCAATCCAGTTCTCTGCTATGGCCTGGAAAAGCAGTGGAAAATGGTCCAAGTTCTTGGGCCTTTGCACATGTGTGTGAGAGCTAGAAGAAGTTCCTGGCTCTTGCCTTCAGATCAGCTCAGCTCTGGCAGATTTGTCCATTTGGGAGTGAATCAGCAGATGGAAGATCTTTTTCTCTGTCTTTCCCTCTGTCTGTAACTTTATGTCTTAAGTAAATAAAATAATATTTAAAAAATTTTAAAAAGCAGATGCCACTTTTGAAAATCCAATCCTGACCATCAGGATTGGTATCTATATACTATACCTTTTTGCTTTCCATGTAAAACATATTTATCATGGTCAGATAAAAAAATACAGTGACTCTTTTCCTGGCTATCCCTCCATCTACCAACGTTCTCTTAATAATAAGAACTATGGCATATGCTGTCTAGTTTATCCTCATCATCTGGAAGAAGCTGCTAAAAAGAATTGTTTTTATTTTAAAATATTATTTATTTACTTGAAAGTCAATTTACAGAGTGACAGGGAGAGAGACAGAAAGAGGGCTCCATCCTATGGTTCATTTCCCAGATGTCTACAATGGTTAGGGTTGAGCCAGAACAAAGCCAGTGGCAGGAGCCAGGAGACTCATCAGGGTCTCCCAAGCACCAACACCATCCTCCACTGCTTTCGCAGGGGCACCAAAAGGAGAATGGAGAGGAAGCGGAACAGCCGGGACCTGAACTCATGCCCATATGGGACGCCAGCATCTCAGGCAGCAGCTCTACCTGCTCTGCAACAACACTGGCCAGCTTTGGGGCTTTTTCTGCATGTTCAACTAATAGTATCAGGACTTGGGCAACCTATTTTATCCAGAGAAAATACCAATAGTGGAAAGAACTATAAGAGATAAATATTTGGAGTTATCAGTTCTGGATTTTTAAAATATGAATACTCTTCACACAACAAGGAGGCAGCTATAATTTATTTTCCCTTTTTGTAGACTGAGAAAACTGAGGAAGAGAAACATAGTTCATTTAACTTATCCAGAATCATACAGCCTGAAGCATTGCAGTACTGAGTCACATGATAATTAGATGAGGTAGAAGTGTTTGCAAAGGTTATTAGAAATCTCTATCCATTCTTTCCACTATGTCACCTTAAGCTCTCTAACTGATTAGAGGAACATTGTCAAAAATAAAATAATAATAAGCATTATCACCCATAAAAATACAGGTATGGGAAATAAACATGAAGGATGTTGATGTTGTTCTCCAGCTGTAGGGATACTTACCATGTAACACCAGCTATTATCTCCTTAGTGAGAAAAATGTGACACCTGTCTCCTCTCAGTACTTCTCTCTAATGTACCACCTTACACTCTGTGCTCAATTCTGTGTAGTTACCTACCAGAAAAAACATGTTCTCAAGACAAAATCAACCTTGTCCTTTTTGTCTTGGAGTATTAAAAGTAAATATTAGTAAACAAGAACGTGACTAGACAAAAATGAGGAAATCTGGAGTTGGAACAAATTAAACATTCTAAGAATAATGGCAAGAGAGAAATATGAAAAAGTGCTGGCGCCGTGGCTCAATAGGCTAATCCTCCGCCTTGCGGCGCCGGCACACCAGGTTCCAGTCCTTCTTAATGAAATAATAACATAAAACTTCCCTGATCTGGAGGAAGAAAGAGACATCCAAGTATAGGAAGTACACAGAACTCCCAATACACATGACAAGAAAAGACCTTCACCATGACATATTGTAGTAAAACTCTCTACAGTAAAACATAAAGAGAAAATCTTAAAATGTGCAGGAGATAAATGTCAAATCACATTCAGAGAAAATCCAATTAGACTCACTGCAGACTTTTGATCAGAAATGCTACAGGCAAGAAGAGAATGGTGAGATATATTCCAAGTTCTAAGAGAAAAAAAAAAAAAAACTGTCAACCCAGAATTCTGTATCCTGCAAAGCACTCATTTTTCAATAAAGGAGAAATAACAATCTTCCACAAAAAACAGAAATTGAAAGAATTTGTAACTACTCACCCAACCCTACAAAAGATGCTCAAGGATGTGCTACACAGAAACACAGAAACAGTAAAATCAATATGAAAGAAAGTGAATGCAGAAATGACCCAGAAAAAGTACAAAGGAAATACTTAATATAAAAACAGGACTATTTACAGAAACATGGCAAGGCAAAGTCAGTACTTAACAATAGTCACACTAAATGTAAATGGTGTCAACTTCCCAGTTAAAAGACACAGACTGGCAGAAAGGATTAAAAAAGAATTGCCCACAAGAAACACATCATACCAACAAAGATGCAATGCAGAACGAAAGTAAAAGGATGGAAAAAGATAATACATGCTAACAGAATTCAAAAAAGAGCTAGCGTGGCCATCCTATATCAGACAAAATGGACTTTAACACAAAAACTATTAAAAGAGACAAAGAAGGACACCAAATAATGATTGAAGGATCAATTCAACAGGAAGATGTGACTATTATAAATATATATGCACCCAATTACAGGGCACCTGGCTATTTTTAAAAAATGTTAATGGATTTAAAGGGAGACATAGCCTCAAATACAGTAGTAATGGAGGACTTCAATACCACGCTTTCAGCAATGGACAGATCAATCAGACAGAAAATCAATAAGGAAACAACAGAGTTCATAGAGACCATAGACCAAATAGATCTTGCAGATATCTACAGAGCCTTCTACCCTACAGCCACAGAATACACATTTTTCTCTTTAGTGCATAGAACTTTCTCTAGGATTAACCACATGATAGGCCATAAAGCAAATCTCAGCAAATTAAAAAAAAATCAAAATCATAGCATCCATCTTCTTGTACCACAATGCAATGAAGCTGGATCAACAACTCAAGAATCTCCAGAATATAATCAAACACATGGAGACTGAATATCATGCTCCTGAATGAACAATGGATCATAGAAGAAATAAAAAAAGAAATTAAAAAAAATTCTGGAAACAAATAAAGATGACAATAAACATACTGAAATTTATGGGGTACAGAAAAAGCAGTGTTAAGAGGATAATTTATAGTAATTGGTACCTACATCATGAAATTGGAAAGGCATCAAATAAATGAACTATCAATGCATCTCAAGGATCTAGAAAAAACAACAGCAAACCAAACCTAGTAGGAGAAAATAAATAATTAAAATTAGAGAAAATATAAAAAAAAAAACAAAGAAAAGAAAAAATAAAGATCAGCAAAATGAAGAGCTGGCTTTTTGAAAAAATACACCTTTAGCCCAGCTAACCAAAAAAAGAAGAGAGAGGACCCAAATCAAAAAAAAAAAAAAAATTGAGATGAATAAAGAAATGTAACAACAGATACCACAGAAATAAGTAGAAGCTTCAGAAATTACTAGAAAGAGCTGTATGCTAACAAACTGGGAAACCTAGAAGAAATGTATAGATTCCTAGACACATACAACCTACCTAAATTGAGCCATGAAGACACAGAAAACCTAAACAGACCCATAACCAAGACAGAAAAGGAATCAATCATAAAGACTATCCCAACAAAGAAAAGCCCAGGGCCAGATGGCTTCACCGCTGAATTCTACCAGACATTTAAATAAGAACTAACTCCAGTTCTTCTCAAGTTATTCACAACAACTGAATGGGAGGGAGTCCTCCCATAGTCTTTCTATAGAGCCAGAATCACCTTAATCCCTAAACCAGGAAAAGACACAAGAAAGAAATAGAATTATATTCCAATTTCCCTGATGAATATAGACACAAAGTTCCTCAACAAAATTCTGGCCAATAGAATCCACAGCACATTAGAAAGATCATTCATCGGGACCAAACGGGATTTATCCCTCGTATGCAGGTATGGTTCAACATTTGCCAATCAATGTGATACATCACATTAACAAATTGCAGGAAAAAAACATATGATTATCTCAACAGATGCCGAGAAAGCCTTTGACAAAATACAACACCCTTTCATGATGAAAACACTAAACAAACTGAGTTTAGAAGGAATATTCCTAAACAAAATCCAAGCAGTTTATGCCAAACCAACGGCTAGTGTCCTGTTGAAAGGGAAAAGTTGGATGCATTCCCACAGAGATCCAGAACTAGACAAGGATGCCCACTCTCACCACTGCTATTCAATATTGTCCTGGAAGTTTTATCCAGAGCCATTAGTCGAGAAAAAGAAATCAAAGTGATTCAAATCAGGAAAGAGGAAGTCAAATTATCTGTATTTGCAGATGATATTATTCGATATATAGGGGATCCAAGAGACTCCACCAAGAGTCTATTGGAACTCATAGAACAGTTTGGTAAAATAGCAGGATATAAAATCAACACACACACAAAATCAGCCTTTGTCTACACAGACAATGCTAAAGCTGAGAAGGAACCTCTAAGATCAATCCCATTCATGATAGCTACAAAAAAAAAAAAAAAAAAAAAAAAAAAAAAAAAAAAAAAACTTGGAATAAGTTTAACCAAGGATGTCAAAGATCTCTATAATGAGAATTATAAAACATTAAAGAAAGAAATGGAATAAGACACAACAAATGGAAAGAAACTTCCATGTGCATGGATTGGAAGAATCAATATCATCAAAATGTCTATTCTCCCAAAAACAATTTACAGATTCAGTGTGATACCAATCAAAATACCAAAGATATTCTTCTCAGATCTAGAAAAAAATATGCTGAAATACATCTGGAAACACAGGAGACCTCAAGTAGTTAAAGAAAATTTATACAACAATAACAAAGCCAGCGGCATCACAATACCAGATTTTAAGACATACAGCAGAGCAGTTATAGTAAAAACAGCCTGGCATGGGCACAAAACAGACGTCTAGACCAACGGAACAGAATAGAAACACCAGAAATCAATCCAAGCATCTACAACCAACTTATATTTGAACAAGGAGCTAAAACCAACCCCTGGAGCAAGGGCAGTCTCTTCAAGGAATGGTGCTTGGCAAACTGGATTTCCACATGCAGAAGTATGAAGCAAGAACCTTACCTTACACATTACACAAAAATCCATTCAAAATGGATTAAAGACCTAAATCTACAACCTGATACATTCAAATTATTAGAGAGCATTGGGAAAACCCTGAAAGGTATTGGCATAGTAAAGAGTTCCTGGAAAAGACCCCAGAGCCACAGGCAGTCAAAGCCAAAATTAACATTTGGGATTGCATCAAATTGAGAAGCTTCTGTACTGCAAAAGAAATAGTCAGGAATGTGAAGAGGAAACTGACAGAATGGGGGAAATTATTTGCAAATCGTGCAACTGATAAAGAATTAATAACAGAATCTACAAAGAGATCAATACACTCTACAACAAAAAGACAAATAACCAGTTAACATATGGGCAAAGGACTTAAACAGACATTTTTCTAAAAAGGAAATCCAAGTGGCCAACAGACACATGGAAAAAAATGCTCAGGATCACTAGCCATTTAGAGAAATGCAAATCAAAACAACAATGAGGTTTCACCTCACCCCACTTAGAATAGATTTCATATAGAAATCAACAAACAACAAATGCTGGAGAGGATGTGGGTAAAAAGGTACCCTAATGCACTGTGGGTGGGACTGTAAACTGATAAAACCACTATGGAAGACAGTTTGGAGATATATCAGAAATCTGAATATAGTCCTACCATATGAACCAGCCATCCCACTCCTCAGAATTTACCCTAGAGAAGTTAAATCAGTAAATAAAATTGTTATCTGTACCCCCGTGTATTTTGCAGCTGAATTCACAATATCTAAGACATGGAATCAACCTACATGCCTGTCAACTGAAGACTGGATAAAGAAATTATAGGATATGTACTCTATGGAATACTACACAGTGGTGAAAATGAAATCCAGTCATTTGTAATGAAATGGATGAATCTGGAATATATCATACTTAGTGAAATAAGCCAGTCTCAAAGGGACAAATACCATATGTTCTCCCCGATCTGTGAATACTAACAGAGCTCCTAAAAGGAACCCTGTAGAAGTGAAATGACTTGAAAAGCCCTTGTCTTGACTGTTAAGGACTAGTAGTGGGAGGGAGTAGAGTGGCAGGGCAGGTATGGGGACTGTTGAGGAGCAGTATTTTTTCCTTCTTAATACCATTGGTTGAACTCTTTACTTAACATTGAATTAATCATATGTGTATAAAGTCAATTGAAAATAGATCCCACTAAAAAAATAAGAGTGGGAATAAGATCAGGAGGAGCTTTATAGTTCTGCATACATTGCTATGGAATTACTTCTAAGGGTATAGCTAAAAACTTGCCATAGTACTCTAAATCCCATTGAGTTGGGTGGTAATAATGTCATCTTAAGTGTTAAAGTGATCATATTAAGTGTTGAATTGATCATATATATAGGATTAAGTATGAAAGGGGCCATATAAATAAGACCAGTTTTCTGATAATAACAATAGATAGAATTAAAAAGGATAGAATGTTCCAACATGGGAAGGAGTCCACACAGCAGACTCACAGAATGACAAATACTCTAAATAGCACTCTAACCTGAGAATCAGCCCTTAAGGCATTCTGGTATGGCTGAAATGCCCATGAAAGCATTTCAGGCATGGAAAGCCAAGACACTGTGCCAAAAAAAATGTCCTACATGAAGGATCTTTTTGAGTGAGACCCCAGGGGAAAGAAGGGGCCATCAATGAAGGATGTATTTTTCTTTGAAGAGAGGAGAGAATTTCCACTTTGCTTATGGTTTTGTCTAAATACTGACAGCGATTGTGGACTCAAAAGGCTTTGATAGCCTTGCAACTCATGTCAAGGGCCTCTGGTGATCACTAATGTCATAATAGTGTTAATTATTAAATTAACAACAGGAGTCACTGTGCACTTACTCCCCATTCAAGACCTCTGTCCTGAACATAGTTGAACTATGAGAGTTAACTGTAAAACTTGTTCTCAAACAATTCTTTATATATATTTTTGTGTATGTGTGTGCAGATTGTTGAAATCTTAACTTAGTATAGAGTTGAGCTTCTGTGTATAAAGTTAATTAAAAATGAATCTTAATGAAGAGTTGGATGGGAGAGGGACGAGGAGGAGCGATGGGAAGAGTAGTGGAAGGGAGTAGGAGTGGGAGGGCAGGAATGGAGAAAAGAACCACTATATTCCTAAAGTTGTACTTATGAAATTTATACTCATTAAATAAAAGGTTTCTTTGCAAAAAAAAAAGTTTCCTATACACACAGTTCAACAAGTTTAATGACAGAAAAATGTCAGTACACTATTATTTTAATATTCCACTTGAAGTAAATGAAAACAATAGACAGTTCTCTTATACAGGAAGAATGCAGTGAGATGAACTACTTCTGTAAACCTATCTACCATTTTAGATACCCACTTTTAGACTATTTCCCTTCAATTTCTTAAATAAATTGAGCTCTTAGTGTTCTAATTGACACTATGTAACATTTCATTTTGAGTTCTGCTCTATCATGAGTTTAGTTTTATTTTGGTTTGATCTTTTGGTATGGGTGGTTCTATGTGTGTGGTCTGTGTATAGATATGTGGGACATAGAGATCGAGACAGAGGAAAAAAAACAAATAGAGATAAAGAGAATACATGTATGTAACTCAGACAAAGAATACAGGTCAACTGAGACACATCCTATCTTTGACAAGACTTCAAAACTACGGAGGGCTTACCAGTTTGCTTTGGAAAGATTTTAATTGTAACCATAATTTAAAAGTCCTATTAAATAATTAAGCATTTATGGGGAGATTTTCCAGTAAAATATTGATATAAATACTCTAGAAAATCAAACATTGTGTGAAGAATGAAATCTATTGTGGGTCTTGCCATGATTGTCTCTAATAAATCCTCCCTATAATTATTCACTATTTCATCATCCTTAAACTAACTGTCTCAATAAGACAGTTCTATAATAACACTGCTCTGGTGAAGAATCTGGGTGGGAGAACTGCAAATGACTGGAAACAAAGGATATGTATCCCCATGTTTCCAATAGTTTTATATTCTGGTACCAGAAATTGAAGGAGAAAATTGAGGGAGTGGAAGCCATGCTGTTTGCAGCAGACTTAAATTAAACAGTGAGAATATTTATTAAGTAGCACATGGTCAATGTCAGCTCCCTGAAGCATTTACCTCACTTTCTTTCACTGATCACAGTTGAGAATAAATTGGAAAACTTTTGTACATTTGACATATTCACAGGTACTGAGAAAAACATTTTCAAATTTGAATTACCTTTACAATGATAGACCATTGAAACAGCATATTTGAAACATTCAACAATATGAGAACTTTTATGGAAAATTATGGTTTTCCTATAATATTTACTATGTTTAAATGTACCTCTTCTTCATTGATACAGGAATTAACATATTACTAACTTTCTACTAAAATTGTATCTGAATATCTTCTGGCTGAAAAATAGTAAAAGGAAAAAGCATCTTTTGAGTAGAAATTCAAATTTGGTAGTGAGAATATTTTATGAAAACAATTTGGTAGAAACATTATAGACACTATTTAATTTTAAAATATATTTATTACATCAAAAATTTGACCTTTCTGAAACAGCTTGAAAATATTTGCAGTCAAAGGAGCAGAAAGGTTTTATTTGGGGACTATTTGAGCCAATTAAGTGCTACAAAGTAGCAATCTGACCTGAGATATCCAAAGTGAAAATATCAAATCAAAGTCAAAGTTTCTCATTTTTCCCTGGAATATCTTGACTTATGGAATAATGGGTCTCATTTTGGAAATCTAGACCATCTCCCTTAGTCTTCTACTCTGTACATTTGTAAATGTTTTAAAATTTCTGAGCCTCCACCCTTCTTTGAGAAATGACAATACTTTAATCTGGCTTGGTTTATCAACTGTGATAATCTTATCTACCTTAATCTGGCTTGGCTTGTGAACTGAAGATAACAGTTGATAATATACATGAAGTATCCATAAAACTACAAATAGAATATTCAGCTTTTACCAGATTTTGTTGGGATGATCAAAATCTTTAAGCTATCAGTGCCTTATAAAAATAAAGATGTATGCTTTTTTATGTTAATTGTTGACTAATGCTTAATGCTATTTTCTCTCTGTACTATCTTCATTCAAGTTGAAGGATCAGGCCTGATCTGGGACATGCCATTCTTATGTCAAAGAAGAAAAATAAAAATGGAACTTATGATGGCTTCTTTGGATGTATCACATGTCACTTTGACTCTGTATCACAAAGAAAGAGTAAATTTAACCCAGCCAGATATTGTAGACATGAAAAACAAATACATATTATAAACATTCAATCTACCATAGCCCTCATTTACTTGTTATCATTGTTATTGCTAATAAATATCCTGTGTTTCAAACCAAGGATGAGGAGAATCAAGATGGCTCAAAGTGGGAAAAGATATAAGTCTGACAACAGGAAAATACTAGGGAAGGGACCATGTTCCCAGGGGACAGGTGGAGAGCTTTCAGTGGAAGGCCAACAGAACAGAAGAGAGACTGTGGAACAGCAAAAACTGTACAAACACTTAGTAGCTGCCAGGATGCTATCAGTGACTCCCATAGCCAGTGGCTGGTTGGACACCATCTTCCCTGAGTTTGGTGAGAGAAGCCTGTAGCCCATGTGCCACTGGTGATCTTGTCTGGTGGAGAACCTCACAGTTCCCAGTGACTTTGAGTCCAGCATGGTGAGGAGCAAGGCACCTACACAGATTCATAAAGGGAGGGCACATTGCTTTCCTCCACTCTCCCTCACCAAAGTACCTGGTAAAGGCACAGAGAAATGTCATCTTCCCAGAACAAGGTAAGTGGATGCTGTTGTCACCCGCGTACCAATGGTGGGTTTTGTCTGATGGAGACTCTATGGCCCCACTGACTGAATCTGAACAGGAAAATTAGCAGGGGAGCAAGGTGCCCATTTAGCTTCATGGTGAGGGTGGGGCGGGGAATGTTGTTTCCTTCCACTCCCTGACAAAAGCATAACACTCAGCTTGATGAGGTGGGATACCAACTGACTTCAGATGGGCAGGCAGCTGGCTCATGGTGTGGGGTGACTCATGGGATAGATAGGGAAACTTGCAAGCCAGAGAATGGATCCCCTTCAGCCTGTGACTGTAGGACTTCTGCAATGGAGCAAGTTATACATAGAAAAGGAATATGAATAGGGCATGGGGTGTGGCTGGGTCTTTGGGTAGTCAAGCAGACTTGACTCCAGAGGCTAAGAACTCACAGAATGCTAGGGAAGGACCTCATGGAAGGCTGGAGGATCACACTAGGGAATGCACAGATTCTTTTTGTAATTCATATGCCTAAGTGGGTGGGGTGTACAGACATAGTAAGCTCAGCCTATGCAATGGATTCTCCTTGGCATAGAGAAGGCTGAGAATGGGAACACCCCAGCCAGTGCAATCTCTGCCTCATCTCCCCCCTACACGCACATTGACAATAGAGGAGATCTACCCTGCCCAATGTGTGCATTACCCTGAACTCCTGTCCCACCCACAAATACTCGCCAAAGCTCCTTTGTCCTATGCAGCACATACTTCTGGGTATGTACTGAAAATACAGGCATTCCAACAAACCATAGAGGCATCTTTCCAAGAATAAAGCCTTCAAAGGAGATAGCAACTAACATTTGCCCAGATGCATAAAAATCAATGTAGAAATATAAGAAACATGAACAAGCAAGACAATATGACCATCCAATGATACTTCAATATTAGACAGTGAAGAAGAGGAGACTGATGAAAGCCTGAAAAGCAATTCAAAAGAATAATGGTAAGATACTCAATAATACAGGGAAGCAACTTCTTGAATTAAGAAAATCTATATATTATATGGGTAATACATTCTACAGGGATATAGAGATATTAAGGAAATTCAATCTGAAATGTTAGAAATGAAGAATTCAGTGTGTCAAATAAGAAACACAGTGGGAAGCCTTAACAACAGAGGTGGTGAGGCAGAAGAAAAAATATCTTAGCCAGAACACATATCTTTGAAAATATCTCAATCAAAAAAAAAAAGTAAAATCTAAAGGCAGTGTTCAGGATGTATCAGATATCATCCAATGACTGAATATATGTATCTAAAGAGTTCTTGAAGGAATAGGAAAACAGAATGACATAGAAATCTTTTCAAGGGAATAAAATAAAGCAGAAAATTCCCCTATTCTGGAGAAAGACATTCAAGTACAGGAAACACACAGAACCCAAAATAGAATGACCGGAAAAGATCTTCAGTATTGCATATTGTAGTTAAACTTTCAAAAATAAAGCATAAAGAGGCTAAAATGTGCAAAAGAGCAATGCCAGATTACCATTAAACGATGTCTATTTAGATAGGCAGCAAATTTCTCATCAGGAGCTCTATGGTCTAGAAGAGGATGGAGAGATATGGTCCAAGTCCTTAAAGAAAAAAAGTTAACTCAAAATACTGTCCCTAGTGAAAGAATGTCACCCCCTGGCTAGCCTTACAAGTGAAACTTCAGGATGCACAGGAATATGCAGAAATGGAAATATGCAGAAATAGAAAAGTGCAGAAATAGAGAAAGATAATCAGCATAAAAATAGAACACGAAGGAAGAAAACCTCTTAGTACTAGTACAAAGGAGATGCAAAACAAATAATAGGAATATTCATGGGAAAATGGCAAGACCAAATTATTATCAATAATAACTATTAATTTAAGTGGATTAAATTCTCCAATTAAAGCATACAAAATGACTAAATGGATTAATAAACAAGACACACCTACATGCTTCCTACAAAAACACACCTCAACAACAGAGACAAACAGACTGAAAGTGAAAGGATGGAAGAAGATATTCCATGAAACAGAAATAAGAAATGAGTAAGAGCAGCTCATTTCCTCAAATCAGACAACATAGACTTTAAGACAAATACTGTTAAAGGACACAAAAATAATTATTACACAATGATTAAGGATCATTTCAACAGCAAGATTTAACTATATTAAATGTATATGCACCCAATGCTAAGGCACCCAATTATTTAACATAAATGTTAATAATCTAAAGGGAGACATATGCTACAATATAATAATAGAGACTCTGCACACAATTTTCACTAATGGAAAGATGAACTAGAAAAAATATCTAAGAAGAAACAACAGAGGAAATCTATATTATTGACTAAATGAATCTAATTGATATCTAGAGAGAATTTCATTCCACATATGAAGAATACACTTTCTTTTAATCAGTGCTTGGAATTTTCTCTGGGATAGACCATTTGCTAGGCCATATAACAAGTTGCAGATTTTTGTTTTAGTTAGCCAATTTGCTTTTATTATGAAAATGTTTCACAACATACTGAATTACAAACTCTCATCTATCAAATTTAAAAAAAAAATAAATGCTTATGTATACTTTATGATCACAATGGAATGTAGCTGCAAATTAACAAAATAAGAAGCTCTAGAAAATAAACAGATACATGGAGATTGAACAACATGATCCTGAGTGAAAAGTGGCTCATAGGAAAAATCAAAATGATAATCAAAAAAATTTGTTGAGACAAGTGATAACAATACAACATGAAAACTTATGGGATATTGCAAAGCAGTGTTAAGAGAAAAGTTTATAGCAATTAGCAATTGCAAATGTATCAAATAAATGATAAAACAATACAACACAAGGACCCTGATAAACAAGGACAAACCAAATCCAAAATTAGTAGGAGGAAAGAAATAATAAATATTAAAGAACAAATAAGCAAATTTTAAGTTTAAACACATAAAACGATCATTGAAGTTGTTTTTTGAAAAAAAAAATAAAATTGATAAACCATTTGCCCAACTAACCAAAAATGGGATAAGCACCAATTTAATAAACCCAGATAGGATAATGCAGATGTTAAAACTAATGCCACAGAGGGGCCAGCGGCATGGCTCACTTGGTTAATCATCCGCCTGTGGTGCTGGCATCCCATATGGGCACCGTGTTCTAGTCCCGGTTGCTCCTCTTCCAGTCCAGCTCTCTGCTGTGGCCCGGGAAGGCAGTGGAGGATGGCCCAAGTGCTTGGGCCCTGCACCTACATCGGAGACCAGAAAGAAGTACCTGGCTCCTGGCTTCAGATCGCCATAGCTCCAGTGGTGGCAGCCATTTTGGGGGTGAACCAATGTAAGGGAGACTTTTCTCTATCTCTCTCTCTCACTGTCTAACTCTATCTGTCAAATTAAAAAAAAAAAAAAAAAACAACTAATGCCACAGAAATAAAAAGACTCATTAGGAATTATTACAGGCAACTGTATGCAAACAAATTGGAAAATCTAGAATAAAGAAAATAGACTACTGGACACACGCAATTTACTGAAATTGAGGCACGGAGACATAGAAAACCTAAATAGACCAATACAAAGATTGAATCAGTAATAAATACCCTCCCAAAAAAGAAAAGCCCAGCACCAGATGAGTTCACTGCTGATTTTACCAAAGTTTTATTTTTAAAGTAGTATTTATTTATTTATTTAATTATTTCAAAGTTAGAGTTAGAGTGAAAGAGAGAGCGAGATAGGTCTTCCATCATCTGTTTTACTCCCCAGATAGCCTCAACAGCCAGCACCCTGCCAAGCCAAAGTAAGGAGGCAAGAGCATCAGACGAGTGTCCAGTATCCTTGTGGATGTCAGCAAACTAAGACTTTTGGGCCATCTTCCACTGCTTTTCCCAGGCCATTAGTGGGAAGCTGGATTTTAAGTGGTGGAGCCAGGACACAAATTGGCACATTTATGGAATGTAGGCATCACAGGTAGTGGTGTTACCCTCTGTGCTACAAAGCTGGACCCTCTGCCCTGACTAGTTATTTTAAAAAATAACTAATCGCCCTGACTATTGATGAACAACTTAATATGTTATCCCTCTTAGTATTTGTTTGTTCTACTTAATACTATTCATTGAATTCTGTAATCAATACACAATTATTCTTAAGTGCTGAAACTTAACTGAAAAGTGACCACTGTTAAATATAAGAGTGGGAATAAGAGAGGGAGGAGATGTGCAATTCAGGACATGCTCAAGCTGACTTACCTCAAACGGTAGAGTTAGAAACATACCAGGGGATTCCAATTCAATCCCATCAAGGTGGCATGTACCAATGCCATCTCACCAGTTCCAGTGATCAATTTCTGATCACAATTGATCATAATGATAGGACTAAGAACCAAAAGGATCACATAAACAAGAATAGTGTCTGCAAATACTAGCTGATAGAATCAAAAAGGGAGAGAACGATCCAACATGGGAAGTGAGATACACAGCAGACCCATAGAATGGCAGATGTCCTAAACAGCACTGTGGCCTCAGAATCAGCCCTTAAGGCATGCGGATCCCGCTGAAAAGCCCATGAGAGTATTTCAGGCATAGAAAGTTAAGACACTCTGGGGAAAAAAAAAAGACCTAAATGGAAGATCTCCGTGAGTGAGATCCCAGTGGAAAGAACGGGTCATCAAAGAAGGAGGTACCTTTCTCTGAAGGGAGGAGAGAACTTCCACTTTGACTATGACCTTGTCTAAATATGATCAGAGTCAGTGAACTCAGGGGGCTTCCATAGCCTTGGCAGCTCATGACAAGAGCTTAGGGTGATTACTGATGTCATAAACAAGTGTCAATTTGTTAAGTCAACAACAGGAGTCACTGTGCACTTACTCCTCATGTAGGATCTTTGTCCTTAGTGTGCTGTACATTGAGATTTAATGCTATAACTAGTACTCAAACAGTATTTTTCACTTTATGTTTCTGTGTGGGAGCAAACTGTTGAAATCTTTACTTAATGTACGCTAAACTGATCTTCTGTATATAAAGAGAATTGAAAATGAATCTTGATGTGAATGGAAGGGGAGAGGGAGTGGGAAAGGGGAGGGTTGCGGGTGGGAGGGACGTTATGGGGGAAGCCATTTTAGTCCATAAGCTGTACTTTGGAAATTTATATTCATTAAATAAAAGTTAAAAAATGTGATTTCACAGTTTTAAAATGAAAAAAAAAATAGCTAACCGCAATTCTTATTAAACTATTCAAAACAACTAAAAGGAAGGAAATCTTCCCAATGTGTTTTCAATGAGGTTACCATCATCTGAATTATAAAACCAGAAAAAGATACAGAAAAGAAAGAGAAACAGACCAATATCCCTGGTGAACATAATTGTAAAAAATCTTCAACAAAATATTAACTAATTGAATCCAACAACACAATAGGGAGATCATTGGCCTGGACCAAATGGTATTTATCATATGGATGCAGGAAAAGTTCAAGATAAAAATCAATGTGACACATTATGTTAACAAATTGAATAATAAAAACCTTATGATTACCTCAATAGATGCAGAAAAAACGTTTGATAAACTAAAACATCATTTATGTTAAAAAACCTTAAGTTAATTGGTTATAGAAGGAACATGCCTGAAAATAATCAAGGCCATTTGTGAAAAACCCATAGCCAGAGTCATATTGAATAGGGATAAGATGGAAACATGTCCTCTAAGATCCAGAAACATACAAGGATGGCCATTTTTACAGGTACTGTTAAATATATTGCTGTAAGTTTTAGCCAGAGTCATTAGAAAAGAAAAAGAAATAAACAGGATACAAATTGAACAAGGGAGTCAGACTATCCCTGTTTGCAGATGACCTGACCCTGTATATAGGGGAGCCAAATGAATACACTAAGAGACTGTTGGAACTAATGTAAGAGTTTAGCAAAGTTGCAGGATATAAAGTCAGCATATGAAAGTCAACAGAATGTAAACACAAGAATGCCATGTCTACAAAAGAACTTGTAAGATCAGTCCCATTCACAGTAACTACAACGTTTTTATGTACTTTGGAATAAATTTAACCCAGGTTGTGAGAGATTTCTACAATGAAAATTACAAAACATTAGGAAAAAAATAGAAAACTCAACAAAAGGAAAAAATCATCCATGTTTGTGGATAGGAAGAATTAATATCATCAAAATGTCTATATATGGGGGCTGATGCTATGGCATAGTGGGTAAAGCCTCTGCCTGCAATCCCCACATGATACATGGGCTCTGGTTAGAGTCCCAGCTGCTTCACTTCTGATCTAGCTCTCTGATATGGCATAGGAAAGCAGTGGAAGATGGCCCAATTCCTTGGGCTCCTGCACCTGCATAGGAGACCCGGAATAAGCTCCTGGCTCCTGGCTTCAGATCAGCACTGCTCTGGCTGTTGTGGCCAACTGGGGAGTGAATCAGTGGATGAAAGCCCTCTCTCTCTCTCTCTCTCTCTCTCTCTCTGTAACTCATACTTTCAAATACATAAATAAATAAATAAATGCCCATACTATCCAAAGTAATTTACAGATTCAATGTGATCCCAATCAAAATATCAAGGACGTGGTGCTCAGATCTAGAAATAAATGATGCTAAAATTTGTATGGAAACAAAAGAAACCCTGAATAGCTAACGCAATCTTAAACAATAAAAACAAAGCCAGAAGTATCACAATACCAGATTTCATGACATACTACAGGGCAGTCATAATCAAAACAGCCTGGTACTGGCATAAAAATAGGCCTATGGACCAGTGGGAACAAAAATTTCAGAAATTAATCCCTGTAACTGCTGCCAACTAATCTTTTACAAATGAACTAAAATCACTTCCTGGAGAAAGGAGAGTGTCTTTAACAAATAGAGTTTGGAAAACTGGATCTCTGCATACAGAAGTATGAAAAAAAAGACTCCTACCTTACACCTTATAGATAAATCAACTCACAATGGATCAATGATTTTTTCTTTTCTAAGATTGATTTATTTAGTTGAAAAGCAGAGTTAGAGAGAAAGAGAGGCAGAGAGGGAGAGAGAGATAGAGAGGGAGAAAGATCTATGTGCTGGTTCACTCCCCAAATGGCCACAACAGCCAGGACTGTGCCAGGCCAAAGCCAGGAGTCAGGTGCCAGGAGCTTCATCCAGGCCTTCCATGTGGATGCAGGTCCCCAAGTACATGGGGCATCCTCTGATTGTTTCCAAGGTGCATTAGCAGAGAACTGGATCAAAAGCAGAGCAACTGGGACTCTAACCGGGACCCATATGGGATGCCTCTTTTGTAGACAGAGGCTTAATCCACTGTGCCACAGTTCTGGCCCCTGTAATAAGGATTTAAATCTACAACCTAATACCACCAAATTACCATAAGAAAATACAGGGGCAACACTGCAACATATTTGCATAGTCAAAGACTTGATAGATAGGATCACAGAAACACAGGCAATAAATGCAAAAACAGACAAACTGGTAATTCTGTGTGGTAAGGGAAACAGCCAACAAAGTGAAGAGGCAACCAACAAAATGGGAGAAAATATTTCAAACTATGCCTCTAGTAAAGGATTTATGTCCAGAATATATAAGGAGCTCAGGAAATTTAACAACAACAGAAAAAACAATCCAATTTAGGAATGGGCAAAGGGGGCAGGTATTGTATTACAGTGGGTTAGGTTGCCACCTACAACACCAGGGAGCCCATATGAGCTCTGGTTCAAGTCTTTGCTGCTCCACTTTTTCATTTTATTTAAAGATGCACTTTATTTTATTTATTTCAAAGGTAGAGTTACAGAGAGAGGGAGAGACAGAGACAGAGACAGAAAGACCTTCCATATGCTGGTTCTGTCCCCAAATGGCCACAACAGCTGGAATTGGGCTGATACAAAGCAGGAACCAGGAGCTTGTTCCAGGTCTCCCACATGGATTCAGAGCCCTAAGGGTTGGGCCATTGTCCATTTTTTTCCCAGGCACATTAGCAAAGAGTTGGATTGGAAAGGGAGCAGGCTGGACTCAAACTGGCACCCATGTGGGATGATGGTGCTACAACCTGTGGCTTAACCCTCTACACCACAATGATGGCCCCTGGCTGCTCTCCTTCTAATCCAGCTGCCTGCCAATGTGACTGAATGCAGAGGAGAATGGCCCAAGTCCATGGACCCCTGTACCTATCTGGCAGATCTGGATGAATATCCTGGCTCATGCTTCATTCTAGCTCCACTCCAGCAGTTGTAGCCATCTGGGGAGTGCACTAACAGACAATGATCTCTCCGTGTGTCTCTCCCTCTCTCTGTGTAACTTGCCTTTTAAAAAATATTTTTTTTAAAAAATGTGAAATGGGCAAAGGATATGAACAGGCATTTTTCAAAGGATAAAAAATCAAAAGGCCAACAGACACAAGAAAAAATGCTCAGGATCACTAGCTATCAGAGAAATTCAAATAAAAACCTCAATGAGGTTTCATCTCACCCCAGTCAGAAAGGTTATCAATCAAAAATAAAAAATAAGTAAGTAAATAAATAACAAATTTTTAGAAGATGTGGAAAATACACTGTTGGTGGGAATGTGAACTAGTTTAATCATAATGGAAGAATGAATGGAAATTCCTTAGAAATATGAAAATAGATCTACAATATGACCCAGCCATCCTACTACTGGGAATTTACTCAAAGGAAATGAAATAATTGTATATAAAAGGTATCTTTATCCCCATGTTTATATCAGCTCAATTCACAATTACTAAGATATGGAAACAACCCATTCGTCCATCAGCTGACTATTAAGTAAAGTAACTGTGAGATACACACACACGATGTAATACAACCAAATCATAAAAATAATGAAATCAACATTTTATACCAAAATAGATGCAACTGGAGACCATTATGCTAAATGAAGTAAGCCAGATTCAACAACAGAAATATCATATGTCTTCTCTTATTTGCGGTAGCTAATGTATAAAGTAGGAAATAAAAAGCCTGAATGTATAATAGAGAAATTGACATCTTCGGATTTTATTATCACTTATGTCTCTTGGCTCTATTCCTGTGTAATGGCCGATCAATATATTTATTGTAGTATTAAACTTATAATTATAAGCTAGGTTTAAAGTATGTTACCACAAAAATTACAGGCATAAAAGAAGAGGAGAGAGGTAAAGAGGAGGAAGTATCCTTATGTTCTTAGAATTGTCTCTGAAATACATAGAATCTGTGTTCTTTATGTCAATAAATGTATATTTAAAAGAGAATAAAAATACAAAGAAGTATGAACGGAATGTCTCTCAAACTGGAAATAAGGTACATAAGAAATAAATAAGAAAAAATGTTGATACAAATGGGGTCTATATCTAAAATCTGAAGACACCTGTGGCATACACTACCGTAAAATGACATATGATTAACTTAACAATGTATTTTTTTTTCACTCAAAAGTGTGCTAAAGTCATTTGTGGAATTCCTGAGCAAGTCTTTGTTTCCTTCGCATAAAGAAGACCTAGTCCCCTTTTTGCTTTTATCTGAAACATAACTCCAATGATAGCTGTTACACAGCTGTCTTGCATTCATGAAATAAAAAGCCAAAGAGAATCATGAAAATTCCAGCCTTCATGTTACAGAGTCATCAACCAATGTTAATGACAGTCTAATTCTACTATTCTGAAGATATTTCAGTTATGGTTGTTCAGGCGAACTAAGTCTAATAGAAACAATCTGGGTTCTAGTCTTAAATCATTTATCATGTTTGCATGTAAACATCCACAAATCACTATTTATAGTCAATAAACTAGTCATATATCTTTAATGTCTCTAATTAATATAATATAATCCATAATTGAAGCCTACAAACTAAGGTTTGTAGAGAGAAAAATATGAAAACTCATGACAGTTGTTTCTAAATATGTGCAATATTTTGAAATGAAATATTTCATTTCATTCTCAAAAAGTGATTATACACTATGCAATTAATTAAACTATAAGGAAAATACATTTTAACATATACAATCAGCAATAGAATTATCTCCCTCATGTAACTGTTGATATTTACCACTAGGAATAATCAAGCTGATTCTGGAAAACTATGTATTAGAACTGCTGAAGATCTGGCTCCTTCGCTTTTAATAAAAAATGAATTTGATAATACTTTCTACTCAACATGGAACCCTATCTGTATTTTTAACAAATAATTACATTAAATTGTTGCACTGCTATTTTGCATTTTTACTTTGATTCACTTATGCATTGAACAGCTTTCCATCATCCCAGGCATTATTACAGTTATTATTGATGAAAATATGATTTAAGAAAAAGCCCTCGAATTTTTATGGAATAAAAAATCTCCATGATATAATAGGGCTTCCATAGTTATGGATGTTCTATGATGTTCTGGGGATTTTTCTGGATGGTGGGAAAATCACCCATCATTAGTGACCTCCTGTGCTATATATAGAATTCATATTGTATAGCAAAAAGATTCTGGTTAAAAATTTATCTTAGTTCAAGTGACTAATAAGTATGCCTAGTAGCTAGAGTTTATATAAACATTGAAAGGACATTTTATACAGAAAATGTGTGATTTGAATAAGTTTTGGAAATCATGTATATTTCAAGACATGCTCTTCAAAAAACAGCAGGAATCCTTTCCCCTTAAGCTGAAGTTATCTGCATTATAATATTTTCTTCTCATCCTGAAACACTGTAAATCATTCATCATGGTACTAGATGTTTTTATTAAATATCTTGAAATCTCCTATTTTTCACAGCATAAGAATATTTGTTCTCTTCTTAAAAGCACACTTACATAGTCTCTAAACATTTTTGCCTCTCTGAGCTTTATTAAACACAATTCAGTGACTAGAGAAAAATCAGGGTGTCACTGATATGTTATATGGATTTGTCATATTATTCCCTAGCTAATATCTGTGTGAATATCCATATCTATAAAATCTCTTATTTGTCCTAAGTACCTAAGTTTAATATGGTGATTTGCTAAAAATAAAATAGAAAAAATTCATACACATATTAGAAGTCATGTATTATGAGGGAATAACAGACCATTTCTTTTCTAAATGTTCTTCTGTTCTAAGGAGCATATACCAGGATTATATATCTTAAGATCTAAGATCACCTTTTTACTATGTCTTCCTCCACATCATAAATGAACTTGATATTTTCAAGTCTATAGACAGGAATTATTTTTTTTTTCTTTTTGGTAAATTGGAAAGAAAAACAAAACAAAACAAAACAAAGTTGGGAATTTCAGGTGAATAGAGAATGTCACAAACCCTGTTCATGCTACTTTCAGAAACTGGGAATGGTTGATTTTTTTGGATTTTCCTCAAGTGGTGCTACACAGTTTTCACACTGGACACTGGAATATTCTGTTTTCTACCAGATAAGTTATCTCCAATGGGAAGATGACTTTGCTCACAGAAATAAATAACTAGAAAAGAAGAAAATGGATCCATGTAGAGTGGATTGGTTTTCATCAAGGATTAAGAAATTAGGAATTCCTATGCTGTAGATGAAAAGTTATTGATGGTATTCATCAGAAAGGAAGCCTGTTACACTGGATAGAGAGAGTATATTGCATAAATATGCAAAATGCATTTGGCTAACAGATATGTAAGATTTAATCTAGAGGTTTGGTACCCATAGTGGGGAATATGTTCCTCTTTTAGTAGACACAGAATATGTTAGTTTATTTATCAGATAGTCTATCAATACATGATGATGTGATACAGATGAGAAACTACATTGGCAAAACCACAAAATTTACAGTGTAAAGAACATACCTGAAGTCTGAACAAAGAAGCAGACATTTCTACTAAGGACAGAATGACAAGCATGTTGTGTCATCCATAGACGTCATTAAAGGGCTCCCCCTTCATTCCAACAGTTTTAGGTAGAGTAAAACAAACCACACCAACTGCAGCACATCATAATCCAAAGCTGATCTCACTTGCTTACTGTGCTCTGATTTCTGTCCCTGTATTTTGTACATCTAGGTCAAGCACTTATAGATATTATGAAGAAAGCTCAAGTGAGATGATTTCCAGGGAAGACAGAAACTGTTATGTGCTTTAAATAATTAACACATTCAGGCTTGCTTGCAAAGAGCAATGGGAATCAGTACCTGATATGATGAAGAATCTGACACTAGAGGGGATCTTCCAAATTCTGGGGTGATTTAAAATCAGAGATCCTTTTGTATGTCATGGATACAAGGAGGGGACTCCTTCAATGTGACTGAATCTACACTTCCTTGATAGATTTGTGAGCTACAGGATACAAATAAGCACTTAAGGGGCTGTGGTCCAGTTGGTTAAGCTACCACTTGGGATGCCTACATCCCCTACCTGAGAGCCTGAGATTCAGTCCTGAAATATTTTCTAGGTCATTTTGCATCTGTTCATTACTAGGAGCATTTCTACTTTTGAATTTTGAACATGGAAAAAGTAACCCTAATTCTTCAAAAGCAAAACAATGAGAAAATATTCACTCAGAATAGGAGTTGTTGCTCAACAGTTGACTCTACTACTTGGGATGCCTACCTCCCGCATTGGAGTGTTGGTTCAAGCGCTGACTCGTCTACCTCTGATGCAGCTTCCCGATAATGTGTCATGAGATATAGCAGATGATGGTTTAAGTGCTTGGGCCCCTGTGATCCATGTAGGAGGCTTTGTTGGAATTCCAAGCTCCTGGCATCAGCTTGTCCCATATCCTGCTATTGCGGACATTTGTAGAGTGAACCAGCAAAATATAAGACCTCTCTCTTTCTCTTTCTCTCTCTCTCTCTCTTTCTCCCCCTTACAAACAGATTAAAAAAGCATTAAAATATATTCATTTTTCCATCTACTCTAAATTCATGATTAGTCAATATCCACTTTCTTCTCATTTATGAATTTAATAATTTAAGAACGTTATTCATTCCTTTCTCATACACTCTGGTTTTCCAATTATTAAGATTTTTTTAATTCAGAAGAACCCAACAAGAGAAATCAGAGTAAAAATCCCTTCAATGTATGTATTTATGAAATAACTGGGACATGTTTGATTTAGGTATTACTAACAAGATTTTTAAAATGAAAATTAGCATCAGTTTCAATCTCAAATAATTTCTTCTGTGATTATTTTTTTTCATTGAGAAAAAGCAAATGAAAAACCTTCACAGTTCATGGATAATTGTTTACTGGCAAGTGTGAATTTATAACTATAACTATAATTTCAGAAAAAGTTCAAAAAAATAAGAATTGCAAATACAGCAGCTTGGTTATCTTTTAATAAGTATGCTGGTTTTTGTTTCTTTTAACTCTGCATTTTTAGGGAACACCATAATATTTCTATGCTTATATACACTGTGTAGTGCATGAACATAGTAAACATATCTGTCTTTTACAATATTGATTTCTTTATGGAAAAACAATCAAAATCCTTTCTTGTATTTTTCTTTAGATAATAATACAGTCCATTATATCATCTCTAGGCCTCCTGCTGTTGTCCACTGGAGCACTCTCATGTCTTACTCCTAACTACAGCTCAGTACCTGTTAGCCCACCTTTCCCATCCCTCCCTCCCTGAACCATCAACCAGAATGCAGCAGAGAGTTGTTCTCCAAGCAAGAGGCTGAAAACTGCTTCTGACTGGTTTGAGACTTTACCTGGGCTTTGTGAATTCAGTTGTGAATTGCTTTTTTATATAAATAGCCCACTAACAAATAATCACTAATAACAATATAAATGCCTTAAAATCATACAGCCTGCCACTGAAGCTTTATTCTTCACATGACTGTATCTGTGGTATTTCCTCTTCTGTTGTGACCCTCATTTCATGTATCTCTGTGTAACTTACACCCTGTTTTGGGAAATGTAGTGCAATTGATACTCTTTTTTTTTTTTTTTTTTTTTTTTTGACAGGCAGAGTGGACAGTGAGAGAGAGAGACAGAGAGAAAGGTCTTCCTTTGCCGTTGGTTCACCCTCCAATGGCTGCCGCGGCCAGCGCGCTGCGGCCGGCGTACCGCGCTGATCCGAAGGCAGGAGCCAGGTACTTATCCTGGTCTCCCATGGGGTGCAGGGCCCAAGTACTTGGGCCATCCTCCACTGCACTCCCTGGCCATAGCAGAGAACTGGCCTGGAAGAGGGGCAACTGGGACAGAATCCGGCACCCCGACCGGGACTAGAACCCGGTGTGCCGGCGCCACAAGGCAGAGGATTAGCCTAGTGAGCCACGGCGCCGGCCTGATATTCTTTATATTTTTAAAATATAGTAAAGGACTCATATCCCTAACCTAGAAGAGAAACATTTGTATTGATCCTCTACCAAATTTCTCTGCTTTTCAGAGTTGAGCTTTCCAATTTCATTTAGAAGCTTATCAAAATCCCTGTCCTTGACTTAATCTGTATTTCCTTGTTCTAGACCACAAATAGAAAATTTCATGAATGAGGACTTTTATTTTTATATGCATACTTTGTTTCCTGATATTGTATAGATTTTGTTGTATATTTGAAACTTATTCATATATTCAATTTAGAGATAGTGATGAGGCTTATGTCTCAAGATGTTTTATACCTTCTGACCACAAAGGAGATGAAAAATTGTGACCTATGGGTCAAAGGTGCTTTTTTAAATGGATTAATAGTATAACTAAAACAGTTGGCAACATTTTAATAGTGTATTTTGCATAATAGTATGAATATCTTACTTTTCTGGAAAATATTAGGATGTAGAATGCCTATGGAGCTGTAATAATCTCATACAGTAGTAATCATCTGGAGGTTTGTGAAGAATCCATGGCTAAATTCAACAAAGTTCCCTGAACTGTTCTTTTCTAGTATTTGGTGTGCTGTACCATTTGTCTACTTTTTGCTTATTTATAACAAATTACTGAGTTCAATACAAGTGATACTTTATAGACAAGCCTATCTTGATGCTGTTGTTTTGTGAGAATACTAATGACACTGTACATACTTTCATGGAAATTAGAAGCTTTGAGATTTTATACTGATATTATATTATGTTCATATTTAACATTATTTGACTAATCCCCAAACCAATCAATGCTGCAACCTTTCTGAAGCTGCAGCCTCTGCTCTTCTTTATATTTCAAATAACTGATCGAGAAGGAATTCAATTAATATTATTGTTTGATTAAACGTATAAATTTTCCAATAAAATAAATCATTTATTAAGACATTTATAATCAATTTTATATGAATTCCTTAATTGAGTAATAAAAGGTTTTGGAAACATGTGCCCCTTATGAATAACTTGTAATATGTTGCTGTCAGAATTATGAATTAGCAATGATATTGCCAAGACTGATAGATTATATATCTACTTAATCTCCTTTGGAAATGCATTCCACTTTTCTAGAGTACTTTATTTTCAAATTATACTTTGGAACCACTTTATCAAATCACAATGTAATGTTTATATTAGATATACAAAATTATTTCAAATGCATCTTTATGTCATTTGATAAGTGGTATGAAAAGTGACAGTGATGAGATACATTATCGTCTAACTTCAGTCTTGCTGATAAATTTCTGCTTGTCATATTGCAAATGTTTTCTGGAAGATGTGCTTTTGAGCAGAAACAGATCATTTATTTCAAACACATCATTGTGTAACTTTGCAGTTATTTTTAAATTTAATTACCCAGAGCTCAAATATAGAATCAATGTCCATATCCCAAACAAATCCCAATATAGGATTAATAAAAATACAGCTTCTGGTGTGACAGTTCATAGCATATATGTTAGCACAAAATATTCCCTTTCTTGATTTTCATCAAAACCTTGTGAAGGATTTGAATTATTGTGAGCTCAACATTTGCAACAGTGGATAAGACATGGCTTGGGATTCCAGAATACTGTATCAGAGTGCCTGGTCTGAGTCCTAGTTCTGCTGTTGGCTTCACCTCCCTGTTACTGCACATCCTATGAGACAGAAAATGATGGTTCTAGTATTTGTGTCCTTGCTTAACACTCAGAAAACTCACACTGTGTTCCAGGCTCCAGGTCTCTTCCTGGCCCATCCTCAGCTCATTTAGGGAGTGAACCAGAAAATGGGAGATATTCATATTCATTCATTCTCTCTCTCTCTCTCTCTCTCTCTCTCTCACACACACACACACACTTACTTTCAAATAAATGAAAGTAAATTTAAAAAAAATCATCTCCATTGTGATAGATAAAGAAACTAGGCCAAATACAGGTTCATGATTTTCCTAGGACTATTTGCACAACTGACAAGTAAACTAAGACTTCTGACTTTAAAGACTGGAGATACCAGGAAGCCAACAGCTGAAAAGAGGCCAGCAGAGAAGAAAAAAATCTTACCGCATAAATTCTTAAATTTATGTCCTTTTGGACAACAAAGTTCCTATCACAGAAACAGTAAGGGAAAAAAACAAAGCAAAACAAAAGAAGCTACTTGTTTTCCATACCACTCTAATGATTTTGGCAAGTCACCCTTCTCCACCATGCTAATTCTAAATTGTATTCTAAAATGAATCCTATTCTTCACAGTTCAGTAGGAGAAATGACGTCAGCACATACATTCCCTTAAAGTGTGTGTTAAACTCTACTCTTAACAAGTGAGGAATCCTGTGCCCTCTTCCAAGATTATAAAATCAGGATTCTGAAAATATTCTCATGCATAGAGAACATTTTCTGCATCACAGTAGTGTGCTACCAATAGATTCTGCCTGTGCTGAATTATTGATTTCCTCAATTCCTCAGAATGATAGGCACATTGGAGTATAAGCATTCTTCTCTATTTACTTCAATTTTCCTTATAAATAATATCACTTATATGTGTTCCAAAAACTTGTAAGAGGGTGAAGATCTGATATTTTGAAATCAGACATTGCAAGAGAAAAATAAAGATGCAGCTATTAGGATAATCCCTGATTTTTGTGAATATGTTTTTCATTTTTCCTAAGTATTATAATAAATTATGTATACTATACTTTGCAGTTTCAGAAGCAGTACGTCTTATCTTATTTGTTTTCTCTAGTTCAGAGAATTTTAGACATTGCCCTAGATCATTCAGTAAAAATGGTAGCAGGATCTGCAATTCAACCCTTTGGAAATGGAGTTTGGCACCATTCAGCCTTCACAGTCAACTTAGACTACATATAATTAATGACTCCGAGTGAGCTGAGTAACTATAAACACTTAACAAACTGAAGTTTCTGATACATTTGATGGTACGGAGAATCTGCATGCAATGGAAATGTTCTATGTTGCTTTTCAGGCCTGAATTCTCTCCTTTTCCCCACCAGCTGCTGAGAGCAAGGGGTATGAAATAGACCTGGTTATTCTTGAGACAAATTAGACAAGTCCAAGTTCATCTCCTGCAACCTGACATATGCATGGGAACAGAAAAGCCAAATGCAAGGGAAGTTACCACCACTGTTCTACCATCAAAAGAGAATAAAAGTCAGATCCAGGAAACAAATCAGTGCCAAGTCAACTGCCAGCTTGAGATTTAATGATCTATTTGCTTGCCATAATGAATACACATCCCTCACCATGAAAAATTTCATAAAATCCCTTACAAAGCCTGCCCCTTTAAACCCATGTACCACAGATGAGTAACATTAATTGGATATTTTAATTATGGATTCTGTTTGGAAAACTTCATCAGTGAACAACTGCTTTCTATTGTAGCACTTTTACTTTAAATTGACCCTGTAACAACTCTACAAGCTGTGTAAAGTAAAATTAAATCCCCATCCAGAGACAATTGGTTTAACACATGTTTCTGTGTTCATGAGATTCCAAGGTTAGGCTGATATTATTCATTATGAATATAAATTTAGAGCCTGTTTATTAGCCATTTAACAGCAATATACTCTGGACACAAAAATCAAAATAAAATGCACTACCAAAACATGATAGTCGCAACAAAGTACAGTCATGAATTTCTCAAATAAATATCTCTATGAAAATTGCAAGTCAGTTTTTAGATAAGTGATTTTTCCATTAGTAAAAAAACTTGTGATTTGGTATCTATAGCACTTAGCCATTGTGAGGTATGCTTCTGTTCTCTTATATATTTTTCACTTGTTCCTCATGGATGTGTTATGGAGGACAAGGGTTTTTATCTTCATATGATCTTAAAAATCTCCAAATTAAAAAAAAATTAAAAATAAACAACATGGCAAAGGGCTGTAGAAGAGAGGAAAGGACATACTACCATACTGTAGTAGTGAAGACGTATAATTTTAGGGTGCCTAAATACAGCAAAACTTGTTCTACCGAATCGCCTTGATTACTACTTTCGGAATAAGCTAACCACACAGTGCGTTCAGTAAAATCAGAGGCTAAAAAGTGTCTCAAGCAACACCGCATTGATGTTTAAGAAGCAGAGACAAGAAGCATCTTAGGCTTTACAACACAGGTGTTTTCGCAGCTAGATGAAAATTCTGCATTAAGGCAATAAGCTCAAGGCAGCTCTTGACTTAGTACTGAACATGGGTGTCAAGGGACAATACATCAACTGAATCTCCTTTTGTGAAATGTTAATCGGATCTGTCCGATTTATCAGACATCAAGACCACATTGTATACGAGATTTTATAAGTTTGGTTGCTTAACACATAAATTTCAAATCCATTATCAATTATTCAAGTTTGTTTGGGTCCTAAAAGTCATTGTAAGGAGCATCTTTGTTACCGATTTTTTTTTCTCCTCAGAAAACTTTACTTGGTCCAAATTACACTTAAATGAAACTTGAATCCTCTCACCTTAGTGGATTAACCCTCTAAATTATATCCCCATATGGACTTCCTGGTCTTTTTTTTTTTTTATTTTCCTTTAAATTTCTTACATTCCTTCATCAATTTTACACAATCTTTATGCTTTCATATCTGACATCCTTTGCATTTTTCTTATTAAAGTGTAATTAAAGATATTAAGTTAATTAAACTATTCTTAAATTATATAGCTGTGAAAAACACCCTAAAGAGATGATATCATTCCTTTCAGGTTCTCCAAGAATTTTATCATATTTATCTCACATTCCATACCATTCACAAATTTGAAATCCACAATTAAATGTTCTTAGTGCATTCATAAAGGCCTAAAACCATCATTACGGGGGCCAGTGCTGTGGCGCAGCAGGTTAACGCCCTTGGCCTGAAGTGCTGGCATCCCATATGGACGCTGGTTCAAGATCCTGATGTTCCACTTCCGATACAGCTGTCTGCTATGGCCTGGGAAAGCAGGAGAAGAAGGCCCAAGTCCTTGGGCCCCTGCACCCAAATGGGAGACTTGGAAGAACACCCTGGCTCCTGGTTCAAATCGGTGCAGCTCTGACCGTCGTGGCCAGTTGGGGATTGAACCATCAGATGGAGGACTTCTGTCTCTCTCTCTCTCTCTGCCTCTCCTCTCTCTTGTAACTCTCACTTTCAAATAAATAAGTAAATCTTTAAAAAAAATCATTACAATAAATTATATAACATTTTCCTCACTTCAAATATAAAGACCATTCCCACCCATTGTCGCTGCTCACTGCCCCTCAACTTGTGCCAATCTACAAATCTACTCTCTAATCAATTTAAGATGACATATAAATGAACTCACATCCTATAAAGTGCTTTCATGACTGTGTTCTTTTTCTTGACATGTTTTCAAGATTCATCCATGTGGTAGCATTTGTATTTATTTTATTGCCTTTTATTCTGTTGTGACTCTGCCATATTATACTTGATCATTCACCAAAACTGAACATTTGACTTGCTTCCACTTTTAGTTATTATCCATAATAAGGCTTGAGCATGTCTGTGTAAGTTTCTGTGTAGTCAAATATTTTCCCTTTTCTTGGTTATATATCAGGGAGTGAACTTGCCTAGCTGTAATCACGACTTTGTTTATTTAATATTTTGATTAAACGTCAACTCTTTTTTAGAGTGCCTGCGCTACTTTACAGGCCAACCAGCAATGGATAGAGGTTCTAATTTCTTTACATCTTTACTAATACTTATGCATAATGTTTTATTATAGCCATCCTAGAGATATGAAGAAATATTTTGTGGTTTTGGTCGCCTTTCTCTAATTGCTAATGATGAACATATTTACATGTGTTCAATATCCCTTTTTATAGATTCCAGGAATGTCTATTTCTTGTTTGTATACTTTTGACATTTTTTTTCTTTGTGAATTTTAAGAGTTCTTTTAAGGTGTGGGTATTTGCCACAATGCTTATCATGCTGCTTGGAAGGCCCTCATCCCACATCAAAGTGCCTGGGTTTGTATCCCAGCTCTACTTCCAATACCAGCTTCCTGGCAATGTGAATACTGAGAGGCAGCAGGCAATGGCTCAAATGATTGGATCCCTGCCACCCACAAGTGAGAACTGGAAGGAATTCCATGCTCTTGGTTTTGACCTGGCAGATCCTCAACTGTTGTAAACATTTGGAGAGTGAAACACCTACTGGATTGAAGAACTCTGCTTCTATCTAACAATGTTTCCCTGCCTTTCATATTAATGACAATAAAAACATTTTTATTTTTAAAAGAGAAAAACTGTCTAGAAAAATAGTTCCTTATTACACACTTAGGACATGTGTTCTATTTATGAAACATCTTTTTCCTATTCTGTGAATTTTCCTTACAGTTTTCTAATAGATCGTTCTTTGAAGTACAGAGTTTTCATTTTGATGCAGTCTTTTTCTTTTGTTGTTTGTTCTTTTGTCAAATTTCAGGATAAGATTACAAATAATTATTTATGTGATTTTTACTAAAAGTCTTATACTTTTGTTTTTTACATTTAGGTCTATAATCCATTTGGAATTAATTTTATCCAAAGTATAAAGAACATGTCTTACTTAACAGTCATACATTTGTTGAAAGGTTTACTCTAATCAAAATGTCTCATCATCCTTGTTAGAAATTTATGTGGGAGCCTCTTCTAAGTTCTCAATTCCATTCCATTTACCTCTAAATGTCTCCTATATCAGTATAATTCCCTTTGATTACTATGGCTTCATAGTAAGTTTTAAATGTGCAATTTTAAGTCCACTAATTGTGTACTTTTTCAACATTGCTTTGGCTATTTTAGGGCCTCTTAAACTTCCATAAGACTCTAGGATAAGACTGCAAATGTCTACCCCAAAAATCACGTGATACTGTGATACCGATTACATTGAAAATTATATATCAGGGTTGACATTGTAGCACAGCAGGTTAAACCACCTCCTGTGATGCTGGCATCCCATATGTGTGTTGGTTCAAGTACTGGCTACTCTACTTCTGATCCAGCTCCCTGATAATGTACCTAGGAGAGCAGTGGAAGATGGTCCAAGTACTCCTGCACCCGTGTAGGAGACCTGGAGGGAGGTCCAGGTTCCTGGCTTTAGCCTGGACCAGCTCTGGTTGTTGTAGCAAATTGGAGAGTAAATCACCAGATAGAAGATTAAAATATATACTTTTAAAATTAATATATAGACACTTTTAAGCTTAATATATTTATACTTTTCTAAAAAGTGAAAAAGGAAAAAATAAGTTTATCTATCAATTGGGGGATATATTGCAATCTTGGCAATATTAAATATTCCAATTCTTGAAAACAAGATGTGCTTCCATTTATTCATGAGCTTTGATTTTTTAGTGATGCATTGTAGCTCCCAGTAAATTGTCTAATTTATTTTGTTAAATTTAATATTTAGTATTTTATTATTTTGTTGTTGTTATAATTGATTATCTGATTTCAATTTGATTATTAACTGTTCATAGATGGAAATACAGTTGGCTAATGGATATTTATCTTGTATGCTGTAACCTTGATGCATTTATTAGATTTATTAGTTTTAAATGAATTCCTCAAGATTTTCTTTATAAAAGACCCTGCATCTTCAAATAAAGGAAATTTAAAATTTTCCTCTCTGATATTTTAGTTGTATTCCTTCCATAACTGCTCAGCCTAGAATGTTGAATACAATGTGGAGATTGAAGTACTGAGAAAACATGCCCTAGTTTCATTCCTTGTAATTAAGAAAAAAGAAAAAGAAACTCAGTATTCTATACTTAAGTATCAGGATTCTTTGTGTTTCCCATAGATTTTACTTTCAGTTAAAAAAAGTTTCCTTCTATTCCTATTGTTGTAGTGTTTTTTCATGAAAAGGCATTGGATTTTGTCAAAGGCTTTTCTCCATCTACTGTGAGACACATGTGATATACATCCTTTATTCAGATGTTAAACTACAATTGCATTGTTGTTATAAATCACACTAGATCATAGTGTAACACAGCTTTCATATATCAATGGATTTAATCTGCTAGTGTTCACTGAGGATAAGTGTGTTTATACTCATAAAATTTCTGCTCTGTAGTTTTATTTGCTTGTTATATCTTTGTCTGTCTTTGGTATCCCAAAAGTATTAGTTTCATGGAAATATCCTATGCTATTTTTAAAAAATAATTTTTAAGAATTGGTATTAAATCTTCCTTAAATATTTGCTACAATTCACCATTAAAGCCATCTGAGCCTGAGATTTATTTGTGAGAAATTAAAAATTACCACTTTAATGACTTGTTCTAGACTGTGGTAGGCAGAATGATCATTCCCACAAGTCTACAACCTAATCTCAGAAGTTGTGAATATGTTAACTCCCATGGCAAAAGGACTTTGCAAATATGATTAGGAGCTTTAATAAAAGGAGATTATCCTGGATTATGTGCATGAGTAAAATCTAATCATGAATCAGTAAATGTGGAGTCTTTTTTTTCCTCAGCTGTTATCACAGTTAGATTTGACTATGAAAAAACAGAAAGATGCAAAAAGTCAATTGCTTTGAAAATGGAGGCCAAGGATCCAGCACTGTGATACAGCCGGTTAAGCTGCCTCTTACAGCGCCAGCATCTTACTGGGACTCTGGTTCAAGTCCTGCCTGCTCTACTTCTGATCCAGCTCCCTGCTACTGTGCCTAGGAAAGGCATGCAAGATGGCTATGAAGTACTGCCTCCACTTCAGAGTTTGGATTCCTACTAATGTGTACCTGGAGAGGCAGGAGATGATGGCTCAAGTAATTATGTCCTATCCACCCAAGTTAGAGACCAAGATCACATTCCAGTCTCTTGCCTAGGTACAATGAGCTTTTGGGAAGTGAATAAATGGATGAATTATTAATTATTTCTCTATGACTCTATGCCTCTGTCTCTCTTTCTAATAAAATTAAAGAAAGCAAAAAATAAATAAAGTATATTTCAGCTGGTGAACATTGTCAGATGAAACCTAATTTGAAATATTTCTCTATATTCAACCTAGGTGGCTATGATGCTAGATTTTCCTATTTTTCCAGGATTCTATTCAAATTGGTGTATTCACAGATATTTCCCTTCACTTTATTAAGGCACATTATATAATGTATTTCTTTGGAAGTATTTGTTATGCTCCTTAATTAAATGCCATCATCTTATTAAGTTTAACATAGAATAATTCAGGATTTGTTTTATATCATTTTCTTCATGATAATTCATTCCTATAATATGTGCTATCAAATACAGTATGATCTTTTCCTAAATTATATTTAATCCATACAAAAATAATGAGATGAGTCCTATTTTTATATCTGCTTAACTCACGGAAAAATTGTGACTGAGATATTTAATGGTTTGCCCTGGTATAGTACAACTTGAAAACATATGCTCTTTATCCATTGATGAATCAGACATCAGTGCTACTGGGAAAATTGCCAGCATATGACTATATAGTATGTGAAAAAGCATTGTGATGGGTATAATGCATTTGATACGGAAAGCCAAAATATTTTTCATTTCCTGTAAATCTTGTTTCTCTGTGACTCAACATTCTTTGTATTAATGTCATCCATTACTTCATCAGCAAAACATATACATCTTAGAAAAAAGGAACATTGCTCAGGTTAAAATTCCAATTGTGCATTTGAATTCTAAAGAACAATCTTGAGACTTTTTCTGAAAATACTAAAATTTCTCTAAACTTCAAAGAGTTTTCCTTGGAAGAAGTAGAGGATACCATGGCTGTTTGCGCAAAGATCTGGTAGAGGGAGGATAAGGGACCTGGGGTAAGAGCAGTTTATCACTAGATGAGGTGAAGGCTTTTTGAACTGTTGATGTTTTAGCCAAGACTAAAGATTCAGATATTATAAAACCAGGGTTTGGGCCCAGCGCCATGGCACACTAAGTTAATCCTCTCAGTGCGGCACCGGCATCCCATATGGCCCAGTTGCTCCTCTTCCAGTCCAGGTCTCTGCTGTCTCACAGGAGGGCAGTGGAGGATGGGTCCAAGTGCCTAGGCCCCTGCACCCACATGGGAGACCAGGAAGAAACACCTGGCTCCTGGCTGCGGATCGGCACAGCCCCGGCCGTTGTGGCCATTTCGGGGGTGAACCAACAAAAGGAAGACCTTTCTGTCTCTCTCTGTCTGTCTCTCTCTCTCTCTCCCTCTCTCTCTCTCTCTCTCTCTCACACACACACACACACACAGACAGTCTATAACTCTACCTCTCAAATAAATAAATAAAACCTTTAAAAAAAAAAAAAAAAAAGACCGTGGTTTTACTTTTGTCTCTATTCCTGAGATGATACTACATGCCACTACATGCCACTCAACCAGGCCGAGACCCAAGGAGTGAGCTAAAAGTATTGAAATCCCACATAAGTGTGTCGAGTAGCTAACAAGAAAACATCTGAAAAACTTACATTCTAGAATGTCTCATGTCAAATGAGGCTTTGTGGCAGAGCAGAAGCGTGGTATCATGTACTTACTCCAAGAAAAGGCTTGACAGATGATCGGCTCCATTCCCCCACAGCCTGCATACAACGTTAACAGAAATCCTTACGATTCAGGATGCCCAAAATGATGAAAAAGATTTCAGTAAAGTACAAGTCAGGAGATTTTCTAGATATTTCCCCTGCTGGGGTGTAAGCAAACATACAGGACATTTAAATTTAAAAGAGGGGGCATGGCACCAGATCAGGAGAACCAGATAATGGCCAGTTTGAAGAACTCTCTTGCTTTCTGGGACACATAACCAAGGGTCTTCTAGTACAGAGTGTTAACTCTATACCAGCTGTCTTTTCAGGAAATAAGCCAAGGAAAAAAGGCTAGTGACTAAAGACCTGTCCACATTCTGGTTAGAGGTCAGCAGAATTCAAAGGGAACTATTTAAATTCTTATTTTCACCTCTCCGGTTGTTATATGAGCTTCCCTTGCATCAGCTTGGGACAAAATTATACCAAGATTGTGAATGTGGGTCTAGGGTGTGTGAATAGATGTGTGTGTGTGTGTGGAGGGGGGGATGTGTTATGGTGGAGGAAACCAAGTGGAGATATTTAAAGAAAGGATCATTTATCTAAATAAGACAGAGATGAATTAAAAGAGATCATGTGAAACCGAAAACAACTCAGTGAACATGAATGAACTGAGTTTACTTTTTTAAAATTTGTTTTCTATAGCTAAGCAAGAGCAAGGTGAAATCATCACAGGAAACTGGGAAGAGTACTGTTTGCATATTTGTATGCTGAAAATAATTAGACATCATACATAAGACATCCTTCCAATAAGATACTGTTATCACTGGATTTGTCCTTTCTTTTCAATTTCTTGCAGTACTAAGCTTTACTATAATTTCTTGGAATGCAAATATATATATATATATATATATATATATATATGAACGACAGCCCCTTCAAAAGGAAGAAAAACAATGAACAACCATTCAAACAATAAAACACTGAATTAGACCAATGAAAGACATCATCTTTCCTTTGTTCATAAAGATATATGATGATGAGAGGCACAGAGAGAGGGATAAAGGGAGGAGAAACCAGAGCTAGATGGAGGAAAGTAGGAAGGAATGAGCAGAAAAAGGAAGAACGAACATGCTAAGAACAAGCCCAAGTCAAACGCCCAGAAAAGGTTTTCACAAGTTTAAGAAAAAAAAAATGGAGCAGTTTACTGTGTGAATTCTAAATACTGTGCTTCAGTTTGTCCTCTGTCTGAGAAACTGGCATATAGAATGTCTATTGATCACTATTTGACAGGATATAAATATATAATACAGCTAATAAATATTTATAAATTGAATTTCATGCCATTAAACAGACTTAGTTTTGTTGCTGATGCTGGTTTTTTCCTGTTTTCTAAGCACTAGCATTTCTTTTTTTTTATTTTATTTATTTTTTTATTTTTATTTTATTTTATTTTTTTATCTTTTATTTAATGAATATAAATGAGAGTATTTCTTTTTTTTTTTTAAAGAAAAGATTTAAGTTATTTATTTGAGAGGCAGAGATACACAGAGAGAAAGAGACAGACAGAAAGGCCTTCCAACTGCTGGTTCACTCCCCAAATGGCCACAAAGGCTGTAGCTGGGTTGATCTAAAGCCAGGAGCCAGGAGCTTCTTCCAGGTCCCCTATGGGGGATGGAGGGTTGAGGAGAGGGGACCAAGTCCTTGGGCCATCTTCCACTGCTTTCCCAGACCATCAGAGAGCTGCATTCCAAGAGGAGTAGCCGGGACACAAACCAGCACCTATATGGGATGCCGGTGCCTCAGGCAGAGGCTTAGCCTACTACACCACAGCACCAGCCAACACTAGCCTTTCTTAAAAATGGCCTCCCAGGGGCTGGCGCTATGGCACACCGAGTCAAGTGCCACCTGCAGTGCCAGCATCACATATGAGTGCCGATTCTAGTCCTTGCTACTACTCCACTTCTGATCCAGCTCTCTGCTGTGGCCTGGGAAAGCAGTAGAAGATGGTCCAAGCTTTTTGGCCCCTGCATCTGTGTAGGAGACCCAGAAAAAGCTCCTTGCTCCGGGCTTCGGATTGGAGCTGCTCCAACCTTACTGCCAATTGGGGAATGAAACAGCAGACAAGAGACCTCTCCGTCTGTCTATCCATCTGTCTGTCTCTGTCTCTCTGTCTCTCTCTCTCTCTTTCCCTGCCTCTCCTTCTCTCTGTATAACTCTGCCCTTCAAATAAATAAATCAATCTTTAAAAAGAAATGGCCTTTCAAGCAAACACTGGGGTCATACTGTTCAGTAGCACCATTACTTTTGCACTCTTTAGAGCTCAACTTGACTTCTTCCCATGGCTGCACTAGGTTCATGTGGAAGAGACAAACTGTCAAGCAAGTATTGGCATCTGGAGCTTCATTTAAAATACGGTTGAGTTCAATTTATGCCACTCTTTCTTGACTGCTACCTTTTAAGTAATTATAAAATAAGCTTCAATTTCTTTAACCATGAATGGGTTAGACAGACAGAATTAATAGCAGAATTCCAATTATTAATTTACTTGAGAGGTATATTTGTCACAGCTCCTCTTTTTTTATTCAATTCTCTCTCAGCAGAAATTATATAGGAATGTAATTGTTAGAAATTTTCTTGGTGTGTTCAGACTATTAAGGGGAATTATTATATAAATTAAAGACTACATAGATAATAACATATGAGCTCATCTCCAAAACCTGAACCAGCAGTGGCATATACTGTTAGCTGAGAGATGTCACTGCCCAGGTTGTAGGTTCTCCTCCTCTTGACAGCACTGTAAGGTTTAAGTTTTGCTTTTTGTGCTCTTACATTAACATCTTAGTAATCTGCTCATTGTTCTCACAAAAAAAAAAAAAAATCCTGAAGTAAGGGTAAACCCAGATAATTAACACAGGGAGAGAACAACACTCTAATATTATGTTTTAACTTTGTGACACAAAAAATACTCAATGTCTAAATAACGATGATTATTGGGCTATTTAAATTTATTTACATTTTATTTAACATAAGTAGCCAGAGAGAGTCCCTCTTGAATTCATTTCCCGAATACCTGCAATAACTAGAGATAGAGCTGGACTAGACCAAAGCTGGAAGCCAGGAACTTAATCCAAGTTTTCCACATGGGTAACAAGGATAGGAGCTCTCACTTGTGTCTCCCAGGGTGCAGGTTAGCAGGAAGCTGGAATCAAGCAGGCGCTCTGAGATGGAAAGTGGGTAATCCATGTGGTATTTTAACTGGGTTATTTTAGAGACATAGCTGTTACCAGCCATCAGGAAAACTAATTTATATACCCCGGCTCCCAAAACCAAACTGCTAGATTTCAGGATGACTGTCTAAATACAGAAAACTGATTCTTAGATTTGAAGAATTACTCAATATATGGTACACTTAAATCATGACTTTTCTCTGTAGATTTAAGCATTTTATAGGTGCATTTATCACTTGATAGTGCAATTGCATTAGACAGTTTATTAAAGCTGGTGTTAGGAATCTGTTAATTGATAATCATAAAATTTCAGATCCCTTGTCCTCCTCTGATATAATTAGGGAAGAAAAATATGTGATTCAATTCACAAAAAAATGAAAGAAATATATAACTTCATTTGTTAAGTATAATAAGATATATCTATTTTAAATATGTTCTATACACAACTATAACTAAATTCTTTTCTAAAACACAAATAAATGAAATATTAACTCAATAACTGCATTTCCTTTTCCGTTGGGATGGTTAATTTAAAATTCATTGTCATTGGTTTTATGTTAATTCACCAATTACTAAACTTAACAGCTTTTATGTAGGAGACATTATACAGGGTGATAAAGAGAAAAAACAAGTGTTGACATATTCATTCACATTTCTCAAGAAACTAATACAGCTCAGCATTGTGCTAAACTCTACCTGGATTAGATTACTTAGTTTCCTGACAACTCCAGGAAGTTTGTCTTCATATTACTCTACCTTAACAGAGAAGTAAAATGACCATACACAAAGTTTTAAATGTAATGTGAACTTATGTCCCAGCATTGCACATTTTTATATCTAGTTCGTGCCTGTTGTTCTATAATTAAGAATCATTAAAAAGATAATAATTCTTTTAATCTTGTAATGTTTAGTAAAGCTGACTTTATCTTTGAAAACATCTTTTGAACAATAGGAGATATGCTTCTCATAGATAACTAATTTGCGCAAGGTCACACAGCTGGTCAGTGGTCAAATCAAGTTTTTCTGAAGACAAAGCCTGAAGCCATTGCTTTTCCCACAGCCAAGTACTGCATTTTTCTATTTTAATATCCTGTGTTTGAGTGCGAATGTATGTATTTAGCAGAACATCTATCAAACCCAATTTGTTGAAATGAAACTAATTTGCTTCCTTCCAAAATTTGCTTCTTTTGCCTATATTCAGGCATGAATTACTTAGAGTAGGAATATGAGAGTCTTAATAGAGTACATGGCCCTCTTTATTCTCCTCAAACGATGTCACCAAACTTTATTATTTTCCTTTTTTACAATTTATCTTAAACCTCCCTTTCATTTTAAAACACAAAAACATCTTCCTTAAGTCAAATATAAGACACAATGAATGAGACAATTCCCCATTTACTTGAAAGCCCCAATTATATCTCCTTTCTTAGGAATTCCTATTAGCGGTCTGATAAGTATTCTTATGCAGTGTTACTTGTACAACTTACATGTGTTTTACTTAGACAGATATGCACATGCACATACACACACAAACTCACTACACATGTTTATTACAAGGAACTGTAATGTTACAGAGGCTGACAAGTCCCATTATCTGCAGGTTGCAAGTTGGAAATCCCAGGTTGCTAACAGATAACTCTAGTTTGAGTCTGCCTGCCTTAGTGCCAGGAGTGCTAAAGGGGTAAGTGCCAGTAGGGAAGACGGCAAGCTTAACATCCTAGAAGAGCTAACATTTCAGTTCAGGTCCAAAAGTTGGAAATGACCTATATTTCAGGTCAAAGCAGTCAGGAGGAGTTTCCTCTTAGTCTTTTTGTGCTTTTCCAGTCATCAGTTGATTGGATAAGACCCACCCACATTAAGGAGGACAAACTTCTTTACTCAGTATGATGATTAACATTATGTGTAGCTTCACTGGTAAAATTAATTCCAGAAGAAATAGCATTTGATCAATGGACTGATTAAAGATCTCTTTCATCAATGCCAGGAGGGTTCATATCATCCACTGATGGCTGGAATGGGACAAAAAGGTTGTGGAAGGTAGAATTTGCTCCCTGCTTCAGCAAGGACAAACATCTTCCCCTTTCAGAGAGCCTTGCTCCCACAACCACTGCCCTCCCTCCCACTCTGCCTAGGTCACTCACCTTTGGACTAGAACTCGATCATCTTTCCCAGGCCCCCAGCTTGCAGATACAAAATTGTGGAACTTAGCCCCCATCATCAAGCCAAGTCCTCACAGTAAATTTCTTTCTACATATACCTCTCTATTTTATTGGTTCCAGTTCTCTGACAAATCATGATTAATAACCTTAGTTAACCGATTACAATATTTCAATTACCCTCACTGACACAAATAGAATAATTTTCAGCTAAATATCTGGACACACCATGGCCCAGAAAAGTAGCCACATAAAACTAAGTATCCCAGTAGATGTCATCCTTGATCTATTTTAAGGTCCTCACATGAGTATACTTATACAAACATACAATATAAACATGGACGTTAGTGAATAACAGAATTTATTTACTATCATCCCTCTGTTCTGCTCCCTGAATTTCTAACAAGCATGGAATCTTTTACAGTCCATGTAGGTTTCCCTTTCTCAGAATATCATGTAGTTGGAATCACAAGGTATTTGGTATTTTCACAAGGGCTTAATTCACTTAATAATAAGTATTTAAGCTTCCTCCATGACTTTATGCAGATAGATATCCCATTTTATTGAATAATATTTTATTGAATAAATATTCTACAGTTTGTATATCCATTTTCCTGTAGAAGCACATCTTGGTTACTCCCACATTTTGATACTATAAAGCTATTTTAATTCTTATGTATAGGTTTTGGTGTAGTTATTAGTTTTCAACTCATTTATGGGAATACCAAGAAGCATTATTGCTCAATCATATAGTAAGTGTATGTTTAGGGGATGGCGCCCTGGCTCACTTGGTTAATCCTCTGCCTGTGGCGCTGGCATCCTATATGGGTGCCGGGTTCTAGTCTTGGTTGTTCCTCTTGCAGTCCAGCTCTCTCCTGTGGCCTAGGAAGGCCCAAGTGCTTGGGCCCCTGCACCCACATGAGAGACCAGGAGGAGGCACTTGGTTCCTGGCTTCGGATTGGCATAGCTCCGGCCTTAGTGGCCATTTTGGGGGTGGGGGTGAACCAACGTAAGGAAGACCTTTCTCTCTGTCTCTCTCTCTCTCACTGTTTAACTCTATCTGTCAAATAATTTTTTTAAAAAAAGTGTATGTTTAGTTTTGTAGGAAACTGCTATACTGCCATCCAAAGTGGCTGAACTAATTTGTGTTCTGATATAGAATGAATAGAAGTAGAACCTGTCGATTCACAGTCACACTGGTATTTGGTGTTTTAAGAGTTCTTTTATTGGCCGGCGCCGCGGCTCACTAGGCTAATCCTCCGCCTAGCGGCACCGGCACACCGGGTTCTAGTCCCGGTCGGGGCGCCGGATTCTGTCCCGGTTGCCCCTCTTCCAGGCCAGCCCTCTGCTGTGGCCCGGGAGTGCAGTGGAGGATGGCCCAGGTGCTTGGGCCCTGCACCCCATGGGAGACCAGGAGAAGCACCTGGCTCCTGGCTCCTGCCATCGGATCAGCGCGGTGCGCCGGCCGCAGCGCGCTGGCTGCGGCGGCCATTGGAGGGTGAACCAACGGCAAAGGAAGACCTTTCTCTCTGTCTCTCTCTCTCACTGTCCACTCTGCCTGTCAAAAAAAAAAAAAAAAAAAAAAAAAAAAAAGAGTTCTTTTATTTATTTCTAATTAGTTTACTTAAAAATTGTTATCATGTTATATTTGTATATTTTGTGGGATATAAAGCTATTCATTTTCTTTGAACACACACAGCAAAAACTAATCAATCTAGGCACAATCCTTCGATTTTTCTTATCTTTACTTTGTGTTTACAGCCTACTAGATCGTCTTTTCCATGTCTTTTTACAGAATACAATACACTCTGGTGAACTATTGTTGCCTTCTTGTGCCATGGAACATGAGAATTTGTTATTTCTATTTGACTATGCTTTGGAACTCATTATCCAACTTTCCTATTTCCCTCAACTTCCCACCCCTCCCTACTTCTATGAATCACTATTCTCAAGTTTAAATTGAATCTTTAAAGTTTTTACATGAATAAAAGGAAATACAGTATTTGTCTTTTCATGTATTGCATATTTCATTTGAATAACAATCTCCAACCTCGCCCTTTTTGCTGCAAATATCAGGATTTCATTCTTTGTTGTGGTTGAATAATATTCCAGAGGAGTAGGTGTATATAACCTTTTCCATTCACTCACTGATAAACTCTAGGTGATTCCATATGCTTTGTTGTTGTTAATAGTGCTGCAATGAACATGGAAGTGCTGCTAATCTCTTTCATATACTGATTTTATCTTCTTTGTAAAGCTACCAATAGTGGGACAGCCAGTCATATGGAAGATCTATTTTATTTTGAATAGTAATATGACATAAAATACTTGAAATAAATCCCACATCAGGTATAGAATATACTTTTTTAAATACATTGTTGAATTGAATTAGCCATTGTTTTCTTAAGGATATAATATTTTGATTACAGATTTTTTTTGAATTTTCAAATTTCTGATGGTTTCTTAGTTCTATATGATATTTTCATTCACTGAATGAACTGTCATACTTAGAACCTGAGCTCCCAAGTTTCTCCAAATTATTTACTCATATATTATTGACCTAGCTTGATAATATTTTTTGACATATTACATTCTAAAATTGTCCTAACTTTACTTGTACATCCCTTTCAGTGGAAGAAGAGGGTCATATGATCATATTCCATGAAAACTGCACTTGAATATTTATTATGTCAGACAACTTGAAGGTTATTATAGAACTTAACATCTAGTCTCTGCAAGATATTAAATACGCATATTCAGGACAATGAGATATTTCTCATTTTTGCACTACCTCATGTAATAACTTCAAAAACTATGACCTTTTTATGTAGATTTTTTTAAATTATCTAAGTTAATTTCTAGAGATTTCAATATTTTTTCTATTTTTTTAACTTTTATTTAATGAATATAAATTTCCAAAGTACGGCTTATGGATTACAATGGCTTCCCCCCCATAACGTCCCTCCCACCCGCAACCCTCCCCTTTCCTACTCCCTCTCCCCTTCCATTCACATGAGGATTCATTTTCGATTCTCTTTATATACAGAAGATCAGTTTAGCATACATTAAGTAAAGATTTCAACAGTTTGCTCCCACACAGAAACATAAAGTGAAAAATAATAGATGATTTTTTAAATGATGATGAAATCAGATCAGACCTATTGTCATGTTTAATCCCAGTGAGAGTCAAGTTGGGAATTGATAATTTCTTCTTCTTCTTTTTTTTTTTTTTTTTTTTTTACAGAAGATCAGTTTAGTATACATTAAGTAAAGATTTCAACAGTTTGTACCCCCATAGAAACACAAAGTGAAATATACTGTTTGAGTACTCATTATAGCATTAAGTCTCAATGTACAGCACATTAAGGACAGAGATCCTACATGAGGAGTAAGTGCACAGTGACTCCTGTTGTTGAAATTAGCAACTCAGGAATCCCTAGAGCATACGCAAACACATGGAGATTAAACAACATGCTCCTGAATGAACAATGGGTCATAGAAGAAATTAAAAGAGAAATCAAAAATTTTCTGGAAGTAAATGAGGATAACAGCACAACATACCAAAACTTATGGGATGCAGCAAAAGCAGTGTTAAGAGGAATGTTTATATCAATAGGTGCCTACATCAAGAAATTGGAAAGGCACCAAATAGATGAGCTTTCAATTCACCTCAACGATCTAGAAAACCTACAGCAAACCAGACCCAAATCTAGTAGGAGAAGAGAAATAATTAAAATCAGAGAAGAAATCAACAGGATTGAATCCAAAAAAAATTACAAAAAATCAGCCAAACGAGAAGCTGGTTTTTTGAAAAAATAAACAAAATTGACACCCCATTGGCCCAACTAACTAAAAAAAGAAAAGACCCAAATCAATAAAATCAGAGATGAAAAAGGAAACGTAACAACAGACACCACAGAAATAAAAAGAATCATCAGAAATTACTACAAGGACTTGTATGCCAGCAAACAGGGAAACCTATCAGAAATGGATAGATTCCTGGACACATGCAACCTACCTAAATTGAACCAGGAAGACATCGAAAACCTAAACAGACCCATAACTGAGACAGAAATATTTTGTTCTATTTCCTTTAAAAATGGATGGGGATTTTTTTCTTATATTCTATGAATGTTTTCTTCATGTATAGAAAATATCATATATATGTTTATATATATTTTATATATATATATATATATATATATATATATATATATGTCGGGGAACGGGACAGCCTGGTCAGCTGTGCCCCTCCCGACACGTACAAGCACAAGAAGTTTAGTGCTGGGCTTTTTCCACCCTGCCCGTTGCTAACTGCAAGATCCTGTTTTGACTTTAAGCATCCTGTTATTGCATGTTTCCCACATTTACTAAGTTTTGTTTCTTGCTGAGTTGGTAACATGTTTTCTGCGAATCATATATAAACAGGTGGACGGTGGGAGGGAGATATAAGAGGGTTGGAGGAGGCGACATGTAACCCGAGTCTGCTGAAAAATAAAGTGGAAGCTGAAAAGCCAATAAACGCGTCTGGTGTCTCCAAGGTCTCGCCAGCGTTAACCTATCTGGAAGGTGCACGCCTGCATATATTTATGTATATATACACATATATTTTAGGCAAACAAACCACAATTAAAATTCCTTGCAGGGGCAAGTGTTTGGTAAAGCATTTACGCCACCACTTGGGATGCCCATATTACATATTGTAATACCTGCGTTTGAGTTCTGGCTCTGCTTCTTATTCTATTTTATTACAAATACTCACCCTGGGAAGCCTCCAGTCCAGTAAATAATGGCTCAAAAACCTGAATCCTAGTGACATGCATGAGGAATTTGATTCAAGTTCTAGATTCCTTGCTTCAGCCTGGCCTAGCCTTGGCCTTTGAAAGCATTTGGGGAGTGAAACAACAGATAAGAAATTTCTCTCTCTCTCTCTCTCTCTCTCTCTCTCTCTCTCACACACACACACACACACACACACACACTTTCTCTCTTTCTCTTCCTCCTTCCTGCCTTCCCTTCCCACCTCTTAAATAAATAAAGTCAGTCAGTTGAAACTCCATCTTTCTTGCATCATCTTTAAAACTCTAACTTCCTCATATTAATTCCCTTTTTAAAATCTCCTTTCTCCAACTATCTCAAGAGTAAAATATTAGGATGTAATTAACTAAAAATTTTAATTTCTTACTTCCTTCATCATTTTAGCTTAATGATTCAGCTTCTCTAAGGTTTCTGTTAAATTTCGTGTAGAGTTGCATTTATTAGAAAAAAAATCTTACTTCTTTCCTCCTGCACTGTTTGTAATAAGAGCATCATCAGTTCTTTTTATTTTTATTTTTTATTTTTTTTTTTTTTTGACAGGCAGAGTGGAGAGTGTGAGAGAGAGAGACAGAGAGAAAGGTCTTCCTTTGCCGTTGGTTCACCCTCCAATGGCCGCCGCGGCCGGCGCACCGCGCTGATCCGATGGCAGGAGCCAGGTACTTATCCTGGTCTCCCAAGGGGTGCAGGGCCCAAGCACTTGGGCCATCCTCCACTGCACTCCCGGGCCACAGCAGAGAGCTGGCCTGGAAGAGGGGTGACCGGGACAGAATCCGGCGCCCCGACTGGGACTAGAACCCGGTGTGCAGGCGCTGCAAGGCGGAGGATTAGCCTAGTGAGCCGCGGCGCCGGCCAAGTTCTAAAAACAAAACACAACAAAAAACAAACAATATCCAAGTACATTCTTACGGAGTATCAAATCCCACCTTCTTGTCTCTACTTAATGCCTCTCATCATTTTACTACAGGTAACTCCCTCATACTCACAGTCACATTGTTCGTAACTCACTGTCTTTTTCTGGCTATCCTGCGAAACTTAGCTATATTACTACCTAAACTTTGCCTTTCCCTCTTTATCCTCAAAACCTACCATTATGACCAGATGTCAGCAGTTACTTAGTAAAACAGACTTTCTAAAAATCTATTTTAAAAATCAACACTTAGTTGTATACCCTCTATATAACTCCTAGTAGAGCCCCCTGCTCTACAATTTAAATTCACTAACACAAGCATATTTATATCACTGTTAGCGCTGATAGGATTTTACGATAGGAAGAATCACCATGTTCTTAAAGTTGTAATTATGAAATGTATGAAGCATGTATTCCTTAAACAAAAGATTTCTGGAGGAAAAAAATAGAAATAAATGAATAAAAATTAAAAAAATAAAAAGGGTGTTATGGTTTTACAACTTACTTAAAATATGTATTACTTGTTTAAATACTAACATCACATTTTATTTAAGTTATTCTAGATTATAAAGATATAAATTGATTATAGTAGCTAAGCCCTAAAATAATTTACGTGTTTCTAGTTACTTGTCTGCAGCACAAAAGAGAGATGTACTAGTTTTGAGGATTTCATACTTAAAGTACATGCATGCCTTATGAATATGTTTCTTACATACATAAAACACAAAACCTTTTTATTTATTTCTTAAAAGTATAATTAATTCATGTATCTGAGAGGCAGGGATACAGGAAGAGAAATAGATCATAGAGAGAGCTCTTGGCCACTGTGTCGTCCCCAAATGCCTGCAGTGATGACTGGGTCTGGCTGAAGCCAGAAGCCAGGAACATAATCCAGATCTTCCATGTAGGTGGCAAGGACACAACCACTTGAACCATCCGCCTGCCGCCTTTTAGGTGTTGCATTGGCAGGTAGCTTGAATCAGGAAGTAGAACCAGAAACAGAACCCAGGCACTGCAAGCTGAGACACATTTGCCCTAAACACTGAGTTAAATTTCTTCTTCATTCTTCTCATTTTAATGACATAAATGGAAAATGCTTTATAAAAATCAACTGAGCACCAAAAAGGAAACCTGTTAAAGTGAAATGAACACTATGCGAAACGGTGACTTGATCAGCCCTTGCCCTGACTGTTGATGAGCAACTTAATATGTTATCCCTCTTAGTATTTTTTTTTTGTTTGTTCTACTTAATACTTTTGGTTGAATACTGTAATCAATACACAATTATTCTTAGGTGTTGAAACATAAATAAAAAGTGATTGCTGTTAAATATAAGAGTGGGAATAAGAGAGGGAAGAGATGTGCAGTTCGGGACATGCTCAAGCTGACTTGCTCCACACGATGGAGTTGGAAACATACCAGGGGATTCCAATTCAATCCCATCAGGGTGGCATGTACCAATGCCATCTCACTAGTCCCAGTGATCAATTTCTGTTCACAATTGATCATAATGATAGGACTAGGAGCCAGAGGGATCACATGGACAAGACTGGTGTCTGCAAATACTGATAGAATAAAAAGGGGAGAGAACGATCCAGCATGGGAAGCAGGATGCACAGTGGACCCATAGAATGGCAGAAGTCCTAAACAGCACTGTGGCCTCAGAATCAGCCCTTAAGGCATGCGGATCTGGCTGAAAAGCCCATGAGAGTGTTTCGGGCATGGAAAGCCGGGACACTCTGGCAAAAAAAACAAACAAACAAAAAAAAAAAACCAACAACAACAACAAACCTGGATGAGAGATCTCCACAAGTGAGAAGTGAGATCCCAGTGGAAAGGACAGGTCATCAAAGAATGAGGTGCCTTTCTCTGAGGGGAGGAGAGAACTTCCACTTTGACTACGACCTTGTCTATATATTATCAGAGTCGGTGAACTCGAAAGGCTTCCATAGCCTTGGCGACTCATGACAGGAGCCTAGGGTGATTGCTGATGCCATGGACGGGAGTGTCAATTTGTTGAGTCAGCAACAGGAGTCACTGTGCGATTACTCCTCATGTAGGATCTCTGTCCTTAATGTGCTGTACATTGTGATTTAATGCTATAACCAGTACTCAAACAGTGTTTTTCACTTTGTGTTTCTATGTGGGTGCAAACTGTTGAAATCTTTACTTGATATGTGCTAGACTGATCTTCTGTACATGGGGAGAATTGAGGGTGATTCTTGATGTGAATGGAAGGGGAGAGGGAGCGGGAGAGGGGAGGGTTGCGGGTGGGAGGGAAGTTGTGGGGGGGGAGGCCATTGTGGTCCATGGGCTGTATTTTGGAAATTTATATTCATTAAATAAAAGTTAAAAAAATCATGTCAATTGTTAATTTCAGATCAACTTTAAATTTTAAACTATTGAAATCATTCATTTTTTTCTTGTTCGATAGTGATTTCTTCACATTAATTAGTTTTAGAAGCTTTGTTGGCAACAGAGACTAAATCAAATTCTTGCACTATAGCTATTTGAATTGATTAAAATAATACTTAACAAATTACTGAGAAGCTTGAAGGCTGAAACTTAGAGCTATAATTAGCATGTCAACAAATTCCATTGCTCCACAATTTATATATATAAAACAAGAAATTTTTTCCTCTCTTGTGTTTTCTTCTTCTCTCATATCTAAACCGTATCAATATTTTCAAAAAATTATCTCATTTGAAACAAGTACCCAAAATATTTTGTATTTTGTAGTCATATCACCAAACGATGATTCCTTTATTGATAACATTTCAAAAATTTTTAATTGATGTTCACATTTTTCTAGTAAAGAAAAATAGATAAAATGATGCTAGTAGGAAAAAAATCTATTAGTCCCATGTTGACACACATGATTCTAATTTGTAAATATGTCAAATGGAAAAGAGAAGAATCTTGAACCATTTGTAAAACGTGTGTTTGTACCCAGGAAATATTGTTATTTTCTTTTTGTCATTTATAATTTTTTTAACTTTTGTTTAACAAATATAAATTTCCAAACTACAACTTTTAAATTATAGTGGCTTTTCCCCCGCATAACCTCCCTCCCACCCATAACCATCCCATCTCCCACTCCCTCTCCCATCCCATTCACATCAAAAGTCATTTTCAATTACCTTTATATACAGAAGATCAGCTTAGTATATATTAAGTAAAGATTTCAACAGTTTGCACCCACACAGAAACACAGAGTATAAAGTACTGTTTGAGTACTAGTTATACCGTTAATTCACATAGCACAACACATTAAGGACAAAGATCCTACATGGGTAGTAAGTGCACAGTGACTCCTGTTGTTGATTTAACAACTGACACTCTTATTTATGGCATCAGTAATCACCCGAGACTCTTGTCATGAGCTGCCAAGGCTATGGAAGCCTCTTGAGTTGACAACTCTGATCTTATTTAGACAAGGTCATAGTCAAAGTGGAAGTTCTCTCATCCCTTCAGAGAAAGGTACCTGCTTCCTTGATGGCCCGTTCTTTCCACTGGGATCTCACATACAGAGATCTTTCATTTAGGTCATTCTTTAAACATTTTCTTATTTATATGAAAGGCAAAGAGTTTACATCAGCCAGGATGGGCCAGGCCAAAGTCAGGAGCCAGGAACTCAGTCTGAGTCTCCTAAATGCAATAACTTGAGCCATCAATTGCCGCCTCTCAGGGTGTACATTAGCAGGTAGCTAAAATCAGGAGCAGAGCAATGACTGGAACCCAGGTACTCTGATTTAAGTTGTGGGCATTCTAAGCAGCATATTAAACTTGTATAAAATATTCATCCCTAATTTTCTTTTTATGTAGCATGGAATCAGGTAAGTAAAAACTAAAAATATAATTTTGTGGTTCAGTTATAAAATAGTATCATCTTATCATTTCATAGATTTATTTCTTGAATATAAACCTGTAATTCTGGGAGAATTATGTACACTGTGGAATCTGAACATCACCATGAATTTGACCTTGTGTTTTCTGAGTGAAAATTCAAATGTCTTAAATAGACAAATGTATCCTGATTTCTATAAATTTCTAGCCATTCAAGTGCAACTTACTTCTACCACCTCATCATCAGAATCATGTATGTATTTCCACCAAAATCAGGCTCCTTCAAATTCTATCCTCTATCGTTCACCTACTAAGTTGTTACTATGTACCTATCTACTCACATACATTCATCTCTCCTTTGCCTCACAATGCACATATACCTGTTGCTGACATCTGCATCAGTTTTTATCCAAAGAGATGTAACTATTGCCCTCACTCTAGGATCTATAAACTGTGGCCTGCATGCCAAATCTAGCTGGCTGCTTGCTTTTGTAAATAAGCAGCCATGTTCATTCTTTTAAAAATAATCATTGACTGTTCTTTACAAAAGCTGAGCAACAGACCAAATATATGTACTATTGTCATTTCCAAAAAAAAAAAAACAAATATTTTTGCGTTTCATTGTCTTAAATGTAATTTTATGTGGATGTTTCAGGCGGATCTTTATATGATGTGATGTAAATGCATGCTAATCAAAGATTCAACATTTATTTCCAAGTTAAACATATTATTGTAATTCTGAGAAGGAGGAAGGTCAAGAGGAAGGGAACAGACAATGATTTCAACAAAAGAGAGATATATTTTGCACGTATGTATAATCTGACAAATAAAAGAAAAATCAACATAGCCTTTTGATTTGAAACTAACTTCTTTCTGTTTCATGTTTATGTTGAAAATTAGGAACTTAAAGTGTGCTACTACATGTTATCATTAATGGTGCCATAATGAAGTCCAAAACTTTACCCTTCAAAAGTGTAAATTGAATCCATTTCCAAAGGCATCAGTTTCATGTCATTTTCATTTTGCAAACTGGAGGTGTGGGAACTGCCATTTCCAAGTCCAGTTGTGAGCTCAATGACTACTTTGATTCTGAGGCAATAACAGAAAACAAATCCAATCTCTAATATAGATGGGCAAACCCCATAGACAGTGTAATTATATGTACAGTTTTATAACACATTAGAAATTGCTTCTAGAGTAGTGCTTATCTATGTAAAGTCTGATGAAATTAGAACACATATCATGAAAGGATGGTTTATATAAAACAATGATTTTTCTCCTTAAGTGGTAGATTCACTTACATTAACAAAGGATTCAAAAGAGTGTTGGCTTCCAAATTTGCAAACGGAAACCAACTCAAAATGCATTTAAATATACTTAAAATGGCATATTAAAAGACCAGAGAATGCTCCTGATTACCACAAGGTCATTTTCCATTCTCAAGGGTAAAGAGAATTCTATTTTGTCAAAACAAATATTGTTTTAGACAAAGAACAAGATTGCAGTATATTAATCAAGATATATAAAATGAATGCTATTCCCTACCGTTCTATCCTGTTATTTTAAAAAACAGAACTATCTTAAAAGTTGTTAGCATTGTCTTACTCCCCAAACCTGCAGGACTATCTGGTAATAATACCTCACATATACTAAATATTTAATATACATCCTATAAATACATGTTGTTTGGTAGGACTAAAAGAGTTGACTTTCAAGAATTTTGTATGGGTCAAACTAACAATGATTTCAAATAAATGTGTTAGAAACTATTATTTAATAATATTGTAGATGAGGAAATGTTGACATCATTGAGTATGAAATACTCAATATCAAACAGAACAGTGAAAGGGACCCCAGGTCTGTCAAGATTAAGCACTGTGTCTGAATCATCACTATTAGATAACGCAGTTCGATGTGCTGGGGGAAAACAACCAAGCAATGTAAGCTGCAAGTTGTACGATCAGAAATTTTGTTAGCAGTTCTGCTGCTGGGCAAGTGATCATTTCAACAAAGCATTTACCCTTTATCACTTTTCATTCCCTCTACTATCATGAAGTGATAATTACACCTGTGTTCTCTACTATACAAATGTAAAAATGCAGTGAAGACTTCAAAGTCAAGTGTTAGCCTGTGTATACAGAGTAGATGAACTGAAAGGGAAAAGAATAATTTTGGTAGAAACAGCATGGTCCTAAAGGGAAGAGAGAGACATCTGGAGGTTAAGGGAATCCCACTGAGGGAAACACAAGTAGAAATTGAAAAGAGTGGTATTCATATAACAGTCAATTTATCAGAGAGTTTGAGAGCACAAGCCTTGAACTCCTCCTTGAGTTCAACATGAAAGAGTGTTTCAGAGTATGTTTATGGGCACAAAAGATTTTCACTTCCACTTCTACAAAGGAGCTTTAAAGTAGAAAAGTGGCTAAGTGTCATTTAATGGGGAAACAAACAGGGAAAACCCCTGAAAATAAAATGAGTAGTTGCAATACTGATGTCCCAAGGAGGGTATCATTAAAAATGAGAAAAAAAAGAGAAGTTATTGCATCCATCTGTCACACAGAGCTCAGGTGGAGAGCTAAAGCACTAGGAGGCCCCTATGCAGCAACAAGCCAAAATCGAAAGATCAAAATGAGGGAATGTATTTGACTTAGATTTCTTACAGATAGAACTATCATAAACCACTTTTACACTTGTGTAATTAAAAAGAAAAATGTAAAATTTCTATGCTATAGCAGATTAGAATATACCATTTGAGAGAGAGAGAGAGAAAGAGAGAGAGAGAGAGAGAGAGAGAGAGTCTTCTGTCTGCTGGTTCACTCCCAATTGGCTGCAACAGCCAGAGCTGCACCGATCCCAAGCCAGAAGCCAGGAGCTTCTTCTGGGTTTCTCATGCGGGTGCAGGGGCCCAAGGACTTGGGCCATCTTTTACTGCTTTCTCGGGACACAGCAGAGAGCTGGATTGGAAGTGGAATAGCCGCTTCATGAACCGGAGCCCATATGAGATGCTGGCCCTTCAGGCCAGGCCATTAACCTGCTGCGCCACAGCGCTGGCCCCGGAAACTATTTCATAAAGATGTTAATAAGCAAATCATTTTCATTGAGATTTAACTAAAATTCATATCATTCAACTTGTTGCCTGTGGCATTATCTTGAGTTTCCACATAATTTGTGTTTCCTGTTTGAGTTAATATATAAGAAGTATAATTAAGGAAGGTTAAATAACACTCAGCCTTTTCTTTTCATAAGTAAATTAATTAGTAAAAAAATTTGGGTAAATAACAATTCAGGAGACATTACTGATAGGGGCAAAGCAACTTCAGAAAAGTAAGTATAAGTTTGATACCCGAACATGTAGCAGAAATACGTGAACAATATTATTAAGTGCTTACTACTTCATAGGCAATTTACTTATAAAAATTAACAAGGAAAATGGAGTCAATTTTCCAGAATATTTCTCAGAAATGTGGTAATATACTTATATGTCCACCCTGTAAACTGGTGTAATCCATAAAAATATTCTGATTATAGAGCACAGTACATGCTACAAAATAATGTCAATCACATTTCAAGTCACCTGGAAATTTAAAACAGCTCTGATTGTGATGCCATGCTTGTTTATAAAAATCAACTGGAAAAACAATAGCAATAACTAGATATTCAAATAAAATAGTTTCAAAGTTGCAAGAAAAAATAGCAAATTGAAATTTGTCTATGAAAAATCCACATTTAAAATCTGAGATGATCTGGGCTTTGACTTTTAAATTCCAGGTCAAGTAATGCTGAATATAGATTTTATTCCAAGATGACACATCTGAATTTAGGTCATAAATCTCTAGGTGGGAAGTAGTTGAATACTTTTTTCCCCAGCAGTGATTAGCATACACTTTATGAAATAGATTCTATGGCTTTTATGCTAAATTATGGCTCCAAGTGCACAGAAAATCTAACTAGTGATTATCAGTATAGAATCTTGCAGATCTTGTTTGGATGCAAAGTAATATCTAAGTCTCCAGTAAATTAAGGGTGTTTTCAGGGATCTTCTTTTCACAACTTAATTTTTTTTGGTATTCTTCTTCCCTTTGCTGTCATCACTATAAGCAGTTCTAGCTCAGTCTGATTCTCCAAAAATTAGAGCCAGAGGGTTTAGAAACTGCTGGATCACATTAGGGTGTCTAAGGCCCCAGGGCAGACTTAGGAACCAGAAGAGAGAGAAGATGGTAAGACTCCAGTTACTGAACTGACTGCCTCCTGCAGTGGTGACTGCAGTATCCTCAGCACCATAATCTCAAGAAGTTCTCAGCTACACCTCCATGCCATACTTTAATGGGGAGAAAAGAGGTTGCATCCACTTGCCAGCTCACACTCTTCCTGGTCAAATGCTCAGCCCTAGAGTTATCCTCTGAGTTCACATGCATGAACCTGGACACTAAAAGAATGCAAGAGCTGGTATCAACAGGGAAGCCTTAGGTGGTCCTAGCTTTTAGAAGCAACTGTCCCTGTGAAGGTGGCAGGGGTAGTAAAGGGATAGAATAGATCCTTAACCACCCTGACACTCAATGAGAAACAGTATGTACTGCCTTTGACCCAGCTTGGTAGCTAAGTCAGATGTAGACACAAGGTGATTAGGGGATACTGTTATTTATTTTCTCATTCGGAAATTTGTTGTTTGGCATGCCATATGTGGGAACTGAATTACAGCTATTTGCTGAAATTCATGTATAATTATCTGGATACAAATATAGAATGATTTTGGTCTATTTGGGTCCATACTTAGATCTTGACATAGAAAGGATTTATCCCCTTTCTAATTCGTCACACTGAGAATATGAAGAAAATTTATACAATACTGTTAGACATTTAGAAGATAATCGTTCTAATATCATTGATATGGATTGCAAGGAAAATCTTGGATATAAGAGATCATTCTCTCTGGGGCTTAAAATTACATTATTATTCTGGAGAGGTCAAATTCTGAAAGGAAATGAAGATTTAAATTCCAGTTCCACTGAACCTCTAGGTGAGCAAAGTTATAACAACCCCAGAGACTACTTGGAAAGCATTAATGAATAATGATTTATCCTCAGAAGTCAGAAGAACAGCCAACACTGAGACCATGTTTGAACTTATGTAGTTCCTACAAATGCATAGGAATTGTAATGTTCATTTGAATACCAGGAATATTTGTAGCAGTAATATCTGAACGATATTTGGTAAAAACAAAGTTGTGCTAGAGACCTGACTTAACAAACTATGAGGTTTAGTACATATATTAGATATGCACATTTAAACATTTTCACCACAGGACATGATATATTACAGAGCAAGAAATCAGTTCACTACATTATTGAACTAATATTACACAGTAAGATAAATAGTCAATATACATTTCAAATAGCATGGTTTTGTGAAATATTGCTTCATTTAAGTATGTATGTGTACATGTGCATTGGCTGGCTTTATTTTTAGAAGCCACATGAAAGTTTTTCTAGGCACAACCTTGTTTATACTCAGTTTTCTCACTGGTGTACCTCTGAATTAAAACAACTTTTCCTGTGAATTGATGATAAAGTACATTAATTAACATCAATTCATATAGCTTAATTCTTCAGTAGTTCACTTATAAAAAACAATACTAAGATCACAACATAGTATGTCTATGTGTCTGACATACATGCATAAATACATATTTTGTAATGCATGAATATGACATATATAAAAAGTATGTGAGCATGTTTTATATATGTATGTGGGTATTATATATAGCAAATATATTAAATCATATGGTTATTTATCACATGTTGAATACTATATTCACATAAGTATACAATAGATATTATACGTGCATTGTCTATACATACGCACATATATCACACACACTTAGGTAGCTCCTGATTTGCAATGGTATAAGTTATACTTTCTCCAAATTTATGATGATGCAAAAGCATACACAACGTGCAACCATACTGATCTTTACTTTCAATATGGCATTCAGTAAGCTATGTGAGATATTCAAGGTTTTGTAATCAAATGTGTTGTGTGTTAGTTTTCTCCAACTGTAGGTTAATGCAGTGCTTCTGATAATATTCAAGGTAGGTTAGAGTAACTCAGGATTTCAATATATTAGGCACGTTAAATGTATTTTTGACTTACAGTATTTTCAATTTACAATGTGCTTATAAGGACATAACCCCATTGTAAGTTGAAAAACATCTTATTAGAAAGAAATGAAAATAAGTAAAATAGAAATTCTTTCATTAATCCTCCAGGATATTCCAAAGATATGCTGTCAGCATTCAGTAACTACTTAGGTCTTTGTATTTCTGAGTTAGGAATATAGGCTAAGAACAAGAAATAAATTATCAGTATAGAAAAAAGAAACACTAAAATTTTTCTGGACAGTGCAGAGAAAAAAGATGGCAGCAAGCTAGCAAAACCAACTTAGAAATAGTATATTCATTTGATTGCTTTTTTTTTTTTTGCTTTTCACAAGTTCATTGAAACATAATTGACAGATGTTGCACTGTACATAATGCCTAAGTAGCAGTGACATATGTGTACCCTTCTGAAAACATCACTGTAATCAAGATAATGAGAATATTTATTATCTTCAATATTCCCTGTTCTGCTTTGGTAACCCCTCTCTTTTTTCCTAATCACTGATACTTTTCCTAATCACTCTATCCAATCCATATCCTGCGGCAACCACTGTTAATGTCACTCTAGAATTGCTGGTTTACTTTTAGAATATAAAAGTGAATTTACAGGAAATGTATTCTTTCTTCAACTATTTTCACTGACTACAATTATTTTGGATTTAATTTACATTTGCTGGCACCCATATTCCATTTATATTTTATTTCTAGTGGAATCTTGCTGTAAAGGTATCCCTCAAATGGTTATCAACTAACCTGTTGATAGATAATTGTGTTGTTTCCATATTCTGTCTACTACAAATTAAACTGCAATTTAAGGCCGGCGCCACGGCTCAATAGGCTAATCCTCTGCCTAGCGGCACTGGAACACCGGGTTCTAGTCCCGGCCCGGGTGCCGGATTCTGTTCCGGTTGCCCCTCTTCCAGGCCAGCTCTCTGCTGTGGCCAGGGAGTGCAGTGGAGGATGGCCCAAATGCTTGGATCCTGCACCCGCATGGGAGACCAGGATAAGCACCTGGCTCCTGCCTTCAGATCAGCACAGTGCACCGGCCACAGCGCGCCGGCCGCGGCGGCCATTGGAGGGTGAACCAACGGCAAAGGAAGACCTTTCTCTCTGTCTCTCTCTCTCTCACTGTCCACTCTGCCTGTAAAAAAAAAAAAAAAACCTGCAATTTACTTTTCTGAACAAACTGTATTCCTTTGTTTTCTATGATTGCTATAATGACATACAATAAGCTGGATGGCTTAATTACAGAAAGTCTAAAGGCCCCAAATCAAGATGCCATCAGGTCCATCAGGTTAGATTACCCATGTGGTCTTTCCCCAAAGCTTGCTGAGAGATACCCTCTTGCTTTGTCCTCATACAGATTTTCTTGTGTGTGTATGGGCATAGTTGTCCCAATCTCCTTTTCTTGTAAGGACAACTACAAAATCAGAATAAACGCTATGGTCATGGTCTTGTTTAAACTTAACTACCGCTTTAAAGAATATTTCCAAAATCAGCCTTACTCTGTGGTACTATGGATTAGGACTTCAATATACAGATTTAAGCAATCACAATTCAGCATGTAACAAAACCTTTGTGTGAATGTATGCTTTATTTCTAAAAAACTTGTACATATATTTGGGAATGGAGTGCTGGTTTCCATGTTAGTGCATGTATAACTTGCTAAACAGTCAAACCATATTCTACAGAGGTTTATAACGTCTACATGCACCCAACTATATTCCTGTTGCATCACTTACTAAGAGAGCTAGGGCTGTACATTGTGGTACAGCATAATACCCTGCCACTTGGAATGCCTATGCCACATCTGAGTGCCTGGTCCTGGTCTAGGCTCCTCTGCTTCCAATCTAGCTTCCTGTTAATGCACGTGGGAAGCCATTGGATGTTGGTCCAAGGACTTGGTCCCTGCTACTCATGTGGGAGACTCAGATGGAGTTCTAAACCCCAACTTTGGCCTAGCCCAACCCCAGCCCTTGTGGGTATTTGGGAAGTGAATGAGCAGATGGAAGATTCTCTCTCTCTCCCTTTCTCTCCTCTCATTCTGTGTTGCTCTTTCAAATAGATGGAGAGATAGAGAGATATAGATACATAGAAATAGATATATAGATAAATTTTGCAAAAAGAGGGGTATGTAGAAATCCTGATTGGTATTTGTGGCTCTGTCATTTTATCCTTGCAGTTCTGTCAAGTTTAGTTTCATTATTTTTAGAGCGCTTTATTACAGAATATCAAATGTTTAGATTATTGTGATCTCTTTGGGAATTATCCTCTTTTTCATTATGAAATTACCCTTAATCCCAGGTAATATAATTTTCTTATCTACTATATCTATTATTTATTTAGCCATCCAAACACTATAGGTTAACGTTCCAAGGGTATATATTTTCATATCCTTTTATTACAAGCTATTGTCTTCATGTCTAAATCAATTTTTAGGCAGCATTTGCTTCGTGTTGCCTATTTATTCACTATTTTATTATTTTTAATTAGATCCTTTACTGTGATTATTAATATGTCTCAATGTAAATCCCCCACTTGCTATTTCCTACTTGCTAATATCTTCTATGAATTACCTGAGTATTTTTCATGATTGCATTTAATCTACTTTGCTAAGTTATCCCCTGATAGTTTAAAAAATTATTGTTATGCTCTATTCACTCTTTGTTGTGAATCTTTATTCTGTATGATAGAACTATGATTATATTAACATGTTGATGCTTTTCTCTTGTTAACTCTTGTTTTGTTTGAGTAGTATCTGCATTGAAAATGGACAGGAAAGAGATCACTCCCTTTCTGATCCTACAAACAATAGAACAGTTGAAGGTATAGCATGGCTTCTTTTGTCCATCTATAGTAAAATACAAGAAGAAAGTAACAATGGGGGAATTTGTAATGGAAAATGAAGGAAAACTTCAATATTCAGAAATTTTTCAGACTGACAATTTTGGAAAGGCATGTTTTGACCACAAGGTGGGTGATCAGGTAAATGTTTGATGTTGTAGCTACATTGAAGCCAGGTGCTATTCATCAAAATAATGACAGATGGGGCCTAAAGGCATTTCTGAGATCTCCCTGACTGCCTCACCAGGTCCTTGAAAGCAGAATGGTTTTAAGGGAAGGATTTAGGTTGCTTGTGGGATCTGGGGACTCAATTCCCAGTGCCTAGCAAGTCTCTTCTTCCAGAATTCCTGTCCCACTGCTTGACTGACTCAGTTATTGCTAGAACAGGTCCAGCACATCTTGGTTCTCTGCTCTGAAAGACAAACACAGAAAACATTGAAGTGTTCCCAGGATGGTACCTCTGCAAGTGTGCAGGGAGCAAGAACTGTGGAGGCATTGTGAAATGCCTTTAGATTCCAAAGGATGCCTCAGATCCTCAGGACCAAACAGAGATCTGCCACAGGGATGAGAGGCGCTGCTGAGACCACACCACATAATGTTCAGCAAAATTGTAGAATCAGCACCATTACAGAGATCTCCCACGAGGACAATGTTTTCTAGATCTGTAGGGATAAGGCCATCCTTGAGATCTCAGACTCTAGACCAAATGCAGATTGAAAAAGCCACTGGTATCCAACTCTAATATATGGGAACTGCTACGTGGTATATACAACCAGGAAAGCCATGGTAGATGGGTTGCCTGGAGCACTGAGGGCTCAAACCTGGGAGCAGTAGATCCAAAAAGGTGGTTCATGGAGTCAACAATTACAGTCAATTCTTGAGACTTGATGTTGTTTGCTCTGTAAGGTATTGGACTTAACTTAGAACCTCTTAGTCCATTATTCTTGCTTGGTTTTTCCTTTTGGAATAAGAATGTCTGTCCCATGTTGATCTCACTGTATTTTGGAAATACATAAGCTGTGTGATATCATAGAGTCACAGTTTAGAGAACAATTTGCCTCAGGATGAATCATACCTTGAGTCTCAATTATGTCTTCCTTCAATGAGACTATAGACTTACTTCTGGGTTAAGAAGTGGCTTTGGAGTATTGGAAAGAAACTTTGTATATGAGAATGATACAAATGGGGGGGGGGCAGAAATTGAAGGGCATGGTTTATATGTTTGTATTTCACCCAAAATTTATGTTGAAACAGTATTGACCATCTTTAGGAGGTGGTTAGGTCACACAATTTCATCTCTCATGAATTGATTAGTGTCTTTTAAAATGGCTGGTAGAAACTAGCTCAGCCATTTTATCCTTTAGCTCCATTTGCTGTGTGAGAACAGAGCATTTGTCCCTGGAGGCACACACCAAAAGTTATCACTGTGGAAGTAGATATTGGGCCTCTCACTAGACCTGCTGCTACCTTGATCTTGTACTTTCAGCTTCTAGAAGACAGAGGAATAACTTAAATAAATCTCCAGTATTAGCTATTCTGTTATTAAAGTATACAAATGGACAATGACAGATCTATGCTGTAAAATATTTTATATCTTCCCATGAAATCTGAATGGAATAAGTTTTTAATAAGAAATTGTTGAAGGTAAAATATGTTTTGGCAAGACTCAGAAACTTTTAGTCATATTTCCATTAATAGAATATGTATGTAAATTCTCATTAATCTAACCCCAGAATTGACAACTCTGATTCAGACTAAGCAGTTATAAAATAATCTCGATCTAAAGACAGCCATGACTAAAAATTAAATATGCCCAAGCAGATGCAAATTTAGATATAAATTTGCAGCTTAGTACATATTTATTTCCAAATATAACTTGTCATTAAGTTATCTGATTAATAGTAATTAAGGGTGTGTTAAAGTTGTTCATACCTACATTTGGTGTAGCTGTCGAGTGAATCATAACCTCACCCACCCCCAGGACACTGCTGACTCCCTGCTGTCACTAACTACAGGTGAAAACATCATGAGCAGGGGGAATACTCTAGGCCTCCTGAGCAACAGCTTTAGTTTGGTAGAATCACTCTCACAACAACTCCCATACGTAGCTTCAGGCATGGAAAAAATTAACTGAAGTTACTTTCAGCTTTACAGGGATAATATGTCAAAATACAATACATTTCAAAAGTTCTTGACTGTGGCATCCTAAATGAGAACATTGCCACCTATAAACTCTTATAGCATAAATTTGATATTAGTAATGAAAATACTTATACATTCCCCATTATTAAATGCAGTCATTAAATTAATTTCAGAGGAAAAGTTGGTATGTTATTATAGAACATTTTATATTAGTATTAAATAAAAAGTCAGAAATTTATGACATACTATTTTTCATTATTAAATTATGATTATTTTGTGGTCAGATAAAAAAAGGTTGTGATTAATAGAGTAAAATGTACAGAAAACAATAATGAATTCTGATGTCAGGTTAAATGAGTGAACTTGCATAAGATAGAAGGAATGTAAAATAAGAAAATAATAGATTTGCTAATGTGAGTAAATTATTTTTAATTCCTTACAAACAAATATATATTTAAGAGACATTCCAAGATGGTGGAATAGGGAGGGACTTTACTGCTCTAGGTTAGGGGAGGACAGCTTTAAAAAAGTAGAGAGCGTGTGATCTCAGGGAAGACATAGGGAAAAAACTGCAGTGGAAATTCTACAGAAGGAAGAGGGATGCTGTGGATCTACGAGGAAGGTGCGGATGTGCAGCATGAGCACAGACACAACACTGGACCCCAGAAGCTGAGAGACTGAGCCAGCTTTGGAGACTGCGGTGAGACCAGACTGCAGTAGCCTGTGCCATTGGCGATAAAACTGCAGAGAGAGCGTGCAGTGAGCCCAGCTTGGAGCTCAGGGGGAAAAGGGTACCTGCCAGCGTAGCTGAAAAAAAAAAGAGGCATTTCTTTCTCCCTGTTTCCCTCACAATGGCACCCTGGCAATTGGATGAGAGAGGACAGATGGCATTTTGGACTGATGCAACAGCTGTGTAAGCTTGTATCCATATACTCAGAGACCAGCTGAGAAGAGATGCCATAGTTTGCCTATGAGGACTGTCAGGGGGCTGAGCACTTACGTAGGTCTGTGGGGTGCCCCAAGACTCCCAACACATCACAGGCAATGGGGCCCAAACTGCTGAGGCAGAGAACTTATAGGCAGCGGGCTCTGGGAGCATCTCTGGATCTGTAGACAGGAAAGACTAGCAAGGCAATGCCAATCATTGAAACTCAGTGACTATGGGAGCTGAGACTATGGGAACACTGACTGCACAAGAGGGCACAGGCTGTAGCTGGATCTCTAGGCAATCAATGCAAGCAGCTCCATAGCCTCAGAGCTCTCTGATTTCTGAGGGTTGGGATCTGCAATCAACCTTAGGACTTCACAGAACCTTGGTGTGGTTTTTATGGAAGTGCAGATGAGTAATGCACCCACTTTGGGATAACACCCAGGCATTGATCACCTTGGAAGAGAGGAGGTGACAATGTGACTATTTCTTTCAACAGAGCTGATCAAACCCTCTCATCTGATTAAAAAAAAAAAAAAGAGGAAATCTACCATGCCCAACTTAGGTTTCACTCTGGATACTTACCCAGAGACACTGACCAGAGTTCCATGGCCTCAGCCAGCACACACCTCTGGGTATTAGTCAAAAGCAAACACTCTGATAAGCCATAGAGGCGTAGTCCAAAGACAAAACCATCAGAGGAAAGAAACCAACAACTATCACTACAAATGCAAAAAATAAATGCAGAAATTTAAGAAACAAGAATAAGGAAGACAACATTATGCCCCCAAAGGAACACAACAGCACTTAAATTTTAAAATGTGAAGATGAAGAGATTGATGAAATACCTGAAATGGAATTTGAAAGATTAGTCATAGTATTACTCAGAAGTAATCAGAAGCAAAACTGAATTAAATAATCTGAATTAAATCTTAAAGAAATGAATATATAACATGAATGGAAATTTTCCCATGAAATTGAGATTTTAAAGGGAAATGAAGAATTTAATGGATCAAATGGAAGTTATGGTAGAAAGCTTTAACAACAGATCTGATGATGCAGAAGAAAGAATATCCAAGCAAGAAGACATATCTTCAGAAATTTTACAGTCAGAATAAAAGTAACAGAGAAGAAGAAATTAGAAAAACTAAAAAACAGTATTTGAGATTTATGAGATGCTATCAAACAACCCAATACATGAGTTGTAGGATTTCCTGAAGGTGTAGAAAAGAGAGAATGGATTAGAGGGCCTATGTAGTGAAATAATTACAGAAAACTTCCCCAATTTGGTGAAAGAAAGGGACATACTAGTACAGGAAGCACATAGAACTTCTAATGCACATGAACAGAAAAGATCTTCACCATGACACATCATAGTCAAACTTTTAACAGTAAAGCATAAAAAAACTAAAATGTGCATAAGAGAAATGCCAGATTACTTTCAGAAGATCTCCAATTAGACTCACATCTGACTTCTCTTCAGAAATTCTAAAGGCTGTAGGAGAATGGTGAGACATAGTCAAGTCTCAAGACAAACAAACAAACAAACAAACAAAAAAAACCAGTCAACTCAGAATACTGAACCTTGCAAAGCTCTCATTTATGAATGAAGGTGGAATAAAGACCTTCCATAACAAACAGAAATTCAAAGAATTCGTCGCCTCTTGTCCACCTTACAGAAGATGCTGAAGGATGTGCTATACATAGAAACACAGAAATATAATCATCACTACAAAAGAATGTATAGGCAGAAAATCTCCCAGTAAAAGCCCAAAGGAAATCCAAAGTAAAAAATAGGATTATATGAGAAAATGGCAGAGACAAGTCGTTAATTACCAATAGTCACTTTAAATTTAAAGGACCTAAACTCTCTAGTTAAAAGATACAGAGGGGGCCAGCACTGTGGCAAATTGGGTTAACGCCCTGGCACGAAGTGCCGGCATCCCATATGGGCACCAGTTCAAGACTCAGCTGTTCCACTTCCAAACCAGTGCTCTGCTATGGCCTGGGAAAGCAGTAGAAGATGGCCCAAGTCCTTGGGCCTCTGAACCCACATGGGAGACCTGGAAGAAACTCCTGGCTCCTGGCTTCAGACCAGCACAGCTCCAGCCATTGTGGCCATCAGGGGAGTGAACCAGTGGATGGAAGACCTCTCTCTCTCTCTCTCTCTCTCTCTCTCTGTAACTCTTACTTTCAAATTAATAAATAGATCTTTTTGAAAAAAAAAAGCTACAGATTGGCTGAACGAATTATAAAACAAGATCTATCTATTCATTGCCTACAAGAAACACATCTCGCCAACCAAGATACCTACAGACTGAAAGTGAAAGGATGGAAAAAGATATTCCATGCTAATGGAAACCAAAAAACAGGAGTAGCCATCATAACATCAGACAAAATAGACATTAACACAAAAACTTTTAAAGGAGACAAAGAAGGCCACTATATAATGAATAAGGGACAAATTCAACAAGAACATGTGACTATAATAAATGTATATGCACCCAATTCCAGGGTATCTGGCTATTTAAAAAGAATATTAATGGATCCAAAGGAAGACATGGAATCCAATACAATATTAATTGGAGACTTTAACACCACACTTTCAGCAATGGACAGATCACTTAAAAGAAAATGAACAAAGAAACAACAGAGCTAATCAAAACTATGCATGTTTAAGAGTAGACTCTATGTCAATGTTAAGAACAAAGCTTATCAACCACTGCTTACAGAAACAGGCGGCTGAAGTAAGAAATGAAATGTTACTATTTAAAGATTTATTTATTTATTCAAAAGACAGAGATTCGGGAGATGGAGGCAAAGATAGAAAGGCAGAGACAGAGACACACAGAGACATAAAGAGAGGTAGAGGAAATTTCTCTCCCACTTTTTCTCTCCAAATGACAGCAACAACCAGGGCTGAGCAGGGCTGAAGTCAGGAAACAAGAACTCCATCCAGGGCCACAAGCACTTGGACCATCATTCCTGGCCTTCCAAGATGCATTAGCAAGAAGATGGACCTGATAAAGCAAATTACATCTGCACTCCCATATGGGATGCCTGCATCAGAAGCCATTGCTCAACCCTCTATGCCATAACTTCAGTCCCTGGAATATTACTTCAAATTAAATGTAGAAAAAAAAGTTAATGAAGGGCCCAAGATGGCCGTATAGCAACAGGATGTTCCGAGTCATGCAGGGCAAAATAGTTAGTAAGTAGAGGGGATACAAGCCAGCAACAGAGGTGTAAGAAGTTCAGGAAGAGAAGTACAGGAGTCCAGCAGCCTGGGAAGATTCACAAGGAGGGAGCAAAGAGGAAAGGGTAGTGGTGGAGGCACAGTGCATGCATAGCGAAGATGCAGCGGAGACACTGAATGGGGAGACTGACGCCACTTCTTCCCCAAACCAGAAAACAGGATGAGACTTCAGGAGTCCCCAGAGCTGTGGATTGCAGTGGGTATGGGGAGCTTGTTGAACTGCATTTAAAGCTCCAATATGGAAGAAGGAGAAATTATAGGGGAACAAGCAGAGAGGTCAGGCACGCCCTGGTCCATCTATGTCTCTCTCCTTCCCCACATTGGACCGATAGCTGGCAAGGAGAAGACATATTGATTGCTTACATTTTTGAGCATAAGCAGAGGGCTGCCGCATTTACCTCTTATGCACAAGCCCATCTATTGCAGGGGACACCTCACAATAACCCCTGCCAGGGAACGAGGATCACAACATTTCAGACTGATTTCCAACCCACCACACAAGCTGTAGAACAAAGAAAGTATAGTCCTAAACATTAAAAACCAGATCTCATTTCATGCACAGGTGAGAAGCAAGGCTAGCCCCAGTAGGTGGGGTTAGCGCACCCAGGCTCTGGTACCTGCCTCCATCATGATCTAGAAGTAAACAGGGCTCCAGGAGGCGGGGCTGCATGCTCCCACTTGCAAAGCACTGAGACATAGTAGCCCATTGTAGAGGGAAATGGCACAATAGGCACAAAGTCACAAATTAAAGACAAAAGCAACCAGAAATGCTGAAAAACAAATGAAAAGTCCTGAATAAGAACAAGAATGACTCTATGAACTCCCCAGTGGAACACTACAACTCTGTGATAACAGAAGCTGAAAAGAGATAAAGGAAATTCGAAAAACAGAATTTAGAAAACCAATAGATTTCTTAGAAGCAATTGGAAACAAATTCATGATCCAAATGAAACGTGCTTTCAAGAAATTGAGATACTAAAAAAAAGCCAGAATGAAATTCTAGAAATGAAGAATTCAATAGATCAAATAAAAAATGCAGTGGAAAGTCTTAACAACAGAATAGATGAGACCAAAGAAAGAATATCAGAATAGAAGATAAATGTCTGAAAATTTCAGATCAAATAAACTTTAAGACCAAATAAAAGAAGAAATTAGCAAATTAAAAATCACACTGGGAGATTTACAAGATTCTATCTAATGACCCAATTTATGGATCCCAGAAGTTCTGGGAGGTATGGAAAGAGAAAAAGGATTAGAAGGCCTTCTTAATGAAGTATTATTAGAGAACTTTCCCAATATAGAGAAAGAAACATTCAAGTACAAGAAGTATACAGAATTCCCAATAGAAACAAGACAAGTATTTCACCATGACACATGATAGCAAAACAGTGAAACACAAAGAACATATCTTAAAATGTATATGAAAGAGACAACAAATCACGTTCAGAGGAAACCCAATTAGACTCTTCTGGACTTCTCATCACAAACCCTACAGGCAAGGAGACAATGGTAAGACATATTCCAAGTCCTAAGACAAAAAAACTATCAACCCAGAATATTGTGCCTTGAAAAACACTCATTTATGAATGAAAGAGAAATAAGGATCTTCCACAACAAGCAGAAATTGAAAGGATTAGTAACTACTAACCAGCCCTACAAGAGATTTTCAAGGATGTGCTACACACAGAAACGCAGAGACAGGAACATCACTACAGAAGAAAATGAATGCAGAAAATGACTCAGCAAAAGTACAAATGAAATCCAAAATACATAAACAAGAGTATTTACAGAAACGTGGCAGGGCGAAGTTGATACTTAACAATAGTCAAACTGAATATAAATGGTCTCAACTCTCCACTTAAAATACACAGACTGGCTAATGGATTAAAAAACAATACCCATATATTTGCTGCCTACACAGAAACACATCATAAAAAAAAAGATGCAATGCTGCTGAAAGTGAATGGATGGAAAAAGATAATCCATGTTAAGAAACCAAAAAAGAGCTGGTATAGATATCCCAATATCAGACAAAATATACTTTAACACAAAAACTATTAAAAGAGAAAAAGAGGGACACTATATAATGATTAAAGGATCAATTCAACAGGAAGATGTGACTACTATGAATGTATATGCACCCAATTCCAAGGCACCTGGCTATTTAAAATAATTGTTAGAGGATTTAAATGGAGATATAGACTCAAATACAATAGTAATGGGGGATTCCATTACCACACTTTCAGCAAAGGACAGATCAACTGGACAGAAAATCAACAAGGAAACAACAGAGTTCATAGACACCATAGACCAAATAGACCTAGCAGATATCTACAGAGCCTTCCACACTACAGCCACAGAGTACACATTTTTCTCTCCAGCACATGGAGCTTTCTCTAGCATTGACCATATGCTAGGCCATAAAGTGAAGAGTCAGCAAATTCAAAAATATCGAAATCATATCATGTCATGTATCTTCTCAGACCACAATGCAATGAAGCTTGAAATCAACAACTCAAGGATCTCTACATCATAAGCAAACATGTAGAGAATGAAAAACATGCTTATGAATGAACAGTGAATCACAGAAGAAATCAAAAGAGAAATCAAAAACTTCTGTAAACAAATGAAGACAACAATACAAAATATCAAATTTTTTGGGATACAGGAAAAGCAGTGTTAACAGGACAGTTTATAGCATTTGGTGCCTACATCAAGAAATTGGAAAGGCACCAAAAAAATGAACTATCTTTGCACCTCAAGAATCTAGAAAAACAACAGCAAACCAAACCCAAAACTAGTAGAGAAAAAGAAATAATTAAAATTAGAGAATAAAGCAACAAAACTTAAAGCAAAAAATACAAAATATCAGCAAAATGAAAAGCTGGTATTTTGAAAAAATTAAAAGAATCATCAGAAACCACTACCAAGAGCTGTATGCCAACAAATAGGGAAACCTATAAGAAATGGAGAGATCCCTGGACACATAAAACCTACTTAAACTGAGCCATGAAGACACAGAAAACCTAAACAGACCCATAACCAAGACAGAAATTGAATCAGTAATAAAGGCTCTCCCAACAAAGAAGAGTCCAGGACCAGATGGCTTCAATTCTGATTTCTACCAAAAATTAAAAAAGAGCTAACTCCAAATCTTCTCATGTTATTCAAAACAATTTAAAAGGAGAGAATCATCTGAAATTCTTTCTATGAAGCCAGCATCACCTTCATCCCTTAACCCAGAAATGATGCAAAAAAGAAAGAGAATGACAGAACAATTTCCCTGATAAACACAGATACATAAACCCTGAACAAAATTCTGGCCAATTGAAGCCAACAACACATCAGAAAGATCATTCTCTGGGATCAAGTGGGATTTACATATACATATACATATACATCACATTAACTAATTGCAGAACAAAAAACATATGATTATCTTAAGGATGCAAAGAAAGCATTTGACAAACTACAACACCCTTTCATGATGAAAACACTAAGCAAATCTGGTTTAGAAAGAGTATTCCTCAACACAGTCAAGGCAATTTATGATAAACCCACGGCAAGAATCCTAGTGAATGGGGAAAAGTTGGAAGCATTCCCACTGAGATTGGGTACCACGCAGGGATGTCCAGTCTCACATTGCTATTCAATACAGTCCTGGAAATTTTAGTCAGAGCCATTAGGCAAGAAAAAAATTGAAAGGATACAAATTGGGAAGGAGGAAGTCAAATTAGCCCTATTTACAGAAGACATGGTTCTACATATAGGGGAATCATAAAGACTCCACTAAGAGACAATTGGAACTCATAGAAGAGTTTGGTAACATAGCAGGATATAAAGTCAATACACAAAAATCAATAGCCTTTGTATACATAGACAATGCCACGGCTGAGAAAGACTTCTAAGATCAATACCATTCACAATAGCTACAAAAAATCAAATATGCTGCAATAAATTTAACCAAGGATGTCAAAGATCTCCACAATGAGAATTACAAAACATTAAAGAAGGAAATAAAGAAGATACAAAGAAGAAAAAAATCTTCCATATTCATGGATCAGAAGAATCAGTATCATCCAAATGTTCATTCCTCCAAAAGCGATTTACAGATTCAATGCTATACCAATCAAAATACCAAAGGCATTCTTCTCAAATCTAGAAAAAATGATGCTGAATTTCATATAGGTACATGAAACCTCGAATAGGTAAAGCAAACTTATACAACAAAAACAAAGCTGGAGTCAAGGCAACATCAGATTTCAAGATATACTGCAAGGCAGTTATAATCAAAACAGCCTGGTACTGGTACAAAAATAGATGGATAGACCAATGGAACAGAATAGAAACTCCAGAAATCAATACAAACGTCTACAACCAATTTATATTAGACCAAGCTGAAACCAATCCCAGGAGCAAGGACAGTCTCTACAACAGATGGTGCTGAGAAAACTGAATTTCAACATTCAGAATTATGAAGCAAGATCTGTCTTAACACCTTACATAAAAATCCACTCAACATGGATTAACAATCTGAATCTATGACTGGACACCATCAGATTTATTGAGAACACTGGGGAAAATCTGCACACCATTGGCATAGGCAAAGAGTTCTTGGGAAAAAACTCAGAGGCACAGGAAGTCGAAGTCAAAATTAACAAATGGAATTACTTCAAAGTGGGAAGCTTCTCTAGAGCAACAGAAACAGGAAATTGAAAAGGCAATTGACAGAATATGAGAAAATATTTGCAAAAAGAATTAACAACCAGAATCTACAATGAGATCAAGAAACTGCACAATAACAAAACAAACAATCCAGTTAAGAGATGGGCAAAGGACTTAAACAGATATTTTTCAAAAGAGGAAATCCAAATGGCCAATAGACACATGAAAAAATGTTTAGGATCACTAGCTGTCAAGGAAATGTAAATCAAAACCACAGTGAGGTTTCACCTCACTCCAGTTAGAATGGCTTTCATACAGAAATCAGCAAACAACAAATGCTGGAGAGGATATGGGGGAAAAGGTACTTGAATCCACTGTTGGTGGGAATGTAAACTAGTAAAGCCACTATGGAAGACAGTATGGACATACATCAGAAATCTAAATATAGACCTACCATACGAATCAGCCATTCTACTCCTGGGAATTTATCCAAGGGAAATGAAATCAGTAAAGAAAAGAGCAATCTGCATACTTCTATGTTTACTGCAGCTCAATTCACAATAGCTAAGACATGGAAGCGACCTAAATGCACATCAACCCAAGACTGGATAAAGAAATTATGGGACATGGACACTATGGAATACTACACAGTGGTAAAAAATATATATAAAATCCGATCATTTGTAACAAAATGGATCAATGTGGAAAACATCATACTTAGTAAATAAGCCAGTCCCAAAGGGACAGATATCATGTTTTCCCTGATCTGTGAGAACTAATATAGCACCTAAAATGAAAGCTGTAGAAGTGAAATTAACACTTTGAGAGCAATGACGTGAATAGCCCTTGTTTTGACTGTCGAGCTTCAGGTTTTTTTTCTCTTCATACCATGTGTTGATCTCTTTACTTAATAGAGTTAATCATATGTATATAAAATCAGTTGAAAATAGATCTCAGTAAAAAATAAGAGGGAGAATGGGAGGGGGGAGGAAATTCGTAACTGTAAAACTGTATAGTTCTGCATACTGTCCTACAGACTTTTAAGGGTACAGTTTAAAAACTTGTCATAGGACTCCAAATCCATTAAAATTGGTGGTAAAAATGCCATCTTAACTGTTAAAGTGATCATATTGAGTGTTAAAGTGACCATATAGATAGGAGTAAGAGTTAAAGGCACCATATCAATAAGATCAAGTGCCTGGTAATAATAATAGAATTTAAAAAGGAGGGAATGTCCACATGGGAAGTAGTCTGTACAGCAGACTCATAGAATGGCAATCTCATTAAGTAACACTATATCCTCAGAATCAGCTCTTAAGTCATTCAGATATGGCTGATAGGCCCATGAGAGCATTTCAGACATGGAAAGCCAAGATACTGTGGCAAAAAATATCCTACACAGAGGATCTCTGTGAGTGAAACCCCAGTGGGAAGACGGGGTTATCAAAGAAGGATATACTTTTCTCTGAAGTGAGGAAAGAACTTCCACTTTGCTTATGGCTTTGTCTAAATACTGAAGGAGTTTGTTGTCACAAAAGTCTTCCATTCCCTTGGCAGCTCATGGCAAGAACCTCAGGTGATCAATGATATCATAAATAAGAGTGTTGATTGTTAAATTAACAACAAAAGTCATTGTGCACTTACTCCCCATGTGGGACCTCTGTCCTTAATGAGTTGTACTATGAAAATTAACTGCAAAACTTGTTCTCAAACAGTACTGTATACATTATGTATGTGTGTGGGTGCAAACTGTTGAAACCGTTACTAAGTATAGAGTTGGAATTCTGCATACAAAGCCAATTAAAAAGGAATTTTAATGAAGAGTGGGATGGGAGAGGGAGGAGGACGCAGGATGGGAGTAGGGGTGGGTATGTGGGTATTGGGGGAAGAATCACTATATTCCTAAAGTTGCACCTATGAAATTTGCATCCTCTAAATAAAAGCTTAAAATAAATAAATAAATAAATAAATAAATAAATGGTATTCCTGTCTCACTTGAAGGAAACATCAGCATCAGGACAGCAGCAATTGTCTAAAAAAAAAAGAATGGCCTTAGATTGTCAAGCTAGATCGAGAGGAAAGGAACACTCCCTTCCATGCAACAGAGGGCCAAAACAACACACACACACACACACACATTCACAAATACATGCAAATCTGTATACACACACAAATGCACATACACAAGAAGGTAGTGAAAAATGTTCATAAGAAACAAAATGAAGAGACAAATTTACTTTGGTATAAAGAAATTTTGACATCCATGCATACAAGAAGTTCATAAAAATGCATATTATGTAAAACTTTTGAATAGATGTCAAATTTTTGCACCAAAATAGTCATCACTTGACCATATTTTGAATCTCTCTCATATTTGTATATATCTATAGAGTATATATGTATTTTTAAGAGAAAAATAAGTATTTAATCACTAAACTAATGGTTTTAGATATCTAAAATAAACATATTTTTAAATGATCATTATTAAATTATTAAATTTCACACAAACATAGAGAGATAGAGACAGAGAGAGACAGAGACAGAAACAGACATGGCATAGCCTAGGATAATAAAATGATTTATTTTCCAATTATGATCAGATATCCTAACTGAAGATTCTTTGACAAACCTTTGAGAACACAATATAACTAAGAAAGCATTATATAATTTAGCAAAATTTACTCCACTAAGAAACTCCATTTGTATTGATGCCTTCTGTCTAAATAATTTAAGTATCTTTAGTAGGACAGTTGATTTTATGTGTATTTATGTGTGTATCTGTTTGTAAAATCTGACAAACTTTTATATTCAAAAAGTACCTAAAATATTCCAATCTACCCCTTTTCTTTTATCACATTGAAATTCTCAGATCTTCTGTTCCTAAGGAAATTATTCTTTTGAACTCAATAATACATATACATATTTCTATTAAAATCCTTCTGAGTTGTAAAACAAGGTTAAGGTCAGAATTCTTAGCAGCCGCTAAGGACATACATTTCAATTCAGTTTTTTCCTTCACCATGTTAAGCAGTTTCCTAGAAATACTAAAATTATATTGGGCCCGTAACGTATATGATGAGTAAATGTGAACCTTAGAAATCATTTCATGCATATTTATTTAGTTTTCAGGTGAATCATAAATTTTGTTTTTATCGAGAAATTTAAGAAATGATGTTTCTAAGCCCTCTTAGATGTATACACTATCATCCATCAAGTCAACCTCACAAGGCAAGCAGAACATTTCCTAAGTGTCAGCTCTTGTTTGGTACATACAAACTAAATGGCTATTTCAATCAGCAAATATTTTGACTGCCTACTGCCTTCTGCCTTCTAAGCATTTTGACTGAGTACACATCAATGAAGGTTTTCATATGTGAAAACAGGAATTTTGGGGGCCAGCCCTGTGGAATTATTATATCATAACTTGACCATATAGGAACTGCTTTCCCTTTTAGGTCTTCTAAATACATTAATTTAATCATTAAGTAGCCACTGAAGATAATTCTAAAGGTGATTCCAAGATAGCTGTGTAATCAGATATAAATTGTTCAGACTTTCCATAGTTCCATCACTTTATTAATATAAGTATTCCAAAGAGTTGTTCAGAAAAGTAGCTAGAAGAGCATCTAGCATTTGATAATGTTACCATTATTTATTATTGATATTAACATATAAGAATTATCTATTTGTAAACTGCTGTTAAAGTAGTTTAGTAGTATAGTAGAGAGCTAGGTGAGCTCATAGAAGTGATACCAAACAAGAAGCAAGGTAGATGGGAGATGGGATATGGTGGTGAGAGAGAGGGATTCCCAGAAGTGGAAACTTATGAGATAAACATCAAATATAACAAGAAGTTAGTAAACTAAAGGTAAGGATGGGTGGAAGAATTTAAAAAAGAAGATGCAGGGGCCAAGACTGTGGCACAGTAGGCTAAGCCTCTGCCTGCAGTACAGGCATCCCAAAAGGTGCAGGTTCGTGTTCCACTGCTCCTCTTCTGATCTATCTCTGAGCTAATGGCCTTGAAAAGTAGTGGAGGATGACCCAAGTGCTTGGGCCCCCACACCCATGTGGAAGACCTGGAAGGAACTCCAGCTTCCTCTAATGCACCTGGGAAGAATGACCCAAGTACTTGGGCTCCTGTCACCCATGTGGAAGACCCAGATGGAGTTTTAGGCTCCTGGCTTCAGCCTAGCCTAGCTCTGGCTATTGTGGTCATTCAGCTAATGAACCAGTGGTCGGAAGATCTCTTTGTTTTGCTTTTGCTTTTGCTTTTGCTTTTTGCTTTTGCTTTCTCTCTCTCTCACTCTCTCCCCCTCCCTCCTTCCCTCCCTCCCTCTCTCTCAACACTGCTTTCTAATAAATAAACACATCTTTCAAAAAGATGAGGTCTGCCATTAAGGAACACAATTGTCTGCATTCCCTATTGCTTAAATTTCATTAATGAAGAAAAATTAAACTCATATAACAGGGAAAGGGACTGAAAATCAAACATGACACTTAGACCTAGAGAACTCTGTCCCAGACCATTATTTATTGGTTCAGCCTATTTATCTCCCTTAAAAATTACTTACTACTAAATTGCCCATGTTCATCATTTTGTCTTCCCTAGGAAGAAGCGTATGCAAATTCTGGATCTCACTGGGTTATAGAGCACCCAATTCCAAGGATGCCTCTGTGTACATACATACACTTGTATGTTTTTTTTTTTCCTGTTTCTCTACTTCCAATTTATTTCAGCAGCTAAGACCCAAACTTTCAGAGTGAGGAGTAAGCAATTCCCTTCAACCCTGCAACAGCATTGTAAGGTTCATCAATCAACTCCATAAAGTACACAAAGGAGTTTCTGCTCTGCAATTGCACTCGTGAAGTGACAGTATTCATTTTTGATTATTATAAGAGTCAAATAACTTGAGTAGTGATAACTGATAAAATCATATATGTTAAATAAGTGTTTAGAAGGACTGGCAATAATTTTGAAATAATAAAAACGTCCAAACATATGACACTCTTGCAAAAGGTATATCTCAAGCTATTTATTTGGGGAGCTTGTAGAGTATTTCCTTATACCTCTATAAACAAAATGCCCATTAATAAGAGATCTTCCTCTATCAATATAAGAAGAATTCTAAAACAAGTTATGGGATTCAATGGAAAATCCACTAACATCTTTAGAATAAACCTTGTCCTAATTTACTTGCTTTCTTCCTCACGTTCTCATAATTGCCTCACCCAACAACATTTTTTGTTTCAGCTAAGAGTGATATATAAGCCTGAGTTCAAAGACATCCCTTTGAGAGTCACTAAGTTCTCTGGATTTTTCCTATGTAGTCATGAAGTTGACATCTTATTATACTTCTATTCATTTTCCTCTTGTTAATCTGTCTTTTTTGAAGGGTATACAGAGAAGAATTCAGGAAGAACAGGGAAAGTTATTTTTCTTCTTTTATAAGTACCATAATCAAATTAACAAATTTAACTTTCACAACACCCTTAAGCAGCAAATATTTTCGTTTCACAGGTTAGGAAATGGGCACATAGAGATTAAGTAATTACCCCAGACCACATATTTAATAAGTGACAGACTAATATAACCTGGAAGTTACTACTATTGGGCAAAACACTGTATTTTTAAAAGGTAAAAGAAACATTCAGAAAGAACTGGATATGATGACAACAATATTACATTAGGAACTCATATTTGAAATGGAGCTAAAACCTTGTAGAAGGAATTACTAAAGTACATCATAACTGACTTCAGATTCTTTGAATAGCTCTCTTGGAAAAATGGCTGCATTTGTTTCTATGGTTTCCAGGGGGAACACTGGGACACAAATGGTTATATTTTAACACATTTTTTTAAAAAAAGATTTTATAATGTAATAGCTACTTAAAATGATTCTTGGTTAATGATAGATACAATTGCAGAATTACAGACTTAAAGAGGGTAAAATACAGGTAAATGCATCTACAATAATAAATGGTGATATTTGTAGTATTTTAAATGGCTTTGAATATGTATAATTGCCCTTCATATCCGCAAAATATGCAATGATTTGTGGCCATCCATTATGGATTTGAAATCTTGATACCAATAGGCACTCTATTTCAAAAGGGACATTATGTGCTCAAAAAGCCAATTAGCACCCTGTAAGTGTAACATTTGCATATATCTACATCTAATTTTACTTGATGTACTTTCAGTTCAGCTAATAAAGACAGAAAATATATGCTCTCTTTTTATTCCTTAAAAAAAATATTACCAGGCAGCACATTCCTTATTTTATTTCATACTTCATGCTAATTGAATTCACATCAAATTATTGCCTTAAAAGAAATAAACAAAAATTCTATTCATTTAATTGTGAAATGTATTTCTTCTATCAATGCATTATTTTCTACCCTCTGAGATAAATCATTAAAAATAATACTATTGTGGTTAGCCACCCAATTTGGGGACTAGTTTGATTATCTATAGATTTATTCATTTTACTCCTTTGTTTCAGAGAGAACTTCTTACCTCAGACCTGTTGCAAAAAAGGAAAAGTAAATAAACTAATGGAATTTGGTTAAAAAAAGATAAAAAATTGCACATATTGAATATAGTTGTGTTCCTCTTAGTTTTAGGAGTATTGTTCAAATTCAAAAGGCAAAACAGATACAATTCCAGGCTATAGAAGTTCAAAAGCACTGGAAGGAAATTGAAAAAACATATAGATAATTATTATTAAACATATTTTAAGTAGCTTAAACTTCAAAGCAATACGACTTCATAAAGAGACAAATTTGTGGGTCCAGCAATCATTGAAAATTTGTTTCCATTTGAGAAAAACATTGAAGAAGCCATATTATTTTTATAGGTAGACATGAGAGGAATTGTATTTTTTGAAGAGGGAAACACTTTACTAATCATAATCTGATTACTGGAATTCCAGTTTATTCCTTGCAAACCTATATGAAATTTCTAGTGCTTTGGTTAAGAGCGTAAAATGGTTCTGATATACCTATCTGCCTGCATCTCATAGTATCTTGGTATTTTTTGTTGTGTTTTTTTTTTTTTCACTTTGTTTTGTTTGAAACACAGAGTTATAGAGATGAGGGGTAGAGAGAGAGAATACAAGTGAGAAAGCAAATGATCTTCCATTCATTTGTTCACTCTTCAAATGATAATATTGGCCAGGGCTGAGCCAGGCCATTTGCTGGCATTTGGGGAGTGAACCAGCAGATGGATTTTATCTGTCAATCTCTTTCTCTTTCTCTTTCTCTCTCTCATAAATAAAATTAAACAAAACTTTAAGAGATAGTTATTTAAAAGATAAAATATCAGATAAACTTATTTAAAAGATAAAATATCAGTTTTAATATATATTTAATAATATATTATAAAATATAAATAATATGCTTTACTAATATATTTAATAATATACATTATATAATATATATTTAATAATATATTATTAAAATATAGTTTTAATAATCTGTGACAATTTAAAATTTACTCTATATAATGAAATAAACACTTTTCATTTCATTATTGCTTATACCCCTTGCCTATATGCTAGCTGAAGTATGGTTTTTTATTTTTATTTGGTGAACTATTTATTTAGTGAAGCATTAAACCTTTGATTCTAATGTAAATTCAAATGTAATCTAAAAAATAAAAATAATTGCTTCCTTGATGATTCAGTGAAGTTATCTAATCAACTCAACTTTGCTGTTGATTTGTTTCACCTCAAAATTGAAACATAATAATGATAATGTCTAAAATGCATTAACAATTATTTTTAAGATTTATTCATTTATTTATTTGAAAGCAGAGTGACAGGGAAAGAGAAAGAGCTAGGGAAACAGAAAAATCTTCTATCTGCTGGTTCACTCCCTGGATGTCCACAATGGTTGGGACTAGTCGAGGTTAATGCCAGTAACAAAGAAATCCATGCAGGTTCCACACTCATGTGGCAAGCTTGCAAGTACTTGAGCTACTATGCATCGCTTCCCCAGATGCATTAGTAGAAAGCTTGATTTAAAGAAAAGGATGCAGAACTCAACCCAGCTCTCTGATATGGTGTATTATTCTGATTCAGCCATATTATTCCAATCTGTTATTCAGACCCTTGCTTAAACTGCTACACCACAATACCCTCCTTAGGTTTCAATTATTATTAACTCTACATTGACACTGACTATTTAACCAAATCCTCACAAAACTCCTGGAGATAGTTTGTTTTCCCCATTTGCAAACATAAAAGCAGAGATTACAACATCTTGAGTAGTTTGACCTCAAAACACACAGCTACCTTTTGTAGAATAAAATTACTACTAGCCAGTCTGATTTCATTACAATTGTGAACAACCTAGAAATGAATAAGGTTCCACTGGTTGGACATATACTAAATTCAGAAAAACAAAATCCTACCAATATAAAGTCTTTTAAATATAGGCTAAAATTAACACATATTGCAATCATCAATATTTGGTTTATATATCATAATTTTTAAAGTATATGCTAAATTTGTCACATATTAGATATTTTTCACCTTAGAATACTGAGGCAATGCTAAAGGAATGACCAATAAAGCAGATGTTCATCAACAGATGAATAAGCAAAATATAGTGTATTAAATGCTTATATAAAATGTACTTCATATAAAAGTCCATGTAAAAGTACACATATATAAAGACAGATATAAAAGCTCACATAAAATATGATTTATATAGTGAATATAAAATATGTTTTATATTAAATTTATATAAACATCTAATTATATATTTATATATAAACTTTATAATATAAATTATAATATAAGCTATAAATTTTCTATATTATAAGATTTATATATAATTATAAATGTATATATAATTTATATAGAATTCATGTATTGTATGCAAAGTATCCAGAATAGGCAAATTCTTAGACATAGAAAGAACGCAGGATGGGGATGGAGAGGAAAGCAGAGGGACTGCTTAATGGGTAAGGGATTTCATAAAAATTCATTAAAATGTTCTAGAACCAAATAGCAGATGGGATAACCCAACAATTTGAATGTACTGTGTGCCACTGAATTGCTCACTTTAAAATGTTAAAATGGTCAATTTTTTTAATGTGAACTTTACTGTAATAAAAGAATAATAAAAGAATAATCAGGCAGTACCTAGACTGATCTTGTTACTACTGAAAATATGATCATGCAATTCTCCATCAAGGTTGAAATAATACAAAGATGGTAATAATGTGAAAAATTTTCCACAAAAATAAATTTTCAAAAGGTCACAATATTAAATAGCTATTAAAAATTGAGACCTTTTTATTGTAGCTCATGATTTTATAATAGATGAGGCCAGAGAGAATAAAATGGACCAATGTATTTGTACTGAAAACAAGCAGCTGTTGTCATAATAACCAGGTGTGAATAGGAACAGTAACCTGGGGTTACTCTTGATGAATTAAATTTTATTCCTGAACCCACCTCAGTAAAAGAGTCTGGATTTATTGCCAACCTCACTAAATTCTATTAAAACATCAGCATTTCATGTTGATATAATTCTTGCTGATAATCTAATTGGAGAAATGCTATTCACGCTGGTCAGAGTTGATCATCTGGGCTGATTCCAGTTAGGAAGATGTATTTATTGTGATTATATCAAATTCCTTTGAGGAGCTGTTTGGCTATAAATGATGAAAAGGTAAATTAATCCCCTAATCTACATGTCTCTATAACTCCCTCCCATCATCCTTTGGCCTGTGAAATGGAAAGAATAAAATTCACAGAAAGTGCACCAAAGCACTCTACACCAGACAATGGCAGGAAAGCTATACTTGCATGGGTTTCTAGAAGCCCAAGGATCAAGGAAGTGGTAAAGAGGTTCTTAAAATATGAAAAAATAATTCAGAGAAGGAGATTAAAGGAAGAGTCACGATAGCATGCATTGAGATTAACTTGTATGAAAGGACTTTGACCAACAATATAGTATTCATATCGGGTGCTATTAGGTTATTAGCTTAAATGACACAAAATTGCAGTTATAGGATTTTTAAAAATATTTATTTATCTTTGTGTCTATCTATCTACCTACCTACCTATCTACCCATCTATCTACCTGAAAGAGTGAAAGAAAGAAAGAGAGACCAAGACAGGGAAGAAGGGAGAGGAGGAGAGAGAGGGAGAGGAGAAAAGAGGGAGAGGAAGAGGGAGAGGGAGAGGAGGAGGGAAAGAAAGAGAGAATGAACTAGTAAGCAAGAGCTGCCATCTGCTGGTTCACTCTCCAAATCTCTCAAACATCCAGGGTTGGGCAGGGTTGAAGTCAGAAGCTAGGAACCACATGTTAGTCTCCCCAAATGGTAGCAGGTACCCAAACACCTGGGCCTTCCACTGCCTTCCCAAGCACAAAAGTGGCAACCTGGATCTGTAGCCAGGACTCAAACCAACATGCCCATATGGGATGCCAATATGGTAAGCAATAGTTTAACCCACAGCACCACAACACCAGCCCCTAGACTATCGTCTGAGCTTAAAACTTGCAATTACATTTTAATCCACCTAGCATTGTTGCTTAATGCTAGAGTTGCTATAATTAATCCCATATCATTATTAAATCATGACATCTATGTACAGTTTGTGAATTTTTCTTTTTAGGAAATTGAAAACAGATAGGGGCTTACAATAATACCACACTGCTCCTCTAATAGGGTTTTCCATTAATGCCTCCAAATAAAAATCCTCTTTTTCATTACCCCATTCCTTTCCTAAAATTCCTTCTATTTTGTGCTTTAACTGGTATGATCATGTATTTTTATATTCCCTGCTTTCTTAGGAGAACTCCTTAGGACATAGTTGTGCATGCACGGAAGGAATCCAAAGCAGAGAATTACACACCACACAACTCGGCATGCTCAGAAGAAGGAAACCCTAACCTACTGCAGCGGAGACTGCAGTCCCAGTGGAGCATCTTCAGACCCAAGTCTTTGAACAAGGAAACCTGGAATTTAAAGCCCATTTCACCATGCAGGCTTAATTCCAATCTTCTCCAATCACCATTCTCTTTGCCAGTGTTTCCACATACCCAATTTCTATACCTAATCCATAAAATTACCCAAAATTCCAATCGATCAAGGAATCAGAGTTTGAGTTATACACCCCTGCCTCATTACAGGCCAGTAACAAAGCCTTTCACTTCTCCAAAGACTAGTATCACAGATTGTTTCAGTGTGCACACAGTTTGCAGACATTTCTCATTTGCTACCACCAACAAATAGGATTACAGCTTGATACAAAAATATACACATGATCATATGTGTATATTTGATCTATATGTGTATATGCATGCATAGTTAATGTTTAGTAGATGTAAGCACATTAAATAATATATTTACACATGACAATAATAAAGTGGATACATCTTATAGTTTAAGAAACAATAAATGCCTTATTTATCATTGATTAAAGTTTGACTGTAGATGGTATTAAACCTTAGAGGAGTATCTGATTTTGAACAAGAAAAGACAAAATTCATTCTGTGGTTTCAGGTAGGGGCCTATTTTTAAAATCCTCTGTGGAATTTGTTTTCTTCTGTAGTTTAACAGGTGGAAAAAAGATATTTAAAAGGAGAGTTTTTTTTTTTTTTTTCTTATGCTCACATGAAATGTGCTATATGTTCTTTTAAAAGGAGCGCAGCCTTGGAAATGTACTTTAGTCTCACCTAGCTGAAGGAAGGCATCAAGGAAATGTGTGGAGGGAGATGTTTAGCCCTGGGGAATCCAAGCACATGCATTGCTTTCTGCTATGTCAGAGACCTAAATAAGCAAAACCTGAGATAAAGGTACCACAACCCAGCAAAATACACCCAAAAATTCACCAGGCACTCCTTATTGAGAAAAGAAACATGTGCTACCTTTTGAAAAGTAGAATTCCAGAGAGAAATGTATGAGATGATATATTATTTATACCTAGTTTAGTACTTCTCTTTCTCTACTGAACTTCCTCACTAAAACTTTGAAAATTTAAAATAAATCAGTTTTTGAATTATTAAGCAGGAGTGAGAGTCAGTTTTTCAATAACATTGTTGAGATAGCAAAGAAATATCATCAGTTAGTACTGTGATTGCCTCTATTGTATGGGAAAGGAGACTAAAGCTCATAAAACCTTATAGAAAGTTGCATAGATAATCAGGGTTGAATGTGTCATGCAGTTGGTCTCCAGAGTTGTGCCTTCAACCATTGCTTTGTAACACCTACTGCAACTAGCACTTGATGTGTCTGTACAATACATTAGGGTTAGTGAGCAACAATCTATAATAGGAGAAATGTACATCTCAGGGAGTGTGCATGTATTATGTGTATATATGTGTTATATACAGTTACACTATATCTCTATACACATGAACCCAGATGTTCAATGTGTATAAATATTTTTATTCAATTTAACGTAACCTAAATGTGAATGAATGTGAAGAGGATATGCAACCAAGTAAATCAAATATTTTCAAAGTTTTATTTTTAATGATCCCAGAAATGTAGAACCTGTTTGACAACTGCACAACAGACTGTTCACATATATGTGTGCATGTGTGTGTTGGGAGGTGTGTGTGTGTGTGTGAGACAATCTGAGATGACCAACACAACGCTGATGTTCCTATCTGTTGTTATTTCAGTCAGCTGATTAAGACTCCATGCAAAATTCAAGTCTCCTTTCATCCTATTAATGTTACACTGGAATGGTCTCCAGTCAGGTGAGTGACAAATGATTAGATCTGAATGTTAAATAGAAACGAAAAGAAATCCCCCAGGGATAACATGTTGTTTTAGTTCTCTTGTTGTAATTTAAGAAAGAACATTAGGTAGTTCCACATGCCTGCTCCAAACTATTATGGCAATTCAAAGCTTCCTGAATAAAACTTAAAGAAAGAAACATCCAATCCATAGCAATAATCACTTGTGAAATAACAAAGCTTCCTAATATTATTTGTAAGTTTCTATTTCTTTTTTTTTGTAGTCCCAATTTATTTTCATTTTTCTTGCCTTTTAAATGTTATTGAACATGGCATGAAAAGACACTTTGTACTAAATGCATGCTCAGCATGGATTATTTTTTGTGAATACACTGTTTAATCAATAGTATTGGCCATTCACTTCTTAAGAAATCTAATCTCTCTCCCCCTAAAAAGCATTATTTTGAACAAATGGATGTAATTTGTCTTCAACAACATTAATGTAATGTTAACAGTGATAACCAGACTCACATAAACATATTATTCCTCTCACTAAATATATAGATATAATTATGCAAAGGAATTTATTTTCTAAGCCTCTGGATTGTAGGTGGTTGAAAAATGGGAAAAAACTAGGAATATACTGTAAATGACCAAATATTTTTATTTTAAGTGTTCTATAAAAACCAAATAGCTACAGACATTGAAACAGACAATAGACTTATGAATATGCTTAAATGGGAACTAGGAATGTTCCAGGAGAGAGGGAGAGACAGAGACAGAGACAGACAGACACACACACACACACACACACACACACAGAGAGAGAGAGAGAGAGAGAGAAGCAGAGAGGGGGAATTTAGTAATACAAAAGTGTATCTACATGAAAATATATTGAATTCCTCTTACTGATTAATTTAACTTCAATGTTTTGAAAATATCAGTACTCTCTCTACCAACAAAATTTAAGAATCAGAACTTGTAGCAAAGACAACAAAAATTCCTTAGTTATGGTTATTCTGAAAATTAGAACATTTTTAAATGTTTCCATCTTAAATCTACCTGGACATTGTATAACATTTTGTTATTAAAATTCACATTCACCTTCAAAAGAGAAAAGTTTTAAAAACAGATGTCAAAAACATTAAATTCCAAAAGAATCCACAGATTTTTAATGTCATCAAAACAAAAAAAATAGCTCTAAAGAATATGTGGGGGCCAGTGCTGTTGGGTAGCAGGTAAAGCCACTGCCTGCAGTGCCGGCACCCCAACATGTGTGCTGGTTCAAGTCCAGGCTGCTCCACTTCTGCTTAAGATCTCTGCTACACCTTGGGAAAGCAGTAGAAGATGACCCAAGTCTTTGCGCCCCTGCACATGCATGGGAGACCCGGGAAAAGTTCCTGGCTCCAGGCTACAGATCTGTCCAGCTCCAGCTCTTGTGGCCATTTGGGGAGTGAACCAGTGGATGGTAGATTTCTCTCTCTACCTTTCTGTAACTCTGCCTTTCAAATAAATAAAATAAATCATTAAAAATATCTATTTTCTCTATGCACAAAAATAGTTTATTACTACAACCTGGCTTTACCTTATTTCTTTTTTAAAAAAATTATTGATTTATTTGAAAGGCAGCTACAGAGACAGAGGGAAAGACACAGAGAAAGAGAAATTTTTCACTTGTTGGTTTACTCCCCAAATGGTCACAACAGCTGGGGCAGGGCCAGGTGGAATCTAGGAATCTGAAACTTCAGCAGAGTCTCCCAAGGTCTTGAGCCATCTTCTGCTGTTTTCCCAGGTGCACTGTCAGGGAACTGGATTGAAAGTGGATCAACCAGAGCTCAAATCAGTGTTCATAGGGGATGCCAATATCACAGATGTCATCTTAACCTGCTGTACCACAACACCGTCTCTGTTACTTCTAATTCATGTAAAAATATGTACAAAAATTCATTCGACAAAGGTAATTTCATAAAATAATTAAATTATAAGCTTGGGATCCTCACTGCCACTGTCAAAAATAGTATCCTACATGTACATTTAAGCTAGAACCAAGTGATAGCTCAAGTAATTGTGTTCCTGCCACTCACATGTGAAACCTGGACTGAGATCCTATCTCCAAGTTTCAGTCCAACCCAGCCCTGGACACTCGGGGCTTTTTATTTTTTTTCTATAATAATGTTAGCTGAAATAAAGAAAATATAAAGTTTACAGCTCATAGTATATAAATGCAGTAAACTTAGGGAGTTCTATGAATTCTTAGAAATGTAGTAATATGTTTTTATTTCAGATTATAGAAAATGGAATTTATACTGACCCAAATATTTTTATAACTGGTATCTTAAAGATTATTACCTTTATGGACAATACTAAGATAAACTAGGTATATACAAACGTATGTGTATCAGAGAAGGCATTAAACTCATAATTAAAATGTTCACTTCCCACTGTAGGATGTCTAGGTTTGGTTCCTGGCCCAACTCCTGACTCCAGCTTCCCACCAACGCAGACACTGAGAGGCAGCAGTGAGGACTCAAATAATTTGCATTCTGCCACCCACATGGGAGACCTAGATCTTGGACTAGAGCCCCAGCCAACGTGAGGGCTTGGGTAATAAACCACAAGAAGAGATCACTCACTCTCTCATGTCCCTTCTCTATTAATATGACATTCAAGTTAATAAAATAAAATTTGAAAAAGTGTGTATATCTATGAATATATATGTATAATACTTACATTATTTTATATTTACATTTTAATACATCATTATACATTCATGTTATTATAAATCACATGGACACATATAAATTAACATAAACATTCAGTCCTATGTATTTATTTGTATGTGTTTAATGCTCATATATAATATACTAAAGTATATATTATATAAAATGTATATATGTATAATATATATTTACACATATGTAAATGTGTACACAATAGTACTTTATTTGATACTGACTTTGTCAGAAAAAAACTAAGAACCATTTAATACATTTTGCTATTTGTACAATTTCCACCTCTTCTATTGCCTTCCTCACTTGGTATGGTTTTGATGTAATTTATTTCCCAAATATTCATGGAGCTTGGCCCTCATTGCAATGGTAATAGGAGATGAGATCTAGTGGAAGATGACTTCATCATTGGTGGCACAGCCCTTGGAAGTGATTAAGGGTCACTTCTAGAGAAGGGGTTTTGTCCCACTGGACTGGTTTGTTTACCATGAAAGTAGATTGTTCTAAAGCAAGTTCACTCTCTCGGCTTTCTTGGCCTGTCTTCTTGCTTCCTAACTTGCCCTTTGATAACCTCTGACATGTGCCTCCTCCACATGATACCATCTGCCATGATACAATGCAGCCTGAAGCATTTGTCAAAGGTGGTTACCTGAACTATAATATCAATACAAAATTAACTAAGTTACTATTTATTTCATGTATCCACAGATTACATATGATAATTGGTAAAACAATATGTTGCATTATAAATGAATCATTTGGAGACAAAAGTGTTTTTGTAGGTTCTATTAATGCCCAGATCTTCTTTCTAAAGGTTAAGAAATCATAAGATTGTGTGCTTTTAAAAAAATCTTATTTAGTTATTTGAGAGGCAGAGAGGAAGGCAGGAGAGGAGAAAGAGAGAGAGGGAGGAGAGTGTTCTCCTATCCACTGATTAAACTCCTCAAATACCAGCAGTGGCCAGGATTGGACCAAGCTGAATCAGGGATCTGGTAGCTCAATTCATCTCTCCCACACAGTTGGCAGGAATTTGATTACTTGAGCCACCACCACTGGCTCCCAGTGTCATCATTGGCAGAAAGCCATAGTCAGGAACTAGAGATGACTATTGAACCCAGACACTGTAATGTAGGATGTGGGTATCTTAACTAGTAGGCCATACGCTCATATCTGAAGTTGTGTGTTTTTAAATTATCCAACATCTGAAGAAGCAAACGTATAGGTAGTTAGGACACATTTTAAGACCATGCATATTCTGCTTGCTAAATGGTATCAGTCGTAATTTTTTTAGGATATTTATTTTATGTATTTGAAAGGCAGAGTTACAGAGAGAGAGAAAGAATCTTTTATCCAGTGGTTCACTCCCCAAATGGCCACAATGGTTAGGGCTGGGCCAGACCAAACCCAGGAGCCAGAAGTTTTTGGCTAAAACCCAAGCCCTTGGGCCACCTTCCACTGCTTTCCATGAAGCATTAACAGGGAGCTGGTTTGGAAGTGGAGCAGCTGGGGTTTGAATTGGTGCCCATATGGGATGCTGGCATTGCAGGTGGTGACATTATCCATTAAGCTACACCACCGGGCCCACAGTCATAAATTTTTTTACTACCTCTGTTATGATAGTTATAACTGTGAAGTTATTGGGGATAGATCCAGTTTCTAACAAAGCTAGTCAACATTTTTTTAATCAGGATGAACAGTAATATTTCAGTATGCAGCTGCTCTATTACACATTGAACAGAATTTAGTTCCCCAATCCCATGCAGAGAATTAAACGTCATAGCCTTAAGTTACAAGTTGACGAGAGCTAGTGTTGTAACACAGCTGGTTAAGCCACTGCTTATAACATTAGCATTCCACATCAGAGTGCTGATTCCAATCCCAGATGCTCTCCTTCCAATACACCTTCCTACTAACATACATTTGAAGATGGTCCAAGTGCTAGGGCCCTTGGCACCCATGTGAGAGCCCAGGATGGAGTTCCTGGCTCCTATCTTTCGGCTGGCAAAGACCTGACTATGGATTCCATTTGGGGAATGAACCATCAGATGGAAGATTTCTCTTTCCTCTCTTTCTCTCAATCTGCCTTTCAAATAAAAAAAACAACTTTAAAAACAGTTCATGAAATGAGGGTAGAGATGATCTAATAATGACTAATGAGAGGTGGGTCTAGTGCAAGTTATTTAGATCAGTGGGAACTTGCTGTAAAAGGTAGCTCTTGAAAATGTCTTGTTCATATAAGCTCAGTATGCTTTCAGTGTCTCTGCTTACCTCCAGTATTTTAGCTATGGAAATGAAAAGCTGAATAATACAGCTTGAGAAAATGACACATTGGTTTTTCAATATTATAAAACTTCTTGGGATCACAGATATGCTGGAATTTTAATACTTCTTAATAAAACAACAAGGAAGACAGAGTTGAAATTAAATTTAGGCCTTGCCAATAATAGATGAAACCTCTATCCTACACTCCAAATTGTCCATTATTCATGTGATGACACCACCCTCTGACTTGAGTAATCATTTTCCTATCTATTTTTTTCCATTGTAGATTATCACATACTATAAGATCAATTACTTTAAATCAAGAGTATTCATTTTCCTATCCAAATCTCTTCCACAGTAGATTATCACACATTCTAAGATCATTCAATGACTTTAAATCAGAATATGGTAAATTTGAATTCTCTGGCAGACGATAAAATCTCAAACTTTTGAAACTCAGTCTTGTCAATGTATTCATTCCAGGCTATTCAATATCTGTGTGGATACACATCTCTCACTGACTGATTCCTAGAGCCTGATGATGTTCCGACCAGCTAATCCTTAATTATCTCATGGATTTACGTTTCCTCAGCTGCCCAGCCATTCTGAATACATTATAATTTTCTACTCTGACACCTACATTTTTTCTTTTTATACTTTATTTGTCTTTTGGTTCATTCATTAATGACACCAAGTGTCATTAATGTTGATTTTATTTTATCTAATAAAAATTTACAACATTGTTTCTAAAGTTGCATCAGATGTGATAAAAAGAAAACAGATTACAATTCATTCAGAAATAGAAGGTAAGGGCCGGCACTGTGGCTCACTAGGCTAATCCTCTGCCTGTGGCACTGGCACCCCGGTTCTAGTCCTGGTTGGGGTGCTGGATTCTGTCCCAGTTGCTCCTCTTCCAGTCCAGCTCTCTGTTGTGGCCTGGGAAGGCTATGGAGGATGGCCCAAGTGCTTGGGCCCTGCACCCATATAGGAGACCAGGAGGAAGCACCTGGCTTCAGATGGGCGCGGCCATAGCGTCCGCTTGCAGGATGAACCAATGGAAGGAAGACCTTTCTCTCTGTCTCTCTCTCTGACTAACTCTGCCTTTAAAAAAGAAGAAAGAAATAGAAGGTAAAATTTTTACCAAAACTGTAATATCTAGATTTATCAATCATGGAATAAAAAATAAAAAAAAAATATGTTAAATGGAGTTAAATTTGCTCTTTTAAATTTTTTTAAAAAATTTATTTTATTTATTTGAAGGCAAACATTCAGAGAGGTAGAAAGAGAGAGAGAGAGAGAGAGAGAGAGAGAGAGAGAGAACTTCCATCTGCTGGTTCACTGCCCAAATGACTGAAAGGCTGAAAACCAGAAGCCAAGAGCTTCTTCCAGGTCTCCCACATGGGTGCAGGGGTCCAAGCATTTGGGTTATCCTCCTCTGCTTTCCCAGGAGCATTAGCAGGGAGTTGGATCAGAAGGGGAACAGCTGGGTCTTGAACCAACACCCATATGGGACACTGGCACTGCTGGCTGCTTCTTTAACCTGCTATGCCACAATGCCGGCCCCAAATTTGCTCATTTTTTTCATTATCTATGTTATCCAAAAATTGTTTATCAATTCCTATATTAATTTAATGCCTTTACTCTTTGATTTATGAACTCTAAATGACCTGTTCAATGTCATAAAGTTTTTTATAGTAGTATCTAATTGAATTGAATTTATAGTAAAATTTTTGATTAAAAAATCCACTTAAAATATTTTGAAAATTGATCAAAGAAGAATTTTATTCACATAGACAACCTGTTACAGAAAGTAAGCTAAAATTTCCTAGATTATTTTTTGTCAACTAAAACAATCAACAAATATTTACTTTAAATAAGATTAAATTTCAATTGATAATTAGCATAGTTTTGGGTATATTTTAACTTGGATATATTCAGGAAAAGCAAAGTATACTTACAGAAGATAGGTAGAATAAGCACTAATTCCATTATCCATGGGGCCAACACTGTTGCAATAGGTTAAGCCACCACCTACAAAGTTGGCACTCCATATAAGCACTAGTTCAAATTCTGGCTGTTCCACTTGCTATCCAGCTCTCTGTTAATGCACCTAGAAACAGCATAAGATGGCCTGGGTACTTGGGTCCCTGCCAGCCATATAGGAGAACCGGATGGAATTCTAGACTCCAGGCTTTGGCCTGGCTCAGTCCCACCTGTTGTAGGAACCAGAGGATAGAAGATATCTCTCCCACCTCGTTCACTGTGCCTCTCACTGTCTATCTCTGTCTCTCCTTCTCTCTCTGTAACTCTGCCTTTCAAATAACTAAACGCATCTTTAAAAAAAAGTCATTTTCTACTATTGGAGGAAAGTATAAAATTAACTCCTTATTCAAAAATTAATAAGCAAGACCTAATTTACACCATTTACGACCATTCTTCTTCAAGAGAAATGAGAATCTTACTACAACACAATACCATTCAGAAAACGTAGAAGCAATGACTGAATTAGAAAATCAAATATGGTGGCATAGCAGGCTAAGCCTCCACCTGCAACACCAGCTTCACATATGGGGACCAGTTCAACACTTGGCTATTCCACTTCTGATCCAGCTCCCTGCTAATGTGCCTAGGAAAGCAATGGAAGATGGACCAAGTCCTGAGGATCCTGTACTCATGTGGGATACCAGGAAGAAGCTCCTGGCTCCTGGCTTTAGAATGGCTCAGCCTCAAACATATGGCCATTTGAGGAGTGAAGCCAGAATTAATGATCTCTCTTGCTCTTGCTCTCTCTGTCCTCCTCCTTGTCATTGTCCTCCTCCTCCCCTTCCTCTCTCTATAACTCTGTCTTTCAAATAAATAAATAAAAAAAAAAGAAATCACATTTTGTACCTCATAATGAAGTACTTGATTCAAGTATGACTCATTAGTGAATAATAAAGGCAATTTTGTGAAAGATAGGAGGGAAATGAGCTATCTCCAAAGTGCTTAACTATTACCTAATATATTATTTGCTAAAGGCAAAAAGGAAACATAATTTAAAAAGGACCAGCTTGGCTATTAGAATCTTAATCAAATTCTCCAAAATAGTAATATTTCATGGAGAGAAAGTTTTGCTTCCTAAGATAACGTAATTTGTAGTACCCCTTAAACTGATAGACTAACTTTAGCAAAGCATTTAATATGGATTTAATATTATAGACCAGGGCTGATAAAATATTTTTATCTTAAAGAAAAATAGTAAATATTTTAGGCTTTGTGGATCACATTCACCCTCTACCTCATATTGCTCTTTTGCGTGCTTAAATAACCTTTGAAGGGTAAAACTCATTGTTTTAAATAGTCACAGGCTGGATTTGACCCACAAGTCATAGTTCATTGAAAACACTACAAGAATGCAACTGTACAAGAATGCGATTGTACAAAATATAATATTTTGATTCTGTAAAAAATAGCATACAAATGTAAATAAAGGGGTTGGGGCCTATTAAAATAGAAATAGGACTAAAGAGATAAAACAATGTAATATTTGAACCTGGATTAGATACAAAAAATGGTACTCTGCTTAAAAATTTGTAATATACTATAAAAGACATTGAGAGAATTTCACCGATTCTAAAGTGAATACTCCTTGTTTCCAAAAATGTTGGCATTTAAAGTAACGATTGCTCTTCCAGATTCCTCAATACTAGCAAACACTGTATCACCCGAAGAAATATTTACCATAGATTGGAAAGTCTAAATGTCTGCCAGTTTTCAACTGTAAACTCCAAAAAGACTAAAGTTGCCAATATGGTGGAGTAAACACTCTGAGAACTAGATCATTTAGGCATGGAAATTCCAGTAATCTATTCTGAATCATCATGTAAGTAGATCTACTAGGAAACAAAAAAAGAGCTCCTGGGGATGGGCACCGTGCAGAGCAGGTTACACTGTCTCTTGGGACACCCATATCCCATTAGGGTCCTGGGATTCAGACCTGCCTGTACTTTCAATCCAGCTTCTTGCCAATGTACCCGGGAGGGAACAAAGGATGATTTAAGTACTTGCAACCCTACCACCTCCTAGGAGACCAGCATGGCGTTTCTGGCTCCTGTCTTCGGCCTGCTCCTACCCTGTTGCTAGTATTTGGGGAGTGAACCAGTGGATAAAGGTTATCTCTCTCCATAAGCCTGCCCACCCACAATCCTTTATCAAATAAAAATAAATAAGTAAATAATCTTTAAAAATCTTAAGAAGTGAAAAAAATTCACAATGTTCTTTTAATGTTTTACTCCATGTGTACAAATTAGTAAGGGTTTACTTAGTTCCACCATTACCAAAGAGGTAGGATTTGTAGAATCTTCAAATGAATTTGATCATTTCTCGGAGGAATCACAGGGATCCATTGTTTCTTCGCTTCAATTTATATATTTATGATTTGACACAGTTTTGGATAATTCAGTTGTTTCCCCATTCTTCTTCCCTCTTCTGTTCTCCTGGTATAATCTGAAGAAAGACTTGTATTGATCTATACATATAACATAAGTCAATTATTATGACTCAGCCCTGCTAGCTGTGGCAACCACAGTGTGTGACAGTAACTACTTCATGTTGTAAATCATTATAGAATATCATTTTGTTATATAATTGAGAGCATGATTGCACTAATAACAAGTAAGTACATGGGCCTCCAATTATCCCCACCCAACTATGAAAACTGAGGAACCAACTTTCATTTTGCCATTACTAATCAGTTGAATATTTTGTAAAAAGCATTCATAATTAGAATCAGTAAACACTTAAGTTACTAAATATCCTCATAGCTATAGTGATGCCTTTTCCTTGATACTGGTAAAAATTCTCAGATGATTCATCAAAGCAGAAAGAGTATTTCTGAAGAGCATCAACCCTAGCTCCTTGTCTCACCCTTAGGAAGAGAACATACACCTCCTCACGTCAACCAAATTCTGCACAACCTGGTGCTTTATAAATTAGGATATCTACACTCCCACACAGAGCCACACATAAAACAAAGCCTTCCTTCAATCTAAGAACAATTTTTTTCCAGATTTTGTGTCACTTCCCTATAATTTTTAATATGGAGTAGATCATGACAAATTATGTCTCATGTTGTGAGGACAAGTGTTGATCCTGAGATTCTGGTTTAATTATATAAACAAAGGAGTGTGTTGGTCTGTGTGGGCACACATGTGCCTGTGTGTGATGCAGTGGCAATGGAAAGATGTCATGACATTCAGATACAGTACAAGTGATTTGAAGGTTATAATACTCAAAGGAACAGAAGAGAAACAAAAATAGACAATCTGCCTTTTATACTCTAAGAAGAATGGGAGCTTTAGGCAAAGTCATATGCCAATAAAAATAGAGCTTTATGAAATATTTTTCTATTGATATTTGTGAACTCAGAGAAAATTCACAGAATTCATATTATTTTTCATTTTGAGAATCATAAATAAAATTATTAATAATTATTATCAATGATGAGTCATTGTAATATGTCTTTTTAACTTTTTATTAATGGACACCTTATATTGCATCATAATTCATATTCTTTACATGAATCTTGCTATCTATGTATTATTTATTTTACCATTAAAGGAAATAGATAAAGTATTACTTAACATGAATAATTCTAGTATAACTTTGCAATCAAAAACTAAATAGTGAAACAAAATTTTTTACTAAAAACCAGTTTTTCATTTTGTTTACCACAAAAATGTTTATCTCATAATGAAAAAAACAATATTTCCTTAATTGTATCTGTTTATCAGAATTTCATGCCTCTAAATCATTTACCCTTTTAAAAGCAGCCTGTCTTGGAAGACTGCACAAAACATTTATGTTTTTTTTAAAGGCCTAATAAAATTTTGTTCTTTTGTCTTAATCAGTCTTTCACTAAGTCTTCATTAGCAACAATAAAAATATGGACTGTAAGTGTCCTGGCAAGGTTTATAAAAACAATGCAATTTTAAAAATGAGAAGACATTCTAATTTTTTATACTTTCTAATAACAATGTTGTGGATTATGGAAACTAATAAACTGATTCACAGATTCTATAAAATATGAAATTGCTATATAACGTGATCTAAAAAATCTGAAGTAACAAATGTATAGTCATAAGGTTTGCCAATATGCAGAGTAGGATGCTAGTCCCTAAAGTTAACAAATATTCATGAGACCTGGCTATGTGACTAATTTATATAAGTAGGGAAGACAGGCAGACTCTTAGTTCATAGCAATTATATTCTAGAAGGCAATTTCAACAATATAAAGGTACATTAATAAACTAAGATGATAAATTCATTTATAACAAGTGGTATAAATTAACCAAGAGTGACTGTGTAGGTGGAGGGAAGGTCTTATTGCCAGAGCAGCGTGTTCAGAAAACCTTGAGTAATAGAACTCCGTCACTCAGGTTGAGGAGACAACGTATTTTGCTGATACATGGCAAATGAGGGAAGGGGGGATTCATAGTGATCTTACTGATGTATCATCTATATATACCATCTATCACTTTTTGAAAAAGTATTATAAATGCAAATACAATTTCAGGCTTTTTTGTTAAATGAAATTAAGTGTGACTCTAAGTCTTTCAGTTTGCTTGTCTGATAGATAATTCAATCTATCGTTTTTGAAGTGGCCAACATATTTAGCGAGCTTTGCACAGTTGAATTCTAAGCGGTTCCCTCTGGGTTGTAAACTGTCCCAGTTGAACATAACCCCCTTATATGCTTTTATATGCTTTTTCATGCTGTTCTCAGGGGTGCTTGTGTTGTTAGTAACTACATCAGGAGCAAAGCCTATAAAAATACTAACTCTTCTAATAAAACAAAAGCAAATAATGGAAGGTACATGTTTCCAATACTAGAGGCTACTCTTCCATTGAAGCAAAAAATAAGTGCAAATACCCTACGCAATTTCTGAAAGAGAATGAGTAAGAGGGAAGAGGGGAAAATACAATAGGATAGGAAACACAAATATCACCAAAATATTTTCTTTCTACATCCTCACATATACCCCCATACACAGGCATTGCAGAGACATAGAATACAATTTAAGAGATAGAAAAAAATATTTAAGGTAGATATTCTGACAAAAATTAACTTTTAGGACTATGGAGAGTGTAGAAGAAATTGCTAGAAAACTAAGATTTAGATAGGAAGAGACATTGTGCAAATGATTAATGCTTTTATTTCTAAATATGGAATTTAATTTAAGTATGAATAAAACTGTTTAAGAAATCCAGAAGTTTCATATGGAAGAATTTTCCAATAGTAAATGTGTGTAAAAACAGAAATTAGTAAGTACAGCAATGTAATATTTTTCTTGACAAACAGAAATGATGAGTACTATTACTGTCAAATCTGATACAGGTATTCACATAGAGGGACTCCATATTGTTTGTCTTAAGAAAAAAACAATGCATGATTTATATCTGAAATATTCTTTTTTTTTTGTTTTTGACAGGCAGTTAGACAGTGAGACAGACAGAAAGAAAGCCTTCCTTCCGTTGGTTCACCCCCTAAATGGTCACCACTGCCGGCGCTGCGCTGATCTGAAGCCAGGAGCCAGGTGCTTCCTCCTGGTCTCCCATGCAGGTGCAGGGTCCAAGCACTTGGGCCATCCTCCACTGCACTCCCGGGCCACAGCAGAGAGCTGGACTGGAAGAGGAACAACCGGGACTAGAACCTGGTGTGCAGGCACCGCAGGCAGAGGATTAGCCAAATGAGCAGCGGCGCGGGCTGAAAAATTCTTAAAAAAATAGAAATGACTTCAGTTTTTTCTTCCTTTTCTTTCAATTTTCCAATTAAAATAAAAACAAATACAATTTTTGGAAAATAATGGGGGGGCCAGCGCAGTGGCGAAATAGGCTAATCTACCCTCTGTGGCGCCTGCACACCAGGTTCTGGTCCAGGTCTCGGGGTGCCAGATTCTGTCCCAGTTGCTCCTCTTCCAGTCCAGCTCTGCTGTGGCCCAGGAGTGCAGTGGAGGATGGCCCAAGTGCTTGGGCCCTGCACCTGCATGGGAGACTGGTTGAAGCACCTGGCTCCTGCCTTCGGATCAGCGCAGTGCGCTAGCTGCAGCGCGCTGGCTGCAGCGGCCATTGGGGGGTGAACCAACAGAAAAAGGAAGACCTTTCTCTCTGTCTCTCTCTCTCTCTCACTGTCCACTCTGCCTGTCAAAAAAAGAAAGAAAGAGAAAAGAAAAGAAAAGAAAAGAAAAGAAAAGAAAAGAAAAGAAAAGAAAAGAAAAGAAAAGAGAAGAGAAAGAAAGAAAAGAATGGGGAAGCACTAGAGCCATATTAGTAAATTGTCACCTCAAAAGAGATGCTGGGAAGGGTGAAGAAAATGCAGTTTAAAAGAAAATGAAAAGAAGAGGTGTTAGAGATCAAGAAAATGATGATTTTTATAGTCAGTGTGGCATAAAGAATCATTTTACAGATTACCATGAAGAAGTAGTCTGATACTCAGAAGCCAATACATATGAAAAACATTAAATCAGGGCCAGCACTGTGGCATAGTGGGTTAAATACCTGGCCTGCAGAGCCAGCATCCCATATGGGCACAGGTTCGATTCCCAGTTGCTCCACTTCTGACCCAGCTCCCTGCTAATGTGTCTGGGAAAGTAGTAGAGGATGGCCCATGTCCTTGGGCTTCTGCACCCACATGGGAGACTTGGAAGAAGGTCCCCAACTCCTGGCTTTGGATCGGCTCAGTTCCAGCGATTTGGGCCATTTGGGGAGTGAACCAGCAGAAGGAAGACCTCTCTCTGTCTGTATGTCTCTCTGTAACTCTAGCTTTCAAACAAATACAATAAAATCTTTAAAAAAAAAAAAAAAGGAAAAGAAATGAAATGAAAAGCACTCAAACTGATATGGCACTCAAAACCAAAATGAGAAATCAATGTTGAGTATGGCCAGAACATCCAAACAATACTACATCTTTTGATCCAGTACTGACATCAGGAAAAGCCAATTACAACTGTCTTCTTGAAAACCTATGTCTCCTTTTGCATGAAGTACATTTCTGAAGCTATTTTCAAGACCCTCTTATCTTCCTTGCAGCTATTAGCTTCTATGAAATTAAGTTTGTGTTATATCACCTTCTCTTTTAAAAATAATTAAGATGATATTTGTTGACTATTTCCTTATTATTCATAAGTATGAGTTTAAAAATAGCACATGGACATCTAAGAATCCATTTATGTAAATTTTGAGAGTATAATAATGTATTACATAGAATTTTTGAGAGTATAATAATGTATTACATAGAATTTTTCCTAAAATGTCCAAAAGTAAGGGAGTCAATAAAACTGAATTTATTAAATTATATTTCTAATGATTTCTTTTACCATGTAATTTATATATCTAAGTATCTAATTATCTATTGATGTATTTCTTTCCTCTAATGAATCAAATATTTTAATTTGTTTATACTTAGGAATCATTTTCTCAGCATCAGTGTGATTGGCAGTGCACTGTACCCAACACCTGGAAGCACATAAATTAAAAAAAAGATACCTTAGTTTAGAGTAAATACAAGATAATAAGGAATGACTGTATAGGAGCACAGAAGGTCTCATGGAAAAGGTGGTGTGTTCAGGAATCCTTGAGTAACAGGAGTCAGTCCTGTCATTCATATTGAAGAGACAACTACAAAGGCCCAACACAGAAACAATCTTCTGGCAAATAAGAGTAGAGAGAGGACTTACTGATACACATTAAAATAGTGGAAGAGGATGCATAATTGTCTGCTTAATATTACATTACTAGCTTATCTATCAATTCTTTGAAAGAAATAATATAAGTTTACTATGTAAAATTTCAGGGGTTTTGTTTTTTGTGTTTGTTTCATTTTGCTTTGCTTTTAAACACTGAATGAAATCAAATGTGATACCATGTCCTTCATTTTGCTTCCCTGATGGAAAATTCAGTATCAATATTGAGGTGCCCAACATATTCAATGAATTTACAGCTGGGTTCTCAGTGGTCTCCAGTGGGTTGCAAACTGTCCCAGTTGTATGTGGTCTCTTGAATCTAGTGATTTGGTTCTTTGTGTGAGGCATCAGGCAGTTAGTTTGGTTCTGGTGGAAAACGAGGAAAAGGGGAGTCCCTCTAAGAGTTCACAAAATGCCTGCCTTCTCCAAAAAGTTACCCTTAGCAATGTCAAAATGCAATTCCCACTCCTTGGGAGTGTCCGGTCTTATGAAAACAGCAAGGGAATGGTGATTTTATCATTCTGATGGATTTTAGTCTTGAGCAAGATAGGACAGACAAGATTCCAAACCTGGACCCTTGATGAGTTTTGTCCCCATCGACTGTTAGCTGATAGTGGGATTTTTTTTCCCCTAAAATTATGCTTAAAATCTCTACTACCACACCATCCCCTTCAGGTTTTGCCTGCCTTGCTGGCCCCCATCCCTGGCTACTTTGGCAGCAGATCTCTGACTTAAATAATTTGCTTTTCTGTCTGCCATGTCCATGTGGAAATTCTTCTTCCATGTGAGACAAAGTACCGATCTTTCCCTACCATAGTTTCATTCATAACATTTGATCATACATGACACAAGTGTACCTGGCAAGCAAGGATCTACTCACCAAGGTTATAAAATTATCTCTGTATTTCTAAAATAAACAGCACTTTATAATATTGCCATATTTTTAAAAGATTTATTTTATTTATTTGAAAGACAGAGTTACAGAGAAGAAGTAGAGAAAGAGAGAGAGGTCTTCCAACTGGTGGTTCATTCCCCAGATGATTGCAATGGCTGGAGCTGCGCAAATCCAAAGCCAGGAGCTTCTTCTAGGTCTCCCACGCGGGCACAGGGGCTCAAGGACTTGGGCCATCCTCTACTGCTATCCCAAGCCATAGCAGAGAGCTGGATCAGAAAAGGAGCAGCCGGGACTAGAACTGACACCCATATGGGATGCCGGAACTTCAGGCCAGGGCTTTAACCTGCAGCACCACAGCACTGGCCCTGCCATCTTGAGCTTCATTTAATATCCGTAAACATACATTGCTCTCTGAAACATTTCTCATTATTTCCACTAAGTAACATCTATTATTTTTCCTCTCCAAACTTCTAGCTCATTTAAAGACTATTTCACCTTTGCCAGCCATTAAATACTGACATATTTCATGAGACAGTACAAGACCCCTTGTCCTTAGTCTCCAGAATTTCAACATTGCAAGTTTCACACATAATTGTAGTATTTACATAGGTCTCTTCAATACATGGCTCTAGTTAAGACTTTTCTTTTAGGGGCTGGTGCTGTGGTGCAGTAGGTCAATTCTCCACCAAAGGTGCAGGTATCCCATATGGCCATGGGTTCTAGTCCTGGCTATTCTTCTTCCAATCCAGCTCTCTGCTAAGGCCTGGGAAAGCAGAAGATGATGGCCCAAGTGTTTAGGCCCCTGTACCCGCATAAGAAACCTGGGAGAACTTCCTGGCTCTAGGTTTTGGATAGGCCCAACTCTGGCAGTTGCAGCCATTTGAGGAGTGAACAGCAGATGGAAGACCATGCTCTCTGTCTCTCCCTCTCACTGTCTGTAACTCTACCTCTCAAAAAAATAATATAAAAAGACTTTTCTTCTAAACAAGAATTGTTATAATCAACTGTTTATTCAACATCTCTTCACATGTGTCTAAATGATATCCTAAGTTAAGCAAATACCACTTAATATTAATATAACCTTAATAGAAATTTGATGGTTTCCAATGTTCTCTAACTTAATGTCTGGGGATACCATGCATTTATTTGCACAAATTCAAACCATATTTTTAATTTTAATTGAATCATATTTTAATGGAGCATTAAGCCTTTGGGTATAATGAAAATTAAAAATATCTTCTCTCAAATGCTTAAAAAATGAAAACTGCAAAAAAGAAAAAAATTCCAAAAGAGAATCACATTTGATGACATCTGACTCTTTATTCAGTTTATTAATAAGTACGTTCAACTTTAATTAAAAATTATATCACACATCTATTGGTGTAATCTCATTCTACATCTTCTTTCCTTATGTGGCCTTAGCAGAACAATGAAACTTTGCTTTTATTAGCCATCATTTCATCTCTTATTGCCCCCTTCAAACAGGTCTGCACATGGTACCTAGAGAACTTTCAATGAAAATTTGGATTAATTATGCAAATTTTTCTTAAAATAAAGAATGAAACTCTTATTGCAACCTATAGTTTCTGTAAGCTTTTACACCTGGTTACTATTCTAATCATTTTGAGCTTCTTTCTCTCCGTTTTGGTATTTTCACTATCCCACAAATGATTTGATTTACCACAGGGCAGTCACCTTTTCTTTATCTCAGAATATTTCAGCAACTTTCACATTAATCCCTTTGTCTAATCAACTACAGTACTTGCCCATTAAATCTTAACTCAGAGACACCAAACATAATCTCAGCTCTCCTTGTAACCTAGTGTCTTATACACCATACTTTATCTTTAAAGAAATTACTGGAGATCCAACATGGCTGAATAGGGTATAGCCACACTAACTTCAGCAACTGTGGGATATGAAAAGTACAAAGGAAGGACTATGTTTCCAGGGGTCTGACAATTTCATTAAAGAAGCAAAACAAAACAAAACATCAAAAAAACAAAACAAAGACTTCATGGGACAAGAGTTGAGAAGACAGAGCCACCCCTGTAGTCAATCACATGGTACAGCCAGCTGCCAGCTCTAACCACATCAAGGTAGCAAGAAATTGTCACACAACCCGCTACTCAGACTTTCAGCTGAGAGCATATTCCACAGTCACCCACTGACTTTTACTTAAACCTGGAGAGCTGAGTGGGGTCTAAGCAACTGCTGGGAATAGAGCAGAGAAGTTACATTGCTTTCGTTTCCTGCCCTACCCAAGCTATACAGAACCCCATTCTCCACAGCAAAAAGCTTCACAGTGCACCACTGTTCTTAAAAGCATCACAGGGTCAGGGCAACATGTGTAACAAAGCACAGATCCCCTACATCCTGCAACTATGGAAGTTTTAGGACATCAGCCCCATAGCTACAACCTTGCACACTCTACAGGAGCTGGGGGATTTGCCTAATGTCCTGGGGGCTGTCACCAGAAACAGCCCATAAAATAATCCCCTCCCACCCTGGGAGATCTGATTAATGACCCCACTGTACCCTGCAAAACCAGGACTGTAACGTTTCATTCTAAATTTTTCAGTGCTACTGGAATCTACCTGGTAGACATAAGGAAAAACCTATGTATATTCCACCTCTCTGAACACATACCCTCCACAGTAAAATCTGTAGACTTTGTAATCACCCTGTAGGACTGAACAGGGTTCACTTCACATCCTGTACTCCAAGGACTAGGGCTGCTGGTATCATAAGCCACAGCACCAGTTGGACTCTCCTAGCAGGACCTGAGGAAGGATCCCCCTGTATCACACAGTTCTAAAGCCACAGCAGTTGTTGCCGTAAGCTTTGGCATCACTCAGGCTTGACAGTAAGACAAGGAGGCAGCCACCCTTGTCTCCCTCAGCACCAAGAACAAGGCCCTGCTTATCACATTCACCAGGGAGATTGATACCAAACTCTCTCTGCTAGCTGAAGACACACACTCAAGGAAACTCTCATTCATCTCACAGCCACACTTCTATCCCTACTATGTCACCTATAGACATAGATGACATTGCTTAAGGCAAAAGAAATCACTCAGAGACCACACTCCTTGGCTCACTTAGAACCAAAGCCAAAGCAACAAGCCAAGTGATACCTTGCATTCCAGCTAAACCATAAACTCTTTCATAATAGTCTACTCCATAAAGTAGAGACAAATACAAGAGATGGGCAGACATCAATATAGGGAGACAGGAAACATGAAGAAGCAAGGTACCATGTTCCAAACAAACACAATACTCCTCCAGAATTAGATCCTAAACTGAAGGAAATCTATGAAATGACAGATATAGAATTCAAATTAATCATTGTAAGGAAACTCAATGAGATGTAAGAGAATACATATAGATTAAAGAAATGAAGAATTCAATGAGTGACCTGAATGAAAATATTACTACGGACACAGAACCCAGTAAGAAGAAACAAACAAATTTTGGAGAGGAAATCTTCAATCAGTAAAATAAAAAATGCAATCAATAGCTTTTGCAGCAGAATAGACTAAGTGGAATAAGCAATTTCTGACCTCAAGGACAAGAATTTTGAAATAAATCAATGAGAAAAAAAACAAAGAGAAAGAATGAAAAAGAATGAAGAAAGTATAAAGCATATGTGAAATATGGGATACCATTAAATGACGAAATATTCATATTATAGGTATTCCTGAATGGGAAAAAGGAAGACGACATTGAGAACCTGCTACATGGAATAATACTTGAAAACTTCTCAGGTCTTGAAAGAGACATGAACATCCAGATACAAGAAGATCAAAAAATCCCAAACAGACTCAACTTCGGAGATCTTCTCTAAAGCATACTGTCATTAAATTGTCAAAAGTTAAAAACAAGGATATAATCCTAAAGACAGTACGAGAAAAGTGTCAAGATATATAAAGAAATCATGATTATAAAACAAACCAATGGTCTGCTGTTTATTCTTCAAAATATTTTATTTATTTGATAGCAAAAGTGAGAGAGAGAGAGAGAGAGAGAGAGAGAAATCTTCCATGTGCTAGTTCACTCCACAGATGGCTTCAAAGGCCAGAATTCTGGGCCTGGCTGATGTCAGGAGCTAGCAGCTTCTTTGGGATCTCTCATGCTGAGTGGTAGGTGCCCAAGCACTTAAGCCATCTCCCATGCAGACCATCAGCAGGGAGCTGGATTGGAAGTGGAGCAGCTGAGACATGAATCCATGCCCATATGTGATTCTGGTGTCACAGGCAGGCGGCAGCTAAACTCACAGCACTGCCCCCTGTGTCTGCTCTATAATAAGTTACTCTGTTAATAGCACTTTTTCATAGTGGAAAAAAAAGATCATGGAAATACTAATTTGTTTTAATTAAAATATGCTATATTCTATTTAAACAAACCATACTACAAACTTTGCATTTTGTCCTTTATTATTCTTTGAATAGCAAAGGAGTCCTCATATTGATAATAATAATAACACATATTTCTTCAAAACATTCTGATACCTTACCAGACAGGGACATGTAGTACTTTACTATGTTTACTTAATATACAACTTTAGAAATATGGGTAAAATTAAAGTTATACCTCCAGGGACTATACTAATTTAAAAATTATATTGTTAAACATACTTAAAAATATTACACATTCATGCCCTTGATTCTACAGTGTCAAAGCTGAATTTTCTCAAATTAATATTATCTATCTTCTTTCATGACCAGTGGCTCCACAGAAAGTGCATTTGTTGTCTTTCTCCCACCACAGGGACTTGTTCTACCTTAATGCTCCACTAAGTATATTAACATTATTTATTCATTATAGAGTCACAAAACCTGGCAAACGCCGACATTCTTTACTAAAATATAATCAACTCACTACTCCTGTAGTATATTCAGGAGGTGGTTTTTAGGACAGAATGTTATTTAGTATATGCAGGAAGTCTAGGCAAAGGTGAGGGAGAGGGAACTAAGCGCTAGATATTTGGCAAGATAATGTCATATCATCAAGCAACACTGATAAAGCATGTATCAGTCAGCATCCTGGCAGAAAACAGACACCCTATTTAAATGGAATAATTTAAAAAGAATTTAATAAGGAAACTATTTGCAAGATTAGGACAAAGAATATGGAAACAACAGGCATTTTTTAACTTTTATTTAATAAATATAAATTTCCAAAGAACAGCTTTTTGATTACAGTGACTTTTTCCCTGCCATTACCTCCCATCTACCCGCAACCGTCCCATCTCCCGCTACCTCTCCCATCCCATTCACATCAAGCTTCATTTTCAATTATCTTTATATACAGAAGATCAATTTAGTATATACTAAGTAAAGATTTCAATAGTTTGCACCCACACAGAAATACAAAGTGTAAAGTACTATTTGAGTACGAGTTATAGCATTAATTCACATTGAACAACACATTAAGGACAGAGATCCTACATGGGGAGTAAGTGCACAGTGACTCCTGTTGTGGATTTAACAATTGACACTCTTGTTTATGGCATCAGTTTTCACCCAAGGCTCTTGTCATGAGTAGCCAAGGCTATGGAAACCTTTTGAGTTCGCCAACTCAGATCTCATTTAGACAGGCCATGGTCAAAGTGGAAGTTCACTCCTCCCTTCAGAGAAAGGTACCTCCTTCCTTGATGGCCCGTTCTTTCCACTGGGATCTCACTCTCAGAGATTTTTCATTTATTTTTTTTTTGTTGTTGTTGTTGTTGTTGTTTGTTTGTTTGTTGTGGGGAGCAACTTGGACTAGACTAAGTTACTTGAATTAAGACTTATTCTATGCATCTGCTCTCCCACAATATGGCGCTGGGAGAGGAGGAAACAGCTTCTACACAGCTGCCTCCAGTTCAACCAATAAACTGTAGGACCTGCTCCTGATTGGAGGAGAGCAGCGTGCTCGGCATGTGGGTAGCAGAGTTGGGATTGGTGGAAGAGGACTATAAAGGAGGAGAGAGACAACATGCACCAGGAACACCTGAGGAACATCTGAGCAGCCCCCGAGAGAGCCGGCCGGCAGTGTGCCGCTCCCCCGCGGAAGTGGGGAAAGTGGCAGGGGGAACCGCCCTTCCACGGAGGTGGAAGGGATGGTAGCCAACCCGGGAAGAACCAGCAGCAAACCCGGGGAGGGCCGAGCAGACAAAAGAACAGCGCAGGGTCCTGTGTCATTCCTCCGAGAAGAGGGGGAGTGACATAATGGTGCTGTGACTCGGATAGGAAGCCTAGGAGACATAATGGTGCCATGACGCGGATAGGAAACCTAGGCAGGGTTTAGTGTCGTTCCTCCACTAAGACGGGGAGCGACAGTTTGTTTTTTTGCTACAGTGTTTTGGCTTTCCATGCCTGAAATACTCTTACGGGCTTTTTAGCCAGATCCAAATGCCTTAAGGGCCGATTCTGAGGCCAGAGTGCTGTTTAGGACATCTGCCATTCTATGAGTCTGCTGTGTATCCTGCTTCCCATGTTGGATCATTCTCTCCTTTTTAATTCTATCAGCTAGTATTTGCAGACACTAGTCTTGTTTATGTGATCCCTTTGACTCTTAATCCTATCATTATGATCATTTATGAACTGAAACTGATCACTTGGACTAGTGAGATGGCATTGGTACATGCCACCTTGATGGGATTGAATTGGAATCTCCTGGCATGTTTCAACTCTACCGTTTGGGGCAAGTTTGATTGAGCATGTGCCAAACTGCACATCTCCTCCCTCTCTTATTCCTACTCTTATATTTAACAGGGGTCACTTTTCAGTTAAATTTAAACACCTAAGAATAATTGTGTGTTAATTAAATAGTTCAACCAATAGTATTAAGTAGAACAAAAAAAAAATACTAAAAGGGATAAAGTATTAAGTTGTTCCTCGACAGGACAAGGGCTGATAAAGTCATTGTTTCTCATAGTATCCATTTCACTTCAGCAGGTTTCTTTTTTGGTGCTTGGTTAGTTGTCACCGATCAGGGAGAACATATGAGATTTGTCCCTTTGGGACTCACTTAATTCACTCAGCATGATGTTTTCCAGATTCCTCCATCTTGTTGCAAATGACCAGATTTCATTGTTTTTTTACTGCTGTATAGTATAGAGTACATATCCCATAATTTCTTTATCCAGTCTACTAACAACAGGCATTTTTTTATATCCTCCAGTTATAGGGGCCCAGTTCTTACATTACTATTTAGTACCTTACTTAGTATATCCTTAGTATACCTTTGATTTCAGCGTGTACATTGGAAACAGTTCTGTGCATACTGCTGGCCATTCTATTACGTGTGTGTGTGTGTGTGTGTGTGTGTCTGTGTACATACACCAACACATACACGTTTTAGGACCTTTTTGAAGTTAGAGAAGATCTAAGAGTATAGAAAATGCAGGGAGCAACAGTGGAATTATTCTGCCCAGAAAAATTAGTAGGCAAGTCCTTTTATAAGTATCCAAGATTTCCATCCTCCAGAGAGAAAATTCTGAGGCTCATTCTACAGTTCCTTAGGGAACTGCCAACAGGCTTGAGATCCAGTTGCCCAAAGTTTTATCAAGTTCAATGACATATCCGCTGTGGCGGAGCGGGTAAAGCTGCTGCCTGTAGTGCCAGTATCCCATATGGGTGCCAATTCGCGTCCCAGCTGCTCCACTTGTGATTCAGCTCTCTGCTATGGCTTAGGAAAGCAGCAGAAGATGGTCCAAGTCCTTGGGCCCCTGCACCTGCATGGGTGACCCAGAAGAAGCTCCTGGCTCCTGGCTTTGGATCAGCCCAGATCCAGCTCCGGCCGTTGCAGCTATCTGGGGAGTGAACCAGCAGATGGAAGACTTTCTCTCTCTGTGCCTCTGCATCTCCATAGCTCTGCCTTTCAAATCCCCCCTCATTCCTGAGCGGAAGCTAGACGGCTGAGGAGCATGCTCACTGCCAGCTCTGGAAAGGCTACCCTTCTCTTGAGGAAGCATTTACTTCACACAGATCAGCATTAGACCCCTTTAAAGAAGATGCTAGATTGATTTTATCTTAATTAACTCTTCAAAAAAAACTTCATGGGAGATAAAGGACTGCAACAGTGACAGTCTGTGAGAAATCAGTAGTAAACCAAAACCTGCAGGTAAAAGTTGACATGAGAGAGGACACCACCAGCATCAGGAGACTGATAACAGCAGAAGTGCTTGCGATGCGAATTGCGAAGTGTTTGGTGACAATGCCCCGCAAGAGAAAGCTTAATTCAAGCTCTTCTGAGTCCAAGAAAGGTACAAGCTTTCAGCAAGGGAGAACTGTTCCTGATGCCCATTTACATCCTCCTTCCTTTTATCTCTCACCACCAATAGAGCCTGAAGTGGGGGACGCAAGAAAAGAATGAGGACTAAGTTATCCCTTCAATCTCACAGCCCCAGTTGAGCTGAGATGGAAGAAGAGAGAGGAAAAGAGAGAGGCAATGTGAAATTATACTCAGTTTAAAAAGTTATTACACAGCATGGTTATTTTCCAAGTTAAAGCAACATCTATGACAAAGAGGTGTAAGAACATTCTATTGTCTGATAACTTTGAGAAAGCTAATGGGCCTGCAAGATATATTTGAGAGTATCAAATTCCTACACATCAGTGAGAAAATTTTAAAGAACAAATGAGAGCAAACAAAATCATATTTTTATTGTCATTGATCTTTGTCATTAGTGTATAATTCAAGTACATGATACCATGACTCCAACAATATCAGACTCATGTTTGAACAACAATGCAGTTGGGTATTTAACACCTCTCCCTCTCTCTCTCTCTGTCTCTCTCTCCATATATATATATATATATATACACACACACACACACGTGTGTGTGTATATATACACATTTAAATACACAGATGCACTTATATACAGATATATACACATATATACATATACAGATATTTGTACATAATTATCATGCTCTTACGCATACATATATATATTTCATGTTTCATAAGGATTAATTTATTTGAAAGGAAGAGTGATGGAAAAAGCGCAGAGAGCAAGAGGGAGGGAGAAAAGCCAAGAGACAAAGCAATGCCTTTGATTCACCGGTTCACAACCCACATGGCTGTAACAACCAGGGCTGATGGACCAAGGCCAAAACAGAGAGCCAGAAAGTCCATTTGGGTCGCATCAGGGACTCAGTATGTGAGACATCATCAGCTGCTTTCCAAATTCTTTAGCAGAGAACTGTATAGGAAGAAGAGTTTCTGGGACTCAAACAAGTATTTCAATAAGAGATGAAGACATCCCAAGTAAAGGTTTTACATATATATGTCATGTATTTTTATAATATTATATAGTAATTATTTATTAACATGTTCCAGTATATACCTTATGCCATAAAAACCAATTAACTAATTTGAAGAAAGTTTCATTCAAGTGTTTTTGAGAACTTACTTTGCAACATTATCTATGAAAATGGATTAAGAAAAATGGAAGCAACAGTTTTTTCTTTAAAAAAAAAATCGTTGATGGGCTTTTGACATGTAACAAAAACCCTCTGCAGGACTTGCAAGCCCTTCCTGAGGCCTGTGTGGCCTGAATGTCTTCACAAGCCCTCAGGGTCAAGGTCATGACTTTGGAGGAAGTTAATGCTCTTGTAACTGAGGCAACAGAGCTTGAGAACTAGTCACTAGATGCTATCTATGAATGCACTTTTGATGAGACTGTACGTATTATGTGGATGAAGCCACCATAAGCAGTTTAGTATTGCTGAACTGAGACATAAATTCAATTTCTGGGGCTGGCACTACGGCTTAGTAGGCTAAACCTCTGCCTGCAGTGTCGGCATCCCATATCAGCAACAGTTCATGTTCTAGCTGCTCCACTTCCAGCTCTCTGCTATGGCCTGGGAAAGCAGTGGAAGATGGCCCCAATGCGTGGGCCCCTGCACCCATCTGAGAGACCCAGTAGAGACTCCTGGCTCTTCACTTCAGATTGGCCCAGCTCTGGCTGTTGCAACCATTTGGGGAGTAAACCAGTAGATGAAGAACTTTATCTCTGACTCTCCCTCTCTCTCTAACTCAACCTCTCAAATAAATAAAATCTAATAAATAAGTAAACATTCAATTGCTAACAATACAAAAGAGAGAAGACCTGATTCCAACTGGAAGAAAAGAGGTCATTTCTAAAGTGTAAGAAGAGCAGGTTAGATTTCAAGTGTGACTGGTGTAATAGGAAAGATGTGGATGAGGGATCCATCTGAGCTGCCACTGCTGCATTTTGCATTTATCTCTGGTCATTTCAGTATCTTTCCTACCAGCCATTATTTACATCTGATTTCTGTTGCTGTGCTCGGTCTGTCTTCTATGCCTCTCTTCATTTTAGTATTGTTCTCCTCAAACCCTAAAATGGTGCTGCTCTAATGATGACCATTTGAAATCTCACCAAATTACTTCCTTTTTTAGCTTCCTCATATGAATTTCAGTTATTTTCCACCACAAAGCCACGGAATAAAATTTTTTGAACTGGGTGCCAGGGATTGAAATCCAGTTCTGTTTCTAGGTTCCCGCTAACACACACTCTGGGAGGTATTAGGTTATGGCGTGGGTATTTGGGTTTCCGGCATCCACATGTGAGGGCTGGATTGAGTTCTGGGCTCCTGGTCATTACTGGCATTTGGGCAGTGAGCCGACCTATGGAAAATCAATGTCTGTGCCTTTACTCCGTTTTTCCCTTCGTTCTGACTCCCCCTTCCATTTCAAATAACTAAAAATAAAGAAAATAGAGAAATAATAAAAAAGGTCTGCATATCTTTTAACTCTATTTAAATAGGGAAAATTAGTTGAATAAAATCTATTTAAGAAAAATTTAGGGAATGGGCATAGTTGCAGAAGGTCAAAACATCCCTTGGGATTCCCAGACCTCATATATGAGTGCCAGTTCAAATCCCAGACATTAGGCTTCTGGCCCAGCTTCCTGCCTATATGCCTTGGAAGGCAGAGGATGAAGACCCAAGTACTTGGGTCCCAGCCACCCCACATAGGTGACCTGGATGGAGATCTGGGCTCGTGGTTCCATTCTGGCCCACACCTGACTATTGCTGGGCATTAGGAGAGTAAACTGACAGAAAATCTCTCTCTCCCTCTCTCTCTCTCTCCCTCTCTCTCTCTCTCTCTCTCTGTGTGTGTGTGTGTATCTTACTCGCTCTCTCTCCCTCTGTGATACTCTGCTTTTCAAGTAAATGAAAACATATTTTTAAAAAGAAATACCTGAAATAATTACTTCAAGAAAAAGGGACTTCCTAAGGTGTTCATTTTTATTTGGCAAAACAGTAAAATATGAATTTAATATTTTACAGCTAAGAAAATATTTATACTTGTAACAAATTTTATGGCTTAGAATGACAACTGATTTTAGAGAAGCTTCCCACATGGGTGGAAGGAACCCAGTTAACTGACTCCACCTGGCTGCCTCCCAGGGTCTGCATTAGCAGGAAGCTAGAGTCAGGAGCCGGAGCTGCACATCACACTTAAGTACTCTGATGTGGGATGTGGGCATTTTAAAAACTGGTCTAAATGCTCACCCAGTCATGGATAAAATTTTAATATAATTTTAGATCATCAATACAAAATACATTTTAATGTTTTATTTTGACACAAAACATTTTTAAATACTATTTTTGCATTTAGAGCCTAGATAAATATCATACTTACAGAATAATCATATATTTTATAAATGAAAAAGATAAAAATTCTTATGTAAACAATTACTCCTCCCCTGTGCCCTCCACATACACATCAAGTGTTTCCTAAGATCAAAGGAAATATTTCTCATTATTTGAAATGGAAGATCTATTGTTTCCTGTCTTCTAGAAAGTTAATTATTCAGTTATCAGCTACAAGAAATAGAGTCTTCTCTGATTTTTTGCTTTCATGCACAGGGTCACACATACCAAGGATATGTCATGTATATGTATATGTCTGTATATCTGTGCACACACATTCACATACAAGAGCACTAAAAGAGTTTTTAAGAAAAGTGGAATTAAAAGATAAATTTATTTTGGTACAAAGCTTTTTCATAATATGCATTTCCACAACCTGTTTGAGACACCCACTCATAAACTCTCTCTTCCTTCGAGTCAGACATAAACCACAGACCCACATGTCATATCTTTACTCAATAGTGTCATATATTTCTCAGGCACACCAAATTCAACAGGTATGGAACTTAATTCATCTTTCTCCCACTTCATAAAGCCTGTGATTATAGAATGGACTTAAAATAGATTTTTGCAAAAATTAAAAAAAAAAGGAAGGAAGGAGATTGACGAAAGCAAAAAAGGAAGGAGGGAAGAATGTTTATCTTCTTAGAATTTTACATATGAAATGCATGAAATCTGTTCTCTTTATATTAATAAAAATGTAAAAATGAAAAATAAAAAGCATTAATACATTTTTGATCAACTAATTCAGAAACCTGAAAATTCCCCCAAATTCCTTTAATTCTTTAAAGATCACATTTAACTGGTATCCAATCTCAGCAGTTTGACCATTATGAACTTGTGACTGTGAGTCCTCCTTACCCTCCCCACTGCTGCCTTACTCCAAGTCTTCATTATTTCTATTCTACATTGCAGCAATGACCTCTTAACTCGGCTGCCTGCCAGCAGTAACTGCTGTTCCTCTCCAATTCATTCTCCAGGCTGCGGCAAAAGCTTTTTAAAAAATCAAAACAGAACTTTTAAACATCTCCTCCTTGACGCTGGAAATGTCCACGGGATAAAAATCTAAATTCTTTAGAAGGAATACAAACTCCTTGACTGTATTTCTAAGTTTCTTGACAAGTTTTTTCATAATGATGTTATGGGCACACTTCCTATTTAGCAGTTGTGTGTGTGTGTCTGTGTGTGTGCATGTGTATGTTGAGAGAAAAACACAGCAACAGAGAAAGAAATAGAAAAACTGAAAGACAACAGGTATAGAGACCCAGTGAAACTATAATGGTTCATAAGATTTCCAAAGTTTATATGTTCTTCTCCTTCGTGTTCCCTCCTATTTTCTAAAAGCTGTACAAAAATAATGTTTGCTTTACAATTAGAAAAAAATAATTCAGTACACAGTGCAAGAAAATATTTTAAAACTGCCGGGTGTTTTATTTTCATTATAAAGTTCAATTTTTGGTCGGCGCCTTTGCTCAATAGGCTAATCCTCCACCTTGCGGCGCCGGCACACCGGGTTCTAGTCTTGGTAGGGGCACCGGATTCTGTTCCGGTTGCCACTCTTCCAGGCCAGCTCTCTGCTGTGGCCAGGGAGTGCAGTGGAGGATGGCCCAAGTCTTTGGGCCCTGCACCCCATGGGAGACCGGGAGAAGCACCTGGCTCCTGGCTTTGGATCAGCGCGATGTGCCGGTTGCAGCACGCCAGCCGCGGCGGCCATTGGAGGGTGAACCAATGGCAAAAAGGAAACCTTTCTCTCTGTCTCTCTCTCTCACTATCCACTCTGCCTGTCAAAAAAAAAAAAAAAAAAAAAAAGTTCAATTTTCCTAGGCAGAGTTCTTCTTTAAGGATATATCACAAATTAGCTATTATTCTGGAAATTAGTATATCAGCTACTTGTAAAATTTCTAGATTCTGATTTTATAATAATATACCTTTGTTCTATGCATAAATATTTAAGGGTTGCATGAATATAATATAGTTTATTCAATGCCATGTATTAGAATTTAAAGTCTCATGTATTTGTGATGTATATCTTTAATATTTATTTATTTGAGAGGCAAATGTACAAAAGAAGAGACACTGCTAAACACAGAGATATAAAATAGAGAGTGAGAGAGAAAGAGAGAGAGAGGGAATTTATTCTTATCCACTGATTCATCTTGACATATCAACTATGTCTATGACAAGGATAGGGACAAAGCCAGAATCCAGGAACAAAATCAAGGTCTCTCATGAGCCCAGGAACCCAATTACTTGAGCTGTCATCACTGTCTCCCAGAATCTGCATAGGCAAATTTGGAGCCAGGAAATCAAACTCAGGTACTCTAATGTGAAATACAGGCATCTAAACCATGAGGCTAAAAGCCCACTACATGATGCTTAGAATATCTTACATAAATGCTCTTGACTACGAAAAAAGTAGAAAGTTTCACAATAGAGGACAGATCAAATGTAATATGAATTTGAAGTCAATAAATATACTAGGATTACACATGTGTTTTACTGAGCCAGTTTACATAAATATCATTTTAACAGGGCTTGGTAGACTGGTAGACTCTCTAGATGAACATATATCTAGAAGTAAAGCATTTCCCTTAGAAATGATTAAAGCATGATACAAAATGGAGACTAATCAAAGTTAATTTATTGTCTTCCAGCTGCTGAAAATATTGAAAAAACTTACATTGTGCAATAAATATGTGACATGCTGTTAGTATGAAATTCTCAGATTCAACAATTCAATTTAACCAATTGTAATCTTATATCACATTTTTAATATTTTTCACCAAAATTTTCTTAATATTGCAATGCACAGATAATTTATACATTGTATAACTTACTGTAAATTGTTTGGTATTGATTTTAATTTGAGAGTTTCAATTAGGAATACATTTATCTGGTTCATCATTCTCACTGTTCAGCAGTATTCTTCAAACAGAATTTCCAATCCCATTTTTTGCTTTTATTCCTATCCCTAGAACAAAATCTACTGAAGGAGGACATTAGATCTATTTACAGAGGTGTGTGTGTGTTTAGTGAATTGTCATATCCATTGGAAATTTTGCCTCACCAGATCTAATGCTGGGAATCAAGTTTAATAAATGGTACATGGTCTTCTAAGGACAAGCATATTTGAGTAACTCTTCTGGATGTCCATTGGACATCCAAATAATAATTTATTGGCACTGAGCTGAAAAGGACTAAAGATAAAACAGCTTATAACTATTTTTCTCAATCATTGCCCATCTATTCACTCTATTGATTTATTGCCGTGCTGAAGCTACTGAGTTAAGAATGATATACTACTACAGCTTTAATCATCTGTGATTACCTTAAAATTTACTGTACATGAGAAACTTATCATTTCATTTGATTAGGTTATAGCCCTTACCTATGTTACTACTGAACTATGGTACTTTTATTTTTTACTTGTTGAACTCTTTATGAGGGTGAAGCATTAAGCTTTTGACTATGATATAGATTAAAAACATTGCAAAGATGTATCCACAAACTGATACCATCAAATTACTGTAGAACATTGGGGAAACTGTAAAATATTGACATAAGCAAAGACTTCTTGGGAAAGACCCCAGAAGCACAATCAAAGCCAAAATTGACAAATGGGGTTACATCAAATTGAGAACCTTCTGCACTGCAATACTCAGCAAAGTGAAGAGGGAACTGACAGACTGGGAGAAAATATTTGCAAACTACACAACTGATAAAGGTTTAATGTCCAGAATCCCTAAAGAGCTCAAGAAATTCAACAACAAATCTAAGAAATGAACTTGAATAGGAATTTTTGGAGAGGAAATTGAAATGGATAACAGACACTTGAAAAAGTGCTTAGGATCAGTAACAACCAGGGGAATCAAAACCACAATGAGCTTTCACCTCACCCCAGTCAGAATGGCTCTCACGTAGAAATCAACAACAACAACAAAAAAAACGCTGGTGAGGATATAGGGAAAAGGTACCCTAATCCACTGTTGGAGGCAATGTAAACTGGAATAGCCGCTGGGGAAGACAGTATGGATATACCTCAGAAATCTGAAAATAGACTTATATTATCCAGCCATCCAACTCCTTGGAATTTACCTGACCAATCCAAAAGAAATCAGCATATGAAAGTGTGATCTGTACCACCATGGTCACTGTATCACAGTTTACAATAGCTAAGATATGGAATCAACCCAGATGTCCAAGAACTGAAGTCTGAAAAAAAGAAATTATGGCATATCTACACTACGGAGTACTACTCATCTACAAAAAATGAAATTCTATCATTTGTAACAAAATGGATGCAACTGAAAACCATTATACTTATTGAAATAAGAGAGTCCCAAAAATATAGATATGATATGTTTTCCCTAATCTGGGGTAAGTAATAATGCATGTATAATGTAAGGTATTGGAGTGAAATGCACATTTTGAGATTTGATAATTGTTTACAGCCCTCATCTCTTCTGTTGAAGAACAATGTTTTTTCTTCGTACTATAGTGTAGGATTAACCTTATAGGTATTAAGTAAACTGAAAATAGATCTTTGTAAAAATTAAGACTGGGAATAGGAGACAGAGGAGGAAGGGCTGGAGCATGGGCAGAGGGAAGAATGGTGGGAAGCATCACTGTGATCCTAAATCTTATAGATGAAATACATGATATTTGTATAACTTAAATAAAATTTTAAAAATATATCTTATCTCAAAAGTAAATTTTAAAAGATAAAACAGAAGGATAAAAAAGAAAACACAGGAAAAACTTTGGCAAAGTATATTAGGGAGAAAATCCCTACAGATCTAGAAAGCTCCCTGTTACGGTACAGTTTTGTACTCTTATGCTTGTGGTCCATTCTCTCTTATTTTATATTTCTTTGTGTATTTGTAGTTCAGATAAGTGCTATCCCAGCTTTTTTTCTTTCTTTATTCTTGCCACTTCGTTGGAGATAATGATGGTTGAGGGAATGCGGTAGGGGAAAAGGGGGAATGAGCCAAAAAACAAGGACAACAGCTGAAGCACCAGTGGCCTCTCAGCATAAAAAACACCTTAATTCCAGGAAAGTAGAGGGCCAAAAACGATTAACACCGTAAAGAAACTTTTTTTTATTTAAGTCCCAAAACAGGAGAGGGATGACCTGATTACACATGATTTGCAAGGTGAATAATATTGGCATACTAATTATGATTTTACTCTCTTTGTTCAGTTGTTCCTTAAAAAGTTTACAGCCCATGATCTTATAATAGTTTGTCTTACAGAAGTCAGACCGATGAGCTGGTTAAGATTTCATAATGTTTGGATCATATACGAATTAAATCTCCTTCCAAAAATCTAAACATGCCTATGTATGCAGCTGGTGCAAATTGGAGGATGTGTGCCAACAATACTTCCCTTTATTTTGCAATGCTGTATTTAAAATGAAGGACAAACACAGAATAGCCATTCTCACCATGTGTAAGATTGCAAACTGTGCCAATAGGCTGAGCACTGATACACACACCAGGGTTTCTAGGTTCCTCAAGTCATCTGTGTGTTTTATTTGTTCTTTAAGAAGTTTATGCATGGGTGAAGTTGAGGGAAGTCTTGTGAAATACATTCAAAATTACAACAACAAAACAAAACCAAGGATTAAAATGAGCCACAAAGGATATCTGAATAACACAGTACATAGAAAATTAAATAATGACCTAAAAGAACACAGTAAGCCTCTGAGCTCCAAAAGAAATCTAGAAAGACAGAAACAATAATTTTGAATTCAGCAAAATTTTTTAAGAAAAGTCAAATCAGTGACTAAGAAACATACCCTACAGTCATCCTATATATACAGATATATGTATATATGTATTTAAAGATTTGTTTGAAATATTTGACTTTATATGACTTTATTTGAGGCAGAGAAAACGAGAGAGAGAGATCTTCCATCTGCTCTTCCACTCTCCAGATGCCAGCAATGGCCTAGCCCAGTTCCGGCTGAAGCCAGGAGCCAGGAGCACCTTCTAAGTTTCCCATGTGGGTAGTAGGAGACAAGCAATCGGGCCATCTTCCGCCACCTTTCCCAAGCAACAGTAGAGAGCCAGACAGGAGGTGGAGCAGCAAAGACAGGAACTGGTGCCCGCATGGGATGCTGGGGTTGCATACAGCGGCTTTATCCACTATGCCACCATGTGGGGCCCCCCAATTTATATTTTTAAATAAAGCATCATACCAGAAACTTCAAAGTTCTGTTTCCAACTTATACATCTATCTTATGTTCATATATGTATAATTATATAGCATATGTTTATGTTTGCATATGTGTTATTTACACTCAAATGCATACTTATATAATACAAAGGTTTATATATGTATTTAAAAGGTTTATATATATATATAAGCAGATAAATAAATACTGTTTGAAATGAAACACAAATTCATAGATAGCTATAAAGAATGCTACTAATTTTTGACAGGGTTAGAATAACTCCATTAGAAGTAATGGGAGCTGAAACAGGTATTTGGAATAGCAGTGAAGTTATCCTTTTGTGGGGCTAGTGCAACGGCGTAGCAGTAAAGCCACCACCTGCAGTGCTGCCATCCCAAATGGGCACTATTTCAAGTCTGGGTTGCCCCACTTCTGATCCAGCTCTCTGCTATGGGCTGGGAAAGCAGTAGAAGACAGCCCAAGTCCTTGGGTCCCTGCACCCAAGTGGGATGGGGAGTAAACAAGCAGACGCAGTCAGTCTCTGTCTCTCTGTCTCTCTCTCTCTCTCTCTCTCCTATACACAAACATTTCCTTTCAAATAAATAGATAATAATATATATTTTATAGTTCTAAATAAGAAAACAATAAAAATACAGTGAAAATAAAGTCAAAATAAGTACAAATAGTCATAATAAAGTCACAAAATGATAATTTAAAAATTAACTGCAACTAACTGAACAGATGGATAAAAACAGCAATGCTTTTAGAAATTGGAATGAGATAGAATTATACACAAAGGTATAGAGAGTAGCCAGAATGTGAGAATTATACACTTAAACTTTCATTATAGAAAATACTCCAATTCAGTACAATTTAAAATAAGGCCAATGAGAATTCAAGGAAACTCTAGCATACAACATAGCCATGAATAAAATGCAGATTTTTTCAACCACATAAAATGTTCAGTGCAGGCAGGTTAGACCTCATCTGAGTGAGGTTTTACATCCAAAACAAATTGATGAAATTATAAATGTTGTTTATACTTTTCACTACAGTTTAATGGCAAAAGGCAGAGAGAACTGGATTTGAAACCCAACCTTGGGCCGGCGCCGCGGCTCACTAGGCTAATCCTCCGCCTAGCGGCGCCGGCACACCGGGTTCTAGTCCCGGTCGGGGCGCCGGATTCTGTCCCGGTTGCCCCTCTTCCAGGCCAGCCCTCTGCTGTGGCCAGGGAGTGCAGTGGAGGATGGCCCAGGTGCTTGGGCCCTGCACCCCATGGGAGACCAGGAAAAGCACCTGGCTCCTGGCTCCTGCCATCGGATCAGCGCGGTGCGCCGGCCGCAGCGCGCCTACCGCGGCGGCCATTGGAGGGTGAACGAACGGCAAAGGAAGACCTTTCTCTCTGTCTCTCTCTCTCACTGTCCACTCTGCCTGTCAAAAATAAAAAAAAATAAAAATAAAATAAAAAAAAAAAATGAAACCCAACCTTATCTTGTATTTTAGCCAGTATTTTACTTGCGCACTGAATTCTGAATGCACATTTGTTTCTATCTTTGCTGTTAGGAAACAATGTTGAACAATTTTGACAAGAAACATACTGCCATAAACTTTTTTAAGTGGGTATAAATTCAGGACTTTGGTAAATTGTGTTGAATAGGCTCTGTTCGAGTTATAATACTCCAGCTAAAATTAAGAGAGTCACCGACAAATTTAGGTTAAAATGTAGAGAAACATCATCACCAAGACTGACAGATGAGGGAGGCTTAGAACTGATTAGTTCAAATATCGGTTGTTTCAAAGACCTCATCAAAAACCTGTAAGGGTAACAACTTGCTCTCATACGCTGCCTTGTCTTGTACTGATCCATCTTTTGGAAGACCCTTATTGTTCCTTTGTACCTTATTTACTCCTATTAATAAAAGGCCCACCTCATATTACCCACTTTTTAATGACTTCCCTTGGATGAAAATAAAATTTACTGCTTCTTCCTACATGTTCATAATATCATTACATCTTATTATATATATCACTTGATATATCATATGCTGTGTATCACATATATCATGTGACACTTCTGGTAATATTAACTATAATAGAAAACTATTCCATTTTCTCTTCTACATTCTGAGTTCCTTAGAGCAAAAGTTTAAAAAAAAAATCAAGACTGCCTTTATTTTTACATGTTTTTTTTTTTTTTTTTTTTTTTTTTGACAGGCAGAGTTAGACAGCGAGAGAGAGAGAGACAGAGAGAAAGGTCTTCCTTCCGTTGGTTCACCCTCCAAACAGCCACTACGGCCGGCGCGCTGCACCAATCCGAAGCCAGGAGCCAGGTACTTCCTCCTGGTCTCCCATGCGGGTGCAGGCCCCAAGCACTTGGGCCATCCTCCACTGCACTCCTGGGCCACAGCAGAGAGCTGGCCTGGAAGAGGGGCAACCAGGACAGAATCCGGCGCCCCGACCAGGACTAGAACCTAGGGTGCTGCCACCGCAGGTAAAGTATTAGCCTATTGAGTCACAGCACTGGCCAATATATTTTTGAAAGTCATTCACCAACACTTTTATGTTTCTTTTTTTCTTTTTTTTTTTTTTTTTTTTGGACAGGCAGAGCGGACAGTGAGAGAGAGAGAGAGAGAGAAAGGTCTTCCTTTTCCGTTGGTTCACCCCCCCAATGGCCTCTGCAGCTGTTGCACCGCGCTGATCCGAAGCCAGGAGACAGGTGCTTCTCCTGGTCTTCCATGCGGGTACAGGGCCCAAGCACTTGGGCCATCCTCCTCTGCACTCCGGGCCACAGCAGAGAGCTGGACAGGAAGAGGAGCAACCGGGACAGAATCCAGCACCCCGACTGGGACTGCAGGTAGAGGATTAGCCTATTGAGCCGCAGCACTCGACCAACTTTTTTTGTTTCTAAAAGGATAAATGTTAATAATCACTTTGCAAAAGATGCAGAAAGAAAAGTTTGACATTAGAAACCTACTAAATTATAGCAATAATATTTCACTTTATTTTTCAGACATGGTTGATTAAGGTTGAATTTCCAGAGGGATATCTCTCTTTCAAGGGCTAAAACTTTTGATTAAAATGAGTTTGGTTTCTTTTGCCACATAAAATCCAATTTCTTATTTAACTTCTTTAAAATGAGAGCCAACAAAAGGAAATGCTCCAATTTTTAACCAACAACAAATGAGGAAGCATTATTTTCTTGGAAACCAAGTGACATTATCAAAGGAATATAAAAATAAGGACTTATCCACATCATAAACAAAACTAGGAAAAGAATACCATATACATTCTAGGCATTATAAGAAATCCATTTGAAATACCATACATACTGTATAGGGTTAAATTAAGACAGAGTTCGACAACTCAGGGAGAACAAAACTATCTCACAGTAAATATAAATTTTCAAAAAACGCACCCTATTAACACTCCACGATTGATGTCTAACTAAGGCTTTTAGAAAGAACGAGTCATGAGACACAATTGGAGTACTTCATGTAAAATGTCCTCTTCCGTTTACATCACCAGCATTGAAAGCAACTGGTAGAGAAGGGCTGAGATTGCGTAGCTATTACAAATCCACAGGCATGTATGGCTTCCCCTTAGCATTGTAGAATCACTTCCCGTATAGAGCAATTAGTGGCACCAATTAGAAAGCCCAAGGACAATCCTGTTTGGACAGGACTAGCACATGGGAAGGGACCAACAGAGGTAGCGACATATCTGTTTAGATATGAACTTTCAACACCACTTTTTAAAAAAATAGATAGCTCATTTTATTTTAAAGAGGATAAATAAAAAATAGATAAGTAAATAGCTATTAATGATTATCATTTTAAAATAAGCATTATTGCAAATTCATGCATAGCAAAGAAACACATATTAATCCTTATATACTTTATAATCCCTCCCATTTGAAGAATCAAATAGTGTAGTGGTTTTAAAGAAAGAAAAGTATAAAATAAGAAAAGAGTAAAATAAAACATGGTTTCACTTAGTATAACACAAAAATGAAAAGGGAAATGATGTATTAATGGAACAAAATAAAGAAACTAAAAAAGAAAATTAAACCATAATGTGCCTCAGGTTTATATCCTGAATTTACCCTAGGGAATTAAATTAGATATTAGACGGGGATAAATCCTTAAAGCTTGCCCAAATTACACTAAAAAAAAATAAAGAATGATGAAGTGAACCATTGGATGGAAGATCTCTCACTCTCTGACTCTCCTCTCTCTGTGTAACTCTGACTTTCAAATAAATAAATAAATCTTTAAAAAAAAGGGGTAAAAGAAAAACTGCATCTGTAAGCCCCCCAAGAGAGGCTTCAAACACTCAAGCATATAAAAAATAAAAGAAATTTCAGATAATTCACAAACACCACATTGTGATACCTGAATCATGTGACCTTTGTTCAAAATGGAAACCAAAAATCTTTTCTAACCAGCTTCTAAGACTTGGGGTATTAGAGATTTGAGGTTTATTATGCATTTTGTTAAGAATTGACATTAGTTCTAATCTGAATAAGGGAGACAATTCTAATCTTGGCAAGCATATAATTAAAACTGGGGTTATGAAAAGGCAGAAAATAATTTACATTAAATGATCTAGATCTGAAAAAACTTTCCAGATTGCTGGCTGCTTTGGAGTTGCAGGCTCAGCAACATTTTATAATAAGCAGCTCCTACAGCACACAAACCAAATCACTCTAAAAAAAGGCAGCATGAGGAATTTGAAACCACTTCAGATTTGACATTTTTGTGGAAATTTAATTGAAAAAGTTATGGAAGTGAAGATAATGTGAGGAAGCAGTGCATAAAGTCATCTCTTTCTTACAGTTTTATCACTTGGCCTGATCACCTTCCTAAAACATCCCATCACTGTTGAGTTCACAATATCTTCCATGACTACAGTAAAAAAGATCATATCTCAATGCATTGTTAACTTATTGTAATGAGGTTGAAAGCAAAGAGAAATGGCTCTTTTAAGATTACAAATTTATCTATATTCAATGTAGCTCTTGTTAGTAAAAACAAAAAAAAATATGGTGTGCAGTATTGCTTTCTCCCCCCCCCTTTTTTTTCTTCGTAAATGATCTCATGCTTCAGTTGAATATTTAAAAAAAAATTAGAAATGGGTTAGTAAATTACATGGAAAAAATGTCATATGCTAAGCATTCATCAGAAGTGTCAAGATCCATTGTATTTTAGCATGGATAAACTGGTGTGCTTTAAGTACAGTTGAAATACTTAACAAATACTGTTTTCAGGCCAGTGCCGTGGCGCAATAGGCTAATCCTCCACCTGCGACGCTGGCACACCAGGTTCTAGTCCCGGTCGGAGCGCCGGATTCTGTCCCGGTTGCTCCTCTTCCAGTCCAGCTCTCTGCTGTGGCCCAGGAGTGCAGTGGAGGGTGGTCCAGGTCCTTGGGCCCTGTACCCACATGGGAGACCAGGAGAAGCACCTGGCTCCTGGCTTCGGATCAGCATGGTGCGCCAGCCATAGCGGCCATTGGGGGGTGAACCAACGGAAAATGAAGACCTTTCTCTCTGTCTCTCTCTCTCACTGTCTACTCTGCCTGTCAAAATAATAATAATAATAAAAATACTGTTTTCCTACATGTTTGGCTACTTTTCCTAGCTGAAATTCACTCATTTACTCATATAAATGGAAATAGATACAAGTCTAAATAAATTTGGTTACTAAGCACTATTAAAATGATATCAATTCAGGTATCACAGGAGTAGCAAGAATATCCATTGCATTTATTATTAATGAGAAAATGTAAATATTAATGAGAAAATTTTGTAAATATGTTGTAAACTGTTATTTAAATGCAAAGATTTTAGACTGAACTAACTTCATCAGATTATACTGAAGCTTATATAAAAAATACTTGGAAAATTTCTTAGGAAATGAAATGGAAATATACATTTATTCTGGTATGAAAGCTTTTTTGAAATCTATGCATTTGAGGGGTACTTAAAATGTTGATGGAAAACATACATTATTCAAAGAAAGCATGGGTTTCATATCCTTTAATTCCATCTTTCTACTAATTTTTAAAGTAGTCTTGTATTATGTTCTTCATTTCAGATAATTTCTTACATGAAAAATATTATTAGTTTTGAATAATTCATGGTCAAGAGGGAAGAGGAGACAAATCAACAACTAGCTGAAATGCCATGAGAAGCTATTATTTTTGTTGTCTGTATAATGGCCTTTTGGACTGAAAGATAAATGGTGACACTCATCAAGAGTTGGAGAGAGGTACTTATGCCTTATGAGGTTTTACAGGGAAGATTCATGGAGCATGAGTCTCAGGAAAATTGAACTATAGGGCACAATTTTTAGCATATAATTTCCCTCACTTTCTAAAATAAAAAATGTTTTCCTTCTTCTAAATATGCATTTTTGTTCATTTTAGAGTCTAAAAATTATGCCCTAGGAATCAATTTTTCTGAGCATCAAATTCATTTTCCCAGGATAGTGGAAGCATTAGTTTGGACAAAATTTTACTTAATGCATGTGTTTTTAATATGTTACAAAGTTGAAAAGTGGCAACCACCAACTAAATCACCCTCTCACAAGCAATGATTTACAAATAAATTTTCCAATCTAAAAGAAAGTCTCTGAAAGTTACAAAAGCATAAAGTAAGGAAGTAAACACATTTTCCAGGTACAAAACATTCAACCTGAGCTCTATGCAAGAGATGTAATTACCCAGGGCCAAGAGATATTTTTAAGACGGACCTGTAAGAAAACAAAGCCAAATAGAGATAGATGGAAAGATGAAAGATACAATATTTAATAAACACTTCACTGCAAAATCCATTGCTTTCTTAGCATTGATTTTACATGAAAAGTTATACAACATAACTTATAAAGTAAGTGTTTGACTTGCATATCATGTACTGTAATTTAAATAGTGGTGCCATGGCCGTTTTTAACTCACATCTGTCATTTACCTAATTTTTCGGAATCAAAGCAAATCCCCAGCTGGTCATCTTAATGAACTAAATCAAAGTATTTTCATTTTAACACACTGCATTTTCTTCACTTTACTTTTTACAACTGTTCATAATTCATTAAAACTCTTAAGAAATCTAAGTTTAATTTCAGTCACTAGTGATTTTTGAAAACCATCAGATATTGAAAAGGTACAATTAAAATCAGACCCAGAATTTGTATTCTCACTATCAACCATATTTTTTATTCATATTATTACCTCATTTCTGTGATAGCTTGTCTGAACTCTGAAGAAAGATTCGCTTACCATATTAAACCAAAAAGTAAATTGAGACTAAAAGAAGTTAATTAGCTCCCTTAGGGTCATAGTGACATTAAGCATTAGAGGAAAAAATAAAACCCAGGTCTTTGACTTAGCATTCTCTTTTTCCTAATAAATCCAAGACCATAAAAAGCATGCTGTTTTAAGTAAATCTCATACTGTTTTCTGATTATTTACTTATTCAAAAGACAGAATTATGGAAGGGGTGAGGGGAGAGTGAGAGTGAGAGAAATAATCTTCCATCTGCTGGTTCACGCCCCAAATGACTATAACAGCTGAGTCTGGGTCAGGTCGAAGACAGGAGCTTTTTCCAGGTCTCCTATGCGGGTGCAGGTGCCCAAGTGCTTGGGCCATCTTCTAATGCTTTCCCAGGCCACAGTAGAGAGCTGGATTGAAAGAGAAGCAGCCAGGACTAGAACCGGTGTGCAGGCAGAGGATTAACATATGCCACAGTGCCAGCCCATCTTTTATATTTTAATTATAAATATCTAATTTTATGGGAACAGCATTTATATACATATGTGTATATAATATTTAAGTATGACTGCTTTTGTCAAGGTAAATATTTATTTATGAACTGGGCTTTATGGCCCTCCCCTGTTTTATTTTTAAGGAGGAATCATGCAGCTATATTTACTTTAAAGCATCTAATGTTACCTAATTCTTTTTATTTATTTATTCATTTATTTAAAGGCAAAGATACAAAGAAAAGAGACAGAAAAGATTTTCCATCTGTTAGTTCACTGCCCAAATGGCCACAATGGCCAGGGCTAGGTCAAGCCAAAGCCAGGAGCCAGGAGCTTCTTCTGGGTTTCACACATGGATGCAGCAGCCTGAGAACTAGGGCCATCATCTGCTGCTTTACCGGGCACATTAGCAAAAAACTGGGTCAGAAGTGGGACAGCTGGGACTCAAATTGGTACCCATATGAGATGCTGGCACTGCAGGCAGCGGCTTAACCTGCTATGCCAGAACGTTGGATCCTATTATTACCTAATTGTAAGGGGAAAATGCTACCCATTACAGAGACCACTGGAAGGGAAAAAAGAAAATTTGTACTTAGGGCGATAGAATGCATGTAATATAGCCAAAATATTACATTTATATAAAACAAAAATATTGTATGTATATAAACACAGACACAAAGATAGCAAAAACAACCACCACTAACAAAACAGCACATTTGTAACATCTGTATTTGCAAAAAAACTTTTGAAGAATTTCAAGTTATTTTAACTAGCATTATTGATGGTGTCATTTTTTTTTTTTTTTTTGACAGGCAGAGTGGACAGTGAGAGAGAGACAGAGAGAAAGGTCTTCCTTTACCGTTGGTTCACCCTCCAATGGCCGCTGTGGCCAGTGTGCTGCAGCCGGCACACCGCCCTGATCCGAAGCCAAGAGCCAGGTGCTTCTCCTGGTCTCCCATGCAGATGCAGGGCCCAAGCACTAGGGCCATCCTCCACTGCCTTCCCGGGCCACAGCAGAGAGCTGGCCTGGAAGAGGGGCAACCGGGACAGAATATGGTGCCCCGACCAACACTCAGCTAAGTTGACTCAACCAATAGAATGGGAGAATATATTTGCAAACTATCCAACTGACAAAGGGTTAATATCCAGAATCTATGAAGCATTCAAAAAATTCAACAACAAACAAACTGGTTAAGAAATAGGCAAAGGACTCATCAGGCATTTTTCAAGAGAGAACATTCAAATGGCCAATAAACACTTGAAAAAAATTCTCAGGATCACTAGTCATCAAATACAAGTCAAAATCACAAAGAAGTTCCACCTCACTCCAGGTAGAAGGGCTCTCTTACAGAAATCAATAAACAACAAATGTAGTGAGGATGTACAAAAAGAGGTACCCTAATCCACTGTTGGTGGGAATGCAAACTGGTGCAGCCACTGTGGAAGATAGCATGGAGATACCTCAGAAATCTGAATATAGACCTACCATATGACCCAGCCATCCTACTTCTGGGAACTTACCCATATCAAAAGAAATCAGCATATGAAAGAGTTTTCTGTACTCCCATATTCATTTCAGAACAATAGCAAAGATATGGAATCAACCCAGAAGTCCATCAACTGAAGACTGGATAAAGAAATTATGGTATGTATACACAATGAAGTACTATGCAGCTATAAAAAATGAAATCCTGTCTTTTGCAACAAAATGGAAATAACTGGAATTCATTATTTTTAGTGAAATAAGAGTCTCCAAAAGACAGATATCATATCTTTCCCTGATTGAGGGTAACTAATAGAATGCCTAAAATGTAATGTATTAAAGTGAAATGGACATTTAGAGATTCAATGATTGCTTACAGCCCTTGCCATTCTGTTGAGGAACTTTGTTTTTTCCTTCATACTATTTGTTCAACTCTTTACTTAGTGTAGGGTTAACTTACAAGTATTAGGTAAACTGGAAATAGATCTTTATAAAAATTAAGAGTGGAAATAGGAAATGGAGGAGGAATAAGGGTTGAAGCATGGGCAGGAGGGAATGTAGGGTGGGAAGTATCACTATATTCCTAAATCTGTATATATGAAATACATGAAACTTGTGAAACTTACATAATATTTAAAAAAGGAATTGTTCACTTTACCCCTTAATCTATCCCTTTCCATTAGTATAATATTTAATATTTTTTATATAATGTAAGACAATAATTTCAAGGAGGCTATGTCTAAACTTAGATTACATTTATTCTACTACATTCCAGAATTTTTGTTACTTCAGCTTTCATGCAGCTAAATTTTTACTCAGTTCAAAAGAAGGATATATTTACCATATATATGGTAAGAAAAAAATACAGGATTTTGGAGGTTATAAATAAAGTTTTTTCTTCTTTATTATGGTCATTCATTGTGATTCTGTTGTTGTCTACAGATTATTTATTGAATAACTTTGAACACCTACTACATGCTAAGTCATGTACTAATTTCTGAAATGTACAAAAGACAGAGATCTTCCCTTTAATTAACCCCTCATTTACTCATTTTTAGTGAAAGTTACTTTCCAGGACACGTACAAATGACACAAATGTATTTTCAAATAAGTGCCTTAGTCCTGTAGTCACAAATCTTGCTGTTTGTATCTTCAGAAAACCCAAGCTGTTGCTCTGCTTGTGAGTTGAGAAATAAATTTTAACAAAGCACCAAGAGTGGTGGCTTTCAAATGCAAGAGGAACATTGCTGTATTGGGTTTTTCCTAAACACAGCATAGAAAGTGCACTTCAGTAACACAGAGTACTCCTAAGCGTTTCCTCCTTATACATTCAGTGAGAGAAGTGACAGTTGAATGATTTCTTTTTCAGGAAAAAAAAAGTTTATTTCGTGATTATGAGAGTTGTGTTTATGACAAAATATGTTTAAGACTATGGTTATTCTTGTAATTTAATAGCTTCGTGAAGAAAGATAAAAGATTAGCAAAGAAGAGAAATAGAGAACTCTTTCATGCATTCATTTCTTCACTCCCTCAACATACAGGTATTCATTGCAACCTGCATGGCAGTGACTACTCTAGGTAATGAAATAACATCTTTATCAAAATAGAAAATTAAACATGATATCTATACAGTTTAATCAACCTATGAAACAGTGTTCTCATAATTTAAAAACTCACTTGTAATACAATAAAGAACAAAGTTACTTAAAATGATACTTATTGTTGATTAAAGAGATCATTAATAGTATTTTGTATCTTAATGATGACATGAATTGTACAATTCTTTTACAACTTTCAGAAAATCTGTTGACATAATGGCATCTCCAACAATTTTGCAAAATTAAGATTATCTTGTTTCAAAACAATTTCATGATTCTCTACTTATCCTTTTGAGTTTTAATTTGGACTATCAATAATCTTATGAAAATGCATTTTCCACTGTTGACGTACCTCACGGCATGATTTAAAATATGGTTATTTACTAAAGGTTTGGGGAATAAAATACTTGCATGCATTTTATTTAGAATACTAGATCTGGTATAAACAAAGGGGTACTCTTTATGGCAATTGAATTTCAATTAAATAATTGAAAATAGAATAACTTAAGAAATGCCTGTTGGCCAGCGCCGCGGCTCCCTAGGCTAATCCTCCGCCTTGCGGCGCCGGCACACCGGGTTCTAGTCCCGGTCGGGGTGCCAGATTCTGTCCCGGTTGCCCCTCTTCCAGGCCAGCTCTCTGCTGTGGCCAGGGAGTGCAGTGGAGGATGGCTCAAGTACTTGGGCCCTACACCCCAGGGGAGACCAGGATAAGTACCTGGCTCCTGCCTTTGCATCAGCACGGTATGCCAGCCACAGCGCGCCGGCCACGGCGGCCATTGGAGGGTGAACCGAGGCAAAAGGAAGACCTTTCTCTCTGTCTCTCTCTCTCACTGTCCACTCTGCCTGTCAAAAAAAAAAAAAAAAAAAAAAAAAGAAAGAAAGAAAGAAAAGAAATAAAGAAATGACTGTCTTACAGCTCTGTTGCCTTAGATAATCAAGAAATAGTAAGTGTGAATGTTACTATAAAGAAAGCAAAGAAACACACATATTTAATGAACTCCTTAATGTAGTAGTGTTAGGCCCCATCACAGAATTGTATTCTTGAAATCTTTGTTTTAATTGTATTAAATGTTTTATATAGAAAATCATAACATCATTCTTCATTTCTATTAGCTTATTTGTTTTATATCTTTATTATTTAAATAATTTGATCTGCTTATTTGCATAAGGTATAGAAAAATACAAAAATAATATTAAAAATTAAGGTCCTTTATCCTTGAATACCACTTAGTCTATTTCCTTCTGCAGACTCAGTAATTCTTGCCAATTTCTAGTTAGCTCATTTCAAAGTTTGAGCCTACAAACTGACTTTTACTTTAACTGGAAATAAGATCATAGCACACTTAAGCATACAAGGAATTATAACAATGACCCTGACCCTTCTCTTCCAAATGACAGAGGAGAATGTGCCGTTGAAATGTTACATACTGGCCCAAGGTCATGCTTTTCTTAGAAATGCATTCTTTTGTTTCTTGCATTTGAGTGCTACTATTTTGTTAGCAATAACGGATACATAAATATATAACGTACAACCAAAATGCATGGGTTCTAATACTCATTTGGTTTCTTATTATCTTTCTGGCCTTGGGGAAATAGACCATTGCCTCACTCAGCCCATTTTAGCAATTTATACCTACAGATAGCTATGGTCAAATGGAAAGATAAATAAAGTACAAAAGGAAAAAAAATAAATCATACAAAAGAAAAAAAATAGTCACCAAAAATACAGTGACTTTAACAAAATAACCAATGGAAATTATGAAATGAGTATAAGAAACATTAAATAACGTAATCAAAGACATTAGTGGTTCATTTCAAATAACAGACTGTTTAATTATGACATTTTCATAAATTCCCCAAAATAGCACAACTCTTTTACCACTGTCAAAATCGCAAGTGACTATGGCAGCATTCACCTTAAAAGAAGGAGCAGAGTGTTCTCAGACTAGTCTCAATGGACAAATGAAATCTGACATCCAGCAGAAAAGCTGCAAAGCTGAATATTTTAGGGAAAGGCTGTATATAAATTTTGACACTAAAGTGAGATGCCAGACTGGAGAAAAATACTAGGATTCTTTCTGTATAGGTACATGAAGAGAATCTAGCATTCAAATAGCATTCACCAAAAGGCATTATAATCCTACTACAAGTGGCTGACAAATTACAAACCTTTCAGAACCATATAGCTTACAGGATAAAAAAAAGCACATTTTCAAAATGATTTTTTATTCAAAAGCTCACATATGACTGTCAGCCTAATTAGATACTACTCTACAAGTTCACCTGATAGATACAAGTACAAAGCAGTGCTCTGAAGGTCTAGAAAGGGTGCAAGTCTCAATTTCATGGTATTTCATTTCCAATTCCTCTTGTATAAAAGCACACTAACCCAGAATTGACAGAAGTAGAGCTACATCAAGACAGTACATGAGTAGGATTCAAATAAACCCACTGTCAGAAGAAATCATTGTCTGGTTCAAAGAATCTGGGGAAGGTATTTGACATCCTCATTAACACAAGGTGAGGGACAAAAACATCTTTGTAGGAGGAGAAATGCAGCAGTCATATGAATGCATATTCACAGAAATTGCATTCTATATACTGAAAATGCTGAATTCTAAGATGGTGAGACTTTTTCCCACTGCCTTTGCATTATGTGAATTTGAATTCTCACTCAGACTTTTGTTAGCTGTTTGATTATTTGACAAGGTTTTAATTACCCTGTGGCCAGTGTCTTTATGCACAACTACAGATGATAATGGTTCAGATAGCTTAGAGTTGATGAGAGCTAATTAAAACACATATACAAAGGGCCATCTCACAAAGCAAGTGCTGAGGATATGTTAACTATTATGATAAAATTATTCAACAATTTCAAGTAAAAGGAAAAATCATTGCTTTTCTTCAGAAGTTCTGTGTTTCTTGAGTTACCTTAGGTTTACTGTATTCTCTTTCAAGTCTTTGGAGAGAAAGGGAGAAAATTAAGCATTATGAACAATGTGGGGAAATACAAAGCTTCCACTGAACACTACACTTTAGCTGTTTGAAAATATATGTAAGAATTAAGAATTAGTTACCCAACTAATGAAGACTAAACACTGGGTGAAATTACTCACTGGACCATAGAACAAGCTAACACAAGAATGACCCTTACTGTTGAAAAGGAGAAATACACCAGCCTGTCTATATATTAGTTGGCTTATCACTGGTATACACTTTGACAAAATACAGAGTCTCATTCTTGTATGAAAGAAGATTGCTCAGTATCAACTGGTAAATACATGTTTTGGTTGACAGTGTCAAAGTAGAGAAAATCATTTCTAATTCCAAGGTTAGGAAAACAGTATAATATAAAGATTTATCTTTCATTCATATCCAAATATAATTTATCAGCTCCCTTTTCCATTTCTATCTCCATTGTCATAACCCTGGACCAAGGCATCACCTGGTAAAATTCGCCAAAATACTTCTACTCCAGCTTATTTACATATAAATTCCACTTATTATCCAAAGTATTCTTTTACAATTTAAATCATGTCATGTTATTTCTTTGTTTCAGATGGCTTATTTGCTTGACATTGTAATCAGCTTAAACATGCACACACACACACACACAAAGAAATAAAATTCCTGCAGCACACAAACCAATTAATTTGTAAACCATATAGGTAGGTATCAATCCTTTCCTAAGTTTACAATCTCATCTCAAATGACATTCTCCTTCTAGTTTATTATCATCCACTGTGATCATTGCAATCTAGCCAAATAGATCTTTCCATTCCTCTTGGTTGTTTTTGTGCTTCATTTTTTTATACTATTCCCATGAATGTCTGCTCCCCAAAGTTCCCATGATGGACTCATATCACCACCTAGCAATTTAAACAGATGCTGATAATAGGAACATTTCTTGACTTTACAATCTAATTTCTCTTTCCTTTTTTCACTCTAACATGATGCTGCTCGTTCATTGCCTTTTTAATATTATATAAGATTATCATATTTGTATAAGGACATGCTTATTATATATTTCTTTACATTGTTCACAGTATTCCCCATACTTGATCACAGTTGCTCAACAACTAATTACAAGAACTTTTGGGAGCAGCTTTTCATGAGAAGAGTATAAAAATATTTCAGAAGCTACTATGAGGAAGGGAAAGATCTATTTAGCTGAATTTTAATGAACTGAATAGATTATAATAGACTAAAAGGAGGGAGAGAGTTTTGAGATGAGATCAGATGGGAAAGGATTGTTATTTGTTGAGTTTTGAAAATAATTAGTAATTGCTACACTGTTGAATAACTGAAAAAGCAAACAGACCTGAAGGAAATGAAGAATAATAATCATATAGTTTATATTGGTGGCAGCCTTGTGTTATCAGACAAGGGTATACATAACGGGAACTTTTCCTACAACCCAACACCCGGATCATTTTTCATCATTCCCATTCTAATGTATTATTTAGTCTTTATTCTTGGAGTTTTCTTTCTCTTTCATTAGTGATTATAACTTATTTTCCTTTATTTCTGTACTCTGGTATTCCTTGAAATTATTAAGTATGAACACAAGCAACAACCAAAATATCCTGATACCTTTGTACTTGTAACTACTACTGGGGAAAAATTTGAGTTGTTTTAGTATTTTCAGTCCCATTCCTTAAGTTGTTGATGTATTTGAGCAATTTTTCTTGTTTGTCAGGAATTAACTTTGACCTAAGTGAAAAGCTGAGCCATGATTTGCTTTCCTAGTTCCCTGAATGCATAACTTGGAAGTAAAGTTTGGAATGTGGGAAAGAGGTTCTCAGATCTAACAGCCAGCCTTCATACTCTGACCACTTCCCCCAGCTTGGGGGCGAGCTTCCCTTTCTTATCCTCTTCCCATTTCTGTAGGACTTGAGCCATTGTTTTATCAAAGCCCGCCCTACCTCCTCAGACTAATCCACTTTAACCATTCCTTTCTTTTGTAGTCTGTTTATGGAGAGACTCAAAGGAAAGAATTAAAATCATATTCACTGGAATTGTATTTATCCTCATTTTCTTTCTTGTTATGCCTATATTAGTCAAATGTTATATGATTTTTCATTTATTAGCATTGACATATTTTTAAACTATCAATATAAGCTTGTCTTTTATCTTCTAATAATATTATCTACTTTTAAATGTTGTGTTTTATTAACTTGAAATTTTTACATCTTTTACCTTGATTTTATTATTTTTATTTTTTTCTATACATTTTATAACATTTTATTACTCAAATGTGTTAAAATCTATAAAAGGCATTTAAATGATGCCAGATACAATAAGAGCTTCATGCCCCTTCAAATACGTGCCTGTGTGGTTATATTTCTTTAAATAATAATTTTTCATATTCTATTTAATCTATTTTAAGTGTTGACTACCTATATAGCAAAATCCCCTCTTGATTCCAGTGTGCCTATAGAGAATATTCCAACACACACATAAACACAATTCACACTCCACATTGGATACAACCCAAATTAGTGTACATATGTACATTATACCTGTTTTTAGCCTTTTGTTATGTACACACATTATTTGAAGCAAAGTATTACTAATGTTCTCCTATTAGGGCGGTCTCCTACTTAGTATTTCACACTATGTGTGCTCTAAAAATGTCATATGCAGAAACTTATAGTCATTCTGGCAGGCATGCTATTAACATTCTTTACTCTTTGTATTGGATGGAGTTAGCTTCACAAGAATCCTCAGTGTTAGGCTAGCCTGACAGGAAATTGTGTTGTGACACACAGTCACAAATAATTATGACAAATGTTTGACTCCCATAGTAGACTATCCATGGCAACATTTGAGTTGGAGGCATGAATCACACATTGAATTAGGTATTGAATCACATAGAACTCAGAGCACAACAGTTTACAGAGGTAATTATGTCTCAGTCTCTGAAATCACCTGCTAGAGATAGAGCTAATTACTGCTTCCTGTGACTACTGCTGCAAAATGGAAACGGGCAAAATCAACACCCAAATTGCCACTACTTAGGTTTTTGAATTTTTGACTAATATGAAATACTTTTATGGGGTACAAAATAATATTTAAACATATATATATTTATATATATATATAGAAAACAGTCAATCAGCATTCCCATTTCTCCTTTGTCTAGCTCTTCATAGAGTGTATAATATACTGTTTTAAGTATAGTCACCCCTCTGTGCCCCAGATTTTAATACTTCCTTCTGTGTTATCCACAGTTCTCTAAACTCCCTTTATCATACTTGTACTCACTCTTCACAGACTCTAGAATAAGCTCACACTAACATCATTTTATCAAAGCTGTATATATTGAACTTTGGTTTTATATTACTTTATAATTTTATTAATAATTTACATACATATAGGCTACAAAGAGGCATTTCAATATATATATACAATGTTTCCTGATCAAAATAAAACATTCAGTATTTCTCCTTTTTTCCACATATGGTATGAAAGAGCATATGCAGTATTTTGTCTTTCTACTTAACATAATGACTTCCAGGTCAGTCTGTTTTTCTGCAAATAATAGAATTCTCTCTTTTTCATGGATGAATAATGTTTCTTTGTGTATCACACTTTGTTTATTTATTTGAGAGGTAGAGTTACGGTGAGAGGGAGAGACAGAGAGAAAGGTCTTCCATCTGCTAGTTCACTCCCCAAATTGCTGCAACGGCCAGAGATGAGCTGATCCGAAGCCAGGAACCAGGAGCTTCCTCCAGGTCCCCTGTGTAGGTGCAGGGACCCAAGGACTTGGGCCATCTTCAGCTGCTTTTCCAGGCCATAGCAGAAAGCTGGAGTGGAAGAGGAGCAGTCAGGACTTGCACTGGTGTCCATATGGTGCCTCAGGTGGAGGATTAACCTACTGCACCACAGTCTGGCCCCTTACATTTTCTTGATCCATTCATCCATCTATGAATACTTAAGTTGATTCCCTATCCTAGCTATTGTGAAGAGTGCTGTAAGTGAACAGGAAGTGCAGCTATCTCTTTGCAAGACCTATACAGTTGTGAATGAACTGCAAAAGATTCTGCACTGTCATTTTTAAAATTTATTTATTGGGGCCAACATTGTGGCATTGTAGCCACATAACGGAAGGCTGGTCATGTGATTTTGCCCATTCTTATAGATATTTGTAATAATTTTTCCTTGTTGGCATATGATATGGCCATCTCTTCACATGTTTATTTGACATCCATGTATCTTTGGTGATACGTAAAGACTTTTGATGTATTTTATTTTTGTTTAAACTTTTATTTGAAAGTCAAAATCAGAGAGAAGGAGAGACAGGGAGAGAGAGAGAAAGGTAGTCTATTATTTAGAAGCTCTCTCCAATTGTCGGTAATAGCTGTCCTGGGGCTGGACTAGGCTAAAGCCAGGGGCCTGGAACTCCACTTGGGTGTTGCAAATAGGTGGTAGAGACCCAAATACTTGACCCATCATCCCCTACCCTACCCAACATGTAATTGTGACAAGCCTTGTGTTCCAGCAGGTTCAGCCATCGCTCGTAAGGATGTCATGCCACTTTACTGTGCTAGTTCAAGTCCTGGCTGCTTGCTTCCAATCCAGCTCTCTGCTACTGTGCCTGGAAAAGCAGTGGAATATGGCCCAAAAACCTGGCCCCTTGCCACCCATTTGAAGACCTAGATGCAGTTCCTGTCTCCTGGACTTGCCTTGTCCGACCACTATCTCCACTGCCATTTTAAGAATAATCAGAGGATAGAAGATCTCTCTTTCACTTCCTCTCCCTTTCTCTCTCTGTCACTCTGTATTTCAGATGAATGAATGAAAGATTGAAAATATTTTTTTACAAAAAGGAATGGCCAAAATCATAATGCAGACAATAACAAATGCTGGTGAGGATGTGGAGCAACAAGAACTCTCATTGCTGGTTGGAGTGCGAAATGGCACAGTCAGTATGCATGACGGTTTGGCAATGTTTTTTCAACATCATACATCTCTTACCACATGATAAAGAAATTTTGCTCCAAGGTTTCTTCCCAAAGAAATTGAAAACATACATATATGCAAAACCTGCACATGGATGTTTACAGTAGCTTATTAAGAATTGTCACAACTTGGAAGCAACAAAGATGTTCTTCAGTAAATGAAAAGATAAATAAACTGTATACACTGAGGCAACATAATATTATTCAACACTAAAACAAAACAAGCTGCAACAGATCTGTTTATGCCATGTCAAAATTCATATGTTGAAACTCTAATCCTAAAACAATGGTATCAGGAGCTGGGTCCTTGGCAGGTCATCAGCTCATGAATGGCAAGTGACCCTATGAAAGAGTATCCAGAAGCTCCTTTGTCCTTGCTACCATATGAAGACACATGAGAAAATGCTGATTGGGAACCAAAAAGTCACCACTCTCCAGACAGCAGATCTGACAATGCCTTGATCTTGGACTTCCTAGGTTCAAGAATTGAAAGAAACAGTATTGTTTTGTTTATAAACTATCCAATCGATGGTATTTCATTATAGCACTCAGAGCAGATAAAGCATTAGCATTGGAAGATGTGAAGGATACTTAACACATATTAATAAATGAAAGAAGACAATCTGCAAAGGTTATATACTATATTATCCCAAAATATGGCATTTTGGAAATGGCAAAACTACAGAGACAGTAAAAAGTTCAGTGGTTGCCTGGGGTTGGAGGGAGAAAAGTAAGAAGACAGAACACAGAAAACATTTAGGGTGGAAAATTATTCTGTTTGATACTACAGTGGTGTGCATATGCCATATAAGCTGGTCTGAATACATAGAATATTCAATCTCCAGGGTGAACGTTAAAATAAACCACTGACCTTGAATGACTATAAAGTGTCAGTGTAGAAATGTCAATTATAATACAGGGAGCACTCTAGTGGACGGTGTTGGTGATAGTGGCGGCTCTTGGACTCGTGGAATTCAGGAGCTTTAAGAACAACTCTGTATCTTCCACTCAGTTTCATTGTAAGTTTAATGTTGTTCTAAAAAAGTTTTAAAAATAATAATACTCAGTATGTGTGAGCACTGTCATAGGAAATTTACGTGTGTCACCTCATTTATTCTCAAAGCAGTCCAATGAAATATAGTTTATCTCTTTTTTTTTAAGAAAGATTTATTTATTTTATTTGAAAAGCAGACTTACAGAGACTCAGAGAGAGTTGGAGAGAGGTGATGAGGGAGAGGGAGAGGGAAAGAGAGAGAGAGAGGTCTTCCAGCTGCTGGTTCACTCCCCATTTGGCTGTGTCAGCTGGAGCTGCACTGATCTGAAGCCAGGAGCCAGGAGCTTCTTCCTGGTCTCCCACATGGGTGCACGGGCCCAAGGACTTGGGCCATCTTCTACTGCTTTCCCAGGCCATAACAGAGACCTGGATGGGAAGTGGAGCAGCGCCCATATGGGATGCTGGTGCTGCAGGCTTTACGTGCTATGCCACAGCACAGGCCCAAAAATACATTTTATCTTGAACCCCATCATCCTGAGCCCCACTTTAGCTTTATAATATGCTCATTGCAGTGTTTATTCAAATTGCCCCAAGCTACATGTGGCAAATTATCAACTCAACCAAAGTAGTGTTGACTCCAAAGTCCCCCCCTTTAATCTTTATGAATGGCCAAGATTGTGTGTGTGCGTATTTATATATATATATATATATATATATAATACATATATATACATACATACATACATATATGTACTCATAGCCAGCACAATCGTTATTTTAAGTAGAGGCATAGTACATCTGGACATCACTAGTTCTTCTGCTCTCTCAACTCACAGTTTATTCTGAAAGAATATATCCATCATTTGTCATGTTGACAGTACAAATATCATTTCATATCAATATCGAAACCTCTGCCCAATAGAATTTGATCCTTTCATGGTATCCCTGCTATGAGGTACAAGGTATCAAAGCATGGGGATGGCAGAATTAACTTTGTTCTGTCAAATATATGCGTACATATGTAGGATTGTATTTCTTTTGAAGAGGACATATTTCTCATAGTACAAAAACTAATTGGCAGGTTTACTAAAAGCAGAACCAACAGATGTGCCTAAACATTATAAATCACATTGAAAGTGTTCAAATCAACCTGTTTATTTCATTTTATAATATTGTAAGTCAAGCTCCCCATAAAGCTGTCAAAATTATTTTTATATTCACACATACTTCATCATAATCTGACACTCAAATAGAAAGAGATACTATAAGGAAAATAACTGATAAAAGTATACCACTGTTTAAAAAAGGCTGATGGATTGAAGATTTCATATTTTGTGAGGACTTACTCAGGCTACATAACAATTATTCAATATAAATATATAATATAGGAAGAATATGGAAATATTATGGCAAGGATTTAATCAGAGATTCAGTTTGAATCTAATACCACATAAGTAATAATCTAGGTGGCAGTATTATTATTAATATAAATAATACTTATTTAAATAGTTGAATTTAGCCATGAAAACAACTAAATTTATTTTTTAAATGAACAATACCACATATTGTAGATTAATGCATACCATGTTATATTTTTCTTTAAGCATATGATAGTGGTACATTGCAACGCACTTGCCAAATGCATACACCTAATAATCACACTGAGCATAGAACTATACACGCATAGAGTGCAGCATATGCTCTCTATTATACAATAGGGGAAAAATATACAGTATCATTTCATTACTAAATGCTTAATTTCCGGTCCTATGATCCCTGGAATAGAACCTCTTTCACTGAGTGGATGCCTAGTAATATAAAATGAGATGAAGATTGTCAGCATATTTTTCTGTAAAAGCTTCTATGATCCAAAAGTACCTGGATGTCAAAAGCAAATCAAGCATAATGTAGCACTGAGTTTTCATTTACTTATTCTCTTCATCAACAAATCTTTATGATAATTTTGATAGTACCAATTTATATTTCTGAAATAAATGAAAACAAAGACATTTTAACTGTGACTGAAAATAACAAAGGTGTTAAATTATTCTCATCTGAGACATCATCGGCACAATGCTTATTTCTGGATAGCTTTTTAGCAGGCTCCCAAATCATTCTCACAATAAACAGAAATTCTTAAAATATCTCAGGGAGATGTATGTTTCTTTATTACCAGCCTTCTCCCTGCATGCCAATAACAAAACATCTGGATGACAAGTGAAAATGCTCAGCTAGCTAATTTGGAAGAATTGTCCATGGAAAGCTTCACAACTACAAATGTCTGTAGATAGAAGGTCCCAACTCTTTTTCCCCTGCCAAGGAAGCTTAGTGTCCACCACCTCCCCAATCTTAGTAAGGCTGACTCCTTATCATTTAAGTTTCAGCTCGGACATCAGGGGGCAGTGTCAGATGAGGCACCACTGAAGAGACCTAAGGGCTATCTTGTCATCCTTTCAGTATATCTCTCTTTTTATTTTCTTCAGAATTATTTTTATCTGTTTAAATGATCTTGATAATACATGCTTTACTTGACCACTCTACTTCAAAATTCAAGGGACAGCAGCCTCATTTTCTTACTCATATTCATGCACAGTATCTTTAAGAGTTACTGGCATTATAAGAATGCAAAAATGTGTTAAAAAAAAGTGAAATGACAAAAAAGTGGACTTTTAACCTGGAGCTAAAACTTAATTAAGCATTTAGATCAATTTCTTTCTCTCCTAATTATTTAATTTTCTATTAAATCTTCAGTCATTCTCTATCATTCTTAACCCTTAAAGTTCTCTAGACATGTATCAGTTTGTCTAATAATAATTTGATCAAATCAAAGTTAAAAAGATTTGTTGACTGTTACTCAGTTTCTGTTATTACTTACTTTGGGAAATGGAAGGTCACTTTATACATATGAGTTCTCTTATCCCAAAATGTAATATTTTTCAGAATTTATGACTTCTCACTTACATGTATTTGGAAAGATGACCTTATAATTTTTACATTTCTATTTACATGCAGTTTGCTTGTCATAAAAATCATCATGCTGTTGCATTTTTAAAGGCATTGACATACAAGACATTTTATTTTCTAAAATTGTTTCCTCTTAACAATGGTTCTCTCAAGCTCTTTTTTCATATATCTTTCTAGGATTAGACTAGAGACATGCCATTTTATTTTAATTTTTAAATAATGTTCATTTGTTTTCATGTACTTGGAAATCAGAGTAACAGAAAGAGAGAGGAAAAATGAGTGCAAGAGATTCTCCATCTGTTGGTTCACTCCTTCAAATTCCAGCAACAGCCAAGCTTTGCACCAGGATGCAGCCAGGAACCTAGAACTCAATCCTCGTGTTCCATGTTGAGTGGCAGAGACCCAACTACATAACCCCTCTCCTGTTGCCTCCAGGGTGCACATTAGCAGGAAGCTGGGATCAGAAGCAGAGCTGGTGTTCAGAGACTACAAAGCACAGATGGTCATACACTGGGGGCCATGAACGCAGGCCTTCTATCCAGGACCCTCGCATACACAGGCGAAGATGCCAGAGAAAAGACTCCTACCATGGCCTCCATAGTGGCTCTTCCCAACCTTACAACAACCACAAACCCTCCAAGTTAGCAGTCCCAGGTAACTAATAGAGTACCTAAAATGTAATGTACTGGAGTGAAATGGACATTTTGAGATCATTGGATCATTTATAGTCCTTGTCTCTATGGTTTAAGAACAGTGTTTTTTTCTTCATATTATTGTTAAACTCTTTGCTTGGTGTAGGGCTAATCTTATGAATATAAAGTTAACTGAAATTGGATATTTGTAAAAGTTAAGAGTGGGAAAAGGAGAGGCAGGAGGGAGGAGGAAGAAGGATGAGAGCATGTTTGGGAGGGAGGGTAGGGTGGGAAGTATCACTATGTCCTTAAATATGTATATATGAAATTCATGAAATTTGTATACCTTAAATAAAATTGAAAAACAATAGTAGCCCATGACAGGCCTCTCTGAGAGGTTTGCAGCATGCAGCAGCTGGGGTGGTTGTTGCCCTGATTCCCAACAGTAGTTGGAGTCACCTCATCAAATAAGGGAATGGCAACACAGGTAGAAGAAAGCAAGCTGGGTTAGGTTAGACTTCAGCAGACAGCTGGGGACAGGAGGGGCTATATGGTCAGGAGAGTGGAGTCCGTTCGTAGGCAAAAAAGAGGCATGCACTTAAGAGATGCTTAGCCAAAATCACATAGGGAACCCAAAAAGCCAAAGCCTGGAGATAAAATCAACAGGATAAGAAAGCAAACTCTGTAGTCATAAGCTAACAGACAGAGGGAGACTGGTTCATGAGCATAAATTTTGTAAAGAAAACCACTGATAATATACATGGGACCAAAAATGGCCCAAATGGGAGAAACGGAAGATAATAAGACAGAATGAACTCAAAGAAATATGGTCATTAACAGAAAAAAAAGTTTTGAAAAGCCCTGTGTCTTCATGTAAACATTCCCTTATATTCTTAAGGCACACACTACTTCCTTTCAGTGGCCTTTGCTGAGCCACTTGGCTGTGAGCACTGTCTTTGCTCACTTCAAAGAAAGGAGTGGATGTATGCTAAACTGATCTTCTGTATATAAAGAGAATCGAAAATGAATCTTGATGTGAATGGAAAGGGAGAGGGAGTGGGAAAGGGAAAGGGGAGGGTTGTGGGTGGGAGGGACATTATGGGGGGAAGCCATTGTAATCCATAAGCTGTACTTTGGAAATTTATATTCATTAAATAAAAGTTTAAAAAAAAAAGGAGTGGAAAGGAAAAGAAGCAGAGCCAGGACTTGAACACGGGCACTCTGATGTAAAATGCAAGCATCCAAAAAGGTGCATTAGTCACTGTGCCAATGCCGGCCCCTCCGTTTAAATTTTTAACTAACTTTGGACTCTGGACTTTGACTTTTTCATGACCATGATAGGAACCCTGAGAACACAGCATTCATATGACATCCTTAGCCATGGGTGTTTAGACTGGTTACACTTTTATGGTCTTATGCTTTGTATGTGTTATACTTATTAGTAGTGCTGGATATTTTTAGAGATTGGCTTACTCCTAGAAGTGTGTTATAACCTGTAGACTAATGACATATTCAGTGGTATTGACCTTTAGATGTGTGCATTGAATACACACACACACACACACACATTTATACAGAGAGAGAGAGAGAAAGAGAGAGGAATTGAACAATAAACTATATTGAAAAGACTATCACAATTCTGTGTGATTGTACCCCGTACTCTGATTCATCGCATTAGACTTGTCGAGCTGCGTGACAAGTGGCACTTGTAACAAAAAGCCACATACTTCCTTGGCACATGTCCCCCTTTCCCTGTCTTTAAAGTTATCAGGGCTGCTGTCTCAAGTCTATTTTATATTTTAAATTTCTCATCTTTTTCTTTTCACATTTCATCTCTTTCTTGTTTTTTAAGGAGTTCATGTGGTTAGATTAAGCCTGTTTTAGTTCAGATGACACAACAGAATATCCTAGAGTGGGTGGCTTCAAAAACAAATATTTATTTACTACAGCTCTGGAAAATTGAAAGGCCAAGATCAGTCAGCAGACAGATTGGTGTCTGGCGAAGGCACTTTTCCTGGCTTGTAGGTGGCTGTCTTTTCATAGTATCCTCACATGGCAACAGAAAATAACCTTTCTCCTCTTTTCATGAGGCCATTAATCCTACTTATGAGCGTTCAACCCTCATAATCTCATTACCTTCCAAAGGCCCTACCTCCTAATACAATCATCTTGGGAGGAGAATTTCAGCATATTAATTTTAGTGGTAACATGGTCTTAATATTTAACCCCTTCCCAAATCTTATGTATTGAAATCCTAATGCCTAAGTACAATGGAGGTGGGGTCTTCAGGCTGTTATTAGGTCAACATGCCAGAGCCCTGATGATTGTCATCAGTGCCCTTTTGAGAAGGGGCCCAAGAGAAATCCTTTACCCTTTTTACCAACTAGATTACAATGAGAAGATGGCCGCTTCTAAGGAAGTTGGTCCTCACCAGACACCTAGTTTGTAATCACCTTGATCTAGGACTTCTAAACTTCTAGAATCCTGACAAATAGGTTTATGTTGCTTTAACCGTCTAGCTTATAATATTTTGTTACAAAATCCTAGAAGGACTAACACAGGGAAACAAACCTTTAATCTAGTCACCTCATCTCATCATCTTTATCTTTTAACCATACTTGTAAAATAAATTTTATCATGTAAATTAACCTATTTGATGGTTCCAGGGATCAAGACATAGTTAACTTTGAGGAGCCATTATTTGGGAATTTCACGGCAGGAGTGTCTGTTAAGGAGAAAACGCTCTTCAAATTGCAGTAATTCATTGATCCATGTGGTATTGGCCCTGAAATGGTAAGGAGGATGTGAGTTCTTGGGAAACTGACATTATAGCTCTCTGTGTATAATGCGAACACTGACCATAGATGGAGAGATATGTTTCTGCTTCTAGGAAAAAGCTAAGGTATGGAAGTGGTTGAGGATCTGAAAATGCAGGAAAGGAGTAAGAGTCAGTTATTAGGAAGATGTATTTAAATCAGTAAATATTTAAGTATATGTATTTCCCTTGTTTTTTTTTTTTTTTTGGAGACTATAGAATATAAAAGCAGATGTGAAATGTATTGTAACGGATCTCTCCAGAAGTGTGTTAAAATTTTCTGAGCTGGGCCAGTGCTATGGTGTAGCAGGTAAAGCCCCCGGCTGCAGTGCCAGCATCCCTTATGGATGCCGGTTTGAGTCCTGGCTGCTCCACTTCCAATACAGCTCTCTGCTATGGCCTGAGCAAGCAGTGGAAGATGGCCAAGTCCTTGGGCCCCTGCACCGATATGGGAGACCTGGAAGAAGCTCCTGGTTCCTGGCTTTGGATCAGCACAGCGCCGGCTATGTGGCCAACTGGGGAGTGAACCAGCGGATGGAAGACCTCTCTCTCTCTCTACCTCTCCTTCTCTAACACTTTCAAATAAATAAATAAATAAATCTTAAAAAAAAACTTTCTGAGGGATGATTGATTATCCCATTGTATGGGAGTTTAGAATCATAAAACTGAATTGGGGATGAAACTTTTTTCAAAAAATACATTTATGAGAAATTAAGTACATATGAAAATATCAATTTCTTATTGCTTATATAGCAAGTATGATCGGGAAAAAGCAATAGATGAGTCAAAGATATAAAATCAATTTCCCATCGTCAAAAGCTGTCACGATTCAATAAGGTTGATTGCCTTTCCTGTCTTACTCCCAGGATTGGATATTATGACTTAGGAGTTTAAATATACTTCAGACTTTAGTCATAAATGCCACTGAGGGAATCTGTAGCAGCATTAAACCCACTTTGTGATATAGGAGTCAGCCTTCAAAAGCTGAAGCAGGAGACAGAGCACTAAGAACAACCACAGAACAAGTAGAATTTTCAACACCACCTGGAGGGATATACACTCAATTGGATTCTGGGAAGATGGGATAATTCATCCACCCAAATGACCGCAATTCATTTTCCTGCCCTTCTTTGTAGTCACACTTACTTTAATTTAGAAAAACATAGTCATGCTTTCTCACATAAATAAAAATTTGATGTTTAGAGGTTGTAATATTGAACTTTATTTCCTAATTTTGGTGGTTATGTGACAGAATGCTTTTTACAGGCAATTTTCTCTGAAGGATGCTAGGGTGAACTGATATTTTATTAGCAACTTCTCAAAAGGTTCAAAAAAACAAAAGTATTCTTTGTACTTTTCTTGCTGACTTTAGGTGTTTTGAAAAATTAGTTTTTACCAATCATAAAGAAGGTTACACACAGTAGATATTTAGCCTAGCAGTTAAGACATGGGCTAAGACGCCAGAGTCTAATGTCAGAGTCCCTAAGTTCAGTCTTTGGCTCTGGCTTTGTGCTAATGCAGACCAGGGGAAGCAGCAAGGACATCTCAACTAGTTGGGCTCCTGCCAGCCACGTAGGAGGTCTATCCTGAGTTTCCATTTCTTGGTCGTGGCTTGGTCTAGCCTAGGAATTGTGGACATTTGAGGAAAGAACCAGCAAATGAAAACTCTTCCTCTCTCTGTCTTCATCTCTCTATATCTGTCTGTTTGGCACACCAGCTCTCTCTCTCTGCCTCTCAAGTAAATAAATCAAAAAAGAAATTCTCTCAAATGCCTGGTCCCATTTAATCTATATGAACAAATCATTTTAGTGCTAATCCTATTAAAATGTATTTAGTGAAATCAAATAAATTATTTTACTTTGTATGTATGAGACTTTGGATGAGTGCCTTCATTTTTTTTTAATTTCAGTGTTCTCATTTATAAAAAAATTAGATAATAATTTGTTCATATAAGAAATTTTATCATGCTTTAATATCCTATATCCATTTGTGAAGAAATTTAATCAGGACTTATGGAAGGAATAAAATGATCTAGGAGTAACTTGATAGAATGAGTATTTACAGGGCTGGCATTGCAGCATAGCTGTAAGCTGCCACCTGTGACGCCAGCATACCATATAGGTACTGATTTGTGTCCTGGCTTCTCCACTTCAATCCAGCTCTCTGTTCATGATCTGGGAAAAGAAGTAGAAGAAGCTCCAGTTCTTGGGCCCATGCTAACCATATGGGATACCCAGAAGCTCCTGGCTCTGGACTTTGGCCTGGCCCAGCCCTAGCTGTTCCAGCCACCTGAGGAGGGATCCAGCAAGATCAAGGACATCTCTCTCTGTATCTCTTCCTATTTCTGGAACTCTGATTTTCAAGTACATAAATAATTTTTTAAAAAAGAGTAGTCATGGGCCGGCGCCACTGCTCACTAGGCTAATCCTAGTGAGCATAGCCCTGACTGTTAATGAACAACTTAATACATTTTCCCTCTTAGTAGTTTTTTTGTCTGTTCTACTTAATATGACTGGTTTAATTCTGTAATTAATACACAGTTATTCTTAAGTGTTGAAAATTAACTGAAATGTGATCCCTGTTAAACATAAGAGTGGGAATAAGAGAGGGAAGAGATGTATAATTTGGGACATGCTCAAGCTGACTTGCCCCAAATGGTAGAGTTAGAAACATACCAGGGGATTCCAATTCAATCCCATCAAGGTGGCATGTACCAATGCCATCTCACCAGTCCAAGTGATCAATTTCAGTTCACAATTGATCATAATGAAAAGACTAAGAGTCAAAGGGAGCACATAAACAAGTCTAGTACCTGCTAATACTAACCGATAGAATAAATAAAGGGGAGAGTGATCCAACATGGGAAGTGAGATATTCAGCAGACTCATGGAATGGCAGATGTCCTAAATAGCACTCTGGCCTCAGAATCAGCCCTAAAGGCATTCGGATCTGGCTGAAAAGCCCATGAGAGTATTTCAGGCATGGAAAGCCAAGACACTCTGGCAAAAGATCTCTGTGAGTGAGATCCCAGTGGAAAGCACAGGTCTTCAAAGAAGGAGGTACCTTTCTCTGAAGGGAGGAGAGAACCTCCACTTTGACTATGACCTTGTCTAAACAAGATAAGAATCGGAGAACTCAGAGGGCTTCCATAGCCTCGGAAACTCATGACTGGAGCATAGGGAGATTACTGATGCCATAGACAGGAGTGTCAATTGGTAAAGTCAACAACAGGAGTCACTGTGCACTTACTCCTCATGTAGGATCTCTGTCCTTAATGTGCTGTGCATTGAGATTTAATGCTATAACGAGTACTCAAACAATATATTTCACTTTGTGTTTCTATGGGGGTGCAAACTGTTGAAATCTTTACTTAATGTATACTAAACTGATCCTCTGTAAAAAAAAAAAAAAAAAAAAAAAAAAAGAAAGAAATTATCAATTCCCAACTTGACTCTCACTGGGATTAAACATGACAATAGGTCTGATCTGATTTCATCATCATTTAAAAAAAAATCATCTATTATTTTTCACTTTATGTTTCTGTGTGGGAGCAAACTGTTGAAATCCTTACTTAATGTATACTAAGCTGATCTTCTGTATATTAAGATAATCGAAAATGAATCATGATGTGAATGGAAGGGGAGAGGGAGTGGGAAAGGGGAGGGTTGTGGGTGGGAGGGACGGTATGTGGGGGAAGCCATTGTAATCCATAAGTCGTACTTTGGAAATTTATATTCATTAAATAAAAGTTAAAAAAAATAAAATAAAAAAGAGTAGTCACACAAATAAAGGAAAAGAAGTTGAACTGTCCAATGTATGGCTGATATAAAGTTAGCTGAGAAATACCAAGAGGGCAGGACAGTTTTTGTGAGATGCAACAGAAGAAAGAGATTGAGAAGAGTGTGAAGAGCATTAAGAAGAAGTTGTTTTAATAAGAGAATGGCATTTTGATCCTGCCAGGTCTAAGAATGATTGAATCACTGCTGACATACTAAGACCAGAAAACGGTTAGAGACTACAAGGGTAACCAAGTACCGAGAAGAGGAAAACAGCTGGGAATGACACTCAATGAGAAAAGAAAGTGAGTCTTCAATTATACAATAGCAGAACTAGACGATATTGATGACAGAGCTGAAAACATAACTGAAACACAACATTTACGCCCTGGAAATCAGAATGTAGAGTCTATCAGTCCAGAAATCCTTTATAATTGTGGAAGAAAAGTAACAAAGCAAAAGGAAAATTCCACATGACAGGTGTAATTTTCAATGGATACAATCATATGCTTCATGTCTAAATATCTGCAATCTAGATTTTAATTGTCTGGCTCTCCTGTTTCTAACAAATCTAAACCAGTATGTGTAGCCTCTTATATGCAATCCACCTAAACTTTAAAAAGGTCTATTCTATAAGATATTTCAGCTTGTTATCATAACATATTTCATTATCATTCTTACAAAAATACATCAAGTGATTTGGTGTTAATTGATAAAAACTGCTAGGGAAAGATACATTCAGAAATAATTTTGCACAAAGGGAGAGATAATCAAGGACACTTCCATGAAATAAGAATAAAGTGAAACTGTAATTCATATATATATATATGAATATATAACAATATTTATATATTTATATATAATACATATATATATATAATCTATACATATAAATGAGGGTTCTTCAAAAAGCTCATGGGAATGGAATTAAATGTAAGTTTATTTTAGTACAAATTCAAAAATCCATACACAAAAAGGGTCTAAAAATGTTCAGAAAAACATTATAAAAAATGTACATACTCCAAAAATATTCTGCACCAAAATAAATTTATCATCTTATTGTATGTTTTTCACAAACCTTTCAAAGTATCCTTGTCCTGGGGCTGGTACCTGGTGCAGTGGTTAAGATTTCACTTGGGGGCCATTGTTGTGGTTCACTACATTAAGCCACCACCTGCCATGCCACCAGTATCCCATACTATAGCCACAGTTCAAGTCCCATCTTCTCAGCTTCTGAGCCAGATCCAAGCTAGTGTATTTAGGAATGCAGCAGAAGTTGGGCCAAGTGATTGGGCCCCTGCCACCCATGTAGGATTTCTAGAAGGAGTTCCGGATTCTTAGTTTCAGCTGGACCCAGCCTATTTGGACCCATCTGGGGATCATCTAGATAATGAGCCAAGAAGAACTATTTTCTTTTTTTAAATTGTGGTTCCTTGGGATACCTGCAACCTCTCTTAGAGTCCTTGAATTCCAGTCTCCTCTCCACTCCTGATTCTAGCTTTTTGCTAATGTACAACCTGGGGATCAGGAGGTGATGGTTCAAGTTCCTGGCTCCCTGCAACCCTTGAAGGAGACTCTGGTTGAATTCAACACTCCTGGCTTTGGCCTGACCCAGCTCTGGCTGTTGTGACCATTTGGAGGATAAATCGATGGACAGTAGATCTCTATCTGTCTCTGTTTTCTCTCTCTGCATTATAAATAATAAGTAAGCATTTTTTTAAATAAATAAATATCTTTAAAATATGTACTGTTTTTCTCATGTGTATATTTATTTACAATTCCATTATATAGTTATTGAGTATTTAGATTCTACAAATATAATATTCAATTCAAACACTTAAATCATACACAAACACAAATGTGTAATATAAGGACAAAACTAACTCTCAAGGTTTCTGTGTCCAGTTTCCCAAAGGAGATAACTTTTCCTTTAGAAGCCAACTCATTAACATTCATAGTAGTTTGCATTTTAAATATTTAGTAGGCTAAAACAAATATTTTTAAAGTTTCATGCAGGGCTCAAAGTATTTCTTTAGCTTGTGTTTTGGAGTTATACTAGTATATATGCTAGGGGAATTAAGAATCCTTCAGCTTAAAAATGATGTTATTTTACTTTAATTAGATATTTGCCTTGGGGAAATACTAGTGAAGAGGTTAAGAACCTTGAATAAGGTTATATGACTGAAATTTCAATTTTCCCCAAGACTTTCAATGTTGCCCAATACCTTAAATCTTCCACAAAGATTCACAAGAATCTTTTTTATAAGATTTTAATGTTGAAGAATTAAAATCTATATTTTGTAACTGCAGTCATCAGATAATAACTTGAACTTAGCTAAAAAAATTAATGAATAGGAGACAGCCATAGTCACAAGAAATAGGAACACAACTCTTTTTATAACATTTTAACATTAAGAATCAGTCAAATGATACTAAGTAATAGAGAAAATAAACAAAAGGAGAGGAAAGTAGCACTTTTTTCCTGTACATCAGATGAAGTAACATTTATCCCATTGTATGTTCCAAGTGTCTAGCAAAAATGAAAGACAAAAGCAAAACAGTCCTACAATGTAGTCAGAAACTAAACTTGTGGTTTGAGGATCTTACTTTGTACTTTCCCAGGATTGAGGAGTTCATTAAAATAAAGGCAATCTACTGTTTATATATAATCAAAAGAATTTGTATCATTTCAAATAGAAAGTTCAAGGTTTCTCCTTGGGTTTCTGTGAAAATATAATAACAGGATATCTGGGGAAAATCTTTCAACAACATAGTCATCTCATTGCAGAATCTATAAAATGGTGCTACATGCTAAGGCATTTCCAAAATTCATGGAAAATGGAATTAGAAGATAAGCTTTTTTTGGTGCAAGTTTTTTTTTGGAAATCCATGCATGTTTTTCCATAACACATATTTTCCATGATCTTTGAGAAGACCCTCTCTACTTCATGCTTTCAACAGTTTTTGCAACAAAAGAAAGTTATCCTTTTAATTCCACATTCCATGGCCTTCTTGAAGTATCCTCATACTTCTGTGACAAAACCATTATCATATTAAGGATGAAACCACTCTCCTGTGACAGTGCTTAGAGACAGTCAGAGTGGTCCAACATTTGACATAACACCGTGGGCTTTCCTAGCATACTGCCTCCAACAAAACCAGACTGTCCCAAACTCCTGGAAACAGAATTGTTCACCTTTGGGAATACACCAAAATCTGCATGTGGTGTTTGGCCAGGCAGTCTTGGAGGGGTTTCTGCTCTGAGATCTAAAGCTCTGATGAGGTTGTCTAGAAGGACCTGTGGTGGTTCATGTGTGCAAAACCTGCCTGTGACAGGATCAAGCGTGCTGTCCTTAATGAGGAGCAGAAAACTGTTGTTTTTTACAACATTCACTGAGGTAACTGTTCTAACTTTTACTAAACTCACATCAGTCTTATGTATGTGTGGGGAGAGGAGCGTGAAACACGTTAAAACACATTTAATAGTGAAGGTTTTGAACTTTATATGAGGACACAATCATAAAGTCACACTTAATTCAAAGTGAAGACATGAAAATGCATCAAATATTTTAAGGCAAAGAATAATTTCTGCAAGCATATAAAGCAATTAATGATGTAGTCTATAATATATTGAATAATGCTTTAATATTCTGAACAATGAGTTAATGTGAAAAATATTTCCAATATAAAAAAATTAATGTTATAGGAAAGTAATTATTTATTGGGCTGATGTGGTGGCATAGCAGCTTAAGCCATTGCTGGCATCCTAAATGGCTGCTGGTTTGAGTCCCAGTTACTCTACTTCCAATTCATCTCCCTGCTAACATGCCTGGGAAAGCCTCAAGTGTGCCCAAGTACTTGGGCCCCTACACCTACATGGGAGACTGAAAGAATCTCCTGGCTCCTGGCTTCAGCCTGACCTGTTGCAGCTATCTGGGGAGTGAACCAGCAGATAGAAGACCTCTCTGTAACTCTGCCTTTCAAATAAATAAAATACATATATAAAGAAAAACTTTTCATCAACTGAAGCAGAAAAGCATTAAACTTTCAAATTTATTGGAGGAGGTAGGGAAATGTCAACGATTCTGCATTTTTTTTTTTGTCTGTCAATAAAGCAATTCACCTCACAGAAAAAAAAATATAAATTTATTATCAGTTACTGGGGTCTGGATATCCAACTTAAAAAAAAAAAACAACAAAAAACAAAAAACAAGAACTACAATATTCATTCCAGCAGAGGCCAGAGATTTAGAAGGAAGGTCTGTAGTAATGTAGTCATATAGTTTGGTTTCCGTATAACAAAAGAGGATGATACCTTATGCCAAGCAGAGAAAACATCTTGAATTACACCTTCTTCCAAATGTCGCCCTGGAGGTAAGTCTGTATTTAATACCAGAGTAAAACTGTGGTGACTGTAGGCAGCAGCTTACAGGTGTACATTAAATTGATAAAGTTGTCCTTCCATAAGTTGTAAAAGACTAGAACTACTGATTCTCAAGGAGGAGGGGTTTCCTGTTTCATATGTTTAAGAGGAAAATATTTGCATCATTCCATTTCCACATTCAGCTCTTTGAGATTCCATGCTTCTACGTATGTACCAACCTAATAGCAATATGATAATGAGAATAAAAAATTCATCAGTCTAAAGAAACACCATTTTTTTCACTTGATTATACTGCAGGCAAGAAGCTGATTTAGTAATTAGAATATTCAATGTGCTGGTTAGTCTGGAGTAAAGATGACTTTTTCACCATTTTAACTCTAACGTTTCTTGTATTTTTATTTTTGACAACATGCCTCCCTTGAAGAATATCCGCTAGTATCCTATAGGGCCGTGCTATGAGGGCCAATGTCTGTGGTCTTCCTAGATACCCTATCCTCTATATGCTATTAGTTCTTTCTACTATTGTTTCATAACTTTCAAGTACAAGGGACAGTTTTAAATGAAGTAGCATCACAAAATTCCTTTATAAAGTCCTAACAGATCAGTGTTTGTAATAAAATATTCACAACATAATAATGCTCAATTATACTTCAGGCCAATCAACCAAATAATGACCCTATGTGTTCTTTAGGTAGTTATTTTTTTTAATTGTATTGAATACTGAAAACTATCCTTTGTCAAGCACCATTTTAATGAAACTCTCTGAGGTTTCATTAACGTGAAAATCAGGGAGGAAAAAAGCAAAACAATGTCAAGTATTCTGTAACTTTTGTTAACATTTGGAACTATTTCCTGTAGGACTCCTAAAACAAAGGTCTGAGAATGCATTTTTTAAAAATGTTAATGCTATAGTAGAGGTCTAAAGTGAATTAATCCTTATGGGTAACAATTTAAGTAGATTAAGTACTCAATAATGCATAAATTTGGAGTTAAAATAAACAAGAAGATGAGATTACTAAAACAAATGCAATTTCATTTAAAAATCAAAGTTTTAAATGCTGAAACATCTGTTTCCCTACTTCTATGGAAGATAACTACAATTTAAATATGAGAAGTTGCTACACTGTTCAGAATACTCACTATAGACTAATGCAGTTCTTCAAGATATTTTTTATGTTATTTTTGCTACAAGTTAGGGGCATTCACCAACAAAAATAAAATTTAATTCTTAAAACTCTTGTTTCACTTTCTCATTTAACTATTTAACTTGGTTGTTATTCCTTAATTGTGATTCAGATATTTACCAAAAATAAAACAAAAAAGCAGGAACATCTCCATAAAGGACAATATGTCTGACCACAAGGGGGCGGTGTCAGTGCATGCCAGATTTAGCGGGCAAAAATCAAGTTTTGTTAGGTGTAGTGTAATTTGCTATGAAAATAAAAATAATTTTGTTATTCTACCTCACATCATTTTTCACAGCATATTTTACCTAATAACTCATAATTATATGGATAAAGGAAAATTTCCATCACAGATTATCTCTGAAAGTGCACACATACTAAAATTTCAATATTTCTCCTGTATGACAGGATGTGGGGAAAAGGTATCCTAATTCACTGTTGGTGGGAATGTAAACTGGTTCAGCCACTGTAGAAGGCAGTATGGAGACCCCAGAAATCTGAACATAGACCTACCATATGATCCAGCCATCCCACTCCAAACCAAAGGAAATCAGCATATGAAAGAATGATTTGTACATTCATATTCACAATAGCTAAGATATGAAATCAACCTAGATGTCCATCAACTGTTGAGTAGATAAAGACATTATGTATATATAGAATGTGGAGGGCTATTCAGCTGTAAAGTAATAGAAATCACATGCATTTGGAAAAACAAATCTGAATTCCTAACAAGTGGTGCATGAAAAATATGCACTTCATAATTTGACAGGAGCATTATTATCGTTGTTGCTCCTAAGAAGAAAATGTTAAGGAAGATATATCAGAATTTTTGCAAAATTGTTTCACTGTAGAACAAAATGGCTCAACACGGGCCTAATTGACTTGAGACTAAAATAAATCAAAGAAAAAATTCAAATTAGGGGGCTGGCTCTGTGGTGTAGTGGGCTAAGCCTCTGCCTGTGGTGCTGGCATCCCATATGGGTGCCAATTCATGTCCTGGCTGCTATACTTCAGATGCAGCTCTCTGCTATGGCCTGGGAAAGCAGTGAAAGATGACCCAAGTCCTTGGGCCCCCTGCACCCACATGGGAGACCCGAAAGAGGCTCCTGGCTTTGCATAAACTCAGCTCTTACCATTGTGACCATCTGGGGAGTGAGCCTGTGGATGGAAGACCTTTCTCTCTGTCTCTCCCTCTCTCTGTCTGTAACTCTACCTCTCAAATAAATAAATAGTATCTTTAAAAAAATTTGAATTAGAATCCTCTGATAAAAGTCAAAACCAACAATATATTTCAGGAAATATGGTAATTTAGCTGTGATTTATAAAAGCCAAAGTTCGGAAAACATGTTAATGTAATGTAATCAATACATCAAAATATTGTGTAATATGCATGAAACAAACCATCCACATCAACAAACTAGTAACTAGAAAAAGCACCCTCCCTCCTAATGTAGATGTTATTCAATAATAACACATGTATCTTAATACAGATGATTATAATACTACATATAAAGCATTGTTTGATGTGTGACACTATCAGTAAATAGAACCATACAATTTGATAACAATGATAATTAACTGTAATATTAGAGAACATCTTGTTGAAGAAAAATGTATGTTTCATATCAAATATAAAAAGCATTTAATGTTCTACAAACTTGGAATAAAAGCAAGGAGATTATGTGGTATATGTAACAGTTTTGATGCCATAGTTAAAAAATAAATAATATTCAATATTTGGAATATATTTGCATAAAAATATTTATGAAATTTAACTCTAATTTGGATCCTATATTTTATTTGGCAAATGTAGCTACAGTATAATATATGACAAATTACAATTATACATTGTTTTGCTTTCTATTTCACCTAATATCAAGTGCAATGCTTTTCTGAAGATACTGGAAAGATCTTTTAACAACCTGGAAATAAATTTTTGATATTGTAGTTAATATAATGTTTTACAATGAAGGCTTAAATATACTGGCTAACTATTATACTTCAATGTCCTTGGAATCTATTATTTTATTTAACATTTTAAACCTAGTGAACTGAATGAAATTAATATTTTTTTTCCTTTTCAGCATCTCCATGCCCAAGATTGTGATAGGTGCTTATGTAAAATATTTAATTTTTTCCTTAGTAGAACCCAGTAATTGGTAATTATTTTTTACAATTTATAGATGAGAAGACCAAAACTCTGATGCATTAATATATTCAATATGGTAAAGATTAATCAATAAATCCTTTTAATGTTTTACTCTATCATGATCATTTCATAATAACTCACTCAAATAAATTCCTTTATATGAAAAATATTAAATGTTTCAATATAGAGGAAAATATTAATGATTATAATCATTTTCTCTCTACTCAGTGATATTTCAGACTTAATTTTGAGGTAAATTTTGAAATTTTTGTATTAAAATCAGCTTGGATTTTCTTACTTTTTTCCTCTTATTTTTGATAACCTATTTTTAATTTGTATTAGAAAGGCTTAATGCACCAATAAATAAAGTGTTCAACAAACAGAAAGCAAAAATGTCTAGAGTTCAGCAGGAATATAGCCAAAGGCTATAGACAATGACCACTTGAAAAGATGCCCAATTTCATTTATATAAAATCAATTTTAAAATAGCCACATATCCTTAAAACTATAGTAGTATATTATTATAGCTCTTTTCTACTTATTTGACAACCACTTTTTGGATTCTCTGTCATATTCTCAGATAAAACTTAACCTTTCTGTCCTCCCCATCCCCCTTTTTTAATCCTAACTCAAAATAACCCCAGAAAATGTGAAAGAATCTGTTAACTCTTCTATGAATGGCTCATCTTTAGAATATTTATTATTACATGTTTGCAAATATTTACATTACTTTTTATTCTAAATAACAACAACATGACTGGAAGCTTCCCAATCAAACCTGAGAATTTAGTTTACTATGATGAAAGGAAAAAAAAAATGCCTAATGTCCCCTGTCATTAGGAATACTATCACAGGAAGTCATCATCCTATTATTAATTCTTCAAATGTTAAATACATAAAAGTATAGTATTTCTATTGCTATGCTTTGAAAAATTATCATGAATTTTAAATGATTAACTTGGAAAAAGAAAATACGGGTTCTGCTCTAATTCTTACCTCAGTAAATGAAAACGCCATACTCAAATCTCTTGACAACTGAATCATAATGAGCTCATCTTAAATGAATGTTTAGGACTATTTAACAATTTACCTAGGGCTAAATCCATGTGATTTTTTTTTATTAGAAAAAAGCAAAAACAAAACAACATTTAGGTTTGATTTGAGAAATCAACTAGGTTCAACACACATCAACATATGATGACCTGCAAGAAACTCCCACCTCCCCTGAACATTCTGGTGACAGACAAACTGTATAAGGAAAAGCATCTATGTTCCACTATCTCTCATAGTTATAGTTAACTATGTGAATTTTACTCTGGTGTTTCTGTAAACTGTCTGTTTTTACATCTTACATTCAAGCCATATAATTATAATAATCAGTATAAATTTAATATTTTTTTCTACAAGGTGTATAATATGATGCTTTGATAAACATGGACATGGTGAAATGGTTACTACATTCAAGCTAACTAACAACATTTAATATAATTACCATTTATTGTGTGAATACTAAAGACCTAATCAAAGCAAATTTTGTGTATTATTATTATTTTTAAAAGATGGAATTATTCATTTGAAAGGCAGAGTTATAGAGAGGCAGAGAGAGAAAGAGAGGTCTTCCATCTGCTGGTTCACTCCCCAAATGGCCGCAATGGCAAGAGCTGAGCCGATCTGAAGCCAGGAGCCAGGAGCTTCTTCTGGGTCTCCCACATGGGTGCAGGGGCTCAAGGAGTTGGACCATCTTCTATTGATTTCCCAGGCCATAGCAGAGAGCTGGATCAGAAGTGAAGCAGCCAGGAGTCAAACCAGCGCCCATATGGGATGCCAGCACTTCAGGCAGTGGCTTTATCCACTGTACTACAGCACCAGCCCCTCATTATTATTGACTACAGTCATCACATTTACATTGGGTCTTCAGAACTTATTATTAAAACTGAGTGACTGTGCTCTTTGACCCACTTCTTCCCAGTGCCTCGTAATTACACTTAATTCTCTTTTTCTATAAATTTGACTGTCTTGGATCCCATATGTAAATGAGATCATGCATTTGTCTTTCTGTACCTGGCTAATTTCTTTTAGCATAATGCTCTCCCACTAGTACATCTAAATTTGTATAAGTAAAGGTACTTATTTTGAGCTCTGTATGTAATACTTTCAAAAAATGATATAGATTGTGGAATATTAGAAAATTTTCAATATCAGATTAATTTATATGTGTAAAGCAACAACAAATATTTCAATATTCAGTTCTCATATCCCAAATGAATTTGAAAAGGAGAAATTGCTGCTATTAGTAAAAATAAAACAGATATCTTATGGCTGTTTCCCCATAAACTGGGCAACTAAGTGATCTAATACAAATGATGGTGGAACTATACCATGTATTTCTTTGTAAAGAGAAAATAAGGTGGCTAGCTTTGTAGTACAGCAGATTAAGCCGCATCATAGGATGCTGGCATCTGATATGTGCGCCAGTTCAACTATTGACAGCACCACTTCTGATCCATCTTCCTGCTAATGTGCATGGGAAAGCAACAGAAGACGGCCCAAGTACTTGGGCCCCTGTCACCCATGTGGGAGGCCTATATAAAGCTCCTGGCTCCTGGCCTCAGCCTGGTCTTTGTTTCCATTTTGGAGCTGAACCATTGCATAGAAAATCTCACTCTCCCTGTCTCTCCTCTCTTAACTTTCCCTTTCTAATAAAAACATAGACTTTTTAAAAGTTAACTAGTATTGTACAAGGTTTAATTATCTGCTCAGTAGTACCATAAATAATAAAACTAAACTAGTTTATATGCAGAATATCGAAATAAGATATTCACATAGTAACCAAATATAAAACACACATTTTCATTCTAAAATAATTCATTTTTAAAAACTTTTTGCTATGCATCATCACTATGCTAAATATTATATGTAATTTATTCAAGCAATAACTGATTTTACTCAGTATTCATTATGAGAGTCTGAAGTTTATGCCCCAAAATAGAAAACTTGGATGTTGGGGAGCTGAGAAGTAAAAGTGGGTCTTGGGTGTTGAGTCATGGTACACAATATCAAATCACTGAACTGTAAATCCAATCTCACGGCGAGAAGAGATGCTACAGCCTGTGAGTGGTTAGTCCCCAAGAAACAAACGATAATTCCAACAGCACGCTGACAGAAAGGTATGCTTCTGTAATGCACAGTCCAGAGAATATGCAATATTCCATTACTCAGAAGTAGTAAGAAGTCACCGGGTGGGGGCAGGGAAAGGGAGGAAGGGAGAGAGAAAGAAAGGAGTCTGAAAAGTCACACCCGCCATTTTTATACTGGACACTGCCCTGAATAGACAGCTGCTGTTGAACTCTTTGCAGTTGAGACAGCAACACTATACTTTAAAGACTGACCTTTGGTTATTTACAGAAAATTGCAGTTGTTGGTAATATGTGTACTTGAAACATTCAGAATGATTTAAGCATTCAACATCATTTACAACATGATGAAAGAAGGAACAGAAAATGTGCAGGCATTGCCTGGTGACTTTACAAAGGAAGAACTGGAAGGGTAAACAGTTTACTAATTTTCATATATGGGCTATACTGATATCAAGTCTTTATTTCCAGATAAGGAAATTGAAATACAGAGAATTTAAGTAATTGGCTAAAAGCTATGTGCTGTTACATGGAAGAGCCAGCAGGAATCTACCTCAAGAAATATCATTTCAGTATTTCTAACATAATTTATTTTTTTCTCCTCCTATATAAAAACTTTGCCACACAGGACCACCCAATCATTTTTTTTTTTAATTTTATTTTATTTGAAAGACAGAGCTACAGAGAGAGGTACAGTCAAAGAGAGAGGTCTTCCATCTGCTGGTTCACTCCCCAGATGGCCGCAATGGCTGGAGCCAGGCCGAACAAAAGCCAGGAACCAGGAGCTTCCTCTGGGTCTCCCATGTGGGTACATGGGTCCAAGGTCTTAGGCCATCCTCCACTGCTATCCCAGGCCATAGCAGAGAGCTGGCCTGGAAGAGGACCAGCCACAACTTCAGGCCAGGGCTTCAACCCACTGTACCACTGCACTGGCCCCAACCATCCATTAATTGTTAAATCAATCTACTATGGTATATTCATATATTGCCCAAAATAAAAATAATTCAAAAATCAAATGTTATAGACATCTATAGGAATTTGAGAGGACTAAAGTTAATGTGTATTTTTAGAAGTTGGGCTTCACTATTATAAGAAGCTGCTACTCAATAAGATAAATGAAAAAAAATGGAATTGAACAGGAGGTATCAGGGGAAAAAAAGGAAAAATTATAATTATACCATCAGAATATGCATTGACTTCAGAGGACATAGTAAGATTTTCTTAATTGTACAACTAGATAATATTAGAAAACTTCATACTTGTATTCCTGTTAATATTACTTCTGAGATATAGAGACAAGTTCTCATGTGAGTGCAGGGGCCCAGATACTTGGGCCATCTTCCACTGCTTTCCCAGAAGCACTAGCAAAGAGCTGGATTGGAAATGGAGCAGCCAGGATGTGAACCATCACCCATATAGGATGCTGGTATTCAGATGGCAGCCTTAACCTGCTACAGCACAACACTGGCTACAGGATTTAGTGTTCTTATAAAGGGAAGAAGAGTCTAGTTTGCTCCATCCACTGTGGGAGACAACAGTGAGGAAGCTACCTATGAAACAGGAAACAGACTCACACCAGACACCAAATCTCTGGGTACCTTGTCTAGAGCTTCTAAGCCCCCAGAACTGTGAGTAATAAATGTTGGTTGTTTAAGTTGCCATGTTTATGGTAGCTTGTTAGAGCTGCCCAAAAAGGCTCACACAAGTTCTAAATAAATTCCCTGACGTGTATGAACGCTCTAGATATACGTGTGCTCATTATATAATTCTTTATCTTCGCATAATATTCAAGTATACTTACTATTGATTTATGAAATTTTCTAAATACTTTCATGATTTTCCAAATATGTAATAATCAGAATTATAGCCATTAGAAAATAAAATGTAAAAAGACACACCACAAAAGCAGTATAGGGGCCAGAATTTGGTTCAGCAGTTAAGCCAAAGGCTAGAATGCCCACATGCTATATTGGAATTCTGGGTTCTGAAACTCAGCTCTGCTCCTGACTCAGCTTTCTCCTATTTCAGACCATTTGAGTGCAGTGTTGTGATGACTAAAGTAGTCAGGTTCTTGCTGTCCACATGGGAGTCTTGGATTGAGATCCTGGCTTACAGCTGGCCTCTCCACTTGTTGCAGGCATTTCAAGAATGAACCAACAGCTGAGAACACTTTCTCTCAAGAAAGAAATAATAGACTAGAATAAAAGCAGGACACAGTTTATAAATATGATATAGATGTAAATATGTAAAATATATGTAATAATAAGGACATAGGCTAGAGGATATTTGGTATAATGGCAATAGTATTGTGGTACTATGATTGGCTTTGACTTTTTCCTTCTAAAATGTGTTGTTTTTAAAGACTTTTTTAAACAAAAGGACTGCTGAGAATTAAGCTTGCCTTTATTTTTTTTTTTTAATTTATTTAATGAGCATAAATTTCCAAAGTACAGCTTATGGACCACAATAGCCTCCCCCCCCCCCGCCCGTGTCTTCCCTCCCATCCACAATGCTCCCCTCTCCCACTCCCTCTTCCCTTCCCTTTCACATCACAATTAATTTTCAATTATCTTTATATACAGAAGATCAATTTAGCGTATGTTAAGTAAAGATTACCACATTTTGCTCCCACACAGAAACATAAAGTGTAAAATACTATTTGAGTACTAGTTATAGCATTAATTAAACACCTAAGAGTAATTGTGTATTAATTACATAGCTCAACCAATAGTTTTAAGTAGAATATAAAATGCATCTTTTGCATTGTTGTGGCTTCCCCCCGACCTCCCTCCCTCCCATGGCCCTCCCCTCACCCACTTCCTCTCCCCTCTCCCCCCTTCATCACGTTTCATTTTCGGTTACCTTCATATACCGAAGATCAATTTAGTCTATACTAAGCAGGGATTTCAACAGGTTGCACTCACACAACCGAACCAGGTATAGGGTATTGTTCGACTAGTAGTGTTGTTTTTGAGTTTCATAGATAAACATATTAAGGACAGAGATCCTGCGAGGGGAGCATGAACCCAGTGACTCCGTTGTTGATTTAACAATTGGCACTCTTATTTATGACGTCAGCAATCACCCGAGACTCTTGCTATGAGCTGTCTAGGCTATGGAGGCCCCTTGAGTTCACCAACTCTGTATTTGTTTAGTCAAGGCCATATCACAGTGGAGGTTCCTTCCTCCCTTCAGAGAAAGGCGCCTCTCTCCTTGATGGCCTGATCCTTCTGCTGGAGTGTTGTTCGCCAGGATCCTTCATTTAGATTGTTTTTTTGCCACCGTGTCATGGCTTTCCATGCCTGCGAGACTCTCATGGACCTTTTAGTCAGATCCGAATGTCCCAAGGGTTGATTCTGAGGCAGGAGTGCTGTTTTGGGCATTTGCCATTCTATGAGTCTGCTGTGTGACCTGCTTCCCCCGCAGGATCATTCTCAACCCTTTTGATTCTATCTTTCATTATTTGCTTACACTGGTCTTATTTGTGTACTCTCTTTGACACTTACCCTATCTCTTGGATCAGTTGTGTATTTATATTTGTCTCTTTACCAAGTGTGCTGGCATTGGTGCCTGCCTCCTTGGTAAGATTGAGTTGAAATCCCCTGGCACATTTCCAGTTCCACCATTGGAGGTAGGTCTGATTGAGTATGTGCCGTCCTATATATCTCCTCCCTCTCTTATTCCCACTCCCATGTTCCACAGAGATCAATTTCCTATTAATTTTTAAACGCTTAAGAATGGTTGTGCATTGATTGCAGAGTTCAACCAGTGGTCTTGTGTAGAGCATACCGAGCAACAACAACAACAACAAAAATACTAAAGGAACAAAATAGTAAGTTTTTCCTCAACAGTCTAGACAAGGGCTGCTCATGTCATTGTCTCTCATAGTGTCCATTTCACTTCAATGGGTATCATTTTAGGTGCTCGTTTAGTTGCCATCAATCAGGGAGAACATGTGATATTTATCCCTTTTGGACTGGCTTATTTCACTCAGCATGATGTTTTCCAGCTTCCTCCATTTTGTTGTGAATGCCCGGATTTCGTTGTTTTTTACTGCTGTATAGTGTTCCATAGAGTACATATCCCATAGTTTCTTTATCCAGTCATCCGTTGATGGACATTTAGGTTGATTCCATGTCTTAGCTATTGTGAATTGAGCTGCAACAAATATTGAGGTGCAAATGGCTTTTTTCACCCCTTTAATTCCATTTGGGTATATTCCAAGGAGTGGGATGGCTGGGTCCTGTGGTAGTGCTATGTTCAGGTTTCTGAGGACTCTCCAGACTGTCTTCCATAGTGGCTTTACCAGCTTGCATTCCCACCAACAGTGGATTAGTGTCCCCTTTTCTCCACATCCTCGCCAGCATCTGTTGTTGGTTGATTTCTGTATGTAAGCCAATCTAACCGGAGTGAGGTGGTATCTCATTGTGGTTTTGATCTGCATTTCCCTGATGGCTAGGGATCCTGAGCATTTTTTCATGTGCCTGTTGGCCATTTGGATTTCCTCTTTTGAAAAATGCCTGTTAAGGTCCTTGGCCCATTTTTTTATTGGGTTGTTTGTTTTGATTCTGTGGTGTTTTTTGATCATTGTGTAGATTCTACTTGTTAATCCTTTATCTGTTGTGTAGTTTGCAAATAACGTCTCCCATTCTGTTGGTTGCCTCTTCGCTTTCCTGACTGTTTCCTTTGCTGTTAAGAAACTCTTCAATTTTAGGTAATCCCATTTGTTTATTTTATCTTTGATTACCCGTGCCTGTGGGGTCTTCTCCAGGAATTCTTCGCCTATTCCGATATCTTGGAGGGTTTCCCCTATGCTCTCAATTAGTTTCATGGTGTCGTGGCGCAACTCTAGTTCTTTGATCCATGTTGAGTGGATTTTTGTATAAGGTGTAAGGTAGGGGTCTTGCTTCATACTGCGGCATGTGGACATCCAGTTTTCCCAGCACCATTTGTTGAAGAGGCTGTCCTTGTTCCAGGGGTTGGTTTTAGGTCCTTTGTCAAATATGAGTTGGTTATAGATGTTTGGATTGATCTCCGGTGATTCTATTCTGTTCCATTGGTCTATCCATCTGTTTTTGTACCAGTACCAGGCTGTTTTGATTATAACTGCCCTGTAGTATGCTTTGAAGTCTGGAATTGTGATGCCTCCGGCCTTGTTTTTATTGTAAAGGATTGCTTTAGCTATTCTGGGTCTCCTATTTCTCCATATGAATTTCAGCATCGTTTTTTCTAGGTCTTTGAAGAATGACTTTGGTATTTTGATTGGTATTGCATTGAACTTGTAAATTGCTTTTGGGAGAATGGACATTTTGATGATATTGATTCTTCCAATCCATGAGCATGGCAGGTTTTTCCATTTTTTTGTGTCGTCTTCTATTTCTTTCTTTAGTGTTTTGTAATTTTCATTATAGAGGTCTTTGACCTCCTTGGTTAAATTTATTCCAAGGTACTTTATTGTTTTTGTGGCTATTGTGAATGGGATTGATCTTAGTAGTTCTTCCTCGGCCCTGGCATTGTCTGTGTATACAAAGGCTGTTGATTTCTGCGCGTTGACTTCGTATCCTGCTACTTTACCAAACTCTTCTATGAGTTTCAGTAGCCTCTTATAGGAGTTTATTGGGTCCTCTATATATAGTATCATGTCATCTGCAAACAGGGATAGTTTGACTTCCTCCTTTCCCATTTGTATCCCTTTTATTTCTTTTTCTTGCCTGATGGCTCTGGCTAAGACTTCTAGGACTATATTGAATAGCAATGGTGAGAGTGGGCATCCCTGTCTGGTGCCAGTTCTCAATGGAAATGCCTCCAACTTTTCCCCATTCAATATGATGCTGGCCTTTGGTTTATCATAGATTGCCTTAATTGTGTTGAGGAATGTTCCTTCTAACCCCAATTTGCTTAGGGTTTTCATCATGAAGGGGTGTTGTATTTTGTCAAATGCTTTCTCTGCATCTATTGAGATAACCATATGATTTTTGTTTCTCAATTTGTTAATGTGCTGGATTACGTTGATTGACTTTCGAATATTGAACCATCCCTGCATACCAGGGATAAATCCCACTTGGTCCGGGTGAATGATCTTTCTGATGTGTAGTTGGATTCGGTTTGCCAGAATTTTATTGAGTATTTTTGCATCTATGTTCATCAGGGAGATAGGTCTGTAGTTTTCTTTCTCTGCTGTGTCTTTTCCGGGCTTAGGAATTAAGGTGATATTGGCTTCGTAGAAGGAATTTGGGAGGATTCCCTCTCTTTCAATCGTTTGGAATAATTTGAGAAGAACTGGGGTTAGTTGTTCTCTAAATGCCTGGTAAAATTCGGCAGTGAAGCCATCCGGTCCTGGGCTCTTCTTTTTCGGTAGTGCGTTTATTACTGATTCTATTTCTTCCATGGTTATGGGTCTGTTTAGATTTTCTATATCTTCACGGCTCAGTTTAGGAAGGTTGCATTTGTCCAGGAATCTATCCATTTCTTCCAGGTTCCCCAATTTGTTAGCATACATCTCTTTGTAGTAGTTTCTGATGATTCTTTTTATTTCTATTGTGTCAGTTGTTACATTTCCATTACTATCTTTGATTTTACAGATTTGGGTCTTCTCTCTCCTTTTTTTGGTTAGTTGGGCCAATGGTGTGTCAATTTTGTTTATTTTTTCAAAGAACCAGCTCCTGGTTTTGTTGATCTTTTGTATTGTTTTTTTGGTTTCAATTCTGTTTATTTCTTCTCTGATCTTTAGTATTTCTTTCCTCCTTTTGGATTTGGGCTTGATTTGCTGCTGTTTTTCTAGTTCCTTGAGGTGCATAGAGAGTTCATTTGTTTGGTTCCTTTCCAGCTTCTTGATGTAGGCACTAATTGCTATAAACTTTCCTCTTAGCACTGCTTTTGCTGTGTCCCACAGGTTTTGATAGGTTGTGTTATCATTTTCATTTGTTTCTAGAAATCTTTTGATTTCTCTTTTAATTTCTTCGATGACCCACTGTTCATTTAGGATCATGTTGTCCATTCTCCATATATTTGCATATGGTGTAGAGATTCTTGGGTTGTTGATTTCAAGTTTCACTGCACTATGGTCTGAGAAGCTGCATGGTATAGTTTCAATTTTTTTGAACTTGTTGAGGCTCCCTTTATGGCCTAGTATATGGTCAATCCTAGAGAATGTTCCATGTACTGGGGAGAAATACGTGAACTCTGTGTCTGTGGGGTGGAGGGTTCTGAAGATATCTATTAGGTCTATTTGGTCTATGGCGTCAATTAGCTCAGTTGTTTCCTTGTTGAATTTCTGTCTGGTTGATCTGTCTATTGGTGAGAGTGGGGTGTTGAAGTCCCCTGTTACTATTGTATTTGAGTCTATATCTCCCTTTAAATCCTTTAGTAATTCTTTCAGGTAGCCAGGCGCCCTGTAATTAGGTGCATATACATTTATAATAGTAATGTCTTCCTGTTGGATAGATCCTTTAATCATTATATAGTGCCCTTCTCTGTCTCTTTTAATAGTTTTTATGTTAAAGTCTATTTTGTCTGATATTAGGATGGCCACACCAGCTCTTTTTTGATTTCCATTAGCTTGGAGTATCTTTTTCCATCCTTTCACTTTCAGTCTGCGTGCATCTTTGCTGATGAGGTGTGTCTCCTGAAGGCAGCATATAGTTGGATCCTCTTGTTTTATCCAATCTGCTAGTCTGTGCCTCTTTGTCGTGGAATTAAGACCATTCACATTCAATGTGATTACTGTTAAGTACTGTCTTTTTCCCTTCATGTTTCCTGTAACGAGCTGTTTATGTATTTTGAACTTTGTTTGTGGGTTACTCTACATTCGCTTTTTTTTTGCAGTGAAGTTCTTGTTTTTGTATTTCTGTGTGCAGCACGTCTTTGAGCAAGTGTTGTAGGGTTGGACGCGTGGATACAAATTCTTTCAGTTTCTGTTTGTCGTGGAAGATCTTTATTTCCCCTTCATTCACAAATGATAGCTTTGCAGGATATAGTATTCTAGGTTGGCATTGTTTGTCTTTTAACACTTGGAATATATCATGCCATTGTCTCCTTGCCTGTAGTGTTTGCGATGAGAAGTCTGGGGTGAGTCTGATTGACTTACCCCTGAATGTGATTTGTCGCTTTTCTCTGGCACATTTTAGGATTTGTTCTTTGTGTGTCACTGAACTGAGTGTTGCCACAATGTGTCGTGGTGAATTTCTCTTCTGGTCTACTCTGTTTGGGGTCCTGGTTATCTGTTGTATTTGTGTGTTGTTATCCAGCTGCCTTTGTTTAAAGTTTTCTGATATTATTTCGTTGAAGACACCGTCTAATCCATTCTCTCTTTCCACCCCCTCAGGGACTCCTATTATCCGAACATTACACCGTTTGATTGAATCTTGTAGGTCTCCGACCGTGTTTTTTAATTTTTTAATTTCTTCTTCCTGCGATTGAACTGACTGTATTATTTCTGGAAGTTTGTCTTCGAATTCTGATATTCGGTCTTCTATTTCATCTGTTCGATTTCCGAGGGATTCCACGGTGTTTTTTATATGGTCAATTGAGTTTTTCAGTTCTAGTATCTCATTCTGGCTTCTCTTTAAGATCTCTAATCCTTGGGCTTGTTTTTCATTCAGCTCTTGACACTGTTTCTCATTATTTCTAAGTATTCTGATTATTAATTTTCTGAATTCTTTTTCTGGCATGTTTTCAACTTCTTCTTCTTCTGCCTCTGTTGGTTTAGCCTGCTCCATTGGCAAATTTATATTATCTTCTATGTTTTTTTGGTTTTTGGTTTTGTTTTTTGGCATTCCGTCTGGGTGATTTTTCAGGTTGATTTCCCTCTACTATAGGCTGCTGTGAGTCTCTACCAATATTTAGTGTAACCAGGCTGCTCTACACAGCCCGCAGGTAAACAGACAGGGTGGCTGCTCTCTGCCCACTGCAGCTCTGGATCCTGTGCTTTTTCCCCACCAGGAGGCGTTATTCAGTAACTTGAGTAGTCGGGTCTCAGGACTTTGGGCTGCCCTCCCTCGAGCACCCTCAGCTCCACCTTTGGGCTCCGCCTCCGAAGGTTAGTGTGGAGGCAAAGATAGTTCTCCTTTAAGCCCGAATGTAAACAAACAAAATGGCTGCTTCCCGCCCGCCGGGGCTCCGGGGAGGCGCCAAGAGACACTGGCTTACTCAGTCTCTCAATTAGTGTCCCTGAATCGTGCACTCTCACCGCCGGCGCCACTCACTCTGTTCCCGTTCTCTATTTCCTCTCCCACTCAGTCGTGCATGTCCCAGTGTCCGTCCCAGGATGTGTTGGGGGAGGGGCGGCGGCAGCTGTGCCGCGGTGCTGGGCGAGTGCCCCGTCTCACCTCGGCCTCCAGCGCTGGTGCGTACACGCTCCTGCTGGTGTCCTGAGTCCCAGGCGTCCGCGTCCTCCCCGCGTGTCCACCCCAACACCCCAGTTTGAGGAAGGGCTTAAAAACTACAAATTTTCATCCCTCTTTGAACCTTCCCTTAGTGGACCTTCGCTGTGCTCCCTCCCTCTCTATTCCCTAAGCTTGCCTTTATAAACTATAGACAAAATTTAATTTCCAGGCCGGCGCCGCGGCTCACTAGGCTAATCCTCCGCCTAGCGGCTCCGGCTCACCGGGTTCTAGTCCCGGTTCGGGATGCCGGATTCTGTCCCGGTTGCCCCTCTTCCAGGCCAGCTCTCTGCTGTGGCCAGGGAGTGCAGTGGAGGATGGCCCAGGTGCTTGGGCCCTGCACCCCATGGGAGACCAGGAAAAGCACCTGGCTCCTGGCTCCTGCCATCGGATCAGCGCGGTGCGCCGGCCGCAGCGCGCCGGCCGCGGCGGCCATTGGAGGGTGAACCAACGGCAAAAAGGAAGACCTTTCTCTCTGTCTCTCTCTCTCTCACTGTCCACTCTGCCTGTCAAAAAAAAAAAATTTAATTTCCAAAATGATTCAGCCTAATATACAAGAAAATGCAAAGCATGCCTATTTGGCTAACTTTCCCATTGAAGTAATTACATTTTAGTAATGAGAAATTAGTCTATAGTTACAGACCTAAAATACTGCTTCCTTTCACATTTGCTTGTAAAGAACTTAGTCACACATAAAATCAAGGAATTCCTAGAAATGTGCATGGCTATAATTACATGACTATGAATGAAGACAAAATATATTTTAGAAGATAAACAGGAATCTTGGCCAGTGCCGCGGCTCAATAGGCTAATCCTCCGCCTGTGGTGCCAGCACACCAGGTTCTAGTCCTGGTCGGGTTGCTGGATTCCGTCCTGGTTACTGATTTTTCTGTTCAGCTCTCTGCTGTGGCCTGGGAAAGCAGTGGGGGATGGTCCAAGTCCTTGGGCCCTGCACCCACAAGGGAGACCAGGAGAAGCACCTGGCTCCTGGCTTTGGATCAGCATGGTGTGCCGGCTGCAGCGCACGCTGGCCGAATGGCCATTGGGGGGCGGGGGGTGAACCAATGGAAAAAAGGAAGACCTTTCTCTCTGTTGCTCTCTCTCACTGTCCACTCTGCCTGTCCAAAAAAAAAAAAAAAAAGAAGAAGAAGATGTACAGGACTCTCTACCATATGAGTCTCACATTCAAGTGCTTTAGAGAAGCAGCAGTGTCTGATCTGAAGAGATTGTGATGCCTACAGCAATAGTGTGTTTTCAGTAACCAAAATGCAAAGAACAATCAATAATGAGGTCTTTGATGTTACGTGCTACCTAATACTATAGCCCCCTTATCCAGTTTTGTGTACAATGAGTGAGATTGAGATATCGATGAGCTCTGAATAACTGTGAGGCTTCACATATAGAATTACATGATTAAAAGAAAAGTAAGAGTGTTTTCAATAAATATCTGTGCCAGAACTAAAAATCTCTGGTCACTGCATAGAATTTATTAGAGTTTGTTGTTTTCATAAATAGCTTTAATTTCAGGAAAAAAAAAAAGCATTTTTGTTGTTAAAATAAAAAAATAGGGGCCCAACACTGTGGCAAAGCAGGTTAAGCCCCCTTCTGCAGGACCAGCATCCCATGCTGGGGGCCCGTCAAGTCCCACCTGCTCAGTTTCCAATCCAGCTCCCTGTTAATGTACCTGGGAAGACAGGGGAAGATGGCCCAAGTGTTTGAACTACTCCTGCACCTATGTGAGAGAACTGGAAGAAACTCCTGGTAATCGTGGCTTTGTACTGGCCCAGTTTTGGCTGTTGTGGCCATTTGGGGAGTGAACCAGCAGATGGAAGATCTCTCTTTCTCTCTCTCTCTCTCTCTCTCTAATTTGACTTTAAAATAAATAAGAAATATATTTTAAAGTAGTTTAAGAATCTCATTTATTGATAGTCCACTTTATCCAATAAAATTATTACTCTGGATTAATTCCTATGTAATTATAAAACACCATAACCCAAGTGTTATACATGCTTATTATCTGAAAAGGTACACATTATTTTTTACTCTGTTGCTTAAAAGTATCATGAAGAATTTTCAGCTGTCAAGTAACAAATAAACAAAGAAAGAAAGGCACTACTGGAAAAACAAAAAATAATACTTCAGTGACTTGAACAGAAAATTGCTCATGTTCCTCCATTGTACTACAAAAGAATGCAACTCTATCCAAAACAGTGGGAGGTTATAAGCTCAGTGAAAATCTCCAAATGTTTTCCACAGTCTAATAAATATATTAGCATGCTTTCCTTTTCCTCCTGCTTCTTAGTTTAATTTTATATTTCAAATGTGTTGTATTTATCAGTATCTTTGATTCACTCAGCAATAAAGGCATTCAAAGGAAATAATTATCTCCAAATACACACTATAGATGCAAAAAATGCAGAAGGAAATACATTTTACTTTATTTTTTATATTTATTATACTTTCCCAAATTGACATGAATACTAACTCAATACTATCAAAAGCAGGATAGGGTAAAGGATGTGGAAATTACATCAAAACTAAACAGGAATATAGGCACTAAAGCAGGAAAATAGGCACAACCAATTCAATTATTTAGCAATAAGCACCATAAACATTAAATATTATTCTTTCATGTATTTAGTATATGCCAACAGATGTATATATTTTACTCGATATATTAATTATCCAATGCATTCATGAGTCACATGATAACATGTTTCATTATTAGCATTTTAAACAGCATTTTCAGTATTACACAACACCATTCTGCAAGATATTTACAAAAACTAATTCTTCAAGAATATACGAGATTAGGGCTTTAGGTACTGTATGTCTCAATCCTACCTTTATTCCATCTCATATCAGGTAAGTTAACTATGATTGTTTTCTTTTAAGATTTATTTCTTTACTTGAAAGGCAGAGTTAGAAAGAGGTAGAGACAGAGATAAAGATCTTCCTCCTACTGGTTCACACCCCAAATGGCTCCAACAGCCAGGGTGAGGCCAGGCGTAAGCCAGGAGCTTCATCTAGGTCTCCCAAATGGGTTTCAGGGTGGCAAACACTTGGACCATCCCCTGCTGCTTTCCCAGTCCACTAGCAGGAAGCTGGATCATAATAGGAGCATAGGAAACTCACAAGGGATGCTAGAGCTGCAAGTGGAGGCTTAATATGCTGTGGCAGAATACCGGCCCCATAATTACAGTTTCTAATAGAACAGAAATCACAATATTGTAGAGATCTCCCTCATAGTGATTTGTGAAGTTTTCAGGAGATACTCTATGTACATATACATTGTGATCATTCAATATATACAAGCTCATATGACTGAGAACATACATTTAGATAATGTCTATCACACAAGTGAGAATGTGCTAGTGTAAATAGATCAGTTGCATTAATAGATGTATATTAGAATAAAATTGCATATAATTTAATTCTGAGGTTTTCATGCCTTGCAAACTGTCTCTAGTTTCATTACAATTAGATTTATTTGTGGATCCAGGCTTTCAGTAGTAAGGTTAATCGGTTGTTTGAGAGGTGCACAGTATTTGTACCTATCAATAAGCCTCAATTAAATAAGATATCTTAAAAGAGTCTCTGCCCCCTAAAAGCAAAAGAAGCCTAATTAAAAAATAATGCATATCTGAAAAGACTTTAGCAAGGACTTGATGTCATTCATTTGAAAAAATGCATGCCCTATTGCTCCATGATCCAAGAAAGAATGAATTAGGAAAGGGAGTAAGTAAACTGCATGTAGAGATTACACAATATACTGCTAGATATTCAGTGTCTACAATGAGAACTGTTTTATAGGCAGGTTTTCAAATATACGTATTTAATTAACTCTCTCTATGTCCTCTTTTTTAATTAAGAGATAAATTTATTTTGGTGAAAAACATTTTGAAATCTTTGCGTAGTTTTTCTATATCCAAATCTTTTATATCAAAGAAGTTTCATTTTCTTAGGATAATTAGATTCTAAATGTAAATGGGTTCAAATGTTTTCTTGTCCTAAATGCAATAATAAGGTAAATTTCAACATTAGTATCTTCATGTTATAATAATTCTAAAATGGCTTCATGTTATAATTATTCTGTTCACCAGAGGTACCATTTCAGTTTTCACATGATTCACTAGAATTAGAAGAGTTGTGCACCTTGGCACCTTTTTCTTCATAAATATTTGCCTGAGGATGAGTGCTGTGGTTAGTTCCGTGCTTGAGATGTGTGCACCTTTATGTGAGTGCCTGGTTTCAGTCCTTGCTACTCTGCCTCTGATCTAGCTTCCTATGAATTTCATTCTGAAAGACAGTTGACAATGGCTCTTATACTTGTACCCCTACCTAACAACCATGTGGGAGATCTGAAAGAGTTCTGAGCGACTGGCTTTAATCTGGCCCAACTCTATTCCTGTAGATTGAGGAGAGAACCAGTGGATAGAACTGCCATCCCCATCTTTCAGATCTCAGGAAAATGCTGTAGCTGAATTAATAGCTTATCAAAGCTCTGTATTTTTTCCAACTGGGATCCTGCAGGATTGCTCCTACAAAGATGGGTGATGAGAAGAAGGGTTGTTCTGTCATCAGAAAAATGGTGACCCATTTTGGAAACACTCAGAAGTACATTTGTGGAGTGGCCATCAAGAAGCATGCCTCTCAGGCCCTGAGAGAGATCTGGCAGTAGACAGGACCTCCAGTGTGTGCATTGACACCAGGATCAACAAAGCTATTTGGACTGAAGCAATGACTTTCTAATAACACTTTCAAGTGAGATTATCAAGAACAATGTGATGACACTGAAGATTCACCTTGCAAACTCTACACTTTGGGTACCTTCCACACCTCATCACTTTCAAAAGTCAATGCAAATGAGAACTAAATGCTGCTTAAAGTTATAAAACTGCCTTTGTGTTTTGGTTTTCCTTTTTTAGTTATAAGATAAAGTGCTTGTGTTTCCTAACTCACTGTCTGATTATGGGATATTTTGGGAAGCTTTTCTTAAACAAAAATGCTCATGTCCCTTTCTTCCCATTTAGCACAGAGTCTAAGAAGGTTTAAAGAAGAGGAATTAACTTCAAGATGCAATGATTTTAAACAGCCCTTGTCTCAAATGCTGATGAATCTTTTTTTATTTCATGCAAATTTTTGAACTATTTACTTAGTATAGAGTTGGTCTTCTGTGTATAAAGTTCACACACACACAAAAAGATGGATCTTAGTGGAGAATCAGACTGGGAATGGGAGAGGGAGAAGGAGGAAGTGTGGGGGAGTATGTGGGAGGGTGAGTACGGTGGGAAGAATCACTATATTCCTAAAGTTGAACTTATGAAATGCAGGAAGTTTGTATTTCTTAAATAAGGTTCCTTTGGGAAAAAAATTTTTTAAAAAGAAGGTTTGAAATGAAAAGGATGATGTTAATGCTTTTACTTACATGTTATAGTTAATTCTAAGATAAACATTTTTCCAGAAATTAGCATAAATTTCAATTGCCATTGACCACTAATCACATTTTAATAGACAACTTTAAAATTATGTAATCATATGATATTTGTCCCTTTGGGTCTGGCTTAATTCACTCAGCATAATGTTTTCCAGATTCCTCCATTTTGTTGCAAATGACCGGGTTTCATTGTTTTTGACTGCTGTATAGTACTCTGTAGAGTACATGTCCCATAATTTCTTTATCCAGTCTACTGTTGATGGGCATTTGGGTTGATTCCAGGTCTCAGCTATTGTGAATTGAGCTGCAATAAACATTAAGGTGCAGACAGCTTGTTTGTTTGCCAATTTCATTTCCTTGGGTAAATTCCAAGGAGTGGGATGGCTGGGTTGAATGGTAGGGTTATATTCAGGTTTCTGAGGAATCTCCAGACTGGCTTCCATAGTGGCTTTACCAGTTTGCATTCCCACCAACAGTGGGTTAGTGTCCCTTTTTCCCCACATCCTCGCCAGCATCCGTTGTTGGTAGATTTCTGAATGTGAGCCATTCTAACTGGGGTGAGGTGAAACCTCATTGTAGTTTTGATTTGCATTTCCCTGATTGCTAGTGATCTTGAACATTTTTTCATGTGCCTGTTGGCCATTTGGATTTCCTCTTTTGAAAAATGTCTATTGAGGTCCTTGGCCCATGATCTTCTATATATAAAGATAATTGAAAATGAATCTTGATATGAATGGAATGGGAGAGGGAGCGGGAGATGGGAGGGGTGCAGGTAGGAGGGAAGTTATGGGGGGGAAAGCCATTGTAATCCATAAACTGTAATTTGGAAATTTATATTTACTAAATAAAAGTCTAAAAAAATTATGTGATCAATAGCACCTTAGATTTAATGGGAAAATGCACAGTGGTATGAACTTTAACAAATAAATCAACTTGCAAGTGTTTTTAAAAAACATTTATTTATTTTATTTGAAAGAGTTTACAGAGAGGGAAGGAGAGAGGGAGACACAGAGAGAGAGAGAGAGAGAGAGAGATCTTCCATCCTCAAATGGCTTCAACAGCAGGAGCTGGACCAACCCAGAAAAGGGGCCAGGAGCTAGGTGCTCTTCCTAGTCTCCTACATGGACTCAGGGGCCCACGTATTTGTGCCATCTTCCACTGCTTTTCCAGGGCTTAGGTGGAAGCTGGACCAGAAGATAAGCAGCTGGGACTCAAACCAGTGCCCATACAAGATGCTGGCATTGCAGATGGCGGTTTTACTCTCTATGCAATAGTACCAGCCCCACATTTACTTAAAAAACTTACGTAATTTATATATAGTCTAACTGAGGAACTGCACCTTAAGCAAATAACTTATTAAGACAGATCATTTTATTAACACCAATGAAAAAAATAAATCCCTCTTCTTAATTTATAGCTTGGGTAAAAGCAAAGTTATTTTAGGGAGAGAGGATCTCAGGCTAATAATTAATTGGAAGTTCATAATTATTTGAAATATCCATTTGTTTTATCCTTTGCCATTTTTCCCTTAATTCAATTTGGGGTCCAGGGATATGATCAAATTACCATTTCAAATTACTCTTTTGCTCTCATTTGAGTTTCAAATCATGATTACACTCTCTGTCTGATAAGGTAGAAAAATAGTAATATCATATAACTGCTTTAATGGCAGCAGAGAATAAACATTAATCCACATGTGGTTTTAGTGATAAGATTTATATTGGAATATTTTTAGATCTATAGAGTAATGCATGACAGTACAAAGATTTATTGTGTCGCCACACCCTGTTGTTCCCCTTGCCATTGTCATCTTAGACTAGTGTATGTAGTGGACCCACGGTTTGTGTTCCTCCATATTTATATACTGAAATTCTAACCATAATGTGATATTTATTTATTTTTATTTTATTTTTTTGACAGGCAGAGTGGACAGTGAGAGAGAGAGACAGAGAGAAAGGTCTTCCTTTGCCATTGGTTCACCCCCCAATGGCCGCCGCAGCCAGTGCGCTGCGGCCAGCGCACCGCGCTGATCCGATGGCAGGAGCCAGGAGCCAAGTGCTTTTCCTGGTCTCCCATGGGGTGCAGGGCCCAAGCACCTGGGCCATCCTTCACTGCACTCCCTGGCCACAGCAGAGAGCTGGCCTGGAAGAGGGACAACCGGGACAGAATCCGGCGCCCCAACCGGGACTAGAACCCGGTGTGCCGGCGCCGCTAGGCGGGGGATTAGCCTAGTGAGCCGCGGCGCCGGCCATAATGTGATATTTAGAAGGTGAAATATATGGGGCTAGACTAATCAGTCAGTTCATAAGGGAAGAGCCTTGCAGAATGGACTCATAAAAAGGAACTTAGATTCTCTCTGTCTCTCTCTCTCACTGTCCACTCTGCCTGTCAAAAAAAAAAAAAAAAAAAAAAGGAACTTAGAGTGCTCCTCCTCCACTCTTATCATACCAGGCACGGCTAGAGAGAGAAGACAAAAGAAGTCTATTACCCGGAAACTGACTTTCACCAGAATTCAACCAGGCTGCAATCTGACCTCACAAATTTCTATTGTTTATACATCACCAGTATATGATATGTTGCTGAGAGCAGGCCAAAATGACAAAAATAGTACGCAATTCTTGTTATAATAAATAATATTGTATTGAAAGCTTATTTTAACTGAAATTCATTAATATTTTCTGCTTCCCCTTAATATCCCTGTCTTGTTCTTGGATCACAGTCAGGATAGTATATTACATTTAGTCACCAATTCTCTTTAAATTCCTCTTGTCTGTGTTGTACATTTATTTTGAAAATCTTGAGTTTTATAGGCTATTTCATAGTTAAAAAGTTAAGAATTGGGGCTGGTCAGCTGACTCCATGGGTTAAGTTGCCTTGTGCAATGCCAGTATTCCTTAGAGAATCAGTTTGAGTCCCACCTGCTTTGCTTCTAATCTAGTTCCCTGCTAATGTGCCTGGAAAAGCAGTGGAAGATGGCCCAAGTACTCAAGTTCTTACTGCTCAAATAGGAGACTTGGATAGAGTTCTTAAGTCTCTGGCTATGACCTAGTCCAGTCCTGACCATTGCAGCTGTTTTGGAAGTAAACCAGCACTTTGAAGATCTTTTTTCTCTGTTTCTTTTTTCCCACTATGACTTTCAAACAAATAAATGTTTAAAAAGTACATTTAAATTTCTTATGCAATTAATTGAAATGTATAGAAGAAGATGGTCATGAAATCCCTTAAATGATATATCAATACTTCTAGAAAATAAAGAATTGTTGGGGTGGGAAAATTACTGGTTATTCCACATTTGCATTCTCTCCTTCAATTAGTGAGAGAATATACTCAGTTTTCACTCTCCACATAGCTACAAGAAAAGGTCTGGATTTTCTAGCCACCTTGTAGCCATGTATAATGATGTGAATAAGTTAGGCCAATGAGGTGTGAAAGGAAGTATTGTAGAAGTAATATTCAGGTAATATCTTTGAAATCCATGCTTTGATGTCATATTTTCCCATCAGTTAGTTAGTTCAATACATTCAATATGGATAAGGACACAAATCTAGGTAATGGAAGAGTCACAGAGTACAAGAGATCTGGATTTCAAATTAATCTTGAGAGGGCTTACTCCCATCTTGCCTTTGTCCTATATTGCTGCTCTCTGAATCATTTTCAGAGAAAAGAATAAACTTCTATATTGCTTAAATCCTTTACTATATTTCATCAGTTACATTGACTTTTACAGCCCATAAAATACATGAACAGGTATTCAAATTTTAAATATACCAATTAAATATTAAATCTAGAAGTATTAATTGAATATATTAACCAGAAAAAGAGTTAATGTCAAGTTAATCAATAGCACTCTTTGGAATGTCGAATTGCAAAGATTTGAAAAACAAATTTAATTGTATATGGAAAGTTCTATTTAAATATATATAAGTGATAAATTTTATACTTTATTGTTTCTCTGTTAATTATAACTGGATTTTGAAATGGATTCCAAAATTGTTTCCTTTTTAAAATGGATTTCAAAGACTCTGCCTCTAAATCCTTACTTCTTGTAATGTGAAAGACATTCTTAAAAGATTAAAGAGTCATTTTTAGAAGGAAAGATCCTTAACACTGGAAGCATCTGTGTAATATTGGCCTCCTGATACTTCACTAAATGTTTAATTTTCAAAATATACAGTAATAGTTGGACATATTCAACCTTAAATAAAAATAGGATAAGGCTTTTGGGCATCATTATTGGGTAGAATGTAAACTGCGACTGTATTACAGCTGAGATCACTAGGAAGTTCCTTGTTGGTCTGATCTTTATGCCATCCCTGAGGTTACCTAACAAGTTGTATAACACAGTTGTCAAGTAGGTGGTCCCTGTTTCTTGGAAACTAATCAAATCAAACAGGAAAACCCATTTCTACAGTCTTGCAAAGCCTTCTTTGTGGTCTGTGCTCTGTTCCTAGTGACTATGACTATAAACTGAGCATAATCTGCTTCTGTGCTGTTGTTTTCCCTCTATTGTATCACCATAATGAGAATCTCAGGTCCTTTTCTATTTTTCAAAAGAAACCTCATTATATGTTGTGAGTTTTGTCAAATTTTTTTTTTTTTTTTTTTTTACATTATAGGACCTAGAAAAAGGGATCATGTTGTAGACAGGCCTAAACAAAGTAGCTCCATCTTTAACTACAAGAACATACAGAGTAACTTAACTTTCACTAGAGTCCTTGTTCTGTTTATATTCCCAAATGCATCAAGGTTCTCAGAAAAGAAAAAAAATACTTCAATTAACAATATCCATCCTCTTTAGAATGTATTCAGAGTCATTTATAATACCTTAAACTTCATCCTATTTAAATTTGAGGAAGCAGCAATCCTCAAGGTTTTCTTGGTCAAGACAAATGACTTTAATGTAAAAGGTGAGCAAACAAAGTATGATAGGTTGGGAATGATGCTGTGGCATAGTGGGTAAAGTCACCACCTGCAGTGCCAACATCCCATATGGGCACCAGTTTGAAACCCAGCTGCTCTACTCCCAATACAGTTCTCTGCTATGGCCTTGGAAAGCAGCAAAAGATGGCCCAAGTGCTTGGGCCCCTGCAACTGTGTGGGAGACCCAGAAGAATCTCCTGGCTCCTGGCTTTGGATTGGCTCAGCTCTGGCCATTGTGGCCATTTGGGGAGTGAACCAGTGGATGGAAGACCTCTCTCTCTCTCTCTCCCTCTCTCTCTCTCTGCCTCTGCTTCTCCATAGCTCTGCCTTTCAAATAAATAGTCTTTTATAAAAAAGGTATAACAGGTGGATGAAGCAGCTAAAGGAGTGGGAATGAGCGAACTTTGTAATCACATAAATAAGATAATCTAGATAAATAAATAATGTATTATATATTATCATATGTAACAAAATAACTTTCAGTTATTTTGTGTTTAGTAACTAAGTCTACTAAGATTCTTTTTGATAGCCAGGAATGCTTTTTATTGATTTATTTGTTTATTCAATGCTATATAAATTGTATTTTGAATTTCAAAATATATTCAAATACTTGAACCAAACACTTGGTTCAAAACAGTATATTAGCAAAATCATCTTTCTCATATTAAATTTATTTTTATGCTTCTACTAATCTGCTAGTATACTACAAAGATTCAGTACCAAAACTTCATGAGAGAAATGGAGGAATATACATCAAGAGAAACTAAAATAAAGCAATGACATTAAAGAATTGGCTATGGACAAAGAGAAATGATGTAGGCAAAATTCATGCTAAAGGAATTACACTACTTGGGACATCATGTTGAGGAAATGCCCTTTCTTTCACGGTCGAACCATGGAAAAGGGTAACAGGATTGAGGAATGCTAACTCAAAATGTGACACTTTGACATTTGAAGAAACAGCAGAAAAGGAAGATCATTCTCTGACCTTCTCCCGTGCTTCAGTGTGAGACTACAAAGGAATTCTCTTTCCATCTGAAGAAGTGCACATCTCATTCCAGAGGAAAGGAAGTCACTATCTCTGAAGACACATAGACACAAACAATTTGAACTAAGCTTGCTAAGTTTCTCCCACTTATTTTCCTTATACCACATTCATTTTGTCTCCCAATCAAAATTCACAATGGTTTACTTCATTGAAATAGCATAAAAATGTACATTTCCCCATTTCCTTGGATCTTAATTTATGAAGGCTCTGAGGTCACATAAAACTTACTTTAAATGTGTTATGCTTTGCTCTTGTTAATCCATATTTCCTTACAAGGGCCTCAACTATGAACTCAGAGATCGTTGTGAACATAAATATTTATACCCATACCAGGGAACTACAAACTATCCTTTATTTTAAGTAAAATCATGATTACTATGGTGGTTCATCTGCTAAATCCATTTCTTTACTGTATTCAACAGAACTGTATCTAAGTTGTACAAATCTTAAACATTATGTTTAAATTTAAAAAAAAAAATATTTGAAAGTCAGAGCTACAGAGGGAGCAGGAGAGACAGAGATAAAGAGAGAGAAATAACTTCCATCCATTGGTTCAACTCTCCAGATGGTTGAAACAGTCTATGTTTTTGAGAGGATGATATGCCAATATTCTTACATGAAGAAAGGGCATGGAGGATAGCTGATATCTAGGCTGGGGAGAGAGAATTAATCTAGGGTGAAGGAAGAGAATAAAGTATTTGCTTTGTTTTAGAAGGAAATAAATCTATTTGCTATAGTTTGTATTCACTTTGCCTCCTCAGAAGATCATGTAGGGATTAGATCTACATTATGAGATACCAAGAGGTGGGACAAGGAGGCATGTTTAAGAGATTATAAGGGTTTTGTCCTCATGAACATATTAATCCATTAGCAGATTAATAAATCTATTAATTAATCTTCAGTATGGATCTGCTATAAAAATCATCATGGTGATAGATCTCTCATTCTCCTCTGTTTATGTTGTATGATGTTGTGCTCCATCGCAGCACTCTGCCATCAAGAACACCAGCATCAGATGCAGTCCCTCAACTTTGGACCAGAACTATGAGCAAAAGCAAATCTTTTTTCTTTGTAATTTACTCAGTCTCTATTAATGTATTCTTAGCAACAAAACACAGACTAACATACTACTACACGACAATATGGAGACAACAAGTACGCAGTTGTATATGAGTCTGGGATTCCAAGGAGATGAGATCAGAGATAAATTTAATACTTTCAGGACTAGATAAGGTGATCTAGAGGGATTATGTGAATAATGAAAACAGGTCAGGCTGTGTTGCTCATTCTAATGGCTAAGACTAGATTTGGATGCCTACGTCCCATTTCGGGTTGCCTGGGCTTCTGTCCCATCTTACTCCTGATTCCAGAATCCTGCTAATGCACATCTTAGGAGGCATCAGATGATGGCTCAAGTACTTGAGTCCCTGCCAATGTAGCAGGATTGGACTGAGTCCCCAGATCCCAACTTCAGACTGGCCCAGACCCAGCCATTATAGACATTTAGGGAGTGAAACACTGAATGGAAGCTCTCTCCTGCCCCATATCCCACTACTCCCTCTCCCTCCCTCCCTGCCTCTCAAAGAAACTAACAGTAACCAACACACACACACAGACACACACACACACACATCATAGAGGTTCCCTGGACAGAAATATCCATGATTCCAGCTTTTGGAGAAAGAATAGAGGAGAATTTGAGAAGGCGAATGAGAAAGAGTGAATGTTATTGGTTTATAAGAAACGTTGAAGATGTGGTTTCATAGCTATCAAGAAGAAAATGTCTTTCAAAGAAAGACATTGTGCCAAACAGGATGAGAACAAATGAATAAACAAAATGAGAATCTCATGTCCCTCGAAGCAGATCACTGCTTAGGTCTCTGCTCCCATATCCTGGTATTGTATTTCTTGTCTTCCCTAGATGTGGTTCAAGTGGGGCTCAGGTAGGGATCCGACCATCCCTTGAGAAGGTCAAAGCACCACCTCACTAAGGCATGCTTAATGGAGCTATCAGAACAGGGCCATCCCTAAGGTCCCCGACCTGAAGAAGCACTTGTCTACAACATCAGCCTGACAGTGTTTCATGTCACTGAGTCCAATCTGTGAGAACTGATATGTGGACTACACACACTAACCTGTAGAGCAGCATCCTCTGTAGCTGTGGGGACCCAACCCAATCAAAATATTTGCTTAATATTTAAATTTGTCAATCTTACTTAGAGGCTATTACCCCTTTCTTCTTTTCTATTTCTCTCATTTGAAATGGGATTCACTACCTTATGCTTGCTCCATTGGATTATGGAGGCACACAATTTGTTTGCTCCCACAGGCACACAGCTGGAGGACAATTTACCTTGAATTGGATCAGACCTTTAGTGTCACACTGATTTAAATGAGACTTTAGACTTCAGCTTTAAACTTGAGGTTAGTGAGTTAAGAGTTTGTGAGGTTACTGAGATGAAATTATGTATTTTCTGTATATGAAAACAGCATGACGTTTGAAAGGCTAGGGAATTCATCCTGTGCTCACAATATAGGTGCCTGTCCAAAACTGGTATGTTGGAACTTAAATGCCAATAGGACAGCATTAAGAATTGGGGATTTTGAAGGTGATTAAGTCAGGAAGGTGGAGCCCTAAGTAGGGAAGTAGGGACATTTTCTTATGTGTTCTTTTCCCTGTCCATCCCTTCTGCCCTATGAGGACAAAGCACCCATCCCTTCTAGAGATTGCAACATTTCAGGCACCATTTCAGAAACAATGAGCTTTCACCAGGTATTGAATCTACCAGCACCTATATAATGGACTTCTCAACCTCCAGAACTGTAAGAAATGAATTACTGCTTATAAATTACCCAGTCCGAGATATGTTATTATAGCAGCATTAAACTACTTAGGGAGAAGGACTCTTCATTTTTATCCATGAAGTATACAGTAATTAATCACCAAATGAATGGGAGAGAAGTTGTGAAGAATTAAGTGGAAAGAGCTGCACCTGTCATTTAAGAAAAATGCAATACTGTTATCCCATATAGAAGTGTCAGTTCAAGTGTGCCTGCTCTGCTTCACCCTATTTAAAAATTTTAAATGTCCCTAATTTGATTGTTACATGTTTCCTACTGAGATGTCGCTTGATAATATTTCAATAGCCGAATCTAGCTATGTCCAACTTAGTTCCATCAATCTCACTCCTAGAGCCTCTATGTTATTCGATCCACTAAACCTTTTCTTATATAGAGCATTTTAAAATGAACACTTGTGTCATATATAACACTAGCTTTCTTCAAACATTCTCCAACACAAGCGGATGTAAAAGGATAAGGGAACCACTGATACAATCCCAATAGTTCAGCTTCCTAAGGAGTATGGAGAAAGTTGCATTTGAAGGAGTGAATTAAAGATACCCATCAGATACCATATCATTATGATATCAGTTTGATTATACCCTATTCCTACTTATGAAAGATCAAACATCAATTTTATTCTTTTTCTTCCATAATGAGTAGCAGGAGGAAAAAGGTACATCAGAAGTCACCACAACCATTAATGCATAAATACTATAGTCTTTGCTTCTGTAGCTGTTAAGAAAGCTAAGGTTTGTGGGCATGATCTTTCTTCCACAACCCATGTTATGTTTTCCTTATCCTGGAGAAATAGTTTTAGAAACTTTTATTTTTCTGGTAAACCCATCCAAATCTCAAATCACATGATCTGTATTAGGGGGCCTACCTTTGTTGAATTGCAATCTGTTTCCAATAATAAGGAAATTAGAACAGGGAAAACTCAGAGGTGCTCCTGAGAAGTAAAGGTAGTTATCATTGTCCCCTTATGGCAAAAGCAACACTCTCCGTCCCTTTCCTGTTACATCTCTGGATTGGCCTCAATACTGGCCACACGTATCTTGCCACACTCTTTGGCATTCTCTTCTCTCTTGCATCTTTGCAGGATTATCTTCCCATTAATCCCCTTACACTTTCCTAAACTAATTTTCAGGGTAATATGTTCCCTCCCAATTTTTTATAAAGTCTGAGATGATGAACAACTGATGGTTGTAACAGCCATAAACCTTGGCCAAGAGCATATTCTTCATAGCGTTCCCTCAGAACTTTCCTTCAAGAAAATTAACTGAAATGTGATCCCTGTTGAACATGGTGGTGGGAATGGGAGAGGGAAGAGATGTATAATTTGGGACATGCTCAGGCTGACTTGCCCCAAGTGGTGGAGTTGGAAGCATACCAGGGGATTCCAAGAACCCAATCTTGTAAACAGGAAAGTTGATTTCATTTTTTATTTTAGAGAATGCTTAACTAGCACCTTCAAAGAACACCTAATCTCGATCAGGACGAAAATATCACAGTATGTAATCTTTCTGTATTGATGGTCTCAAATGTGAAGTGACAGATTTAGCTAGAAAATGGAAGATAAGATTGCAGCCTGATGACTCTACATTACAAAAGGTTGTTGGGAAAATGGAAAAAAGACTGCCGTAGCAATAGCAACAACATAATAATTAATAGTGCTTTTTATTAAATAGATGGGTCAATTTCAGGCAAAATATAATATTATTTCTAGAGAAATAAATCTGTCTATACTGGATATTTAAACATTTAGTTAATAATTATCCTCCCTTAGTAAGAAGGATATAATTGACAACAGAAAAGAGAAACTTTACATGACACTTGTCTAAATAAATCTATCCACAGCAGTTTCTCTATAATTGCCTTCAATACAAAAGGGAGAAATTTTTTAGTAGTTGAAAAGAACAAAATATTTCACTTTTAGTTGGGCCCATATTCCCTACCATAAACCCTATCATTGTTTCACACTCCCTTCTTCCTTTGAGGTATACAAATCCCAATAGTAGTTGTTTAAATATTGCTCTGACTATGCCTTGACCTCCCCTGTCATTAGCCAATGATCTCATCACTCACATGGTTTTCTGCTTGGTTATTCCATTCTGGTGAATCAAGCAATGTAAGGCCTTCATTGCAAATGGAATGTCACCATTAAATGTACCAGAACATCATCTTCCCTGAACTCCCAGAAGAGAATCACTGGCTAATAATTTGATGATAGCTCAGATTAATCAGCCATCATCTGATGCATCTCGACCAACATTTTAGAGTTTAAAATTGCTCACACTGCTTTTGGGCAAATATGTGAGACATACTGGAGGCTGAAACAATTTACCCAGTGATGCCTTTACTATAACCATCTCAAAACACACAAAAAAACAAGGCTGTTACAGGGCTGTGGGTGATCGTATGCACATATCTCCAAAACTGAATCAGTAGCCCTTATTGACTAAGTAATATTTCTGTTCTACCCATCAAAATGACAGATTACCACTGACTGTATCCTTTTTGATGAGATCAAACACCCATTGAGAAAAGACTGCTCTTCCTCATTTCTCTGTGGTCTTTCATCTAAATATCATCCTGTCTTCAATTCCAAAGATAACTACATACTTCATAGTGGTAGATCTATATGCTCTGTATTCCCTTGCATACATATCACAATGTGAATTTATATTGGTTGGGGAAATTATTTGAACAATTCACAGAAATGCTCTTACTTCTTATAAACATTCATCTGTAACTTTAGAGACTTTCCATTTCTCTAGGACTCCAAATGTTGATATACTCTTCAGAATGCAATCTTGCAGACTTGGTTTTCTTAAGGCTGTGATAGACAGCCTTAACATACAAAGAATTTTGAAAGATAAAATCTTCAGAGACAAGTGCATTTTTCAGGCCATGATGCTACATAAAAAGGAAAGCCTCTTTATCCTCCAAGATTGGAGAATGTTCTTTACTTTCCACAGCCAATTACCAAAGGACAATTTACTGGCTTTCTTTCTCTCTGTCTTGTAGGAAACTATAGATTTTGAATACCTAAGATCTCCAAATGGGGATCCACTTTCTGTGATATGCATAAAGCTGTTCCATTTCGTTCTGATAGGTGGCTGATTGTCTTCTAAAGCTTAGAGCTCTCCCCTTTCCATCCTCTTACCACCCCAAATAAATGCAATCCCTTACTTACCAGTAGTTTTTCTATTTGTACATTAAATTTTGGGATAAGATCTGAGAGTTTCAACTCAACAACACAGTGGACATCTACAGAACCAAGTCTCTTATTTGGTCTTATGACAAAAGCCTATTTGACTTGTGGAAGCAGCCATTAGCAACAACAGAATTAACTGAAGCATCAATGTACTTTACTCTTAAGCTCTGTACTTAACTTCATGGTCCCTCATATGGTTTAACCTTACTTTAGATTGAAAATATCTAAATATCTACCATTCTTATGCTGCCAAAATGGTCTCCTATGCAATACTTCTTTCACTTATACATAATCCAGCCATCATTATCAAACCTTAAACTACTAATTTCTTCCTTTTTCAAAAGAAAAAAAAAAAAAACCTCATGATTGTCACACTTATTTGAGAATTCTTCTTGAATCATTTTGCCCTCTTTTAAATTCGGAGTTTTCTTTCAAATCTTAAATGCTTATTTGAAGACATTCACTTGACAAATTATTTAAATTCCGTTATAAAGAAAGAAAATCACGGAAACTGTAATGCTAGTCACCAGCACAGAATGTGAATCTGCAACATACTTTCAAGAGTTCTGGATGTATGAAAAGGGATGGGAACAAGAGGAATGATTACAAAGGAGCCTTAACTGACTTCCAAATAAATAATGCTATAAGATCCAGGCTGAATGCTTTCAAAGGAGTAATTATATAGATGCTATATCAAGGTTATGAGAAAGTTAATTTACAATATAAAATATTTTTCTTTGTTTTAAAAAAAAACCCAATGCCTATAATTTATTTTACAGTTCAATTTTAGAAATGGATTTTACATATATATATACATATATATGTATCCATTATCAGAGTATCATACAGAATTATTTCACTGCCCTAAAATCCTCTATTTCTCCTTACTCAGCCTCTTTCCAGCCTGTGAGCCACAACTGATCTTTATGCTGTCTTGATAGTTTCACTTTTTCTACAGTGTCACATATTTTGAATTATACAATATTTGGCCTTTGAAAATTGGCTTCTTTCACTTAGTAATATGCTTTTAAATTCCATTATCATGGTTTCAGAGCTCACTTATTTTTAGTGCCCAATAACTCATTTATTGTTAGTGCTCAATAATGTATGTGTGTGTGTGTATGAGTAAGGAATGTATTGCAGTTTATTTGTCTAATCACCTTCTGAATAACTACCTGGCTGTTTCTAAGTTTTAGAAATTGTAAAAAAACTTTTATTAATATCCATGGCCAGGTTTTTGTATAGCTGGGGTAATTCTATGGAATCTGATTACTTGATCATAAAGCTGACTTTTTGATACTTGCTTGTAAATCACCCAAACCTATCATAGTGCTTACTCATAAGACTGATTTGTTGCAATGCATGTTTAGAAAACCTGTAGGGAAAAGAATCTTATATCCTTTGGTGGCAAGGAAGTAAGTTCTCATCAGAAGAAATGCCATTCTACTTTTCTAGAAAAATAGAGTACTGGCATTTTTAATTTTAAAAGAACAGCAACAAAAAATCATGTGCAATGTATTGATTAATACGACGGAACACTAAGATGGGTTTCTGTAAATAGCCTTCATACAATTTCTTGGAAGTCTACAGCCTTAATGTATGCAATTCCATACTTATAAATTCATAACTCTATTTGAAAGGTAAAGAAAAATATTCTATTTAACTCAAAATAGAAAAAGATTGAAATTATAAAGAGAAGGAAATATAGAAATTTTTCTGAAAAAGATTGACAATAAATTAATAGATACAAAAACACACCTATGCAAATAATTTCTTAGTTACACTGAAAAGGCAGGTAACCGAACATTGACAAATATTGTTTTGAAACATTTCTGCTATCTTTAATTACTTTATGTAATTAGATTAAGACTATAAGGATTTAGTTTCCAGAGTGAGGCATGAGAGTTAATGTTATTTAGAGAGCAAATAAAAGCCATTTTAAATTTCTCAATATGTTCTTGCTGATTATACCATTGTATTGGCATTGCCATTGTATTGTATTGGTTGGTTGGTTTTCAGCCAAATCTTGACAAATAAATACGAATAACAAACAAAACAAAAATAAACAAACAAAAAACAGAGGGCAGAGAATAAACTGCAAATTCTCTCTGTTGGTCTTAGAAAAGAGATTAGTATCCACAGAAGGCAAGGGCATGGTACAGAATTCAAGATTTGACTGATGGTCATTTCTTATTTTGTCAATGAGTAATACTCATTTTCTGAATGAGTGATTTAAGTCACCAGAATTTAATTATCAGTAAATGTTGTTTAAAAGATTAAAAGAAGTAATGTGTATAAAAGCTGTCTCTGGTCAAGGTCACCATTGCCATTAAGGTAGCTTATTATTTATTTCTCATTAAAACTAAAAGTGAATTCTGAGTTCTTATCTTGTTTTAAAGCTCAGTGGCTTTTGATGCAGCTCCCTCCTCTGTGAAACTTTCTGTACTGGATTCCAAGACACCACACTTCCCTGGATTTCCTCTTACTTAATTCTCTACTCCCTCCCAGTCTTCAAATGGGGTTATCATCTTCCTGATGAAGAATTTCTGAGGGCTTATTTTGATTTTCTTCTACTTTCTATCTGCATTCAAAGCCCAGTCATCTCAGAGCTTGTGAAAGCATATCTATGGTGATGAACCCCAGAAGTGTATCTTCACCCTGATCTCCTCCCTAATCTTTGGATGCATTTGCCTTATTGTCTCTCAGCCACATCAATTTTCAGGTCCAACAGTTATTAATTAGAGAGCAAAAGATAAATATTAAAAAACTAATGCTCCACCTGCTACCATTTCTGTTTTCTTTTTTGGCAGTTTCAATATTGCTGCTGTTGAAGTCAAAATCTAGAGCTTTACTCTCCCCACCCATGGAAAACAAATAAACAAACAAACAACAACAACAACAGCACAAACCTCTAACTCATGAAGAAGTCATGATAGATATTGGTTCTATCTTCAAAAGCATCTGGAATCTTACTTTTTAGCACTTGCAGTTCTGACTAGTATTACTGATTTATATTTCAGCGTTAACTTAACATGTTTCTCTGATTTTTCTCTGGTCCCCTTTAGTATATTATAAAAACAGTAACTAAAATATATATGTTAAAATACAAGGTAAAACCACCTTTCTGATGTAAATACTACAGGAAATATCCATTTCCTTAAGAATAAAAACCACATTCATTTTTTTAAATATTTTAAAGATTTACTTGTTTACTTGAAAGGCAGAGTTACAAAGAGAGGAGAAAGGGAGAAAGAGGGAGAGGTATTAAGATCTGAGAGGTTTTCCATTCACTGGTTCACTTTGCAAATGGCCACTACTGCTGAGACTGAGCCAGGCCGAAGCTAGGAGCCTGGAACAACTCTGGTTCTCCCATATGGTTGGCAGGAGTCCAAGTACATGGGTCACCTTCCACTGCTATCCCAGGCCATAGCAGAGAGCTGGATTTGAAGCAGAGTGGTCAGGACTTGAACCTGTGCCTATATGGGATGCCTGTACTGCAGGAAGAAGCTTAGCCTATTATGCCACAGCACATATCTGCATGCATATAACTAAGTTGGGATGCTCTGTGCTCTGAACCTCATGCTATGTTCAAACCAATAGAGACCCTATCCCAGATACACATACAACTCCTCAACCCAGCCCCATTCCCAATCAAAATAAAATTAAGTTGGTTTCTATTCCTTGCTCTCTCAAGCCATTTTCAGATGTGATTAGATGGCCATCTATCAGCTGGCTATCACGTGAGTAGTGAACCTTTTTTATCTCTTCTTGGTGACTGTGTCTGTGGCCCCTGGATCTGAATCAAATGCTACATGCATGGGAAGGGCTCTGTCCTTTCTTCATAGTGTCACCAAAAGAGAAGCACTTTACATAATGATGAAGCGGAAGAAAAACAATCTCGGTGAATTTTTACCTGGACTTTTAGATCATAACCAAAACAGAGCAAAGAAAACAAATATATTTTATATGATATTTTTACTTTTGACAATATGAAAAGCATAATTTGAATATCTGAGAACATAAATGCATTTATGCTAATATAATACTGATCATCATTCTGTGTGGTAAAAGATCAAAAGGCTGCAATTTGCAAAAACCTAAGGCTACAACTGGATGTCTCAATGATTTTGGGCAAGACACCACATTTGCTCGCAAATATTTATTTTCACTTATACAAGGGATTAGAATAACACCTGGTTTCTTTAATACTTTCATGACTGAGATGTGCTTTTTATTTTCAAGCACATATTAAAAGCAAAACAAAATCACCTGCAATACTGATAATGACAATAATCCTGACATTCTGGCCATGAATACTGTGAAACTACAAATTTCTAGAGAATGAGTTCTCTACATAGAAGAAAGAATATTATAGAAAATGTTTTATTGAGCAAACAAAACACGTACTGTAATACACGACTGACCCATTTTGAGTTGGAAATAGAACAAACCAAAAAGCAGTGAAATAAGGAAATTCCTAGTAGGCATTCAGACTTAAAACCATAAGAGGAATTTAATTGATAACTAAGTGCTCCAGTTATTCCTATGAGGCCACTTTCATGAAAAATTCTAGCAGCTGAAAGAGGTTATAAATATTTCAGTCAAAAGGTGAAACTTTGGAAGAAAAAATGTTTCGAACAAAATTATAACCAATTGAACCAGTCATATCCCCTCTCTGTATCAATCTTTACACAACTAAAATAAGTAAGCAATAATTGGAGTACATGGTCAGATACTGATTTTCCTCCCTTCTATAAGGTCCTCAGATCTACAGAAAAATGTCAATCAGCCTAAAGTTTCCATATTTCTAAGACATTACATATGACTTCGAAATGACTTTAGCTTATTTAAACATACCAATTGCTACTTTTTTTTATTTTACAAACTCCATTAAAAAATGTGAAAATAAGTGTGAAATAGTACTCTCATGCACCTGAAGATCTTTTTAAAGTGAATTTTATAATTACTGGTTTCAGTGCTTTTTAGAAATAATTTCTAAAAATAAATGGAAAATGGATATGTTTATTAAATCAACAAGCATTTATTGAATAAATGACAAAGGTCAAAGATAGTGTTAGATGCTGAAGATATGAGCTAGTGAGGGAAAACAAAGTGCATATTCCTTGAGTCAGGAAGAAGTTTGCAAGTTCAAAGAAAGAAGACAAAACAATGGGCTGAGAGTGGTGAACGAGGGTGAAAGCTTTAGAAAATGAAGCCTCTGGGGACTGGCACTGTGGCATAGTGGGTAAAGCTGCAGCCTGCAGTGCCGGCATACCATATGGGCGCTGGTTGGAGTCCCAGCTGCTCAACATCCTATCCAGCTCTCTGCTATGGCCTGGGAAAGCAGCAGCAGATGGCCCAAGTCTTTGGGCCCCTGTACCCGCAGGAGAGACCCAGAAGAAGCTCTCTCTCTCTCTCTGCCTCTCCTCTTTCTGTGTAACTCTGACTTTCAAATAAAAATATATCTTTAAAAAAAAAAAAGAAAAGAAAAGAAAATGAAGCATCTAAGGTGATTTGAAATCTAAAACAAGAGCCTTTAGTCCTGATTAGAATTTTGGATTTTATTTTCAGCATTGTGAAACTACCTGGGGGCAAGTGCATTATGATAGTCGGTTAACTGATCTTCATTATCAATTACAACCCTAGATTTTATTATGTTTTACTGTAACGCAATGCCCAGAAAACTAGAACTTACACTGCTATTGTTTTCATTCTCTGCAGCTAAGTTTCTAGAGGCAAATAAAATTTTGCAAGTTAGATACATTTATGTAAGAGTTGACATTTGGAAATAAGGAGGGGTTACATCCCTGTTGCTGTAGCTGCTATTGCAGTAGCCTAATCCTGGAGAAGGTTTGCCAGGTATAGCAAATAAATATATAGGATACCAACGAATGTAGCAAAACAAACTAATAGGCTTTAGTGTATCTAATAGAATACAAATTTATTTCTAAAAGTTCATGGAAAAAGAAGATAAATGATAAATCTATTGTGGTGTAAAACATTTTTGAATTCTATGAATATTTTTTCTGCATATATATTTTCCATAAGCTTTCTGATGACCCACATGTCTCTGGTAAAATATATATACTGCAATATTTTTATTTTGTATCTTAATTCAAATATAACTAGGTATTCTCTATAATATCTTTATCCTGTTCTTGGAGATACTGGAACTTTTCTACCACTGTACCAGCAAGAATGCCATTATCAAGTGCAGCCCTTTGATCTCAGACTAGAACTACAAACTAAAATAAATCACTTTTCTCTATGAATTACTCAGTTTATTATGTTGTTTTATCATTGATAGAAAAGTCATTAAAATATATCTATATTTATAAGACACGGTGGGTTTGTAGTTTCATTTATTCATTATTTATTATACTTTCTTTGTCTGGTTGTAGTATCAGAGACATACTGACTTCATTAAATGAGTGAGCTGTGCCATTTTCTGGGACATACTATGAGAAGTTGTTGTCAATTCTTTCACAACTATCAGGTAGAATTCTGCAATAAAATAACATAGACTGGAAAGCTTCTTTCTGGGGATATTTTTACCTGTGAATTTAACATCTTTAAGAGATACAAGCATATTAAAATTATCTTGAGTGAATTTTGTTGTTTTGTGTTTGTTAAGGAATTTCCCAAGGTCATCTAGGTTGTCAAATTTATGTTTGTAGAGTTGTTTGTGCTGTTTCCTTCCTATTCCTTGATATCTATATTGGTACAGTGTATTATTAACATATGACTATTTCTATACATTTTTCCTCAGTTTGTCCACCGAATAGGACTCAGGTTTGGCACACTCAAGTCTTTTAATTTACCAAATCTCTTAGAATAACTTTGCCTTCTTTTGGGCTGCTCTGATGTCAAAGATTTTGTGAAGACAGGAATAAGACAAGAAGGTAAAAAGTAAAGAAGTAAAGTATACATGACAGGGAAGATGGAAAATAAAAATGAGTGTGCAGGATATATGCACAGAGAAAAACAATGATGAAATATTACTAAGGATGATGTTCTACTTTCATGTTATTTATGAAATAACAATGAAGCATTTTAAATCATATTGGGTTACTGAATGCCATGAGTTGGGCTTTGGTTACTGGACTTTGTGTGTGTCTGTGGACACTTTCAAATTGTACCAGGACACATCCATGTCTCAATACTATGAATTAACATTATTATTTCCTTTTATATTGAGATTATACTTGCACCATGACTGGTGATCGATCATGATGTTTTATAACAATAGGTGGTACTTGAAATTGACATGAATTTATGTTTTTGAGAAGCCTGCAGATGTGGAAGCTGTATGTTTTGTGAGCAGACCAGGAGTACTATAGCAGCTTCCACAAACTGGTTTAGTCTATTAAAACCATCTACTAAAATTATCAGCTGAGAATTAGTCTTCAATCCTAAGCCAAACCCAACTTATAAATAAATCTCTGCTTGGTTAGTGGTATAGAGATTTTTGGCTCAGATATGATGAAATATATTAAAAATTGCTTCAAATTTCACCAGATAAAATTTGGTTTCCTGGGAATCTGATCATTACAAATAATTAAAAGTCAACCATATGTTTGGACTAGCAACATAAACTTTCACTAAGAGCTAAAGAAATTGTCAAGTTCTATTTTGGGTGTAGGAAAACAACAACAAACCTCATGTCAGAGCATCCCATGTAAATGATAGCATTAGTGACAGACTCATTGGCCAGATGTTCCTTTGCGTGAGAAAATTTCCATGTCTCCAGCTGAGAGATTACCAAAGCCATTATTACTGATTGTAGGTATTTGTGTCTGTGTAGGGCTGATAATTATGGCAGTTTCTGTTTTGGATGTGGCTGATAAAATAGAAATTTATGTTGACATACATAATCTGAAAGGGAATTATAAATGAAGTCCTAGAGATTCAACAAATACAAACCCTATCTTCATGGAAGAAATAACAAATCAATAATTGATAAATACTATTCACTTCCACAGTACTCAAGCTTCATTTTGCAGAGTTTAGCAAGGCTAAATTAAGATGGAGATGAATCTATTGATCTACAAGGATTATTAAAGGATATTTTTACCTAACAGAAAGAGTATACTCTAAGATGTAGAATATATGTAGCCATGGTTCTTCTCCTTGAATTAGCCTATTTGGAAAAGAGGACTAGAGCCAGCATAGGTTTCTGGGTTTAGAGTTTCATGTCAACCATAAAACTTTTTAATCCAATCAATGATTTTTTTAAGAGCTCAGTGTAGGTACAATGGGACTGATATATGCCAGAGCTGTTGACATCCTCATAAGCATTAACTGTAATGGAGGGGGGGTACATATTTATAGTTACTTTACCCATACTTATGTTTAATTGCTACAACACATGTTAAATACACTGCCTAAATAATTTTTATTTTGAACATTAAAGTATTCCACGTTTTATGTGAAAAGGGCAAAAAAGACTCAAGATATATTCCCTCAGAAGTATAGCCAGAGGTACATGGAAAAAATTAGAACTATTCTTAACAAAGGAAGAAAAAAACACATATTTTGGTTATAAGAATTATGTTTTGAAGTGGCAAATATATGTATTGGGTATATTATAACAGGCAAACACTTTCCAACGTGTGAAGTGCTGTGTGGTTTCTCCCCCAAGGTCACGTGGTAGAAGCTTGGTACCCAGCGTGGCAGTGTTGATGTGCTAAATCCTCTAAAAGGTAGGACGTGGTAGGAACAATTGCATCAGAGGAGCACCTTCTCCAAATGGGATCAAGAAGTTGTCAGAGGACTGAATCCTTTTGACGACAGTGGGTTGTATAAACGGGTGGCCACTGCTGCACATGGCGTTTCCCTTGAGTCTTCTCTGCCGTGTTTTGGCACAAGCAGGGGCTACCTTTCCAGCCACTGTCATCAGAAAAGAAACCTCTTTTCATTATTAGGTATCCAGCCTCATACATTTTGCGATAGCAACACAAAACGAGGACGTGAGTCTTCTCGGCTGCTTCCTCTCATAGACACCTGAAGCCTATTTGAACTGCACAAGTCACTTCTTGCTTTTCTAATCCTCAGTCTCTTCCAAGTTATCTGCTACTCAGGGAAGGATTCCGTCTTGTGGGATATTTGCCCTTGCAGCCGCACGGTCTGCAGGAAAGGGAGAGACAGGTTTCTCTGAGGTAAGCAGGCTATTGCTTGGGAACACCTTAATTTAGGAATTTTGAGTGAAAGAGCTGAGGTTTAATGAAGGTTTAATGACACCATTGTCAAAAATTGGCACTAAAAATGTATTACAGGTGATTGTCTCTTTCGCGGTGTTTAAGTAACTTTAGTGAGGAGCAAGGTCATTATGGAATTGCATGCTAGTTCATAAAGTTGTTTCTTTGTATTAGAATCTTATGGAGGCCCACATCGCTGGGGTCACAATTTCTCTGCAGTTTATAAAGAAACATAACTTCTTGCCGAGGGGAATTCAAAGTAGTTAAGTATTTTAGCAGAAGACAACAAGCTTTGTTTCTAGGGAGTGGTTGTGTCAGTAGATAATTCTATTTTTAGTTATTTTGCGTGCAAATTATTAGTGCAACATGAATGGTTCCATAAAAAAAAAAAAACTCACCCATGCAATCAATATTTTCTCTAAATACTGAAACAGAAAATGGAGCTTTTCTGCTCTGTAACATTAGTCAGTAAGGTATATATATATGAGAATTTTAAGAAATTACTGCTCTTTTAAATGAATAACCCAGTTAAGTGATCAGTCTTGCAACCTATTGCACCCCATCACAAGAGAGCAAAGTGGAAGAAATAAACAAAGGCATACTGGCCAAGGTGAAATAGAAATACGGAGTAGCCACAGTGAGACCTTAAAGAGGAATACTGTTTCCATTTTCCTTAGCAAAGTAAATAAAATACAAATCAGATTTTCTAGGTTTTCATAGAAAGTTCACTTCTCTGGCTCTTTCTGATAGAAACACTGACCACTGTGCATTAAGTCTCTTGTACTTATTGATGTCAACCCGGACTTGTTCATGGCAGCAATCCAGTTGGTTAGCTGCCCTGACAACCTAAACAGCCACTGTTTACCCTAAAGACTCACCCCGGAAATGAGTTCTAAGAATTGTCCCTGAAGGCTCTTCTTGTTTGACTAAAAGGGGTCAGTTGTCAGTTAAATTTTGCCTCTCTGTTTTCTCATCCCTTACCCAGAATTCATATATGATATGTGAGCCATGCAAGCTATCTTCTGTGAGGAGTAAAGCCACCCACTAGTGACGATAGAGCCACATGGGCAGTGTCAGGTTCTCACAGGCAGCCTGTGCTTAGCTATCTTCTTAAGTGAACAAAGGACAAATATTCTTGATTTAGCTGCTATTCTCAGACTTCTCTGATGGTGCTTTGTAACACAATGTTAATTTGTAACCAGACTTGTAATTGACCAAGGCTTACATTGAGCTTTACATAAACAGCTTGAGAGTTTTACAACAACATGAAGATGATATAACAGTTAAATGTTCACTATAACTTTATTGCATTTTTATAGTAAATGAAAGCATTAAAAATGTTTCTAGACCATAGACATACTTTGATTAAGTTTTATAATGTGATTATAAAATAAGGTATATAAATGTTCCAAGTAATTTATTATTGATACAAAAAACTACAAATAAGCAATTGTCCGGAAGAAGTAATTACACATAGGTATTGCTACTAATAAAATTACAAGATGATATGGGCAGAATTTTAAGCGGACTTTATAGTCATTCTCCCTGGAAGAAAAAAAATCCAGAATGGAAAAAAAGAAACGATATTTTATAAAAATCATCTATTTTTATTTTCTTCAAAATTTTTTATTAAAAGAGCAAACTGTTGAAATCTTTACTTAATGTATGCTAAACTGATCTTCTGTATATAAAGAGAAACGAAAATGAATCTTGATGTGAATGGAAGGGGAGAGGCAGTGGGAAAGGGGAGGGTTGCGGGTGGGAGGGACGTTATGGGAGGGAAGCCATTGTAATCCATAAGCTGTACTTTGGAAATTTATATTCATCAAATAAAAGTTAAAAAAAAAACAGTAGTTGTGAGGAAATATGCAATATTTATTGAATTATCTATACAAAATTTTATTTTACTTTTTAAATACCAATTTATTTATTTGAAAGGCAGACTAGCACAAAAGAGTGGGAGGTATGGAGAGAGGAAGACATGAGAAAGAAAGAGAAACAGAAATAGAAACAGAGAGAGAGAGAGAGAGAGAGAGAGAGAGATTTTCTATCTCCTGCTTCATCCCCAAATGCCTGCAAGGGTCAGGCCAAACCAACAGATGAGAACTGTATCTGGCTCTCCCACTAGTGTTGTGGGGAGCCAAGCCATCATCTGCTACCTCTCAGATGAATTAGGAAGCTGTGTCAGAAGCAAAGGAACCTGGACCCAAACCAACACTCCAATAAGAGATGAGGGCATCCAAAGCAGCAGCTTACATCGCTGTGCCACAACACTGGCCCCAGAAAAATCTCTTTAAAATAAGCAAAATTTGGGGTTGACATTGTGCTACAATGGGTTAAGCCACCATCAGTGATGTAGGCATTCCTTATCAGAGTACCAATTCAAGTCCACATAAAGTACTAGCTGATCCATTTCCAATTCAGCTCTCTCCTAATATGCACTTAAGCCCCTAATACCCACTTGCGAGACCGGGATAAACATCCAGGTTCCTGGCTTTGGCCTTGATCAGCTCTAGCTGATGCAGCCAACTGGGAAGTGACCCAGTAGATGGAAGATATCTCTGTCACTTTAGCGCTAAATAACTAAATCAAAAGGCTTGCAATCACTGTTTTCCAAAGAGGGTAGACAACTGGCTGATAGATACATGACAAAATGCAAAATGTCATATTCACCAGGGAAATGAAAATTAAAACCAAGGAAAGGTGCCAACTCAGACATCTTAGAGAACTGCTAACAAAATGATGAAAGCTACAAATTTACTGAGGTAGGGAGATTAGGAGGGAAGGAGTAATGTTGGTCAAAGGGTATAGGTTTCAGTTAGACTGGAGGAACTCTTGCACTGCAATAGACTGTAATAAATGCATGTGTTTCTAAATGGTTAAAAAAGTACAATTTAAATATCTTTAATTAAATGTGAAGTTCTTTAAGGTTCTTTAAATATTCTTTAATTAAATGTGAAGTGATGGATATTAGTTTAGTCTGATTTGATCATTTTTCTACACATACCCCCAATATATGTAATTATTTTCAAATAAAATAAAGATGCATAAAGAATATTTTAATATAAGTTGATAATTAATACATTATTTGGAAATATATTTCTGTACAGAAATAAAATGCAGCTTTAGTTATACAATATCTAGAATTCAATGTATAATTGTATCGATGACTAATTTGAATCAAAGTCTTCATACATTTTAAATATCAGACATTCTGATTATGATATTAATTTAGTCTAGTAAAATATGGAATGGTATAAAATTACAATATTTTCTCTAATCCATAAAGCCTAAAATGTATTTGAAAATCATTCTATCAAGACAATCTACAAAGAGATTGAATTTCTCTTATGGATTTATTGTCATATTACTGTCATAGATGGTAAGAGCTTCTTTTAAATTTTTAAGATTTATTCATTATTTTTAAGATTTATTTATGGCCGGTGCCGCAGCTCACTAGGCTAATCCTCCGCCTTGCGGCGCCAGCACACTGGGTTCTAGTCCCAGTGGGGGCGCAGGATTCTGTCCCGGTTGCCCCTCTTCCAGGCCAGCTCTCTGCTGTGGCCCGGGAGTGCAGTGGAGGATGGCCCAAGTGCTTGGGCCCTGCACCCTATGGGAGACCAGGATAAGTACCTGGTTCCTGCCATCGGATCAGCGCGGTGTGCCGGCCACAGCGGCCATTGGAGGGTGAACCAACGGCAAAGGAAGACCTTTCTCTCTGTCTCTCTCTCTCACTGTCCACTCTGCCTGTCAAAAAATAAAAAAAAATTAAAAAAAAGATTTACTTATTTTTGTCCCTAGATTCTATAGCAGTAATTATTTTTCCTATGACTTATTGATACCTAAAATAGTTTTCATGATGATTACAATAAATTCCTAATTATAAATACATGGAAACTTTTTGAATCACTAATATTTAATTAAATCTGAATTTCAACATGTATATTCTGAAATTAACTCACACCTTTAAAATATTGATCATATTCATTATTCATGCAATTATTTGTGAAATTAATCTAAAATTTTTAGTATAAAATATTAAGGAATTTTTTATTTCAGTTATTAGTCATACTAGTTTTTTTGTTGTAATCTTCTACCAAAAAAAAAAAGAAAACCTGTAATGCTTATTTCCAAAGTTTATTTTAAATAAGTTCCAGCAGCAGCTCAGACTGAGCAGAAAAGAGAAATAAATGAGATGAACTATTAAATTCTAACTTTCTGTTTAGAAGTACTTTCTACTTAGAGGTACTTTCCAGGACACAGGTAGAGGGTCCTCATTCTGGGTACATAGGATGGGGCAAGGCATTGGGTTCCAGGCTACACATTGAGTTCCAGGCCAGTACTGAGTGAGCTAAACTTCGGGGTATGCAAGAGAGAAAAAAGTTGTGCAGGGAGCAGGTTTGACTTTGTGCATTGGAAAGACAATTTATGAGAAAATACCCTTAACATATTTAAATCTGATAAAACATTTTTAACTAGACTGTACATGTACCATACTTACATTAATAATTAAAAAGAAAAATAAGCCAATTAAAAATAAGCCAACAAAAGGTCATTATGAGACACTTCACACAGGAAGACAGGCTAATGGTCATTTATCACATGATACTTTTTCAATACATTTTGTCATTAGGAAAATGCGAATTTAAACCATAATGTGGTTCCACTACACAGGCATTAGAATGGCTCCAGTGAAAAATGGCTAATGACATCAACTTGCTTTTCAATAACTTGAACTCTCAAACTATCCTGGGAAAAATGCGGAACTATAAAATCATTTTGAAATTCTGACAATTAATCATAAATTTAAGCATATACCCATCTTTTGACATAATTTCAAAGAAATGAATAAAATCTTAGGACCATTTAAAAATGTATGCATGAGGGACTGGCATGTGGCATAATGAGTTAAACCATCACTTGGGATGATGACTTTGCCTGTTAGAAAACCAATTTGAGTTTTAACTTCTCTGATTCTGATACAACCCTCTGCTAATGTGCCTGGGAAAACACTGCATGATGGCCCAAGCACTTGGGCCACTGCACTCACTTCGGAGACCTGGTTGGAGTTCCAGGCTCCTGTTGGTGGCCTGGCCCAGAAAGAATTAGAGGATAGAAGATCTCTTTCTCTCTATTTCTTCCCCTCTCTCTATCATTCTTCCTTTCAAATTATACAAATCTTTTTAAAAATGCATACATGCATCTTCACAGCAGGAATATTTGTAATATCAATATGGAAACAATTTGAATGCCCATCAACATAAAAATGTGTAAACAGGGGCCAGCACTGTAGCCTAGTAGATAAAGCTACCACCTTCAACACTGGCATCCCATTTGGGCACCGGTTCACATCTTGGCTGCTCCACTTCTGATCCAACTCCCTGCTAAGGGCCTGGGAAAACAGTCAAAGGTGGCTCAAGTGTTTGCAGCCCTGAACTCATGAAGGAGTCCTGGACTGCTGTTGAGGCCATTTGTGGGGGGAACCAACAGATAGATGGAAGATCTCTGTCTCTCCCTCTCTGTCACTCTTTCAAGTAAATGCTTTTTTTAGAAAAAGAATACATAAACAGATTGAGGTATATAGATGCACAGGAAATACTACACATTAAATAAACGGATGGCATATGTTCCAAGACGAATGCACCTCCAAATGTGCCAATTAAAATCACTGAGACACAGATGACCATGCACAGTTTTCTTATTTGTATATAATTTTAATATAAGGGAAACTTGCATAACATGAGAGAAATCAGAACAGTTGTTGCCTGGCAAGCTGGTGTGGGTGATTCAACCCTGTTTCCCTTCTACAGGCTTCATGTCCTGGGCTCCAATGGGTGCAGGTGAGGATACCCACACTCTGTTCCCTTACTCTCCTGCTCAGACGGTTGTGATTTCAGGGACAGCTGCTATCCACTAGTCCAACCTCTAGAGGTCGCGACAGGAACTTCCTCATCCCACGTTCCATCTGATTCTCCTCTCAATTCTCCTCTAGATTGTCTCCAATCTCAAATGCCACCACCTCATCTTTTTCTTTTTTTTTTTTTTTGGAATCCAGTGTGGCCCATGTATGACTTCAACAACAAGCAGTCCAAATGGCCACTCAATGGCAAACTTGACCCTGACATTATTGAGGATCTCTATCACTTCTGTGATTGTTCAGCAAAATGATAGGATATTCCACACATTCAGCGTTTCTTCTATCTCTGGTCTAAACCTTCTCTCTGCATCTCCTGTTCCTTAGTTCAGGTCCTTTTAGTCTCCAAGGTTCCCACTAAAGATTCAGAACCAAAGCCCCTTTGTTCTACATTCGATCCTACAGATGAGCCTCCCACCTCCCCCCACGCACCCCCAATTACCGCCTTCCACCACAGGCACCAGCTCAGCCCCTCGCTGTTTAGGCCCTGACAGTCACCTCTCACTCAACAATCTCAAGGCCCACCGCCTGCTCTGGCATCATCTGCTCCAGGTGTCACCATCTCACTGATACCTCCCCTCCTGCACACAACTTCCAAGGGGTGACATCCATTTCTACTCTCAGCTCCCCCTGCCTATCTCAAAGAACATCCTTGCTACAACTTTTGTTCTCCCCCATTCCACTGAGCAATCATACTGTTCCTGTCTTGCCACAGCAGCCTCACACCCTTGACCCCGCTTCTCCTGTCCCCAGTCCCCTCATGTGGCAGCTAGAAAGCCTGCTTCCCTGTTGCTCCTCTGAGAGGTGGCAGGGGTGGAGGGCATAGTCAGGGTCCATGTTCCATTCTCACCTGCTGATCTCTCACAAATCTAACAAATACTGGGTTCCTTCACTTCCAACCCAATGTTGTACAGCAAGGAATTTCAACATTTAACCCTGTCATTTGATCTGACCTTCATGATGTCTTTATGATCCTCTCCAACGCCCTCCTCCTGGAGGAGGGAAGCTAAGTTTGGGAATAGGCCCATCTCCATGCCGATGCAACCCATCAAACTGACCCTACCCAAAAGAGCAGACATGGTCCCCAAACAGGACCCCAAATGGAATTACAACTCTCCCAATGACATAACAGCTAGAAACCATTTAATAACCTGCTTGTTAGCTGGCCTCAAAAAATCCACCAGAAGGGCTGCAAATTATGGTAAACTGAGAGAAGTTATTCAAGATAAAAAGGAAAATCCTTCTTCCTTTTTACAGCACATTACACAATCTCTCCTCCACTATACCAACTCAAACCCAGAGTCTCCTGAAAGTCGTGGCCTTCTCATGAATCATTTGCTTGCCCAGAGTTTTCCTGATATCAAGGCAAAGTTAAAATGCCTTGAGAGATGCCCATTGACTCCAGGGACAGAAATTCTATAAAATATATAATGGTAAGGATGAGAAAGCCCAAAATAACAAATTCCAAATGCCAGCCAAGGCTTTTCAATAATCTGCTGCCTCTAGTAACCCCTCTAACCACAGGAGTCCTGTTGATGACAGAAGTCCTCCAGGTCCACGCTTCAAATGTGCCCAGACAGACCATTGGGTCAGAATGCACCCCAACCCCAGTGACCCATTGACCCTGTGTCCTAAGTGTCACCAAAAGGGCCATGGAGGGGTGGACTGTCCTCTTGTCCTTCAGTTCAGTAGACCACCTACTCCACCTGTGCCTGGAGTTGACCTTCTAGGACTGGCAACTGAGGAGTAAAGGAGCCCAGACTCCCACCACCTGACTATGACCATCACTCTGCAGGAGCCCCGGGTAACTGTGATGGTAACAGGTAAGTCAGTTTCTTTCCTCATCAACACAGGGACAACCTTTTCAGTCCTTACCCTTTATTGCAGGCCCACCTCTACTGCCTCAAATCCCAGAGTCGGGAGTATAGGAAAACCTTGCCTCTACAGATTCCCAACTAGTCTGCATGACTTACAAGATGTCTCTCTATGCAGGTAGTTTTACCCTCCAGCCATCAGCCTGTCCCCAGCTCACTTTCATAAGAATAGCAAGAAAGTGGCAAATCCACTCTTCTGAGCTCACAGTTGACTGTAAACAAGTCACCTAGCCCATCCTCTAATGGCTTTTTGTTTTGCCATGAGCAAGTCAGACAGGATAAAGGATTGCAAATCAGATCTTTTGATTGGTACTCAGCCCATTAGAATGTCTGTCCAAAACTACATTCTTTTTTTTTTTTTTTTTTTTTTTTTTTTTTTGATAAGCAGAGTGGACAGTGAGACAGAGAGAGACAGAAAGGTCTTTCTTTTCCGTTGGTTCACCCCTCAATGGCCACTGCAGCTGGAGTGCTGCACTGATCCAAAGCCAGGAGCCAGGTGCTTCTCCTGGTCTCCCATGAGGGTGCAGATTCTATTCTTCCTCCCTCCATTTGTCTGGTGAGACTGGGCACAGCCTGGAACAAGGCTTCTGTACCTCTCCAGGTGCCTTCAGTTCCTACAAATTTGATTTCCTGGTCTCGTTAGTGAGCATTTCCTAGATACTTCATTCGTTAACTCTGGGTTAACAGGAAAACCATTCTCTCCCTAAACCCTCCTTCTCCACTCTGCCTCTTTCCTTATGAGTACAAAAAATACTGTAAAGGCTAACAAAATGTTTATCACTCTAAAAGCCCTGCACCTATAATACTCCAAATTACTAAAATAATCCATCTAAGGGGCTTCATCTCATCCTCTGCCCTCCTTATCAAAGTCCTCATGGTGCTCTATACCTCCCCCAATAAACAGTTCTGCTCTTCAAGCCTGACTTCAAACCTCCAAGTCCACCCCACCCTCCATCTGGGCAATCTCAATTCTAAACTCTTCTCTTACTAGCCTGTGGGGAGCAACTCGGACTAGACTAAGTTACTGGAATTAAGACTTATTCTATGCATCTGCTCTCCCACAATATGGCGCTGGGAGAGGAGGCAACAGCTTCTACCCAGCTGCCTCTCACCAACTTGACAAGCTGCAGGAGCTGCTCCTGATTGGAGGAGAGCAGCGTACTCGGCGTGTGGGCAGCCAAGTTGGGATTGGCGGAAGAGGACTATAAAGGAGGAGAGAGACGGCAGGCACCAGGAACATCTAAGGGGAACATCTGAAGGAACACCTGTGCAGCCCCCGAGAGAGCCAGACGGCGGTGTGCCGCTCCCCGGCGGAAGTGAGGAATGTGGCAGGGGGAACCGCCCTTCCACGGAGGTGGAAGGGTCGGTAGCCAACCCGGGAAGAACCAGCAGCAAACCCGGGGAGGGCCGAGCAGACGAAAGAACAGCGCATGGTCCTGTGTCGTTCCTCCACGAAGACAGGGAGCGACACTAGCCACTTCTTCTCCTTTAAACCTTAAAATCTTAACAAAACACAGCCCCATCTCACACTGCTATTCTGCCTCAAATCTGAATTCACTCTCACACAAAGACAAAACCTCTGTTCCAGCCATCTTCAGTACAACATTACCCTAAAAAATATCTGTCTAAACCTACATAAAATAATAACCAGGACTACTGGCCCTTCAAATCAATAGGCTCACGAGGTTAATTACTATTTACAGACATATCTCCTTTTCTATAATTGCCCCTTATTCTTTCACCTATTAGAATTTCTTCCTTTAAAATTTCTCTCCAACCAGAGGGGTACCTATCTAGTCTGATAGATAACCTCCTCCATTAAATCTAACAAAATAATAAATAATAACCTCACACATAAAATTTTGGGTCAGCTGTAGCTGGACATTTTGTTTAAACAGTGAAGTGTGTTATTAGTAAAAAATGTTAAGATAGGCCGGCGCTGCGGTTCAATAGGCTAATCCTCTGCCTAGCGGCACTGGCACACTGGGTTCTAGTCCCGGTTGGGGTGCCGGATTCTGTCCAGGTTGCCCCTCTTCCAGGTCAGCTCTCTGCTCTGGCCCGGGAGTGCAGTGGAGGATGGCCCAAGCACTTGGGCCCTGAACCCCATGGGAAACCAGGAGAAACACTTGGCTCCTGGCTTTGGATCAGCGCAATGCACCGGCTGCAGTGTGCCAGCTGCAGCGGCCATTGGAGGATGAACCAACGGCAAAAGGAGGACCTTTCTCTCTGTCTCTCTCTCTCTCACTGTCCACTCTGCCTGTCAAAAAAAAAAAAGGTTAAGATAAAAAAGAGAATTTTTAATAAAGAAAGGACTAGCCTTGTAAAAAGTTATCCTGATGGCTAGTTTATTCTAGACTGCAATGAAAAGGTAAGAAGGCTTAATTAAGTAAGTTGCAAAAAGTGTGAGGAAGTCATAGAAAGTTACAAAAATGAGGAAGTTATAGAAGGTTATAAAATTTTTTTAAATACAAAATAGGATTAAGAAAATCCTGTTAAACCTCCTGTAATGTGGCTACATCTCATTAAATGATAATGGAACAAACCAAAGCCTTCACCAACCAGGGTGTCAACCAAATACCATTATAGCAATGTACTCAGCTTCCCATCCAGGAGATCATGACTTGAAATATTTCCCCACACCAACAAAGATTGACTTGTCCCATGTCAGCAGGAAGTAGCTCTAGAATATAGATCAGCATCCTTCCACCACTCCTGGGCTTTTGGAGCCCAAGTAATCCCATACAACACTTGCTTTATAAAAATCAAAGGGGGGAATGTTAGTGAAACTGGTGCCATCTTACCTGAGGCACCATCTTAAGCCTTAGGCACAATTTCAGAAGCCCAGCCTGATTTACCAGAAGTTAGGTGGCCAATTAGCCCAATCAAATGCATTGCCCTCACCCTACCAAATGGAATTTACTGTTCTCACTTCTTCATTTTTGCTAGACTATATAGACCCATTCTTCTAGTATAGGGTGCTGTTTCTCTTGTGCACAGAGAGGCAGCCTTGTTAGCTGACAATAAACCTTTACCTTACTCCAGTTTTTGGTGTGTTCAGTGGTGGCTTTTCATTTCAAGAACACATATGAATTGAATTGAAAGCCGGGAGTGGCAAGATGGCGGAATAGGAAGGGAGCACACTGATAGTCCAGAGAGAGACAGTTTAATAAAAGTGATGATACTGCAGGTTCAAGGAAGAGTAGGGGAAGAAACAGCAGAAGAAACTCTTCCAGAACTAGTGATTCACAGTGGACCTGCGTGGAGAGCGTGGGAGCCCATAGTTCGGCACACCAGCAGCAGACTCAACACACCAGCGCTGGAATGCGAGGTGAACCGAACCTCAACAGCCCAAGACACCGGCAGGCAAGAGGAAAGAGGAGACTAGAGGGAATGACCCCGGGGGGAAAGTTCACCAGGCTAACTAGAAGAGAGAGAGAGGAAAAAAAAAGTGACTGATACGGACATGGGTTTCTCTCTCTCTGCTCACCTCTCAAAGGCGAGCAAGACAAAGAGCAGGCGCCATCTTGGACATACGTCATAAGCAGAGTGACCTCAGGTCTGCACCGGCCCTGAGCCTAGCAGAAAAACCTGACTTGGGAGGGAGGGGGGTGAATTAGCAGGAGATTAGGACCTAGTGAATTTGTGGTGCTACTGAACTGAGACTGTGAAAAAAGAGACGGTGGGGGAGAGAACTCACAGAGTCATGTGAGTACTCTCCAGAGACGCTACAATTCCATAACAATGGCAACCCAGTGGGAGACTGAAGGAGAATTTGAGCCCACACTGAGGGCCGAACAGATTCCCTGTGTGGTCCTTGGGAAAGAGCTTCTGATCTCTGGCTCCTGTGGGTATATCATTTGCCTGCTAACTACCTCCAACTTCGTTCAGCTGTGCGGAATTACTTCCCTTTTGAATCAAGAAAGAAAGAAAGAAAGAAAGAAAGATCTACCATGCCTAACCTGGGAGTGTCACCTTTGGCACACCAAACAGAACTCTCAGGCCACACCCATCTCAAGCCTCTAAGGCTCCATCAAAAACAGACAGTCCACTTAATCTAGAGTCATAGTATAACAAGAAAAAGCACCACAGTGAAGAAACCAAATATCTCCAACATGCCAAACAACAAACGCAAAAACCGAGGTAATAAGAACAAGGAAGTCACTATGATGCCCCCAAATGAAAAAGACACCCTAATTCAAGATTATGAAGATGATGATATAGAAGAAATGCAAGAAGCAGATCTCAAAAAATTGATAAGAACAATAAGAAGTTCTCAAAAACAAATTCTTGAACTACAGAAATCCTTAATGGACAATATAGAAAATCTCTCTCGTGAAAATGAAATATTAAGGAGGAATCAAAATGAAACGAAACAACTAGTACAACAGGAAACTGTGATAGTGATGAGAAATCATAATGAAGTGAAGAATTCAATAGATCAAATGACAAACACATTAGAGAGCCTTAAAAACAGAATGGGTGAAGCAGAAGAGAGAATATCGGATTTAGAAGACAGAGAACAGGAAAGGATACAGTCAGACCAAAGAAAAGAAGAGGAAATTAGAAATCTAAAACATATTGTTGGGAATCTTCAGGATACTTTTAAAAAATCCAACATTCGGGTTTTAGGAGTTCCTGAAGGCATGAAGAGGGAGAAAGAATTAGAAGGCCTTTTTAGTGAGATATTAGCAGAAAATATCCCAGGTTTGGAGAAGGACAGAGAAATCCTAGTATAGGAAGCTCATAGAACCCCTAATAAACATGACCAAAAGAGATCCTCACCACAACACGTTGTAATTAAACTCACCACAGTGAAACATAAAGAAATGGTCCTAAAATTTGCAAGAGAGAAATGTCAGATTACTCTCAGAGGATCTCCAATCACACTCACAGCTGAATTCTCATCAGAATCCCTACAAGCTAGGTGGGAATGGCGAAATATAGCCCAGGTACTAAGAGAGAAAAACTGCCAGCCAAGAATATTATATCCTGCAAAGCTCTCATTTGTGAATGAAGGTGAAATAAAGACCTTTCATAGCAAACAGAAATTGAAGGAATTTGTCGCCACTCGTCCAGCCCTGCAAAAGATGCTTAAAGATGTGTTGCACACAGAAACACAGAAACACGGTCATCAATATGAAAGAAGATAAAGGAAGGAAACCTCACAGCAAAAGATCACAAGGAATTCAAAGCATATATTAGAACTTATCTTTCGCAAATGGCAGGGCAAAGTTACCACTTATCATTAGTCACATTGAACGTTAATGGCCTGAACTGTCCAGTTAAAAGACACCGATTGGCTGATTGGCTTAAGGAACAAAACCCTTCTATTTGCTGCTTACAAGAAACACATCTTTGCAACAAAGATGCATACAGACTGAAAGTAAAAGGCTGGAAAAAGATATACCATGCCAACAGAAATGAAAAAAGAGCAGGTGTAGCCATCTTAATATCGGACAACATAAACTTTACCACTAAAACTGTTAAAAGAAACAAAGAGGGACACTATCTAATGATTAAGGGATCTATTCAACAGAAAGATATAACGATTATCAATGTATATGCACCTAACTACAGGGCACCGGTTTATTTAAAAGATTTGTTAAGGGACTTAAAGGGAGACTTAGACCCCAATACAATAGTACTGGGGGACTTCAATACTCCACTCTCAGAAATAGACAGATCAACAGGACAGAAGATCAACAAGGAGACCGTAGAGTTAAATGACACTATAGCCCAAATGGATCTAACAGATATCTACAGAACTTTCAATCCTACAGCTAAAGATTTTACATTCTTCTCAGCAGTACATGGAACCTTCTCTAGGATTGACCACATACTAGGCCATAAAGCAAGTCTCAGCAAATTCAAAAGAAGTAGAATCATACCATGCAGCTTCTCAGACCATAAAGGAATGAAGTTGGAAATTAGAAACTCAGGAATCCCTAGAGCATACACAAACACATGCAGATTGAACAACATGCTCCTGAATGAACAATGGGGCATAGAAGAAATCAAAAGAGAAATCAAAAATTTTCTGGAAGTAAATAAGGATAACAGCACAACATACCCAAACTTATGGGACGCAGCAAAAGCAGTATTAAGAGGAAAGTTTATAGCAATAGGTGCCTACATCAAGAAATTGGAAAGGCACCAAATAGATGAGCTTTCAATTCCTCTCAAGGATCTAGAAAATCTGCAGCAAACCAGACCCAAATCTAGTAGGAGAAGAGAAATAATTAAAATCAGAGAAGAAATCAACAGGATTGAATCCAAAAAAACACTACAAAAAATTAGCCAAACGAGGAGCTGGTTTTTTGAAAAAATAAACAAAATTGACACCTCATTGGCCCAACTAACTAAAAAAAGAAGAGAAAAGAACCAAATCAATAAAATCAGAGATGGAAAAGGAAACGTAACAACAGACACCACAGAAATAAAAAGAATCATCAGAAATTACTACAAGGACTTGTATGCCAGCAAACAGGGAAACCTATCAGAAATGGATAGATTCCTGGACACATGCAACCTACCTAAATTGAACCAGGAAGACAAAGAAAACCTAAACAGACCCATAACTGAGACAGAAATTGAAACAGTAATAAAGGCCCTCCCAACAAAGAAAAGCCCAGGACCAGATGGATTCACTGCTGAATTCTACCAGACATTTAAAGAAGAACTAACTCCAATTCTTCTCAAACTATTCAGAACAATCAAAAAAGAGGGAATCCTCCCAAATTCTTTCTATGAAGCCAGGATCACCTTAATTCCTAAGCCAGAAAAAGATGCAGCAATGAAGGAGAATTACATACCAATATCCCTGATGAACATAGATGCAAAAATCCTCAATAAAATTCTGGCCAATATAATGCAACATCAGAAAGATCATCCACCCAGACCAAGTAGCATTTATCCCTGGTATGCAGGGATGGTTCAATGTGCACAAAACAATCAATGTGATACACCACATCAACAAACTGCAGAAGAAAAACCGTATGATTATCTCAATAGACGCCGAGAAAGCATTTGATAAAATACAACACCTGTTCATGATGAAAACTCTAAGCAAACTAGGTTTGGAAGAAACATTCCTCAATACAATCAAAGCAGTTCATGAAAAAATCCATGGCCAACATCCTATTGAATGGGGGAAAGTTGGAATCATTGCCACTGAGATCTGGTACCAGACAGGGATGCCCACTCTCACCACTGCTATTCAGTATAGTTCTGGAAGTTCTCACCAGAGCTATCAGGCAAGAAAAAGAAATTAAAGGGATACAAATTGGGAAGGAAGAACTCAATCTATCCCTCTTTGCAGATGATATGATTCTTTACTTAAGGGACCCAAAGAACTCTACAAAGAGACTATTGGAACTCGTAGAAGAGTTTGGCAAAGTAGCAGGGTATAAAGTCAATGCACAAAAATCAACAGCTTTTGTATACGCAGGTAATGCCACGGTTGAGGAAGAACTTCTAAGATCAATCCCATTCACAATAGCTACAAAAACAATCAAATACCTTGGAATAAACTTAAACAAGGATGTTAAGGATCTCTACGATGAGAATTACAAAACCTTAAAGAAAGAAATAGAAGAGGATACCAAAAAATGGAAAAATCTTCCATGCTCATGGATTGGAAGAATCAATATCATCAAAATGTCCATTCTCCCAAAAGCCATTTATACATTCAATGCAATACCAATCAAGATACCAAAGACATTCTTCTCAGATCTAGAAAAAATGATGCTGAAATTCATATGGAGACACAGGAGACCTTGAATAGCTAAAGCAATCTTGTACAACAAAAACAAAGCCGGAGGCATCACAATACCAGATTTCAGGACATACTACAGGGCAGTTGTCATCAAAACAGCATGGTACTGGTACAGAAACAGATGGATAGACCAATGGAACAGAATTGAAACACCAGAAATCAATCCAAACATCTACAGCCAACTCATATTTGATCAAGGATCCAAAACCAATCCCTGGAGTAAGGACAGTCTATTCAATAAATGGTGCTGGGAAAATTGGATTTCCACGTGCAGAATCATGAAGCAAGACCCCTACCTTTCACCTTACACAAAAATTCACTCAACATGGATTAAAGACTTAAATCTACGACCTGACACCATCAAATCATTAGAGAGCATTGGAAAAACCCTGCAAGATATAGGTACTGGCAATGACTTCTTGGAAAATGCCCCAGAACCACAGGCAGTCAAAGCCAAAATTAACATTTGGGATTGCATAAAATTGAGAAGTTTCTGTACTGCAAAAGAAACAGTCAGGAAAGTGAAGAGGCAACCAACAGAATGGGAAAAAATATTAGCAAACTATGCAACTGGTAAAGGGTTGATAACCAGAATCTACAAAGAAAACAAGAAACTCCACAACATCAAAAAAAACAACCCACTTAAGAGATGGGCCAAGGACCTCAATAGACATTTTTCAAAAGAGGAAATCCAAATGGCCAACAGACACATGAAAAAATGTTCAAGATCACTAGCAATCAAGGAAATGTAAATCAAAACCACAATGAGGTTTCACCTCACCCCGGTTACAATGGCTCACATTCAGAAATCTACCAACAATAGATGCTGGAGAGGATGTGGGGAAAAAGGGACACTAACCCACTGTTGGTGGGAATGCAAGCTGGTAAAGCCACTATGGAAGCCAGTCTGGAGATTCCTCAGAAACCTGAATATAACCCTACCATTCAACCCAGCCATCCCACTCCTTGGAATTTACCCAAGGAAATGAAATTGGCAAACAAAAAAGCTGTCTGCACATTAATGTTTATTGCAGCTCAATTCACAATAGCTAAGACCTGGAACTAACCCAAATGCCCATCAACGGTAGACTGGATAAAGAAATTATGGGACATGTCCTCTATAGAATACTATACAGCAGTCAAAAACAACGAAACCCAGTCATTTGCAACAAGAAGGAGGAATTTGGAAAACATCATGCTGAGTGAATTAAGCCAGTCCCAAAGGGACAAATATCATATGTTCTCCCTGATCCGCGACACATAACTGAGCACCAAAGTGGAAACTTGTTGAAGTGAAATGGACACTATGAGAAACAGTGACTTGATCAGCTCTTGTCCTGACTGTTGATGTACAATGTAATACTTTATCCATTTTAGTATTTTTTTTTTGTTCTAGTACCATTGGTTGAACTCTGTAATTAACACACAATTATTCTTAGGTGTTTAAATTTTAACTGAAAAGTGATCCCTGTTAGGAATTTGGAAAACATTATGCTGAGTGAAATAAGCCAATCCCAAAGGGACAAATAACATGTGTTCTCCCTGATAGGTGACAACTAACTGAGCACCAAAAAGGAAACCTGTTAAAAAGTGAAATGAACACTATGAGAAACAGTGACTTGATCAGCCCTTGCCCTGACTGTTGATGAACAACTTAATATGTTATCCCTCTTACTATTTTTTTGGTTTGTTCTACTTAATGCTTTTGGTTGAATACTGTAATCAATACACAATTCTTCTTAAGTGCTGAAACAACTGAAAAGTGATTCCTGTTAAATATAAGAGTGGTAATAAGAGAGGGAAGAGATGTGCAATTCGGGATATGCTCAAGCTGACTTACCTCAAACAGTAGAGTTAGAAACATGCCAGGGGATTCCAATTGAATCCCATCAAGGTAGCATGTACCAATGCCATCTCACTAGTCCCAGTGATCAATTTCTGTTCACAATTGATCATAATGATAGGACTAAGAACCAAAGGGATCACAGAAACAAGAATAGTGTCTCCAAATTCTAGCTGATAGAATAAAAAAGGGAGAGAACGATCCAACATGGGAAGTGAGATACACAGCAGACCCATAGAATGGCAGATGCCCTAAACAGCACTCTGGCCTCAGAATCACCCTTAAGGCATGCGGATCCGGCTGAAATGCCCATGAGAGTATTTCAGGCATGGAAAGCCAAGGCACTCTGGGAAAAAAAAAAAAAAAAAAAAAAAAAAAAAAACACAACAACTAAATGAAAGATCTCCACGATTGAGATCCCAGTGGAAAGAATGGGTCATCAAAGAAGGAGGTACCTTTCTCTGAAGGGAGGAGAGAACTTCCACTTTGACCATGGCCTTGTCTAAATATGATCAGAGTTGGTGAACTCAGGGGCTTCCATAGCCTTGGCAGCTCCAGAGCCTAGGGTGATTACTGATGCCATAAACAAGAGTGTCAATTTGTTAAGTCAACAACAGGAGTCACTGTGCACTTACTCCTCATGTAGGATCTTTGTCCTTAGTGTGCTGTACATTGAGATTTAATGCTATAACTAGTACTCAAACAGTATTTTTCACTTTATGTTTCTGTGTGGGAGCAAACTATTGAAATCTTTACTTAATTTATGCTAAACTGATCTTCTGTATATAAAGAGAATCGAAAATGAATCTTGATGTGAATGGAAGGGGAGAGGGAGTGGGAAAGGGGATGGTTGCGGGTGGGAGGCACGTTATGGGGGGAAGCCATTGTAATCCATAAAATGTACTTAGGAAGTTTATATTCATTAAATAAAAGTTAAAAATAAAAAATAAAAAAGCCAATGTAATCCATAAACTGTACTTTGGAAATTTATATTTACTAAATAAAAAAATAAAGTCTATAATAAAAAAGAGCAAAAAAAAAAGAACACATATGAATTGACCTAGAAGATAGTAATTCAAAAATGAACCCCAAAATCAAGTACATAAATCAAATAAAGATTAAACCAGACTGACAAGTTTATGAACATTTTTCTGACATAGCAGACTATGACCTATTAGATCCATCCATTACTCAAGAGAAATATATCATCATGTTAACTCATTCAAATTAATGGAGAACACGACCATTTCAACCCAGGTAATGGTTGACCTTTTTGGCAGGTTTATCCCACAATTTAAGTTGCTGGTTAAGATCAGTATTAAAATGTAACCTTTCTTATCCACAATTAAAATTAAACTATAACACTTAAATATGGTGGCACAGCTAATTTTACTTTTGGAAATGTATTGCAACATTTTACTAGGAAATTCATGGCAATAAATTGTCTGAAGTACACAGGAGTAGTAACTTCTTTTAAGATTTTACATAGACTTTCCCTTCTTTATCCAAATATTTAAGTTACATTATAAGTACAAAACATGAAATAACCTTACTAGATGACATAGTTATGTGCAGAAGCCATATAAAATGAGAACCAGAGCAATCTTTTATGAATGAGTGGGAACAAATCTAATGAGAGATGATACATTAATTGTGGCACAGAAGACAAGTTCAAGAAAATAAGAAGAGTTAAATATCTTTATTAGATAATCAAAGAAAAATTCAAATTTACCAGAAGGAAGCAATCAGCACCTGAGAAAAATATAAACTTCCTAAGTGGTCCAGATTGTGTTCTTTCCAACAATGTCCTCCAAACTGACTAATTTTATAATCTAACCCCTTAATTTAACTAGTAATCCGGCCTGCTCTTTATCAAGCTGTACATTTTGACTGTGCTATGTCAGTCTGGAGAAAGGGCTACCTCTCCAAACTGATTTGGTCACAGTCATTGGATTTTTGTAATCAGAATTGGGAGAAATTTTCTGGTCATAGAAAACCCTTTTATGAATTTTCTGAAAGGTATCTATGTAGCTAAAAGCTAGTTTTAGCCTTCCAATAAATCTCCCTTCACATGTTTATTGTATTAATAGCCTTAATGATGCCAAGTACCACTCCTTTGTAATTTATTTTCCATATATCCAGTTTCGTGTAGTACAAAGAATATGAGAATGGCTAGGTTCATTACCTAACTATGCCATTTCAAAGCAAGATGCACCTATATTAAACCTAAGATAGGCATGTTCTACTCAAATATGTGAGCCAGAGAGCTGATGTAATTATGGACTTCAGCCAGAAGCTGGCAAATCCTATGGGGAAGGAAACTTGTTTAAACATTTACAAATTGGATTTTCCATACAGAGTGAGAAATTACAGTGTAAAAGCCCATTATCTGGGTCATTTCCATATAATTTTCCTATTTTACACAGCCTAATTTCTGAACGAAGTTTGAAGTATATTATTTTTATATATGTTCAGAGAAGTTTAAAGACTAAGAGCTGTTGAGCTGAAATGTAAAACTGAAGGAAATGTTTTTTAGTATTTAAGTACATACAAGGAAGCTATGGATTCATTTTTAGGGTATGAGATGTCATTTAAAAATTAAAATGTATGCCTATGTGAAATAGCATTCTTCACAAAATTTGGATTCTAGACATTTGATACACTTAGCACTTGGCTGGAAATGAAGCACTAGCGTTAGGCTATCCCTTAGGAAGGGGCATGGCAGCTACAAAAGGAAGCTGATGATAGCACAGTACATTCCAGCTTAGGAAGCGCTCAGGAATCCCTCAGACAGGGCTAGAGGCCACTCCAAGAGAGCAATTAATGGATAACAGGATGTAGTTACCAAAGTGAACACAGAGATTTTTCATTACACATAAACACATAAATCCAAGTTGCACAGTAAGAACTTCAAGGAACCTAGTGTTGTCCTCTTTCTCCCAGTGATCAACTTCCCTCCAAAGTAAATAAATCAGTGTGTGATTCCAGTGACAGTTGCATTGCTTCCTTTACTCATTAATACCATTAAAAGAGTGGTTCGAAAGCTGCAGATGAGGGAATTCACACCCTTGAAATTCTTAAGAGTTAAATTGAGGTCTGGGCCAGCGTTGTGGCACAGCAGGTTAAGCAGCCATCCGCAGCACCTGACATCACATACGGGCACTGGTTCAAGTCCTAGCTGCTCAACTTCCAATCCAGCTCTCTGCTAACGTGCCTGGGAAAGCAGTGCAGGATGACCCACATGCTTGGGCCCCTTCACCCCTGTGTGAGACCTGATTGAAACTCCTGGCTCCCAGCTTCATCCTGGCCTAGCCCTAGTCACTGTGGCCATCAGAGGGTGAACCAGCAGATGGAAGATCTCTTCCTCTCTCCCTGTCTTTCTCTCTGTGTTTAATTCTTTCAAATAAATAAATAAATCTTTAAAAACAGAGTTAAATTGAGCTAGTTCTATCAGTGGCAGCCTCTTTGTGTTATAGCCACTGAGGGGTAACAATGCTGCTCTTGGTAATCAGAGGTAGAGATGGTGTATCAATATACAGCTGAACTTAGATATTAAAGTGTAGATACTAATTAGTGTGATGCTGATTTTAAAAGAATTAAAATGAAATAGGTCAACATGATAAGTTATAAATAAGTCAAACATTAAAGAATGAATGCCAAAATGTTGGGTACTAATATTTGCTTTGGCAGATTATGATTATACAGGTATTATACTTGTTGATATACTTAAAACATTTATTTTCCTTTTATCTGAATGGTAGAAAGAGGGGACAAAGAAAGATTTACAGAGAGAGATCTTCCACCCCTTTCACCCACTATTTCACTCCTCAAATACCTGCTACGGATGGGTTAGGCCAGGGCATAGCCAGGAGCCAGGAACTCAGTCTGGATCTCCCACATAAAAGGCAAGGATGCATAGACTTGAGTCATCACCCACCGCCCTCAAGGGTGTACATGAGGAGGAAGCTGGATCCAGATACAAAGCTGGGACTCAAATTCAGGCACTTTGAGATAGGATAGACGTGTCGAGGGAATGAGGACTGGGATGACTGACATTAAAGAAACACTGAAGTGAATTCTTGTAAATCATACTAAGTGTGGTCACTTTTTGGCTCTAAGCTTCTGTAAATCAAAAAATGTAATCATCAATGATATATGTTTAACAATAAAAATTACCATTGGTCAGCAAATAAAGTCTACTTTAGTTCTCATTTGCAACCAAAAAAAAAAACCTTCTCAGTGAGGTCTTCAAAGGCTGTGCTGTAATAAACATTTTTTAAAGATTTATTTATTTATTGGAAACAGTTTCAGGGAGAGAGGGAGAGAAGAAGAAAGAGAGAGAGGGAAATCTTCCATCTGCTGGTCCACTCTCCAAATGGCTGCAATGGCCTGGGCTGCTCCGGGAGCTTTATTTGAGTCTCTTACTGGGGTGGCAGGGTCCTATTCATGTGGATGATCTCCTGCTGCTTTCCTAGGCCATTAGGAAGCAGCTGGATCAGAGGTAGAACAACTCCGAGGGACATGAACCAGCACCCATGTGGGATGCTGGCATTGCAGGTGGTGGCTTAACCTGCTGCCACAAATCTGGCCCTTGTAATAAACATTTTTAACAACCCCCCTTTCATGACACTGCGACATGGTTATTGAAGCTTTTTCCTTCAAGGGTTTCACCACATAAAACTCCCCCAGAACACCAGTAAATCACCACAATCCCAAGGCGTGGGCTGTCACACTACTCTTAGCACAGCTGTAGAAGTGAAGATTCAACGGTCTTTACAAATAGTTTGTAAAGCCACGTTTTAATATGTCTTTTGTTATAAAAATCAGGGTTACTAATTTATGCCAAGGGTCTAGGACACAGGAATTTTTCAGTAAAGCCATATCCATATGATTCAGCAGTTGACAAAGCCAGGACTCTGGCTGAATCGCCTGGAGGAGTCAATAAACGACCTATGCTGGAATAGCAAGAGCAAATGAACCCAAGATAGCCACAAACAGAGCAAATATAATAATGCTTCATCAAGGATTCATAATGCAGTCCACGAGCACAGTCACATAACTTACATCTGGGAAATATGTTTAAGGATAATCATATTTCAGGTATATCTTGAAAACTAAAATATTCCAATGAACCATTCAAAGAATATTTAGCTTTAAGACGATTCATTACCGTAGGGACTCTTCCTATGAAGAAAATGCACACCTCTAGGAAAATGGATCATTTGTGTTGCTGTACAGATGTTTATTTAAATAAACATACAGATTATTTAAATAAACTAAACACTGGAGGATATTACATTGATGATTATCATTTTGGGAATAGTTTAAGCAATCATGACCAATTTTCCCTTAAGGGTGCTTTCTTTAGGTTGAACCCTAAGAAGTTGCTAATATTTTTACCATTTTTACACTGCAAGGAGCAAATTTATGTAGATTAATCTAATAGGTAATGACAAAAACACCATTTCATAGCGTTCATGGGAGACTATCTGTCTCCATTCTTTGGATCAACAGTTAGAATCCAGGCATTAAACATATCTACATGCAGACATAAAATCAATGATCTTATTACGGAACTACACTAGACTGATTTATTGGTACTTCAGTATCCTTTCCTCTGTTTTCAGGAGTTACAATCTCTGTTGGGGATCACCGTTATTTTTGCTATACTGTCAGTGACCTTATTCCAGAGCAGAGTTTGTAATCCAAGTTGATAAACACTGGCTGCAGTGATTGGTTGATTCAAGGATGGTCATGAGATAAAGGTGGGCTAAAAAGAGGAGAATTGGGGACTTTATTGGGGATTCTATTCATATGAATTTGTAAATATCTGTAACATTGAGAGTGGGTAACTTGTACAGACCTCATGAGGGAAAACTGGTCTTACAAGTAAACCACAACAAAGTCAAAGCTGTTAAGTGGTAATATCAAGTCCTTGAGTCAACCCTTGACTGGAGCTGAAAAGGAATTCTAGACATTCAGGTTCATGAGTTAATGTGATGCTACTTCTTACACAATTTGAGTTATGTTTTTCTAATTATTTTCTCTATGAAGCATTATAATACATATGTGAAAGTAACAAATATAGATGAGATGCGCATATAAAATCATTTAAATATATTACATATAAATATATAAATTGCTGGTAAATTTACTATTTTAGTTTGAAAGTAGTTCATGTTTAAAACTATAAATAATATATATATATAATTTTTCTTCTAGATTTCAAATTCAACAGTCTTAGGAATGAAATATATGAGTATGGATGAGTGCTAGGTTTCTATGTTTTATCTAAAATTATAGACATTAATATTGGGGGATTATACCGATATAACAGATGCAAACAGATGTGAAACAGAAGTAAAGCGGTTTTCAGTGGGGCATGTGGACGAACACTGTTGACACCATGCATTCCATATTTACTTCATCTCAGAATGCTTTTCATTCCTAATGACCCAAGAGTCGGTATATCATTTGCTAATATTCCAAGACAGAAGTGTCTTTATTACCAATTTCCCTAATTTTGATAGATGAAACTCTAGGTTGAGCTGATTCTATCTGACAAACTTTCAGAGTCTGGGGTCAGAGATAGCAGCTTGTGAAGTGAGAAATAGATGTAACCATTATAGAAGCAGCACCTAACAGCAGGATGCAATTTGGTGGAAGTAAAAAACAAACTGTGTGACACAAGCTGCCAGAGGCACTGTGTATATCTGTAGGGTAACATAATATCCAACGTGGGAATGGGCAGCTTTTTATATGGATATACACAAAACAGGATGGAGGGGAAAATGAGAGAGAGAGAGAGATTAAGGACAGAAGCCTTCGAGTGTTCACTGATGATGAAGCAATTATAAAAAATACCACCTCGTTTGGGCCATACAACAGACCTACACAGTGTGAAGGCCAATTATTATTATCCTCATTTTAGAAATGATGAAAGGGAGGCTGATGTCCTGGGTGGCTAAGTGACTTCAAGACAGCCAAAAAGCTAGCAAATGCTGGGTTTGGGATTATATTTCAGATCTTCTAACAGCAAGGTCCTCAAAAGTTTTATGCCACTTCAGAATTAAAATTCATGGCCGGTAAATAAGTATGAAATCTAAAAAGGCACTAATGAGGTTTCAGATGGGAAATATGTTAAAATTTTTATTCTCATCATAGTCTAATGGGCCCCATTTGCAACATACAGATGTGATGAAATACTTTATTTAGCTGTTTCCAAAATACAGTTAACTTTTCATTTCTCTCTGAATAAATTTCCCAAATTACATTTATTAATCTATGACTTAAATATATACTCTAAGATCGTCTTCTGTACTTCTGAAATTTCTCTTGTAATACCTACAAATTTAAATATGGATGTGTGTGGGCATCTTTAAAGCTACTCTGAATCCTCTTCTACATGTTCACCTGCCCCATTACTAGAACGAAAAGAGTGAAATTAAAATAATGAAACCAAATCGCTGTTTTCCCTGTTTGTCCTGCAGCAAGGACTGGCCATGTGATCCATTCTGGGTTGCTTAGCTCTCCCCAAGTGAAGGTTTGCATCGTGGGTGTGGCTTTTCCCTTTTTCTTTCCTAAGTTTAGGCACATTGACTGAAGAGGCAGCAGCAATCCAGCCACCTAAAAGAAAGGTGATGGCATTGTGAGGTGGTAGCCCTGATACACAGGCACTGAAAATACCTAGCAATTGCCACATGGATTTGTGAGGTCCAGGAGTAGACAGTGATACAAGTTTTGCTGTTACTCATGTGCATTCAATGTAGAAATACCCAGATAAAGCCTTTTTGGCTTCTAACTCTCCAAACTGTGTGAAACAGAATAGACAAGATAAGTAGCAACCCCAGGCAAAACCATTCTCACCTGAGTGCAAATGAGTGCTCTTTAATCCAAGAAAAATGGTGTCACTACCATGCGCACATCCTTCAGGCTTTGGAATTGCCATTAACCCCCTGGTGCTTTTTCAAGTCCTGTTGATACAGACTTACTTTTCAGACTAACACTGCAATCTCCTTCCAAGAGCCTATTTCCTGCCTAGGAAACTTGCTTTCCCTCTCCCTGCCTCCTTTCACAGGTTTATGCTCTCGAGTGTAACAGCATCACTTTCTCATCGCCCTCTCTTCTGTAGCACTGCACACTGCAGTCTAGAGATTTTTTTCAAGATATCTACAACAATATGTTTTATGTCAAGTCTTACCGAATACCTGTAACAAAAATAATTCCTCTATGTAATATCTTTGGAAAAACTGTTAACTCCTCAACGGGCATTACCATCACATCATTGGTCATATTCTCATATGTATTCCCTAAACTCTGGAAAACTATCATCATCACTCCAAGGGGCCGTTGAGCTCATTGAAGGCTGGAAGAGTACATGACTCATTTTGTTTAGTCATGCAGTACCTAGCACAATACGGTAATGGTAAAACAGCTACAGTACCAGGGATGATAGAGTTGAATTCTCTATAGAAAGAGATATCATTTCTCACACTCTACTCCAACATAATTTCTTCATTTTTTTTGATAGCAGAAAAATATACTGGACTTTCTTCCTTAAGTTTAATTTTTGGTATGTAATCTTAGGAATATATAGAGTTTTTTTTTTTCCCATAACAGTTTTTAAAAGCGACCTTCACATATTATTCACAGGAATAGGTAAACTGCAATACACAGTCCAAATCCAGCCCAATGACTGTTTTGGTAAAATTTTATTAGAACACAAGGGCCAGCGCTGTGGTGTAACAGGTAAAGCCGCTACCTGCAGTGTGGGCATCTCATATGTGTGTTGGATTGAGTCCTGGCTGCTCTGCTTCTGATCCAGCTCTCTGCTATGGCCTGGAAAAGCAGTAGAAGATGCCCCAGGTCCTTGGAACCCTACACCTGCATGGAAGACCCGGAAGAAGATCCTGGCTCTTGGCTTTGGATGGGCACAGCTCCAGCTGTTGTGTCCAATTGGGGAGTGAGCCAGCAGATGGAAGACTTCTCTCTCTGTTTCTCCTGTCTCTGTGTAACTTTATGACTTTCAAATAAATAAATATACTTTAAAAAATTTATTGGAACATAGCAATGTACTTGTGCAATATCTAAGACTGTTCTTGCGCTACAAAAGCAATGTTAAGTAGTTAACACATAAATCAGGGCCTGTATAACCTAAAATACTTATTATTCATTCCTTTATAGAAAAAAGTTTGCAAACTTTTATTCATAGGAGAGTTACATAATTCGGGGAAGGCATTTAGTTTAACAATTAAGATGTTAAAGCAGGAGGCCTGTGTTACACATCAGAGTACTGTTTCATACCTGGCTCCAGCTCCTGACTCCTGTTTCCAGTGTATGCAGACCCTGGGAGGCAATGGTGATGGTTCAAGTAACTGGGCTCTTGCTGCTCATGGGGGAGAACTGGATTCAGTTCTCAGTTCCTGGCTCCTGCCTTCCCAGACACACCCACATCCACTGTAGGCATTTCAGGAGGGAACTAGCAGAAAAGAGTTCTCTCTCCCTGTCTGTCTTCCTGTGCTCTTCTCTCTCTCTCTCAAGAATCAGTTAGTTAAGAAAAATTAGTTTAAAAAAATCAATAACTCCAAAAGTTACAGAAACAGAATTTAGATTTTCTTTGTGGCAGTACTTTGCAGAATTTTGATTTCTATTCTGTATGACAAATTTCTGTGTTTTTCTACCTGAATTTTGAAATTATGTTGAAAATAAAAAATTGTCTTAAATGATTATACCTTTTCAGGCCTAGCCAGTTGGGCAAAAGCTGATTTTTAAGAGGACAAAAAAATTGTTGAAGTAAATTGGTTTCCCTTTCAAATGATTGCCCTTATCTGATAATATTTAACTCTGAGAGTTCACCTATTACTCAAGTCACTTTTCTGTGATACAATTAAAGTACTTAGAACACAGCCCTGACCTATGATTAAAGGACCATTCAAGATCCCTTAAGGTAGAAGTTACTGCATTCCATGCACTATAAACAAGGTAGGTGGTAATTATTTGAGCTATCTGGCTAATTAACATCAAGACTGTAGCAAACGTACTTGAGGGGAGAATCTATAATCTTGGACGTAAATTATTTAGTTTCATTTAAATGGATCCCAGAATACCAGGCTTTAGATATATTAACATGATGGATGACACAATTATAAACACTGTTAAGGGTGGAACAAGCTTTCTATATTTTCTTATTGATATTGAATTACTGTTTCTTCAACACCCTCAGTATATTCCCTTTGGCAACATAGTTAGCCTCAGTTATCCTCCTTATAAAAGAAATATGTGTCTTCAACGTGAATAAGCATACAGATGATTAAGAAGATACCATACCATAGAAAAGTCCTAGAGTTAGGCACACATTTAGTTATTGCATTCATTTGACCTAAGAGTAGATATATAAAAATATTTTGATTTTGTTGTTGCATGCATTACTCTAAAAAGTCTACTAAAGATTATATTGCAAAGTTATATTCAACATGTGAATATCTACACCCTCCGGTTTATAAGTCATGTAACTTATTTACTCTAAACCCAGGCCAGACAGGCAGCATACTATAGTAGAAGATACCACAGCTTTGGAGTCAGGCCCAAGTTTGGATATCAGTACTTCTGATTGGTATTATAGGACTTAAACTTAAATCAGAAAAAAAAATACACAAAAGAAATCCCGAGAACTTCACAAACTCAAGTGAACATTTTATGAAAGTTTGGGAATGGTGTAACTGGGCTATAACAATTCCATGTAGAATTTCTTTATTGATTTAAAAACAATTTTTATTTTATTTACTTGAAGGCAGAGAAACACACATATAGAGAAGAGACTAGATCTCCCATCCTTCAACATTTGATTATCCCCAAATGTCTGCAACAGCTGAGCCTGGGCCAGGCTGAAGCGAGGAGCCTGGAAATTAATAATCATTTACCATGTGGATGGCAGGGACCAACTTTTTGAGCTATACCTGTTTACTCCCAAGATGCACATCAGCAGGAAGCTGGAATTGGGAGTGGAACTAGGAATAGAACTCAGGAACTTTAATATGCAATGTGGGCATCCTAAGTGGCCTTTTTTTTTTTTTTTTAAGATTTATGTATTTACTTGAAAGTTAGAGGTAGAGGCAGAGAAAGAGGTCTTCCATCTGCTGGTTCACTCCCCAGATGGCCACAACAGCCAAAGCTGGGAAGATACAAAGCCAGGGTCTCCCACGTGGGTGCAGGGCCCCAAGGACTTGGGCCATCTTCTACTGTTTCCTCAGGCACATTAGCAGGAAGCTGGATTGGAAGTGGAGCAGCCGGGACTCAAAATAGTGTTCATATGGGATACCGGCACTGCAGGCCGTGGCTTTATCCTCTATACCGCAGCACTGGCTTCTTAACCACCGCATCAATTGCTGTCATTTTTGATAGTTTTTAAAATATTCTCTTTTGCTGATGTTTTGTTTCCGCGAATATTAGTATAATTGAGAATACTACTAATAGTACGTATCTGTGTAAGACTGTCTTTGAAAAAACTTACCTGATATACATATTTATGTAATATAATGTTTGATTACAAAGAGGGTATGGAAACGTTAAGTGAGAATTACAAACCACTTTAAGAAAAAATAATGTGATCTGAATAAAAGGGAAGGTAACATTTTAGAAAGATAATATATATTGAGGATATTTTCACCAAATTACTAAAGTGCTTCATTTGTATTCTTGCACACTCAGCACACAAAAGTACTAATAGCATAGCATTGCTTACAGAAAGAAATAGATTTTCTTTATAATGTTTTCAGGACAAAAAATCTTCAAAAATTTTTAAAAAAGAAACTAAAATATGTCTCATTTCTTTTTTTATGAAAAATTATTCTTAATCTCCAATAAATTAGAGATACAATGGCCTCAAGTTTCCTGGTCAACATTGGATCACATTCCTACCCTGTACATGGAGTGGGACGGTACTCATGAATGACACTCCAAATGGATTTATTAAACTAAAGGGTAGAGAACTAAGAACTACTGCACATGAAAATGTTTGGGCTGGAAATTTTGATACTGGTTTAGGATTATCTAAATATCTGTCTATCCATCCATCCATCAACCAATCCTATATATGCAAATCTGTGTTATTAATTATATTAGATTGTCATTATATTACAAGCTACTAGCACTGTGTTTTATCTGAATAACTTGAAATTAAATTTATCATAAATATTAAAGTAAAAATTATGAGGAATTTTAGGACATGAAATCAGTCTCATTCTTTCCATGCTTTTGCACACTCATCAACAAAATATAATCACAATTTTAAAAAAATTTACAAGATCTTTAGCATGAAAATTTTCTGAAATATAGTTGCATAATAATTCAGGGGGCCAAAGTGTTGGTGCAGTGGACTAAACCTTAGCTTGTGACACCAGCATCCCATAATGGAACACCAATTCGACTCCTAGCTACTCTACTTCCAATCCAGCTCCCTGCTATTGCACCAGGGAAAGCAGCAGAATATGGTCTAAGTACTTGGCCTCTGCACCCATTGGAGAATTCCAAAAGGAGTTTCATGCTCCTGGCTTGGGTCTGGCCCAGTCCAGGCCATGGCAGCATTTGAGAATGAGCCAGCATATGGAAGATATCTCTGTATCTGTATCTCTCTCTCTCTCCCCCTGTCTCTCTCTGTCACTCTGCCTTTCAAATAAATAAATAAATTTAAGAAAAACAAGTCATAAGTGCCCTTATGAGCAATATGAAGCATCATATATATATATGACTACAGTTATGTAGATATCTTTAAATAAAAAAAATTGACCTATAGCACTTTTAAAACTTCAGTAGATTTATATATCTCCCACAGTTTCTGAATTACTGAATTATGGCTTTGTTTGCATTTTTTTTTTTGACAGGCAGAGTGGACAGTGAGAGAGAGAGAGAGAGAGAGAGAGACAGAAAGGTCTTCCTTTTGCCGATGGTTCAGCCTCCAATGGCCGCCGCGGCCGGCACGCTGCGACCGGCGCACCGCGTTGATCCGATGGCAGGAGCCAGGAGCCAGGTGCTTTTCCTGGTCTCCCATGGGGTGCAGGGCTCAAGCACCTGGGCCATCCTCCACTGCACTCCCTGGCCACAGCAGAGAGCTGGCCTGGAAGAGGGGCAACCGGGACAGAATCCGGTGCCCCAACCGGGACTAGAACCCGGTGTGCCGGCGCCGCTAGGCGGAGGATTAGCCTAGTGAGCCGCGGCGCCGGCTTTTTGTTTGCATTATAAAACTATGACATTTTGTTATTTAAACTAATCTTTGTGATTTTGAAATTTTTATTATATATTGATAAATTACAGTAGTATATATTTATGGGATACAAAATGATGCTATAAGTTTTAATACCGTGAGGAATGACTGAAGTTAAGCTAATCAATATGGCCATCATTGCAGATATTTAATATTTTTATGATCAGGATATTTGAAATTCACTCTCAATGATTCTGACATATATAATACTCCATTATTGGTCCCATATCCTGTATTGTTCAATAGATCTTAAAAGAACAAGAACGAACCTATTCTTCCTAAAAGAGCTTATGTACAAAAAAAGAAAACATTTGTCACATTTATAGTTACATTAAAAATATAAAGTCTCAAGGACAGTATAACTATGGAGTGCCAATTTTGCCACAGCACATAACATACAGTTATATATTATAACAACATTGAAGGCAAAAGGACAGTTTCTGTATTTTACTGGAGCCTACGTTCTGCCAGGAGTCAGACACAAGATAAGCAGTCACGTGTATGTGCACACGATATGTATAGATCTCATAATGCTAATTATAACTACATGTTTCCTCTTTAAGAACATTCGATTTTCTAAAATATAATGTTCCAGTGTTGACTGAGCTCTTTAATTATAAATTTCACTCATTCCCACTTTAATTTGGTAGAATTCATCCTATTTCTGTATCAATTTCTGTACGTTTCTATACCTAACTCTATTTCCACAGATTTCAAATATTATTAGGTCACTAAAATACTTTTCCCCTCCTTTTCATTGAAGCAATTGTTAGTCAAATTTTATCTTAATTCCTCTTTTGTTACTCCAAAGTTCTAAAAGCTATTTCTTTTGAAATCAGAGCAGAAGCCTCACTTCAGAAACACATAAAAGAAAATTGATTTTCATGCTGAAAATGTCAAACTTCTCCCTATAATACTCAGCTATGGTTTTCTGCAACAACAAAGTTCAAAAAGAGCCATCGACCTGATGGCTCTTTGACACAAGATGATGGATGCAATGTGTCTACTACTTTACTGCCAGAATGTCCTCCCAGAGAATGAGACAATCAATGAAGAATAATAAATCCAAACTGGGGAGAAGGGTGCTTGTTTTAAATGTATTAAAGGAGAAATCACTTCTCTGGGGATTGCCTGTTATAAACTGTATGATTAACTTTTTCCTCTCTTTCTGGTTCTAATGAATCAGACAGAACACATGAGCATATCTGTTCGGGAAGTGGAGCGATGCCAAGAAATTAAACTGCATAGACAGCATACTTAATGTGAAATATAGATGCAGTGTATTTTTTAAGGGAGAAGGAAAATATAAAGGATACAACTTCAAGCAAAACATAAATATAGCTCACCCTCTGGTGTTGTCCTTCTGTCATCCGCTGGGTCTGAGAACTTCAGTTCTTTCTGGTGAATGATATTTCCATTTTCCTGTAGGATAGAGTTACTGGTTAATACCATATCAGAAACAGTCTTTATTCAAGTGCAAAACAGATGAGTAGCTTCTTTTATAAATTACACTTATGTCTGAGATGAAATCATCATAATTACTGAAAAGCAAATCTTGCAATTTTGAAAGCGCATTTTAGATGTGACATACTAGACTTAAAACTTAACCTACAGAACACATATAGCCATGTGCTCTAGGTTAAATCTTTACTTATGAAATGAAAAATCATCTCCTTCAGCATATTCTTTAGTATGATCAGTGTCTGTTAGTGCAGAAATTTCCTAACAAGAAAGCATGGAAGAAATTCTCTTCAATGACATGATGTCTTTTCATGGTATGGAAAATAGGTTTAAAACAATGAAGAACAGCTACAGATAGATTGAAAGTGACTTTTGAGTCCATTTAATTTTTAGAGCTCATTTTGTTTACACTATACAATTATTAGCTAATATCAAAATTTTTGTATCTACACTTTATCAAAGGAAAAACAATTTCATGATAATGCAACACAAACCTTAAGACATTTTGGGTGTTGCTGCTTTTCCCTACTGGATCAACTTCCTTGAAGTTAAAGAACACCTTTAATTATTGATGTATCTTTTTAAAAAGTTTTAATTATTTAAAAGACAGGGTTATAGGAGAGGATAGAAACAGAGATAAAGTGAGAGAATGCGAGTATCTTTTTTTTTTTTTTTTGACAGGTAGAGTTATAGACACTGAGAGAGAGAGAGACAGAGAGAAAGGTCACTTAGGCCATCCTCCACTGCCTTCCCGGGTCACAGCAGAGAGCTGGACTGGAAGAGGAGCAACAGGGACTAGAACCCAGAGCCCATATGGGATGCCGGTGCCACAGGTGGAGGACCAACCAAGTGAGCCATGGTGCCGGCCCCGGGAGTATCTTTCATCTGCTGGTTCACTCCCCAAATGGGAGCAATGTCCAGAACTGGCTCAGGTCAGCTTCAGGGACCTGAATCTTGATCCAGGTCTCCCACTTGGCACAAATCCAAGTACTGGTGCCATCTTCTGTTGCCTTCCCAGGTGCATTAGCAAGGAGCTGGATCAGAGCAAAATAGCTGGGATTGGAAGCAGTGCACGTATTGAGTGCCAACAATACAGGAAGCAGTTTAACTCACTGTGCCACAACACCAGCCCAAATCTCTCTCTTTTTAATTAAGATTTATTTATTTTATTTGAAGGGTACAACCACAGAGAAAGGGAGAGATAAGAGACAGAGAGATCCTCCATCCGATGGCTCACCCCTCAATTGGCTGTAGCTGTGCCAGACCAAAGCCAGGGTCCAGGACTCTTCTCAAGGTTTCCCAATTGGGTGCAGGGGCCCAAGCACCTGGGTTATTCTCTACTGCCATCCCAGGCACATCAGCAAGGAGCTGGATAGGAAGTGGAGTGGCCAGGATTTGAATGGCTACTCATATGGGATGCCAGCATCACAGGGAGTGGCTTACCCCACTACACCACAGCACCTGATCCCCAAATTTATTTCTTACACCCAAACTGCTGAATACTTGAAAAGTTAAGTAGACAAAGAGTCATGTAAAATTAGTTTTTGCAGCAGGTGTTGTGATGTAGAGGCTTAAGCAGTTACTTGGGAAGCCCACATCTGATGTCAGAGTGCCAGGGAGATTCCAGGCTAATCCACTTCCTATACAGTTTCCTGTTAATGCTCCTGGGAGGAAGCAGGTGATGGCCCACATTCTTGGGTTCCTGCCACACACATGGGAGACTCAGATGGAGTTTCCAGGCTACAGCCTGGCCCAGTCTCTGCTATTCTGGCCACTTGAAAAGTAACCCAACACATGGAAGATTTTTTTTTTTTTCAATCTCTATTACTATACTTTCAAACAAATAAATAAATCATTAAAAACCAAGACCACTTTTTCAATATTTTCACTTTTCTAAGGTGAACGAATTTCATGTAGCTCATATATACAGATTTAGGAGCACAGCCATACTTCTCACCCTCCCTTCTCCTTTCTCTCCTATTCTTTCAATTTTTACATAGATACACTTTGAGCTTATTCTATAATCATGAGTTTAACTCTTCACTAGGTAGAGAATTCAGCAAATAGTAATAAGAAAAAAAGCACTGTTTCTCAACAGTAGAGACAAGAGCTGTAAACAAAACTCAAATGTCAATTTCCATCATATATATTACATTTCCTGTAAGACGGTTTTTTCTTTGTAATAATCAATATTAAATATAATTGAGAAAGGTATTATTTGTAATAACATGAGAAATAATAAAAGAAATTAGAAAAAGAAATATTTATAAACATCGAGAACACATATGCTTGCATGGATATAGAGAATGATCTCTACACAAAAATTAAAAAAAAGCATACAATTCATTTTTATATCACTTTTGGGATTAATTAATTTCTAAAAAATGACTTAAAGCAATGTTAAAATATTTTAAATTTTATTTGTTTTTATTTATTTATTTCAGAGGCAAAAAGATGGAGTGATAGCTCCCCTCTGCTGGTTCACTTCTCAAATGCCCATAATTTGAGAAATGTTTGATATGTTAAAGTTCAAAGCTTTTAGAATGGATTCTTCTGATGGATTTCATGACCATTTATTTACCTTCATATAATTCTTAGACTTTCTAATGTCTAAAATAGTGAGTGTGCTTTTCTTAAAAGCACTAAGAAAATGCACTTCTTTTCAGTGGCATAAGAAATACAAATTGTTTCATAAATTAGAAAACTAAATGTATATTTTAGAATATAAATTTGTGAACTTTGGGAAAATAATATACTTTTTCTTTCTTTTTTTTTTTTTTTTTTTTGGACAGGCGGAGTGGACAGTGAGAGAGAGAGAGAGAGACAGAGAGAAAGATCTTCCTTTTTCTGTTGGTTCACCCCTCAATGGCCGGCGCATTCTCGCTGATTGGCGCATTCTCGCTGATCCGAAGCCAGGAGCCAGGTACCTCTCCTGGTCTCCCATGCAGGTACAGGGCCCAAGCACCTGGGCCATCCTCCACTGCACTCCCGGGCCATAGCAGAGAGCTGGCCTGGAAGAGGGGCAACCAGGACAGAATCTGGCGCCCCGACCAGGACTAGAACCCAGGGTGCTGGCGCTGCAGGTGGAGGATTAGCCTATTGATCAGCAGCGCCGGCCAATAATATACTTTTATGAAGAGACTCTTAACCACTGTAATTATTATTTAGTGTTATTTACTAGACTGTTATTTACTAAAATATGCACACATCCATTCAAAATATTGCAGATTTTTCTTTCTGGATAATTGTACAAAAGTTGTGCAAATGAAGGCATGGTCTTTGATTTTTAAATAGTTTTAATTTAAAAAAAAAGATAGGTCATAAAGTCCTAGAAACAGCTGCTCAGAGTACCTGACCTAAGTGATTAATATATGACTTTGGAGAAAGCTCAGTGACTACTTTGCATAACAAGATGCTCGATGAATGGCCACTTCAGAACATTTGGATATTATAAATCATTATAATACCAGTGTGAAATCTAAAAGACCTTCTAACACCCAGCATGGTACAATAACTCCACAAAATTATTTTCTGCATAGTTCAAAGTATGCATCTCGTCATTCCTTTTTCCTGCTGAGAGCTCACACAAAACACACCATTCTTTAAATTATGTTTTATAGAATATTTATGATATCATTAGAATGAAACAAAAAATTCAAAGATACAAAAAGGAGAGATGGGGCCTACATGTGTTAAAATAATGACAGGATTTAAATATATGTATCTATTAAAGGATATACTTCTTTTAGATGGGCTCTGCTTGAGAAAGCTTTTATTAGAAAAAAAGTATTATTGTTTGGGAGTTGAAAACAGCTGCAAAATTTCTAAATGCCTTTATAAGCAAAAGTCTACAAAAATTTGTCTCATGGCCAGCGCCGCGGCTCACTAGGCTAATCCTCCACCTGCGGCGCCAGTACACCGGGTTCTAGTCCCGGTTGGGGTGCCAGATTCTGTCCCGGTTGCTCCTCTTCCTGTCCAGCTCTCTGCTGTGGCCCGGGAGTGCAGTGGAGGATGGCCCAAGTGCTTGGGCCCTGCATCTGCATGGGAGACCAGGAGAGGCGCCTGGCTCCTGGCTTTGGATCTGCATGGTGTGCGGGCTGCAACGTGCAGGCTGCAGCGGCCATTAAGGGGTGAACCAACGGAAAAAGGAAGACCTTTCTCCCTGTCTCTCTCTCTCTCTCTCACTGTCCACTCTGCCTGTCAAAAAAAAAAAAAAAAAAAAAATTCATCCTATGCAAATTTAAGCAAAAGTCAGCTGAATCATATTGTGGGACAGGGGCTACTTAATTCCATTCAAATTTCAAGTCACCATTTTACAAGAATCACAAGTAGCACTCTTCAAAAAGAGTGTATGTGTATTTTGATATGTGTATTTTGATAAAAAGACGCATGGATGTAAAAATGTTTTGCACCAAAATAATTTATTTTAAATTGCATTTTTTTCATGAACTTATTATGTGTTCATCTAACTGTATTTTATAATTCTGTGGAAAGGCATTTAAAGGTTTATTTATTTATTTGAAAGATAGTGTTACAGGGGCCTGTGCTGTGGCATAGCAAGTTTGGCTGCTGCCTGTAGTGCCAGCATCCCTTATGGACACCAGCTCCTGGCTTCGGATCAGCGCAGTTCCGGCCATTGTAGCCAATTGGGGAATGAACCAGCAGTTGGAAGACTCTCTCTCTCTCTCTGCCTCTCCTCCTCTCTGTGTGTAACTCTAAGCTTCAAATAAATAAATAAATCTTTTTAAAAAGTGTTAGAGAGAGAGGGAGGGAGGGAGGGAGGAAAGGGGAGGGAGAGGGGGAAGGGGAGGGGAAGGGAGAAGGAAGGAGGGGGAGAGGGAGGGAAGGGGAAGGGGAGGGGGAGGGGGAAAGAAGGAGGAGGAGAGGGAAGGGGAGGGGGAGAGGGAGAGAGGGAGAGAAGGAGAGAGGGAGAGAGGGAGAGAGGGAGAGGAGAGAGGGAGAGAGGGAGAGAATCTTCCATTTACTTGTTCACTCATCAAATGACCATGAATGTTGCAGCTAGATCAGGCCAAAGCCAGGAGCCGAAACTCCTTTGGGTCCCCTACGTGGGATGCAGGAGTGCAGGCAATTGGGCCATCTTCCATTGATTTCTCTGTGGCATTATCAGGGAGTTGGATCAGAGGCAGAGCAGCGGGGACTGGAAATAGTCCTCACAGGGGATTGAGGCATGGCAGGCAGTGGCCTAACCACAATGCTGGCCCCATGGGGAAATGTATCAGTTCAGCAAATAACAGTTTTTGTGTTGAAATTGGCAATTTAAAAAATCTAGAATTTTTGGCAACAGTTTTAAGGTTGTCTTTTTCCTCCATATAACTGACTGACTACCTGTACTCAACATGCCAAAGCCATCAATGAAGATGCAGGAACTGTTTTATGTCTAGGGAAGGGAATGTAACAACTTAGGAATCAAGTTTGCTTCTGTGTGAGACAAATCATACTCATGTGTGTGAGGGTGTGTGCATGTATGTGTATGTAAAGGGTGAAAGTTAGTGCAACCATACACATCGACATCTTTCTTAAAGGATTGTGGTTACACATCCATTCATTGTGTTGCTATCTTCCCTGAATTATTGTCATAGAAAATCATAGTGAATTTCACAGGTAAAAATTCATGACATTTTAAGATTTATATATATATATATATATATATATATATATACTTTAGATAAAAGTATAGTTGAACATTTTAATAAGCTTAATCTTCTTAAAATCATAACCTAATTATTCATTGCTTTTTCATATCTTTTTTTTTTTTTTTGACAGGCAGAGTGGACAGTGAGAGAGAGAGAGAGACAGAGAGAAAGGTCTTCCTTTTGCCGTTGGTTCACCCACCAATGGCAGCCGCAGCTGGCGCACTGCGCTGATCCGAAGCCAGGAGCCAGGTGCTTCTCCTGGTTTCCCATGGGGTGCAGGGCCCAAGGACTTGGGCCATCCTCCACTGCACTCCTTGGCCACAGCAGAGAGCTGGACTGGAAGAGGAGCAGCTGGGACAGAATCCGGCGCCCTGACCGGGACTAGAACCCGGTGTGCCGGCGCCGCATGTAGAAGATTAGCCTATTGAGCAGCGGCGCCGGCCTTTCATATCTTTTATATGTTTTATGTGCTGTATATATTACACTGATCAAGATTTTTGGTAAATTTGTGTTCTCAGTTTGTGGTATGATTTCATCTTACAGCATTTGATATGGGTGGTAAATATTTTATGCATTAAAATGCATCTTTCTTCTGTATTTTTCCTTTCCATTGAAATTTCCTTATTTAATACAGATACTTGGATATTTTTCTATTTATTTTTATATTAGAATAACTACACCAGTGTAATAGAATGTCAAACATTTTATGCAAAATGGAATTAAACAATTCCCATTTTGAAGTCCCCTCATTTATTTAATCTGGGATTAAATTGATTTTGGTGTAAGGTAAGAGATGATTTATTACACTCAAAGAATTTCTCATTTTGCACTGTATCTTGCCAATCGTTCATTGTGAACAAGCCATTTGATTTCCAGAAAAAAGTAGAACACTGATAGAAAAATTTAGAATTTTATTCTCAAATGTTTAATGAAATATTATTATGTAACTATTCTAGAGCACATTTCCATGATGTGAAAGTGCTACCAATAGAATCCAATATTGCCAGTCAAAATCCTTTAGAAATCTATGGCTGAGCTGACTACATGGAAGATACAAAGATTACTAAACAACAGATCCCTGTCTCAGAGTTACCCATCTAGATCGGTAGACTTGCTTGAGGCGACAGTTTTAGCAGAATGTGATAAATCATCACAACATTCTGAACTATTCAAGATCTCGAGAGAGAAGTAACTCAGGAGGAAGTCCCACAATTGCTTCATCATATACATTTGGCCTAGTGGTTGATATGGACTATATCCCATATCTTAGCAACCTGCTTCATTTCCTACCTCTAGCTCCTGACTCCAATTCTCTGCTAATGTAGATTCCCTGAGACAGTGGTGAGGGGTCAAAGAATTGGGTTCTTGTCATGACCATGGGAAACCTGGATTGCACTCTTGGATCATGGCATCACCTTTGGCACAGCTCTAGTCACTGTGGGCATTTGGGGAGTAAATCAGCAGATAGTAATATATTCTTCCTATCTCTCGCCCTTAACTAGCAAACAAATAAATATTTATTTTTCCAAAAAGCACATCCAGGATTTGGAGGACAGGGATTTTGCAGAGAATAAATCCCACAAGGAAACCATAAAATACAGATAAACTCAAAAATCAACAAATATCAGAAGTTAGCACACTGTATAACCTATATGTACTGTATGTACTATGGCTTAACTCTAATCTTACGGAGAGTGGGAGAGTTGGAGGACTGGTCACAAAATGTCTATCCACATCGAATAAAGAGCTGGAATCTACATCTTGAAATACAAAATATTGTTTGATTGTTCTAAAAAAGTAGATTGATCGTAAGTACTTTAGGACATTTAAGGTTTAAGCAGATTTTTTTTTTTTGACAGGCAGAGTGGACAGTGAGAGAGAGAGACAGAGAGAAAGGTCTTCCTTTGCCTTTGGTTCACGCTCCAATGGCCTCCACGGCTGGCGCGCTGTGGCCAGCACACTGCGCTGATCCGAAGGCAGGAGCCAGGTGCTTCTCCTGGTCTCCCATGCGGGTGCAGAGCCCAACCACTTGGACCATCCTCCACTGCCCTCCCGGGCCACAGCAGAGAGCTGGCCTGGAAGAGGGGCAACCGGGACAGAATCCGGTGCCCCGACCGGGACTAGAACCCAGTGTGCTGGCGCCACAAGGCGGAGGATTAGCCTATTGAGCCGTGGCGCCGGCCAGCAGATTTTTTATAAAATGAGAAAACAGTAAAAGGCTATTCTATAGTTATTCTTCTCTTCACTTGTGCATCCATTTAAAGTGATTTGTTATGCACTGGCCATGAATCAGGCAACATGCTGAGTTCTGCATCCAGGTAAATGCAGAGTTAAAAACTCAGGTAAAACGCTATCACCAAAAAATGGAAAGAAAAAAAAAAAAAAAAAAAACAAAGGAAAGAAAGGAAAGGAGAGGGAAGTATCATTGTATTCTTGGAATCACATCCATGAAATTCATGGAATCTGCTCACTTTAAATAAATAAAAAAAAGAAAACTAAAAGTAGTAGTGTTATAAACAGGATGTGAAGAGATCTCTCTAATGTGACAATGAAAAGCAACACATTTTTGTTCATTTAAAATTTTACATAATTATAAAATTGTCTTCATAGCAGAATCCTTTGAGAATAAATCAAATGTCATACTGTGAAAATACTTTAAGTTCACATTGTAGTCACAGATTTAATTACCTAAAACACACACCAAAATATCCTATGAATAAATGAGACTAATGATATCAGCTACAAGTGGGTAAACTACACAAGGATTTGTTACTAACTTTATGGCATCAATGATATCCCCCTCTCTATCCCCTCCAGATATCTTTTTCAAAAGTTTTAGATTGTTTTTAGTTCACTGATATGGCACTCATTCTGTTTCACTTGTAGTTCAGCTTATGGAGATATAAAGTCTCTCGGTTTTCATGACCTTATATTCTACTTGGGGATACACACACACACACACACACACACACTTCCTTCCTTACCTTCCCTATCTGTAATTCTGTGTTCTAAATCAATCAAGCAATCGTAACAAACTTTGAGGATATTGGCTTTTAAGAGGTGATGCCAGGGGCTATGATAAAGTCTCAGGTTGAGAATTGGGGGTTACTTTAGATAGCATAGCAAAGCAAAGTAATTCTGTCAAGTTGGTATTGAAGCTGAGGTCTGAAATACGTAAAGACAGTAAAGTTGGAGGGAAAGCCCATTTCAAATGGTAAGAATAAGACAAGAAAAAGCAATGCTGAGAAAACAAATAAAGCTTGACATTTATGAGTTAATATTTGTTGATTTTAACAAGTATATTTAACAAGTATATTATTTAACAAGTATTTAATAATTGCTTGTCTTTTATTAATTCCAACAATTTCAGTTCATTTTGAAAGGATGGTTTCTAAAGTTTTGCAATGTAACTTATTTTCAGCTAGAGTCTTTGAAATAGAGGAAACCTGATAAGTTTGCTAAAATATATTTACAATAACAAGAGTGTGCACAAAGTAGTAATAGATATTACATACAGAAAGCTGTTTTGTATTTAGCTACCCAACCTTCAAAGCTGTATTTTACATTTTCATTATATTTTAGGTATAAGTATTTGGAAATACTGAGTTAACCATGCTCTTTAGCTTATGATTATTAAACAAATGAGTTTCCCAAAGTAATTTAGTTAATAAGTCCTGCACAAATTACATATTTAATTTTTTAATTTTATTCATTTAAAATGTGGAAATGCAGAGAGAAGGAGAGAGAGAGAGAGAGAGAGAGAGAAAGGAAGAAAGAGAAAGAGAGAGGGGGAAGGGATAGAGAGAGATCCTCCATTCACTAGTTCAGTTTTCAAATGGCTGTAACAGCCAGGGCTGGGCCAGTTCAAAGCCAGGAGCTTTTTCTTATTCTCCCACATGGGTACAGAGGCTCAAGCAAATGGGCCATCTTCCACTGCTTTCTCAGGTACATTAGCAGGGAGTTGGATTGGAGTGGTGCAGCTGGGTCTTGAACTGGTGCCCACATGGGATGTGCACACACTGCAGTTGGAGGTGTAACCTTTTACTCCACAGTACTGGCCCTTTGTATTTAATTTAATCTCTGTTGTTAAAACATGAGAATTGATGATTCTTTCTAGTAATGCTACAGTGTATGTCTGTGTGTTTCCATTAGGATACATTTGGCAACTGAAGCCATAATTATGCCAAATAATGCATCTGTCTGGATATAAGCCTATGTCTACAGGAACTACATCACCAAGTTTTTGCATGTTAGTTTTTTGTTTTTTGTTTTTTTTTTTGTTTGTTTGTTTGTTTGTTTGTTTTTTGATAGGCAGAGTGGACAGTGAGAGAGACAGAGAGAAAGGTTTTCCTTCCATTGGTTCATCACCCAAATGGCCTCTACGGCCAGCACTCCGCTGATCCGAAGCCAGGAACCAGGTGCTTCCTCCTGGTCTCTCATGCGGGTGCAGGGACCAAGGACCTGGGCCATCCTCCACTGCCTTCCCAGGCCACAGCAGAGAGCTTAGACTGGAAGAGGAACAACCAGGACAGAATCCAGCGCCCTGACTGGGACTAGAACCCAGGGTGCCGGTGCCACAGGTGGAGGATTAACCTAGTGAGCCACGACACTGGCCGCATGTTAGTTTTTAAGAACTATTTAAAATTTATTGTTAATAATTACCTGAAAGTAACAACATTTAAAAGAAATTTGAACTCTTTCAGGAGGAAGGCTAAAAGTGAGGATCCTCTATCAATCTGAATCTTATTTTGTTCATAAAATAATAAAGGACATTATAATTATTTTATATTACATTGCATGTTAATTAGGATGTCTAGTTGAATGGAATATAATGATTCTATAATTTTTGAAGTTCAATATTTCTTTGCAGTCTCCTTCCTTGTAAGCTAAATAACTTTTACTAAATATTTAACCAGACTTTTATAATCTATAAATGTTAGGTAAATCTTACAATGAGATTTTGCAATATAGCTTTATTAATGGTATCCTATCTATGCCTTACCCTCCACTAGAATTATATCCTTATGATCTCATTTTCCTTGGCATGGTTGTCTCTCCTCAAAATGTGGTGGTAATTGCAGTGAAGATCCAAAGGTTCAGCACTGTGAAATGAGCCCTGTGTTTCAACACACATAATGCAAAAGAACTTACCAATACTTAAGAGTCTGGGTGAAGACTCCAGATTTTTGGGAATTCTGAGTTTCAAATGCTTTTCTAAGAAGAGGCTTTAAGAAAGCACGTTAGGGAGTTAATAACAGTGTGATTTGAAAAAGTGTATTTCAGATACTTGAAAACAAAAGAATACAAAAAAAGGTTCCAAAAAGCAATGAAAAAAAATAACCACAAGAAACTGAAACTTGTTTTTAAGTGTGAAATTATTCTTATATCCTACCTATGTATACCATTAAGACACCTGGATACACACATACATGCAAACATCACACTCACATATACATATGCTTGCATGTGCATGTAGGATATTATTTTGATAATAGCACAGACTCTGAAATCTGTCTACCTGAAAGCAAATCTTGTGTTCCACAGAAGGCCATAAACTTGGGCAGGTTATTTAATGCCTTTGTCCTTACTTTCCTCATCAATAAATAGATCTGTAAAGCGCATTCAAACTCATGTTCTCTACATTAAATGAATTGGTATCTATAAATCACCTAGGGCAGGCCCTAGGAAACAGTAACCACTGTGTGACTAAAATGGCAGAATTCCTGCTAACACCTGTCATACTGATTCCCAGTAGCACAAAATCTGTGGAGAAGGCAGGAGGGAAACTGGGGTGGTGGTGGTGGTGGTGGTGACGGTACTGAGAGGAAGGCAATGATTTACTTTTTTTTTTTTTTTTTGATAGGCAGAGTTAGACAGTGAGAGAGACAGAGAGAAAAGAAAGGTTTTCCTTCCGTTGGTTCACTCCCCTAATGGCCACTACGGCCTGCACGCTGCGCAGATCTGAAGCCAGGAGCCAGGTGCTTCTCCTGGTCTCCCATGAAGATGCAGGGACAAGCACTTGGGCCATCCTCCGTTGCACTCCCGGGCCACAGCAGAGAGCTGGCCTGGAAGAGGAGCAACCAGAACAGAACCCGGCGCCCCAACCAGGACTAGAACCTGGGGTGCTGGCGCCACAGGTGGAGGATTAGCCTAGTGAGCCAAGGCGCCAGCCAATGATTTACTTTTAATTGGTAGGAATAAACATCTTTCAGTCAAGTTAAGATATCTTTCAGCAGGACTTCAGATGAAACAGGCAAGATAGTGAGAAAGCAATTAACTTCTTGTGGCTTTAAAAGCAAAGTGAGCCAGCTCAGGTGAGCAGAAACTGTGTGGCCCAGATAGAAACACACATCACTGCCTTTGGCTGCTCTGCAAACTGTTCCTCCCTCTGGTTTCACATCCATATTCTCATCTAATGCCCAGCCGCATCGATGAGACGCAGGCATAGTGCATACTGCTTTTATTACTGAACACAGGAGGAAGTTGATTTTGACAAAGTTAAATAACTATCCATTTTCAAAATGTATCGCTATAAAATTATTATTAGAGCCTGATTATTAATATTGTATAGTTTACAAGATACCATTTGTCATTATGAACGACATATTTTAGAAATACTGTGAAGTGTTTTAAAGAACAGTGATAAAACTATCACTAAGATAGTAATATAAAGTGTTTTCAAATCTTGATATACACTAGAGATTTTCACTGATGAAATCATAAAATTGGCACAGGTCCCAGAAATATTTCTCAAACATGTACACAACATGACTTTTGAAATAAGGGCTGGGGTGGGTATTTGGTATGGTAATTAAGATGCGAGTTGGCACAACCACATTTTTGAGTTCCAATTCTGCTTCCAATTGCAGCTTCCTGCTAATTAGCCTCCTGTGAGGCAGTGGGTGATGACTCAAATACTTGGGTCTGGCTACCCATGTGGGACATTTGGATCAAGTGCTGGGCTGCTGATTTTAGCCTGGCTCAGCCTTGACTATTGTGGTCATTGGGGGAATGAACTGGCAGATGGAAATGTTCCTTTGTCTTTCAAATTAATCTAAACTAAAACTAAAATGAACAAATAAAAGGCTATGCAGCAAGTGTTTAGCTCAGCAGTCATGATGCCCATGTCCTGTGACAGTTCACCCGGGTTCTATTCCTGGATCTAACTTCTGATTCCAGTTTCCTGACAGTGCAGATCATGGAAAGAAATGATGATGGCTCAAGTAACTGGGTATCTGGCTCCCAGCTAACAGACCTGGATTGTGATTCTGGTTTTCAGCTTCAACCATGACCCACCCCAGCTTTTCCGGGCATCTGGGCAGCGAACCACTGGATCTCTCTCTCTCTCTCTCTCTTACCAATACATACAAATTATGTTAAGTCAAAGAGAAATCACACTAACACTTTTTTACATTGTTCTCTTTCAGGAAAAAAAAAAAAGAAAGTTACAATCACAAACCCTAAATATGCATTTTCTTTTTGTAATTGTAATTGGAATACAGTATGCTTTATTTTCTCAAGAGAATAACAGAATGTAACTTGGTTAAGACATTATTGGTGTCTTGTGTGGTAAACTATTATATCTGGGAAGACTAAACAGTACATGCCCAGTCCTAGATTGTCCCTATTTCATTATATCACTCTTGTTTAGTTACTCTACTAATTTTCTCATTCTGTAACAAATTATTCTTGTGGATTGCTATGAAACACAGTGTTGTAAACAAAAGTCAGGATTATTTTAGTGGCTCCTCAATTTTTTTTTTTTTTTGACAGGCAGAGTGGACAGTGAGAGAGAGACAGAGAGAAATGTCTTCCCTCTGCCGTTGGTTCACCCCCCCAGTCGCCGCAGTGGCCGGCGCACTGTGGCCACGCACTGCGCTAATCCAAAGCCAGGAGCCAGGTGCTTCTCCTGGTCTCCCATGTGGGTGCAGGGCCCAAGGACTTGGGCCATCCTCCACTGCACTCCCGGGCCACAGGAGAGAGCTGGCCTGGAAGAGGGGCAACCGGGACAGAATCCAGTGCCCTGACCAGGACTAGAACCCGGTGTGCCGGCACCGCAGGCGGAGGATTAGCCTAGTGAGCCACGGTGCCTGCCGGCCTCCTCAATTTGTAACTCTGAGCTCTGATAATACAAATGGATGGAGAACTCTGTTCTCATTTTACTTTTTATATTTAAATGCAATATAAATTTATTTTCAAATAACACTATATGACATGACAAGTAGCGTCAATATTTTACAGAATAACATTCTGGTTTTCCCCACCTATCCCTTATAATTTTAATGCTACTATCACTCACTCCATATATCCATAAGCTCTAATTGCCAAATTCTTTATTATTACTTTAAATAAACTTCTCTAATTTATTAAATAATAAAATGCGAGATTTTATTTTATACTATTTTTTAATTTTTTTTTTTTTGAATTTGACAGACAGATAGAGACAGAGAGAAAAGTCTTCCTTCCGTTGTTTCAACCCTCAAATGGCTGCTACGGCCAGCGCTGCACTGATCCGAAGCCAAGAGCCAGGTGCTTCCTTCCTGGAAAAGGAACAGCCAGAACTAGAACCCGGCGCCCATATGGGATGCTGGCACCGCAGGCAGAGGATTAACCAAGTGAGACACAGCACCGGCCCCTTTATTTAATACTTTTATTTTTTTCAAATGTTCTTCCTTTCTCTGGATACAAATTTCTTTTTTTATCATTTTTATTAACCTCAGGAAGACAGGTTTCTTTTAGTTCATTGAGGCAGTTCTAAGAATTGATATTGAATGAGTATTCTAACAACTGATAATAATACATCACTCCTTTCCCTCCCCTTCCTTCTTTTCTTTTACTTTTGCAATAAGATATTTTTAATTTATTTTACAATCACAGGCATAATGCTCCACTAAACAAACAGTTCAACAAAAAATTGTAGAGCATTGTTCCATAGGAATATAGATAAGACCTATCTCAAGATGTTAATTCCAATCATATACACTGAGGATATTTTTTGTACTCTATATATTAGCTATCACAAGTCAGAGAAAACATGATATTTGTCTTTTGTGATATGACTTATTCTACCAAGCATAATGGTCTCAAGTTATATTCATTCTGTTGCAAAGAAAGGATTCCATTCTTTTTTATGGCTGAACAGTATTCCATCATGTACGTATGTAAATATCTGTATATGTTTATACATTTCTTCATTCAATCATCATTTGCTGGGCATTTGGGTTGATTCTATGTCTTAGCTACTGTGAATTGACCTGCATTGGTCAATTTATGTCCTTTGGATATATCCCCAGGAGTGGGATAGCTTGATCAAAGGGTCAATCTGATTTTAGATTTCTGAATAATCCCTATACCATCTTCCATCATGGCTGGCTGGCTATGTCACTCTTTGGAATTAGTGAGTGGATAGTCAAATCACCATTGGTAATTTTTGGGTTAGTAGGAAAATGAAAGATTTATAGTTTTGGTGTGTATTTTGTATATTTATAGACTAATATCTGATGTATGAACATACATGAGTAGGTGCAGGCTCGGCAGTCCCAATACAGAACACATAGAGTGATCTGAGGATTCTTAGGACTTCTTGTTCACCGTTTAAAGTCAATATGCATTGAATCTTGTTGTTATTTAAATTTAGTATGTTAGTGCATATCTGTTGATTTATTTTGAAAGTCAGGCTTGCAGAGAAAGGAGACAGAGAGAGAGACAGAGACAGAGACAGAGACAGAGAATCAGAGAGAGATCTTCCATCTGCTGTTTCACTGCCCAGGTAACCACAATGGTCACAGCTGGGCCAGACCAAAACCAGCAGCCAGTAGCTTCTTCTAGGTCTCCCACATGGATCTAAGGGGCCAGAACTTCAGCTATCATCCACTTCTTTTCCAGGCCATTAGCAGGGAGTTGGATCAGAAGTAGAGCAGCCAGGACATGAACTGGTGCCCATATGGGAAGCTCATATCACAGGTTGCAGCTTTACCTGCTATGCCATGTCAACCACCTGGTGCATATTTATTTTTCATCAATAAACCCCATTGGCAGCAATGAACAAGCTGACCTCAAGACATGCAGTTACAATAAATAATTTAGCCATTTCTCAAGATAGTTGGTTAATGATATACTAATTAGGACCTGAGTTTTGGTGCAATGGGTTAAACCACAAATTCCCAGTCCTACATTCCATTTCAGAGTGCTGAGTTTGAGTTCCAGCTGCTCTGCTTACAAATGAGCTTCCTGCTAATGTTCCTGGGAAGACAGCAAAGGATGACCCAAGTACTTGGGACATGATATTTGAATGGATTTATAAAAAAATTTAGCCTTGCACAGACCTCACTGTTGAAACCATTTGAGAAGTGAACAAGTGGATCTAATATCCCTATCCTTCCCCCTCCTTCCTTCCTTCTTTCCATACTTCCTCTGTTTCTTTCTCCCTCCCTCGTCTCTCTCTCTCTCTCTCTCTCTCTCTCTCACACACACACACACACACACGCACACACATACAAACATTATGCCTTTCAAATAAGTGATTCTTAAAAACATATCACTAAGAACAATTGTTGGTATTACCGACACCTACTATATGCTTTTACCAAGAACTACCAATTTATATTTTGCCAATTTATATTTTACCACAATACACACACACACACACACACACACACACACAGAGGGTAGCTCAAAAGTTATAAGAAAATGGAATTAAAATGTTGTAAAAATTTTTGAAATCCATGGTATTTTCTCATAATACATGTTTTCCACAAACTTTCTAAAGATCCCTCTTTTTATGTATGTATACATATCTATTTTCATCTGAATTATTTGCAAGTAAGTCATTGAAATAATAGTTTTTCACTACTAAATACCTCATCAGATATTCTATGTTTCAAAATGTACTTTTTATATTTAAATTTAGCAAGGTTATATTTTGATATAGTTATTAAAATTATTCTCAACATTGAATAATTCATATAATTACCTTTAGTATTAAATTAATTAGTGGATAGATGCATTTATTTTTTCTAATTTGATAAGTGTTTATTCAGAAGTTTTGTTTTTCTCTTTTTTAACAAGTAATGTAGTTGACAGTCAACGTCAATGCACTCAGAAAACTTACAATCTTGAACATTTTTTCATGTGCCTGTTGGCCATTTGGATTTCCTCTTTTGAAAAATGTCTATTGAGGTCCTTGGCCCATCTCTTAAGTGGGTTGTTTGTTTTGTTTTTGTGGAGTTTCTTGATCTCTTTGTAGATTCTGGTTATTAACCCTTTATCTGTTGCATAGCAGAAAACTTACAATCTACAAGGATGTTCCAAGTTCAGAGAAGATAAATTAGTAAGCATATTATATAATTAAAGACTTTAAAGAAATATAAGAGCAAGTTAGCAGATAAGAACTGGGAGTGTTGGGACCAGTACTGTGGCGTAGAAGTTTAAGCTTCCACCTGCAGTGCTGCCATCCTGTATAGATGCCAGTTCAAGACCTGGCTGCTCCATTTCTGATCCAGCTCCCTGCTAACTAATGTACCTGGAAAAGCAGCAGAAGATGACCCACAGCTTTGGACCCCTGTACCCATGTGGGAGATCCGAATGGAACTCCTGGTTCCTGGCTATGGCCTGGTCCAGCGCCAGCCATTGTAGCCATTTGGGGAGTGAACCAGTGGATGGAAGATTTCTCCCTTCCTCCCTCCCTAACTCTCCCTCTCTTTCACTCTCCATCTCTGCCTTGCAAATACATAAATACAATACATAAATAAATAAAGAACAGGGAGTGTTATTTTAAAGGGGAAAACAAGAAAGCATTGTTTTGAGTTATATTTGAATACTTATATTTGAACACAAACTTGAAAAAAAAAGTGTCAGGCATGTGAATATGTGGAGATAGAACATTTCAATCATAAGGAAAAATATAAAAGTCTTATTGAAGTACATGGTTTGTTTCTTCAAGATGGAGTGAGAAGCAATGTAACTAAGGACTGAGGATGAAGAGGAGCTATCTAGGGGGTGATATTAGAGCAGCTGCCAGGTGTGGACACGGTCCCACATACCTTTTAATACTAGGTTAAGGGATCAGTAAACTATAGCTGTCCCGTCAACACCAGCACAGGCACAGGTTTGGATGACCTATGTTCCACGACTGTTATGCTTGATTATACCTTGAGATGTTAAAGACTCGAGAAAAACAAAAACTTAACCAGTGACACAGAGACTGTTTGCAGAGCCTGGAGATTCACATTCTGGCCCTTCCCAGTGGGAATAAATGGCAGCTTCAGATCAAGAGCTCTTCAGACTGGAGAGCTAGAAAGTCACACAATAGAGGTACAGTTTATAATAATCATCTTGATAGATATGTTGAAAATATTCTGCAATGAATAAGAGTGAAAAGTGCATGATATGTTAGATGGTTACTCTGTCTAGGATGGTAGCCTGGAGAAGCTGAAATGGATGGGATTTGGGATATAGTTCGAAAATAAACTCAATAGGGTTTGCTAATTTGGTATATGAGGACCTCAAAACAATCAACAATCAGCCCTGCAATTGTAGCCCAAACTACTATGGTGATTTTTCTGAGTAGGGGAAAAACAGGGTATACTTTTGGATAATGTTGAAATCACAAATGGTTTTATTCTTTTAGAATAAAACTTCTTTCATAAATTCTATTACTCCCTCATGCTTTTACTTAAATTTCTATAGCAAATCAATGCAAAAAACAGTAACTGACAAAATTCATGCTCTTTCTTCATTACTAAACTTTATATTCCATTTTGATCATCTATTATTTTTTCTGACACTAAGTTTAAAAATAATGGCTTAAAAGTACCAAATGTATTTCATTGAAAATGCAGAAAAGAACACAACTATATTCACTTTAAATATACTTTATTATTTTTCCAGATCCTCATGGCAATTCTACTAAAGTTAAGGTACTATATTTGTTAATGTGTTTAAGTAGCCTATAACCATTTTCCCAGATCTCTCAGCTCAACTAAAATAATCATTTCTCTAGTATATTAGTCACCATGAGGCAATTTTCAATGTTTTATTATATCCATTTTTAATAATGTTAATGTCCTTTAGTGTCTTTACTTTTACTTTCTTAAATGGTTCAATAGTATTTGTTACTTCCTCTTTTTCCTATATGAAAAAAACTGTAATTTCTCATGCCAGATATCTATCTTGCCTGAACTGCACCACATTACATTCATCCATTTGCTTCCTGAATACACTGAAGTTGGTCAAAATTCCCAATTTCTTAGAAACAGTTAATGAAGATGAATGAGAAATCTTCAAAAAGTTCACAAAAGGTGTGTATTTTGAAAAATGATGGATACATTTTAAAGTTTTATATACCACGATAAACTTATCTTTTCTTTCTACTCTTCCACAGACTTTCAGAACGATGGCTATTTTACCATAATCAAGAATTAAAAAGAGAAAAACAATGAAAAATTATAATTTACATCAGAAAAACCCTGAACATTATTTCTGATAATATCTATCATTTTTTCACAAAAGATTATGGTGTGTATATTGATTTAATGTTAGAGGGACAATTGTTTCCAACATTCATGGCCCTATCCTGCTAGGAAGCATGATGAGCTTGGTCATAATCCCATTACCCATTAGGTGCTTTTCCTTGTTACTGCTTAAGTTTCGACACATCTTTCATAGTTCACAACACTTGGTTGCCTACTAATAACGTTTTCTTCACAGAATTATCTACACAAATAATGTCCTTCCTCTGAAAATCTCTAATGCAGGAGAACAATGAAAACACCTTAGCAAGGATTACATATTTTGATTAAATCAAATAACTAATTTAGGGAGTGGGCATTTAGACTAGTGGTGAAGATGAGCATGTCCCACCTTAGAGTACTTGGGTTCAAGCTCAGGCTGAGGCTTCTGACTCCAGCTTCCTTCTGATGCTGAGTTGGGGAGGAAATGGTGATAGCTCAGGTAGTTGGGATTCTGCTGCCCATGCGGGAGACCTGGATTACATTCTTATCTCCTGGTCCAGGCCCAGCCTTTGTCACTGAAGATATTTGGAGAGTGAACTAGTGAAAGGGATTTCTCTCACACACTCTTTTCTCTCTTTGCTGTTTCTTATTTGTCTAAATTTTTAACCAATAATTTTTTTCAACTTAAATATAACAATAGGAATTTTCATCTACTTTTGGTTTCTTGAAGTTTAAACTTGGAAACTTTATCATTTAATTTACATGCATGTAATGATTTTTTTTAAATGAATGATACAACAATATGTCCAGTAAAATAAAAGTCTTTCCTTCTTCATTAACTTCATGTGTTCATGACTAAAGAGGAAGCAATTAACAAGAAATTTTAGGGTGTGCTCCTGGGGACTTTCTCAACTGTTATTTTTATTCTCAAGCTTTGGCTTTGAGTCAAATAGGAGCTCTATAGCTCAAAGGTGAAGAAGTTTTCTTTTTTTTACATAAACTTATATTCATTCTCAGCTATGTAACTCACTAGCTCTAATATTTTTGTCAGAGCATCGGTTTCCTATCTGCAAAACAGGGGTTATTAATGTTTCTCTGACACTGTAGCTGAGATAATTAAAATAAAGTTTATAGATTTATAGTAATAAGACTGGAAAGCAACTGGAACAATTGAATAGCTATGTATTAATGGCTATAGTTTTGAATTTGTTCAAATACAGAAAAATTTTGGAAAATACTGAAGTTAAACATGTGTCTATTCCATGAACTAGATTCCAACCATAGCATATGATACACAAGAAGAAGGCATGAATATTCATGAAAATTTTCATTCAAAATATGAGAGATTAGAAACCATACAATCTTGTTTAGGAAGAAAATGCAGAACAAACTGTGGTCTATCCAAACATTCATAAAATGAAGAAAATATCAATCTACCCAATATCAACAAATCTTGCAGTTTTTATGTTGAGCAAAGAGATTCAAATGCAGTATAATGCATACTGCATGATTACATTCCATGAAGTCAAGAACAGACACAACTAATCTATGGTGATAGAATAATGTTAATGTGTAGGGTCTAGGCTATGACATTATGAAGATAAACTTCTGTAGTCATATAAACAAATATCTTGATTTAGCATCTTGTTGTTTATAGGGTACACACACACAAGAATCTATTCAGTTATACACATGAAAATGTAACAAGCTGTTAAGGAAAATTAAGCATTTTACTGTAGTGAGCTACAATTTAGTAAGAAATAATAAAGTTAATAAGAAATTGTATAAAACAGTTTGCACAGCACCAGAAGCTATACTCAACATAATTATTATAAAAACTTTTTAGATATCATTTTCCAATTATAGTTAGATTAAAAATAAATGTGAACTAGTCAAAGATAAATTTTAATAATTTAATAATTGAGCATTCTATAAGCTATATATCATAAACATATTTATAACACCAACTGCAAATGATGAAACATTATACAACTTGAAACTGGTGGTGGGAAATGCCTGCATATTTAAATTTCACATAATTCCAAGAAGAATAATTTACCATCCATCTCTGAAATCAATGAAATGCTTGATGAAAACCTGTAAAGGCTAAAATATAAGATTTGATGTGGAGATTTAATAGGCAATACTCTTAATAAAACAGTAGACACATAAAATCAAACTAAATTCTCTGCTATTTTTGACAATAACAGATGAAGTCCAGATACAGTATGTTGTATTTAGCATATCATTTTATAAATTTGCTTTGATATGTATAACTTAGACAATATTCATCCTCCAGCAATGTTTTTAAAAATTAAATAATATATCTTAGCTTTTTTAGCTGGATTATAGTTAGAAGATGAAAATAACAGATATTTCCATTTTTTCTTAGTTTGTACCATTCTTACACCAAAAATCTCAGTAATGTGAGAATATGATTTTTCAGTCACTATTGAAAACTATGATTTTATTATAGTTTGAGACTAAGTCCTTACTTTCATGCCAAATCCTGTCAGTTCTAAGTAAAAGCACTGCATAGGTCCAGTATCCCACTTTACTCTTTCTGCCAGTAACACTTTCCAGTATAGGCATGGATACCTACACCATTGACTTGGATTTCACTTATCTCCCTGTGTTCACAAGCCACTTCTGTATTTATCAGGAATGTGAAGTCTCAACTATCTTCATATATGTTTTAATTTTTGTCTGTGTAGCGTTTCCTTATCATTTTGTATGACATTTATACTTGCTTGGCTCTGGAACGTGGGACACGACTAAATCTATGACATGACTAAAGGAGTATCTAGCCTGGCATGAGACCTAGTTTCAAACCCCAGCTCTCCCATTTATAAATAGTATGACTTTCATATTATTTGATCTCTTTAAGACTTAGTGTCTTTTGAAATTTGAATTCTAATACCATTATAGGACTTTACAATAAAAATGAAATCAAGTGGCTAATACTACATGATCACTTAGTATCAACTCCTTTTATATAAGCTCATTTATTGTACTTCCTTGAATCCCCAGAAAGCTTAAGAGCAGTAGTAAAGGGAAAGAGATTTTTCACCACTCAGATCAACTTTCCTAAATGATATTATGTGACACATAATGCATTTTCCTTTTCTCAGCCACTCATAGCAAACTACTATGTTGGAACAAGACAGCTTTGACACTGAAAATCTCAAATATTTGGTCTATAGATAAAAGTAGCTAAGGGGAGAACAATACATTTTATTTTAAAGTGTGTTTTTCCTGTACCTAAACAACTGTCATGTTTAAGTGAATATTACCTTAATAAGCTAAAGGGACTATTTTTGTTTCTTTAATTGTCTTACCCTATGCAGACAGATTTTAATATCTAAGAAATAGATGAAAAGGCAATGTGGAATACATACTTAACTTTATTAGCCAGCTCATCACAGCAGTATACTAAGTTTAAATAATAATTTCTTTAGAGACAGGACTGGGCTTTTTTTTCCCCTTACTCACTTCCAACATCAAAACTGCTAGAGAATTATATACATTAACATTCAGTCAATAGCATATGCTGTGATACTCTTTTATATCAGGAAAAGATCAATGTTTGCCAGGAAAATTGGTCTAGAAGAAAAGACATATTCTATACTCACATATCCAGAGGAGTGATTACTATTGGTGAATAGATATTAAATGTCTGGGAAACTCAAAAACTTCCACAGTAGCGTGTGTTATTTTCTGGGTCACCTCTTTCTTTAATAGTCTTACCAACTTCGATAAAGTTTTCCTTTCAATGTTTCTAATATTGAAATGTGGAAGTTTCAAAGATGAACCCAAGGAATCATATCTTAGAACATAATTAATCTTAATATTGGGGATCTCCTGACCTGCATATTAAAATATTGCTTCCTTTATTTCACTTGACATTTTTCTTATTTAAAAGCAAAACAATTCTGCATTTTACAGATGACAGAATCCCCCCTTTTCTCTATACACATTTACACATTATAAAAATATATACATACGCCGGCGCCGCGGCTCACTAGGCTAATCCTCCGCCTAGCGGCGATGGCACACCGGGTTCTAGTCCCGGTTGGGGCGCCGGATTCTGTCCCGGTTGCCCCTCTTCCAGGCCAGCCCTCTGCTGTGGCCAGGGAGTGCAGTGGAGGATGGCCCAGGTGCTTGGGCCCTGCACCCCATGGGAGACCAGGAAAAGCACCTGGCTCCTGGCTCCTGCCATCGGATCAGCGCGGTGCGCGGGCCGCAGCGCGCCGGCCGCGGCGGCCATTGGAGGGTGAACCAACGGCAAAGGAAGACCTTTCTCTCTGTCTCTCTCTCTCACTGTCCACTCTGCCTGTCAAAAAAATAAATAAAAAATAAATTAAAAAAATATATATACATACACATATACATATATACACAAATGCACAAATGTATTTTGTGAATGCATATGTACATTCTTTTTATTGCAACATGTAAATTAAAGATCTAATAAAATGTAAGAGACATAATTCATTTCCAATCTTCTCAAAACAACTACTTTTTTTTTTTTTTTTTGACAGGCAGAGTGGACAGGGAGAGAGAGAGAGAGAGAGACAGAGAGAAAGGTCTTCCTTTGCCTTTGGTTCACCCTCCAATGGCCTCCACAGCTGGCGCGCTGCGACCGGCACACCACGCTGATCTGAAGCAAGGAGCCAGGTGCTTATCCTGGTCTCCCATGGGTGCAGGGGCCCAAGCACTTGGGCCATCCTCTCCCTGGCCACAGCAGAGAGCTGGCCTGGAAGAGGGGCAACCAGGACAGAATCCGGCGCCCCAACCGGGACTAGAACCCGGTGTGCCGGCGCCGCAAGGCGGAGGATTAGCCTAATGAGCCGCGGCACCGGCAAAACAACTACTTTTTTTTAAAACACTTTAAGAAAGGTAAAGTGAATTTTGCCTGGAAGAGATAAAGTCTTGTAAATGTATTTATTACCTTCTGTAAAAGAAAGTGCCCTCAATCTGTGCAGGCTAAACTTGGTGTGTGGAAGTTTGTCATTTTAATGCATAATATGCGACCTTCTTTCCTTCATGGAGAAAAGTCAGAAATTCTGGTCTCTTATAGAGATGGTTGAGATGATCAATATTAATTGTAGTAAGCACCAATAAAGGAAAAGGAAAATACAATCTAGGAAATAATCGTATATGAAACTATTAAAGAACACAGTATATTTAATTACTATCATTGTACTTAAATCCAAATACAGGCCGGCGCAGTGGCTCACTAGGCTAATCCTCCGCCTTGCAGCGCCGGCACACAAGGTTCTAGTCCCGGTCGGGGCGCCGGATTCTGTCCCGGTTGCCCCTCTTCCAGGCCAGCTCTCTGCTGTGGCCAGGGAGTGCATTGAGGATGGCCCAGGTGCTTGGGCCCTGCACCCCATGGGAGACCAGGAGAAGCACCTGGCTCCTGCCATCGGATCAGCGTGATGCGCCAGCCGCGGCAGCCATTGGAGGGTGAACCAACGGCAAAGGAAGACCTTTCTCTCTGTCTTTCTCTCTCTCACTGTCCACTCTGCCTGTCAAAAAAATTAAAAATAAAAAAAAAATCCAAATACAGTGTCACAGACACTTTCAGGGAAAGCAGCAGAAAGGCCCAAGGACTTGGCCTTCTTTCGTCCATGTAGCAGACCCGAATGAATCACCTGGCTCCTTGTTTTGGCCTGGCCCAGCCCTGGCCGTTGAGGCCATCTGGGGAATAAACCAGCAGGTGGAAGATCTCTTTGTCTCTCACTCTTACTCCATAACTCTGAGTTTTTTAAAAAAAAGCTCTTAAAATAATTTTTGCATTGATATAACACATAAAAATGTAGAATGCTATCTATGGTGGCCTCTCTTCAGTTAATAATTTCAGCATTCTTTACCACTTATTTTACAGCAACTACTGAAAAAATGTAAATTTTTAAATTTAAATTCAAATTGATAATTCAATAAACTAAATTTCTTTAAGCTAAATTATGTGTTTCATTTGTGAAGGATGTTCTTCCACTTATCTATGTTTCACAACTTCCTCATGCATCCAGTGCTTGAGTTGCTTGTCTTCTATAATCATGAATTACACATTAAATAGCTGTTTATGTACACAGAATTTCAAAGAGATAATTTTATATTTTTCCTTTTAATTCATGGTGTGTGTCCTTGAGTCTATTATGAAGATCTTGAGAATAGTGTTTCATTTGATACACATTTTGGTCAACTACTGGGCCCTTTAAATAATAATGAAGTCATAGTCCAATAAGCCATATGGTGAAAAATAATTTAATAAGTAATGTCAATATTATTTATTATTTGCTGCTAATTTTATTAGTTAATTAAACACTAATATTTATGTTTACAAGATGCCAGATATGGTGCTAAGCTATATACACAAAGAAACACATTCTCATTTATACATAAGTTTATAAACTGGGTATAATTATTCTTCCTGTTTTGTTGATTAAGAAAATGAACTTCAGAAAAATTAAGAATCATAACATCGAGGTAAATTTTTGGCCTAGCCATTAAGATGCATTATATCCCTTATTGACATACCTGGGTTCAAGTCCTAGATCTGTTTCTTGATTCCAGATTTTGGCTAATGCAGACTCTGGGAGTATTTATGGTTGAGTGATAAGGTTCCTACCATCCCCTTAGCAGACCTGACTGAGTTTCCCATCTCCCAGCTTCAGCCATAACTGGCATGATGGGTAGTGAACTAGCACATAGGAGTTAATTTTCAAAAAACAAATAAATTCATATGTATTTTTAAATATCAGATTTCATTAAAAATAATATTGGCATCTTGATCAAAAGTTTACAGGAGAAATCTAAAGTTCTTGAAAATGCATACTATGAAAATTATGCATTAATTTTAATCTTAAAAAAAGATTTAAAGAGCAACAGAGAAACAGGAAAGGAGGGAGAGAGTAAGCAAGCTAGAGTTAACTTCCATCTGCTGATCCACTTCCTAATGGCTATACCAGCCAGGGCTGGTCCAGCCTAAAGCCAGGAACCAGGAGGTTCATCCTGGTCTCCAACATGAGTGGCACAAGCTCAAGCACTTGAGCCATCATCTACTGCCTTTCCAGCTCAATTGGTAGGAAGCTGGATCAAAAGCACAACAGCCCAGAATCAAACTAGCAGGCACTCATATACAGGATGAAGAATGTTGAAAACAGTAGCTTAACCAGATGCTCCATAATGCTTCCCCTTTCCCCAACAAGTAGTAACCTTAACCATACATTAAAAATGATTTATTGTCATCTTTATTTTAATAAATCATGCATTATAATTTCTTAATAATTGATCACCTTTCTCTTTTCATCATATTTCCTTTCAAATCAAGAATATGATATGTGTGGAAATAAATAATAATGGGAGAACTATTGCAAACTAAGCATGTGATAAAGGGTTAACATCCAGAATCTACAAACAGCTTCATAAATTCAACAACAACAAAACAAACATTTTAGTTAAGAAATGGGCAAAGGATTTGAACAGGCAATTTTCAAGAGAGAAAATTCAAATAGTCAATAGGCACTTTAAAAACTACACAGGGTCACTAGTCATCAGGGGAATGTAAATCAAAACCACAATGAGCTTTCACCTCAACCTAGTTAGAATGTGTTTCATACAGAAATCAACAAACAATAAATGCTGGCAAGAATCTGGGGAAAAGGTACCCTAATCCACTGTTGGTGGAAATGTAAACTGGTGCAGCCATTGTAAAAGACGGAATAGAGATACTTGAGAAATCTCAATATATATCTACCATATGATCCAGCCATCCCACTTGTGGCAATTTACCCAAACCAAAAGAAATCAGCTTCTGAAAGAGTTATCTGTACCCCCTTGTTCATTACAGCTCAACTCACAGTAGCTAAGACATGGAATCAATCCAGATGTCTATCAACTGAAACTAGATAAAGAAATTATGAGATATATATATATATATATATATATATATATATAGACAGACTACGGATACAACTCAGCTGTGAAAAAAAAATAAAATCCCATCTTTTGCAATAAAATTGATGCGAATGGAAGCCATTATGCCTAATGAAATAACCTGGTCCCCCCAAAAACAGATACCATATGTTTTCCCTGATCTGAGGTAACTAATATAGTACTTAAAACCCAGTGCATTGGAGTGAAATGGAAATTTTGAGATTTGATGATTGTTTGCAGCCTTTGTCTCTTCTGTTGAGGGACAGTGTTTTATTTTTTTTTTCTTTATTCATACTATTTGTTGAACTCTTTTACTTAGTGTAGGGTTACCTTTATGATCATTAAGTAAACTGAAAGTAGATCTTTGTAAAAATGAAGAGTGAGAATGAGAGATGGAGGAAGAAGAAGGCTTGGAGTGTGGGTGGGAGGTAGCGTGTGGTGAGAAGTATTATTATGTTCTCAAATTTGTATATGTGAAATACATGAAACTTGTAGAACTTAAATAAAATGTTTTAAAAAATATTGTGCCTTTTACTGTGAACCAAACCATTTATATTAGTTTACATAATAAATCAATTTAATTTTAATAACAAGGTTATAGAGGATTAGCTAATATAAATTTTTTACAATTAAAGACAGAGCTGTCAGCCAAATGAAACTCACCTAATTTGTAAAGATTGGAAGTCACAGAGTTGCAATATGTGAAATTAGTCATCCTTTCTGTAAACCTGTATTCTCTATCTTTACTGTGCTGGTTTTCAAAGCAAATACTTCTATGGCAGTTTCTGTACTCAACTAGATTATTACTTTTTGGGGGAAATAAGACATCTACACGTGAAAAATAACTAGCATTACAAACCAAGCATGGTGAGTGACAAAATAACTTGTGTTATGAATGAGAAGCACCATTGGAATTAGAAGAACTTTCTTTCTTTCTTTTTTTTTTTTTTTTTGACAGGCAGAATGGACAGTGAGAGAGAGAGAGACAGAGAGAGAAAGGTCTTCCTTTGCCGTTGGTTCACCCTCCAATGGCCGCCGCTGCAGCCGGCGCACCGCGCTGATCCGATGGCAGGAGCCAGGATCCAGGTGCTTTTCCTGGTCTCCCATGGGGTGCAGGGCCCAAGCACCTGGGCCATCCTCCACTGCACTCCCTGGCCATAGCAGAGAGCTGGCCTGGAAGAGGGGCAACCGGGACAGAATCCGGCGCCCTGACCGGGACTAGAACCCGGTGTGCCGGCGCCGCAAGGTGGAGGATTAGCCTATTGAGCCACGGCGCCGGCTTCTTTCTTTCTTTCTTTTTTTTTTTTTACATACATCCCCAGAGCATTTGCTTTACCTTTTTAATACATGCATATCTAATTGTACATGAAATGTACATCACTTGGAAAAGCTGCAGGAATTCATGCTGCCTCTCAACTTACTGTTTTTTAGTCATTTACTATTTTCTCTAGCAGCAGATAAATCACCATGCAAATCTAGAGCAACAGAAAAATTTTTGAGTTCATATTACAAAACAGAAAAAACTAATATACATGATGGTAACTTTATATCTAAGAGCAAAAAATATAAATTTTGAAATATTTCTGTCAGAAAACACATTTTAGAAATAGTGACTAATATGGGAAGTGAGATACACAGCAGACCCATAGAATGGCAGATGTCCTAAACAGCACTCTGGCCTCAGAATCAGCCCTTAAGGCATGCGGATCCGGCTGAAAAGCCCATGAGAGTATTTTAGGCATGGAAAGCCAAGACACTCTGGGGAAAAAGAAAAAAAAAAAAAAAACTAAATGAAAGATCTCCGCGAGTGAGATCCCAGTGGAAAGAACGGGTCATCAAAGAAGGAGGTACCTTTCTCTGAAGGGAGGAGAGAACTTCTACTTTGACCATGGCCTTGTCTAAATATGATCAGAGTCGGTGAACTCAGGGGGCTTCCATACCCTTGGCAGCACATGACAAGAGCCTAGGGTGATTACTGATGCCTAAACAAGAGTGTCAATTTGTTAAGTCAACAACAGGAGTCACTGTGCACTTACTCCTCATGTAGGATCTCTGTCCTTAGTGTGCTGTACATTGAGATTTAATGCTATAACTAGTACTCAAATAGTATTTTTCACTTTATGTTTCTGTGTGGGAGCAAACTGTTGAAATCTTTACTTAATGTATGCTAAACTGATCTTCTGTATATAAAGAGAATAGAAAATGAATCTTGATGTGAATGGAAGGGGAGAGGGAGTGGGAAAGGGGAGGGTTGCGGGTGGGAGGGACGTTATGGGGGGGAAGCCATTGTAATGCATAAGCTGTACTTTGGAAATTTATATTCATTAAATAAAAGTTAAAAAAAAGAAAGTTACTAATATCTAGAAGATAGTTTCTTTTTGTTATTTTCTTGTACAATATTAGATGTCAATTTCCATTTTGAAATTATATAAGCAGCCTCAACTTCCAAAGGAATGAAACCCTGTTGGGTTTCTTTTTTAATCTTCTACATTCTATAACTCCTCTGTTTGTTTCCTCAGCCTAAGAAATGGTAGTTGATTCTTGGATTATGATTATTATTATAGCTATACTAAATATCATTTATTGAATTATTTTTAAGTGCCACCACTTATTGTATTAATCTCATATACATGCCAAATATATATGTATTAAATATTCACATAAATGGATGACTTAAGTTCATATTTTCATTTTTAAAAATTTTTATTCATTCATTTTCATCTTATTTAAAGGTAAAAAAAGACAGAGAGAGACACACACACAGAGAACTCTCATATGCTTGTTCACTTTCCAAATGCCTGTGACTGTCAGAGTTAGTCCAGGACGATGTTTGATCCTGGGTTTCAATCTCAGTCTCCCTTGTAGAAGGCAGGGGCCAAGTACCTGCACTGCCACCTGTTATACATTAGCAGGAAGCTGGATCAGAAGCAGAGGCAGAACTCTAACCAGACACTCCAGTATGGAAAGCAACGCTCTAATATGAGATGTAGTCATCATAAGCAGTGTCTTACCCACTGAGCCAAACCTTCTCTTCTGTCTGTATTTTAAGAATGAAGAAAATGAAGCCAAGAAAAGATATTTGCCTTATCTAAGGTAGAATAAGGAACACAAATGGGAAATGAGAAAAAGAACAAGGTTTCCTTTTTCAGAAATCTCTAGTATTTCCTATCATCACAGACTCTGCCTTCTAGATATTAGGGGCCATAGTGGTATAACGGTAGTGATCTTCCAAAAGTTCTCGATTAAGAGATAAATATTTTCATATGAAGATGAAGTAGATGAGATATTTCAGAAACTTCGGAAAGAATCCTGTATCCACTGAAGATGGTGGCCTTAGATAAAGAAGAAGTCTATATCTACTATTCAGAAAAGGCATGTGTTCTGCACAATTATGGCCTCCTAGGTCCTAACCCAAATCTCTCCTTTTTAATATCTTCTGCCATTTACTCAGATTTTGAAAGTCAATAGGCAAAAAATTTAAATATAAATTCTCCCTTGAATCTCAGCAAAACATTGGAAGTTTGGAAGTGATTTATCCTGCTAGCACCTATAAATGCAGTGCAGAAACTTTCATTTCAATAATCTTTGACCAAGGTAACCAATGATATTTACTCTATGTACACTTTGCTAGTATAAAATCTTACTAAGCAAATATTAGCATGAGTAGGGATGTGTTAAAACACCTTCAAGTCCCAGTTAATGACTGCAGAAAAATCTATATTTGAGAAAGGGTGGGAATTCTAACTGTAGAGAGTCAGCTCAGTCACAGATATCTTTTTAAAGATGTCTCAAAATATGTCTAAATGGTTGTGATGCATCTTTAGTAGTAGCACGACTTTGATAAGCTCTCAGACCATGGCAGTCATCCTTAGCATGAAGTGTCTTCTCTAATTCTTACAACTGCCCTCTGTGGAAGTTAGACTATTGTGTCTAAACTTACTAAGTAAGAAAAATGAGATTTAGAAAAATAAAGCAATTGTTAAGGGTCACACAGCAGGAGAATAAACCAATCAATGAACTCAAATTTAAATTGCTTGAGCCCCACACTGTTCTATTCTTTTTTGCAAATAACTATTCTTGGGTTAAATCTTACCAAGATTTTTTGTTTTTAAATAAAATACCAAACATGTCCCATAGAAATTACCTATTCTTCTTTTTTGTAAACCTGTTGTTCTGCTTTCTGGATAGAGAAGTTGGTTGAAAGAACAGACTCCTGAGATATTCAGAGATTTTTTTCCAAGCAAGCCAACTATTGAGAACTAATGATAAGGAGTTCAACATCGGAAGAATACAGAGATTATAAAAAGAAATTAAAAAACCACAAACTATATCAATGCAAATCATCACATAAAGTGAAATGTAGGGAAGGTATTTGGCACAGCTATGAAGACACAATTTGGGATGCCTGCTTCCTGCATCATAGTGCCTGTGTTTGAGTCTTGGCAGTGCTCCTCGTTACAGATCCCTGGGAGGCAGCAAGTGATGGCTGCAGTACTTGGGTCCCTGTTGTCCACTTGGGAGACCTGGATGAAATTCTAGATTCCTGCTCAGCTTGTCCTAGCCCTGGATGTTATAGGCATTCGGGGAGTTAACTACTAGACAGACGATCTTTCCCATCCCTCACCATATTCCTCCATTTCCTACCTCACTCCTCTAATAAAATGAAAATGAAAAATAAACTAAAATAAGGGATAATTATGATATATTCTGATTCACTCAGAATGAAATGTTATTCAGAAAGCACATAACACAATATAACAAATATTTGAAAGAATGTAGAAATGTAAACCTAGAGTACTTAGAACTGTCAAACTAATTATATGGCTCTCTTTTTGAAGTCCATCCTCTTAAAAACAGATGTCTCCAAGAAGCTAGGGTCACCAGTAGAAATTAGAGCAACATATGGAGAACCTGAGTATATGCTCCTTTTAAGAAAGTAATAGGAAATTTTCTATGCATATATTAATATGTTTATATACATTTTAAAATATAAGATTAGCAGATATTACATTGAAATGTTTTTGATATATAATTTTCAAGAAATTTAATACAGAATACAGTGAAAAAGATCAGAATTCTAAGCATCTTCATGGAAATATGTATATTCTTGTATTCATAATTAGCAATTGGCCTTGTGTTTTAGCGGTTAAGCCATTGCTTGCAATGTCACCATCCAATATCTGCATGCTGCTTTGCATCCTGACTACTCAGCTTCTGATCCATCTTCTTGTCAGCATGCCTTGGAAGGCAGCAGAAAGTGGTCTGAATACTTGGGTCCTTGCGACCCAACAGGGAGACTAGGTTGGCGTTCTTGGCTTCAGCCTAGCCTACCACTAGCCATTGGGGCCATTTGAGGGAGGAAGCCAACGTAAGGAAAAGAAAAGAAGGAAAATCTCTCTTTCTGTTTCTGTCTCTCCCACTCTGTTTGCTGCTCTGCCTTTCAAGTAAGTCAGTAAATGAATGTTAAAGAAAAATAGTCAATTCCTACTAGCAGTGTTTAATTCCTTATATACAAGAAAGACTATGGTTTGTATATTGATGATTTACCTCTAAAAGTTTGAGATGGCACATTTTGTAATTATCCTAAAACTTAGAAGAAGGCTTATAATAAAAAATGAACACACACAAAAAAAGAATGTTGTTGCAGATTAAAATTGCCTGGATGTGTTTTCCGTATTTTTACTTCTCATATTAAAAAAAGTCAAATGAAATTTTGTTAATTTAAAAAATTATGTTATTAACTTCAAATGTCAAATTGTGACTTAGCTCTGGCTTGATAGAGTGAAAAATGAAAGTTGCTTTAATTTCCCAAGTCTCTCTCCCCTCAGTTACATACAGTGCATTCATTAAGCAGATATCAAGAGCAACTGCTGATTTTATCAGATATGCCTGGACCAGTAGTTGTCTCTTAGCTCTCATTAGTAACTTCAGTTCAAATGTGGTGTACAGCACCGAAATGGTGAGGGTTTTGTGACTGATGTCAGACTATATCAATTATTCGTTTTCTTTACAATGATTATCAAATAATGCTACATTTAATATAAGTATATTCAAAGTTAATACTACATCATTAGGAGAAGTGTTTGTTGTTATTGAATAGGCAATATCTATATTTAAATAATTATTTTATCTCCCATTGCATAATCCTTTTGATATTAACTTGTTTTAACTATCAGAGGTCTTTAATTTTTTAACGTGCTTAGAGATTTCACCAGTTACTGCCATAATGGACATTATTAAAATTTAGGAAAATAGGAGATAAAGCTAAAATAGATATACTTTGATCAATATTTGGCATTTTTACAAATCTAAAGAATGTGGATTTTTATAATAATTGAAAGACTTTCCTGACAGAATTAGGCAGGTACAGACTTCCCTCTGTATGATCCTCATATACATGTATGTGTGTAAATATGTAATATCTCCTCTCACAAGCTTCTGACCCAAGGAACAAATAATAATAGGTAACCCCTTAGAGTCTCTTTACCATGAGGAGATCATAGTAAATACTTCTCTGAAAATTTCTGTCATCCAGAACCTAACATGTGGCAACACTGTTTGGTCACTTTGATTTATCAGTGGACAAGACATGTGAGTGCACAGAATATATCACTATGGAGCTTATTCTCCATGTTAAGAACATGATTTTGTAATATATTTGTTATGTTACATCCTAAGTTGGCCCTTCCTCTCAGAAGTCTCAAGCTTATTTGCCCTACCAAGTGACTGTCAGGCCTGAGACACCACAACACAACTTGCAGGTTAATTTTTAACAAATGTTCAATTCACCCAGAAAATCAAGATTTAAGGTAAAATATGTTCACATATGGCCATCATAAGAGTGCTAAGCTTTTTACCAACAGTTCAGTACTGATCAGTTTTCTGCGTTTCTTTTTACCCAATTTTTGTTTCTGAATGCGTGGCCTTGAATACTTTTCCAAAGGATAATCAATATGTCTAAATAGCACTGAGGGTATGTATAGTCCTCTCAAAGGCCAAATCCTAACATTTTCAACTGAGAAGTATCCATCAAAATGTCAAAGGCAGGCAGTCACTAAACGTCTAATAATCAAGTTGACTTCAGTGTAAGAGAGAAAGCTACTGATAGTTAACCCATGAGGAAAATTAGTAAGATATAAAATCCGGAATGAGACATAGCTCTTTTATAGAAGAAGAAGCTTATGATGAAGAATGATATTCTAAGTAGTTAATGATGGGAACTTACCAACAGGCACCAAAAACAGAGTGCCTGGGCCACACAGAGATGAGTCAGCCTGGGATACTGCTGTGCTGGGAGGAAATAAGTTGGACACCAAGTTATGGGAAGCTTTGAGTCATACAAGTCAGGGTTTGAAAAAGAGGGGCCAAGTGGTATCAGCCAACAATTCTTTCATAACAGGCTCTGAAGTATTGATATCCTTTAATCACAAGTGAGCCTCTACTACACTTCACTACTTGAATATCGGTCTGTGTATTATCCTATTTATATTCAGAATCTAAATGGAACATTTTTTTTTTTTTTGCTAAAATAAGAATCTCACTTCCTGACTTGAGATTTATATTACTTGGGAAACACTAGTTTTTAGCAAATCATAGAAAGTATTATTATTAGACCCAGAGAGCGTAATGTCTATCTCATTTCAGTGTCCACACTGGAAATCTCAATGTTGCTCCAAATTTCTTCCTCTATTCAAACCCTTAGACATATAAAGGTAATTGAAATGTAGCATGGTTGTTCTTCGGCTGAATCGTGAGCAGCCCCATCTGGAGCACAGAGCAAGAGGATCTTATGCATCTTTTCATTCCAGCAGCTGGCCTGATTTGAGGATTATAGCAGATATGTAGAAAATGGAAATAGCTCCTTTGCCCCCGATTTTGCTAAGTGTTCCACAGTAATGTCTCAGAAATATGGAAGTCTACTGGGATATCTTCCCTCAGATTTGTAGCAGGTTGTATCAGATATTCTTAGAACCTTATACTTAATAGGCATCTGGTTTTTCTACATCTAACTAAAGCTTGGCTCAAACTATCACTGCTAGATTTATTCTGTAAAAAACAAAACTCTCCCTGTGAATACCAGAAAACACAGAAATGGTAAACTGAGGGCCTTGCGTGTGTTTCCAGTTCAGTTTGATATATTGACATGTGCTATAGCATAATAGAGAAAAGGACATATATATGGTAAATAATGGGGTACATCAGTACAGAACTTAAAAATACTCTGCAGGATACACATTGGTATCTCAGAAACAAAATATCAGGATATCCATATGACACTGTAAAGTATGCTAAATAAATGCATTTTGTCAGCTTACAAAGAATTTTTTTTTACCACTGATATATCAACAGATAAAGGAATTTTTTCACACATAAAACTTCAATTTTAAATGAAAAAGATCAGAAATGTCTTATTTGCCATGTAAAACTCAAATATATTTTCTACTGCCAAGTGCATATCTTTGGTTGTATTGATTCCCCAAGCTTTAAAATACATTCAATTTTTATGCTCATAGTTATGTTCATATTTGAATGCTTCAGAAAAGAGAATATTTTGTTATTTTTAGCAAGTTAAACACAAGAAAGAGAGGTCAGCTTCAATATTTGACTAGTTTACATTCATGTACTTTTTAAATACATTCTCCAAAAAGTAGTAACGGGTGGATGACATGGTATTCCTAGTACTGACTCATAACTGGAAAAACAAAATATTATCAGTTAATATGCAATAAAATATTTGCTAACATAGACTGAATGAGAATTCTGCTGCCTATGAGAACAGCATCCCATATGGGTGGATGTTGGAGTCCTAGCTACTCCAGTTCCAATCCAGCTCCCTGCTAATGATCTGGGAAAGCAGTGGAGGATGGTCCAAGTGCTTGGGTCCCCGCACACATGTAGGAGACCTGGAACAAGTTCCTGGCCCCTGCTTTTGGCCTGGCTCTGCCCTGGCCATTGACATCAATTGGGGAATGAACCAGACCACTGAGGATCTCTCTATCTCTCCCTCTAACTCAAACTTTCATATAAATAGATACATTTTTAAAACTCACAGAACTTAGAAAGTGCTTTTTTTGTCATAAATAATGTGTTGTCTCAAAATCTCTGAGAAGGAACATTTCCCCCTCATTTTTTGGACAAAGTTTAATTTACTCATGTTTTTTATTTATCTGATGGTGGGGGGGTGTGCAGGAAGCGAGAGGGAGAGAGAGGTCTTTTACCTTCTGGTTCATTCCCCAAATGGCCATAACACCCAGGTCTGGGCCAGGCTGAAGTCAAGAGCTAATGAATTCAATCTGGGTGGTATCCAGGTGGCAGCAGTCCAACTATTCAATCCAGCTTCTTTTGTCTTCCCAGGCACATTGGCAGGAAGCTGGATCAGAAGTATAGCATCCAGGGCTCAATCCAGCCCTGTGATATGGATGAAAGCTTTCCAAGTACTGGCTTAATGCACTGTCAATGCTGGCACCCATTTCTCCCTCTTTAGGAAGTGTCCTCCTGCCACCTTAACCACTTCATTATCTAGGATTTCTTCCTTATATTTATTATTTCTAATCCTCACAGTAACAATTTAAAATAGGCAAGGATGTTTCCATTTTACACCAGAAAAACATGGAAGACCAGAGAGATGAAGTTGATTATTCTTGGTCACAAGGCAAGAAGAGAATTTTTGTTTCCATCTCAATTCTTGACAGTCTCCGGAGGCCATCCCTTTCCTCCACATCACATTTCCTCTCTAGGGAAATCGATGCAGTGAAAGATGCATTGTATACAATAGCCTAGAACTGACAGTAACAGGAAGCAAGAGCAAATAATGTGGAGAAGCACGGTGATAGGAGTGAGGGAAGCAATAGAGATCAAGAGAAGTGAGAATCTGATGAGAGTGTACACTGCATTTTTTTTTCCCATTGATTCCATGTCTGTAAATAGCCTCTAATTGTGGTTTCGAGAGCATTCTTCGCTTAACCTCAGGATAAGCAGCTGTGCATAGTTGATTTCAATGTAAGAAATAGGTGTGCAGCACTCAAACTACAGTCATGTCAATCACACATTCATGAACTAGCTTCTCATGACAGGTAGGCTGATCAAATCAAGTTCAAATAATTTTGGAAAAAGCAAGTATTTGTTGAGTTTTAGATTTGTTTTTCATTATGGATTTGGACTACATGTTATAGAAAAAACTAGGTACTTTTGGTGAGCTTCTTTCTCTGAAAATAGAAGTAAATACAAACGCATTTTTAAAAATAGAACTGACTCAAAAGAAGGCAGCCAGGAAACAAATCAACGTAGCCTCTTCTGATGCCTCTTTTTGTCTAAATCTAAATCCTGATTTACTTTTTGACTTTTCAATTACAAGACTATTTCTTCTATTTCCAACCCATTTTAGAAGTTTCCTATATAAATAATATTTATCAGTATCTGCATTTGATTTCTTTCATTAATACCTCAGAAATAATTATCTTTCACAGGAGAATGATTCGCCAGTCAGCAACTTTCTCTCATAGACCATCATGAGAGTTTGTTTTAATAATCTCTGCACTTACTGATCCATCCTGGTAGGAATATTGAAGTGAAGAGGCTTAGATCAAAATCCACACCTGGATAAATTCATCTTTGACTAACTCTAATATGTTTCACCTTGTCTCGTAAATCCCAACACTCTCAGAAACTTTTCTCATGATTAGCAGACCATAAGGAAGGTAACATCTTCTCTATTTTTATATGGCATCCTAGTTTGCTCATGGCAGTCATAAAGCCTGCTTATTTTCTAGTGTAATTACAGATACTGCCTTCTTTTCTTTCAAAATGATACCTGGTTATTTGACACATGACATAATCACACTACTACAAGTAGTTCTACTGCAGTATTAAATCATTACCACAATAATGATAATCATCTTTTATTTACTGTTAGGAGAATATACCTAAAGTTCATGATATTATTGTTTTATCACAGGTATAGTGCTCATTGGCCATTTCAAAAATATTTCCTGTGACAAAAACTTTAATATATTCTGTCAAAATGTCAGAAATATTTATAATAATATGAAATCTCATATATAAATACTTTAAATCAGACGCCTTTTAGTATTCAAATCTAGTAAATATAAATAGTGGTGTCACAAAAGTTATAAAAGTGCACAGCAATATTTTGAGTAAACAATATTGCTATATTTGTCTTTTCAAAAGACTGACATTAATAATCAATGTCTCAGTTTCCAGCTAGCATAATATCAGTGCATATAAACACATGGTGAGAAGAAAATAAGGAGATGAAGAACCGTTCTTCAAAATAACACTATAAATGTTTCCCAGAATATTGGGCTCAGCAATCTTGGTATCAATCATACAAGACACACACACATGCACACGTGCACACACACACGCACACACACACACACACACACGATTTTCCTAGAATTGTAGAGCTGTGATTATAAAGAAATTATCTGATTCATCAAGGTAAACTTTCCAGTCTCTTTAGAGGACTACATGGTATGGCAGAACACATCCTCACTGATTTTCCAATCTCCTGTTTATTCTGTGAGAAATGAAACCACAAGTTATTATTTCTCTTTTTTCAGCTAGTTATCTTACAGCATTCTCCCCCATTCCACTCCTTTTTTTATCCTGAAAGTTTTTTTGTCTTTTGATTCGTCTCATCCCAAACATGTTGATCATGTTACTTGTGACTTGTCGTTATGGTACCAAGCATAGCACTCTGTTACACCAGCGAGTTAACCCAACCAACTCCCTCTGATGTGAAACAAACATGGTGCATTTTCTTCCTAATTTCAAAGCATTAGTCTCAATCTTTAAAAAGACCGTTGTTAACTTATTGATTTTTATGGCATGAGATAGGGATCTATATTAATCCTATTATTTAAAAAATAGCAAAATTATTTTAATATCTTTCTCTGAATCAGATACTCTTCCATGATCATTAAAAGAATATATAATTTACCTTTAAATTGTTTTTAGATGAACACTTTTCCTTTCATATTTCTATATATTTCTTAGAGTGTTCTATGTAGAATTTATAACACATTTATCAATTATAAAGGAAGTCCTAATTGCTCTATTAAAAAATGTCACTAGCATCAGCTTTGTTCAAATTCGAAAACATGAAAATACCCATCCATCAATAGGAGACACATTAGGATTATGTGTTACTTTACAGCAATAAAAGGAAACAAACTCCTAAGAGAAGGGTGAATCTTAAAAATAGTGAGTGAATAGCCGGCGCCGTGGCTCACTAGACTAATCCTCCGCCTTGCAGCGCTGGCACACCAGGTTCTAGTCCCGGTCGGGGCGCCGGATTCTGTCCCGGTTGCCCCTCTTCCAGGCCAGCTCTCTGCTGTGGCCAGGGAGTGCAGTGGAGGATGGCCCAGGTGCTTGGGCCCTGCACCCCATGGGAGACCAGGAAAAGCACCTGGCTCCTGCCATCGGATCAGGGCGGTGCGCCGGCCGCAGCACGATGGCCGTGGCGGCCATTTGAGGGTGAACCAATGGCAAAGGAAGACCTTTCTCTCTGTCTCTCTCTCTCACTGTCCACTCTGCCTGTCAAAAAAAAAAAATAGTGAGTGAAAGAAACCAGACTCTAATGTACATACACAGAGACACACACAGTGCATAATGTATGTACAAGAACAGTTGAAATGAAAATGAACTGTGGTGATGAAATTTGAGATGTGGTTGCCTCTGGGTTAGGGGAAGAGATGCATTAAGCAGACATGAGCATGGGTTTGTTGGTGAATGCTCAGCTTTTAAATACGTATGGATGTGTGTATATATATATATATATATGCTTATTAAAATTGTATTGATGGGACTGGCACCAGTGCGGTAGGTTAATCTTCCACCTGTGGCGCCAGCATCCCATATGGGTGCCAGCTCTAGTCCCCATTGCTCTTCTTCCAGTCCAACTCTCTGCTATGGCCTGGGAAAGCAGTAGAAGATGGCCCAAGTGCTTGGGCTCCTGCACCTACCTGGGAGACCAGGAAGAACCACCTGGCTCCTGGCTTTGGATCGGCATAGCTCTGGCCATTGCAGCCATTTGAGGAGTGAACCAATGGACGGAAGACTTTTCTCTCTGTCTCTCTCACTGTCTGTATATCAAATAAATAAATAAAATCTTTAAAAAATTATATTGATATAAAATATTAGCAACATTATGCTTAATGAAGCACCCAATGCTATTTAATGTGAATTTGATAGAGAAAACCGAATTGCAGATGCTTGCTGAACTCTGAAATCTGTTTACAGTCTGAGATGGTAATCCCAACATGACTGGACAAATACAGTTGTGCTTCTGTCACTTTTTTCCCATTGAATTTATTGTCATTAAATCTGATACTTGATCTACAGTAAAGTATCACTCTGTACAAAATATGTTTACTAAGCTGAAACCTCATTCAGCTCCCTCATGAATTAAAAGCTACCATTGTGATATCACTGAAGGTGGAGTTGAGATGAAATGCACAGTGGCACACTGCAAGGAGAGTTTAAAAGTTCAGAGAAATGGAATTAAAAGAAACATTTGAGAGAGGGAGTGTGTTTAGCCCAGTTGTTAAGACACTAACCTCCTATATTGGAGTACATATGTTCAATACCCAGCTCTAGCCTTGATTTCAGTTTCCTGTACTAATATAGACCCTGTGAAGAAGTGGTGAAGGCTCAAGAAATTGCTTCTTGCTAATCACATGAGAGATCTGCATTTTGTTCCAGGCTCCTGGTTAGCTCTGGTCTAACCCTGCTATTGAGAGCATGTAGAGAATGAGCCAGAGATGGCAGTTATCTCTCCTTGTTTTCTCCATTTCTGTCTCTATTCCTGTCTGTCCATTTTCATTTGAAAGGCAGAGTTACAGAGAGATAGAGACAAAGAGAGGGTGGGTGAGTAAATGAGAGAGAAACAGAGACAGAGAAATATATCTAGATCTAGATCTATAGATCTATAGATAGATCTATATCTAGATCTATCTATCTATAGAAAGATCTAGACATGTATATATATATATATATATAGAGAGAGAGAGAGAGAGAGAGAGAGAGAGAGAGAGAGAGAAGAGAGAAAGAGAGAGAGAGAGAGAGAAAGGGACTTCCATCTGCTGGCTCATTCCCAAAATGGCCACAAATGCTGGGGCTGGACCAGGCTGAAGCCAATAGGTGGACATTCCATATAGTTTTCCAATGTGAATAGTTTGGGCCTAGACACTTGGGTCATCTTCCAATTTCTCAGGCGCATTAGCAGAGATCTGGATGGGAAGATGAGCAGCCAGGACTTGAATTAGTGCTAGTGTGGGTGAAGGCATCAGAAACAGTGGTTTAACCACTGTAACACAACACAAGCCCCCAAATATTCAATCTTTATAGCAATTATATTTTAATATTATAATTACCTATTTTTGAATTTTAGTCAAGAGGATGAATCTTGATTCTATCCAGCACTGCCTACTAGAACTCTGCAATGATGGAAATATTCTATCTACGTTCAATGATATAGATTATCCCCTAGCTCCAATTGATGATGGGACACTGAAAATAAGGCTGATGTGACTAAGGTACTAAAATTAATATAGTTCAATTTACTTTAGTTAAGTGACTACGTATGGCTATTGGTTACTATTTTGGACAATGCAGATTTAAGTATTTCAATGTGCTAAGAGCTCATTATTAAAGTCAAAAACCCCTTTGACCGGCCAGCTTATTATTTACAATGTTAACTACAATAAAGTTAGCTTTATCTTCCTTATTGTAGTCAATCTATGCTCTTTATCAAGAATATAGTCTTTCCCGTGGCAATTTTTAAGTGTTTGATATTGCAAATGTTTAAATATCAATTTTATTTAGAATCAAGGTCCAATACTTAGAACTCCATAGGAAAAAAAAAAAGAGGTTTTTTATGAACTAGACTTTTTGCTTTTTACTGGAAACTGGACTAATATGATGACATCAATTTATTTTGCATCTTGATATACAGGACGTCCTCTTCAGATTTCTGCCTACAAATTTATAAACGTATCTATACCAGCACACTAAAGTCTTTTCATCCTTCATTTAATTTACACAAGCAAAGTATTAACAACTAGGCATGCTCTACAAAAGACCAGTACAAGGCCATATGTCAGAGCACTACAATTTATTGTGAAATATCTTGGAAGTGATCTGCTAAACTCCAATCTTTAAAATACAAAAAGACTCCGGCAAATGTAGGCATGATGATGTCTTTCAGTCATAACTCAGTCCTCCTGCATGGGGTTTCCCACAAAATTGAACATTTTTGTTCTTCAGTTTACCCCATGCAACACTGGAACTCATATCCTGCACAATAAATAAGCATGCAAATTTATATGAACACTGTCAGAATATTTCCCCTTTCCTGTATCCACATGCTTTGTAATGTGACTTGGCAAATCTTTCCAGAGCTGACATCTATTTCCCACTAAACATAAATCTCATTGACTTTGACTAGATAATTGGGGCATTACAGAGAATGTGTGTACTCTAAGAATGATTAGGACAGGTACTTGGAGTGGTGATTGAATCGCCAGCTAGGATGCCTGTATCCCATAAAGGAATCCATAACTTAGCATCCTGACTCCACTCTCCATTTCTGCTTCTCTTCTCTTGGAAGCAGGAAGTAATGGCCCAAGAACTTGGGTCTCTGCCACTCATGGACGTGACCCACATTGGGTCTGAATTCCTGGCTATGGCTTCAACCTGGCCCAGTACTTGTGTTAAATATTTTAGGGGTGAGCCAGTAGATTAGAGATATCTCTGTTGGTCTCTCTGTCATTCTACTAAAGATTTTTTTCTTTGTAAATTAAGTCCTTATGTGCTATTTTTCCTCTCTTAGAATGTTAATGCAGTCAATGTTGACCAAACCAACTTTACCTTGGTTTCTTACACGGAGCAGTGCTTTGGTTTGAGTATTGATCCCCCAAACACAGGAATTTAGTCCCCAGAGTTCATGCTAATGGTCCTAATAAGGTGGAAATTTAATGTACTTTTGGTGTGTGGAAGCATGGCCCCTAGGATATGATTGTATAGGATCAGGTCACTGGGACATAGTCCCCATGATTAAGTCCCAGTAACTTTATTAAAGACCATATAAACAAATTCAGAGGCATGTTCCTTGTCTGCTGCCTTGTGATAGTCTACGTTGTCTCAATACCTGGCCTGCAAAAAAGGCCATCATTAAGTGGGGCCCTAAGGCCCAGAACCTCCAGAAAGATGAACCAAAGCAAGCCTCATTTCTTTATATACTTTACCTGCCAATGATATTTTGTTGTAGTCAAGAAAAGTTGACTAGTAAAACCAAATCAGCCAGGTTGTCTGAGGCTGTTCTCAAACAAGTAAGCTTAGTGTATCTGACAGTGGGCACGTGATGAGCAGAGCAGAGGCAAGCAAGGACTCTGAGGTCCAGGTTCTCCTACCAGTTTGTAGAATACTTCCTTGCATATAGGAGGTGCTCACTTCGTAGGGGCTCAAGGAGTAAGTGTCAGCGTCATGTGCTTAACCCTGTATTTGCATATAATATACAATTCAAACTCCATTATGGCCTACAGAGCACAATGTGGCTCTGTCCCTCCACCCAGACCTCTTCTGATAATATTTTCAGTCAGGTGATTTTTAACTTTCCCTAAAATGGCAAGCCTGATCTCACTTCTGAACCCCTTTGTTGTTTATTCTGTCTGCTTTTTGTGGTTGGAAACTAATGATTCTATTCTTACCCTGAATGCCAGAAATATATACCCAGTGGTATACCAACTACAGCTTACCAACCTTTGGTCACTATCACACTTTCTACCTTAGATACCTTCTTAACACTTATCCTTACCTTAAACAATCCTGTTTATTTTAAATTATTTAGTGTTGTATTCCCTGTTAGAATGTAAGTTCATGAAAAATTGATTTTTTTTCTCATTTTCAGTATTTTACGAACTGCACAGAACTTTTGGTCCAGGGAGTGACAAGTAGTGACACAAGCCCATAACAGATAAAAGCACAAAGAACCAAACGTTCTTAACTAAATAATACAAAAAACAAGATCCTTAATTAAGAGTTTCCTGGGCTAATTATTGCTGTATCTTGTAACATCAAAGAATAAATCTGTAACCTAAGTGTTTAAGTTTACTCCCTCCCAATTCTCCATTAATTTTGCATTAATGAAGCCAAACAAAATTTCTTTTGAGCAAGGTATAGTGAGAACAGATGAGAGCTGTCAACTTCATTTTGTATGATCAGAAGTGGATGGCCTAATGGCAACAGCTTAGCAGAACAAAATAGATGAAATGTGGCTGCCTCATAGAAAGCCAGAAGAAAACTAATTTGCCCCAAAAAAAAAAAAAACCCTTTAAAATTTCATAATTGGAGGTGTCTGATGACTGAAGGGTTGTGATATGTGTGTGTTTATTTGTGTGAGAGTGGCAGAGAAAGAGGTATAAAAGTAGGTATATCCTTTGACTATCAGTGTGAAGTATAAGAAGTCAGGTCCCCAGACATCCTCTCCAAGCTCACATCTTCAATTCCCACCTACACGCACACCAGCTAAATATAGAAGATTTACACCTCTGCATAGTTAACAAAGATGCCCTGTATTTTGGAACCATGGGTGCAGCAGAGAATAAGAGTTAGTCCATTGATTGACCAAAAGCACATGCTCTATTATAAGAATAAATGTCCCCCCTACATCAACCTTCAGAATAGAGAGAATTATATCTTTAGAGTCAAGGACTGCTCAAAATCAGAGTTCTCTTTGGGGAAATTAACCAGCCCATAAGACAATAACCACAATATGGAAACTTGCAAAGCTCCTATGCGGTAGAAGATGAGATTCTTTATCAAATCAACCTAGAGAGGCCTGTTACCTAGCAAAGTGCGGATACACAGAGTTTTCTTTAACTCTATAATTAATTTCTTCAGATGGAGTCTAACAATATAATTGAACAGAACAAAATATTTAAAGGTTGTATGCAGATATTAAGAGATATTTTGGTATTAAAACAATAATGCAAAAATAATAATAAAAATAATGATAAATGATAACAGAAATTTAGAAAAAAAAATGAAACCTTGGAAGACAGGATTTGAAAGTTTCCAAAATGCAGAACAGGAAAGGGAGAATGAAATATGTAAGACAAAAATATGAGAAAATGGAACATAGATTAAGAGGCCTACTATCCAGCTAACACAAACAGAAGAACAGAAAAGGGAGAGATGGCGGGCAAGAAATTAATCCCAAAACAGAACATTTCTCAGCATTAAAAGATATAAGTTTTCTGATTTAAAAATATTTTTATTTAGCCATTCTACAATGGATACACATCTCAAAGCATCATGTTCTGCACGATAAACATAAATGACAAAAACAAGAATCTGTGAAATTTCACAACACTATACAGCAGATGCTAAATATTCCAAAGATGAAAAGAGATCAGAACTCACAGTGCTGTCACACTTTTCAACAAAAAAACAGCAACTTTAAAAAAAATGTATTTTTTTCAAAAACTTTAGGATCCCTAGATTTTCATGCCAAGCCAAACTGTAAATAAAGTCATGTGCATTCAGTCACATCAATGAACACACTGCCAATGCATCTTTCCCAGAAAGTCTTTTAAGGATCTGCTCCAACAAAACAAAGAAAAAAAATCAGCTAAGAAAAAGACTTGGAAAGTAACAAAGGGATTACACAACACAACAAAGAGGTATTAAGATTCTAAGGTAATGATGAAATTCTAAAGATACCTGCTGGGAAGCCAACCAGAATAGAACAGACAGGGGGTGCCAGAGGCAAGGCTTCTCACTATTTGGCACTATTTTGAGAAATTCTACAGTTCTAATAAAGATGTTAGGCTTAAGTCACAGAAAGTCAATTGAAAGTTAAGAAAATCATAAATAAAGGGTATATGTGTTAGTAGTATAAAACAAAGATGTGGGCAATACAGGAAATTGAATCATCCAACACTAAACACTGACCACTAACAAGACAAATGATATTTCATAATCAGAAGATGAAGAAGACAAGAATGTGTATACATTACTAGGAATATGTCTACTTGCAAAATATTTCTCCCTCATAATAACTAGATTCTTTATTGCTTAATCATTGCTTCTCAGAGATAAAAACCTATACTATTTTAGGTCTATAAAACACATAAAAAGCTATAGTGGATGCATGGTATTGATATTGTCAATATCTCATATATCATATATCATGAATATAGCAAAATCTTTTTCATAAAGTGCACCTGTTCAATTATTTTTGCTTAATTATTTGACTGAATTACAGTACCAGTTAGAGTCAGACAAGTAGTAGGGCTTCTCATTCTGTTCCATCTGCCTCATTTTTTTTCTAACATCATAGTAAATTACCATGGATAAGTTAACCCTTTGATTAGCCAATTGTAAGAAAAAATAGAATTACATATCAAATAGTCTTTCCACATTTCAAAACAATGATTTCCATCTTCACTGTATTTTATTTGATAAGTCTTCTTAAAGCATGTATGTTGTTTTACTGTAACATCACATTTAATAAAAACTAAATTTAAAACGTGGCTTTATGCTGTGAGATGACTTCTCTTCCTCCTAGTAGATGCAAAGTTGTGATCACATTAATGTGCTAGTGTTCACATTAATCCAGAAACCAGAGGAAACAAAGATTCTCATCTTCCAACTTAAAGGTACTTCTAAAATTTAAAGTATAGATTATCTTATTCTTTAAAACTGCTGCTACAGAAGGGGAAAAAAAAAAAGAGAGAGAGAGAGAAACAAGACTTGGAAGCCTGGATGACGTCAGTACACTTCCTTTCTTTTCCACCTTTTTGATTTTCCTTTTTCTTTAACTTATAAAGTTGCTATAATATTCAATAGCATGAGGTTTTGCCATGGAATTTGAATATCTTAACATAAACGAAATTTCTAACAGATGTCCCTATACAAAATAGGCACTCAATAAATGGTAACCACTAGTACTACCCTAATCAAATAAGCATGTTCTTGCTCTGGTTGGCTGGAACATGTCTTTTAAAAGTTTTCAATTCAGACAAATTGGAAGAAATAGTAGTACAATTGCCCATAAAATATAGTATGCTTTGATGCAGCTGAGACTAAACTGAGTAGAGCAAGATACCTTTCTGAAAATACATCTACTATACCCTTCACCACAGTGATACAAGTAGCTTAATTTAAAATTTCCCAGTTAATGAGGTGGACAACAGAAAGTGTATATTTAATGAGAAATACTAATTTTCAAGTATTGAGAAATTTATGCCTTATTAAGCATTAATAGGAATGCTCATATTTCTAATCATAAGAAATGTAACAAAAATAAAGTTCTGCTAGAAATTAAATTGCAATTATATATTTAAAATGTAATATTAATATCAAATTTAGAAATAACATTTAACTTTCAATGAACGATTTTCCTATTAAATATACCTAACTTTAATATTAGTGAAAAACATAGATTTGACAGAAAATTATAGCCACAAAGGTACATCAGCATTAAGACTCTCCAAATTAGGGACTGGTGCTGTGGTGTAGCAGGTAAAGCCACTGCCTGCAATGCCAGCATCCAGTATGGGTGCTAGTTTGAGTCCTGGCTGCTCCACTTTCAATCCAAATCTCTGCTATGCCTAGGAAAGCAGTAGAGGATGGCCCAAGTGCTTGGGCCCCTGCACCCGTGTGGGAGACCTGAAAGATGCTCTTGGTTCCTGGCTTTGGCCTGCCCAGCCCTGGCTGCTGTGGCCATTTGGGGAATGAACCAGCAGATGAAGACCTTTCTCTCTCTACCTTGGCCTCTCTTTAACTCTGCCTTTCAAATAAATAAATAAATCTTAAAAAAAAGAGAAGACTCTCCAACTTATAGAATGGGTAACCTGTATCACATTATTATTGCTATTTAAATAAATATACTATAGGATATTGAAGAGTATATTCATGAAACTAATGAACAGAATCAAATTTATGCAGAAATAAGTGTGCTTAGTAAAAATGTAATGTAGTAACTATATACAAATGTTGTAACTAGGCAGGAAAAAGAAGTTCTGGTATGCTATACACAGTAGGGGACTACAGATAATATGTCAAATAAATGAATGTATTTATAAAGCATTTGAGGACATTTGAACATTATACAAAGTATACATGTATCAACATGTCACATAGTGCCCCATAAAATGTGTGTATGTCTGGTGTGTGTATGTGTGTGTGCATGCATTTGAAAAGAGACAGAAAGTGACAGCCTGAGAAGACATATCTTCTATATGTGGTTCAATCTCCAAATGCTGGCAACAACCAGGGCTGGGCCAGTCCAAATCCGGGAGCCAGGAATTCAATCCAAATCTCCCATTTGAGGAACAGAGACCCAAGAACTTAGACTATCACCTGAAATCACCCAGCGTGCACACTAGTGGCAAGCTGGAATCAGGAATAGAGTCGGCACTGGAACCAGGTACTCCAACATGGGATGTGGGCATTAAGAGTAACATTTGAAGTGGTGAGCCAAATGCCAGCCCATGCACAGTTTTAATCTATCAGTTAAAAACAAATTTAGAAAACTGTACAATAAAATAGTGTATATACACATCACTGGATTTCATTTTACAGTAGTATAATGAAGAATTTTAGCTTAAAATCACAAGCTAAAACAAATGCTTGAACAAGCAAACATTTGATACAATTTGATATTGTTTTCAAGAAGTATAAACTTATGACTTCTATACTTGCAGAATATAGTATTTAAAATAAACCAATGTTTTCCTTTGAAAATTCATTTCTGTATAATTGGAAACTTTGAAAGAATAGTCAAAAAGTTACTTAGATATAGTTTTCATGATGAAAACAGATGCAAAATACTTATAAAATAAATACATTGCTTTAATTCTTGATACTTTTTAAAAAATATCTAGGATCTACCAAAGTAAAAAATAATCCTTTTTATTTCCACTCTGAAATACATGACCATTTTTACTGACTCTTCACTTATACCTTACATTATTATGATTATTAAAGATTTACTTATTTCTTTGAAAGGCAGGATTACAGGTAGAGAGGAAGAGACAGAGAAATCCTCCATCCGCTGGCTCAACTCCAAAATGGCCAAAGACCAGCAATGGCCCAGATTGCACCCAGGAGCCAGAACTTTCTTCTGGGTCTCCCACATCAGGACAAAAGCCTAACAACTTGAGGCATGCTCCACTACTTTCACAGGTGCACTTGCAGGGAACTGGATCAGAAGCAGAGCAGCCAGGGCTTGTACCTGTGCTCATATGGGATGCTGGCATTGCAGGTAGCAGCTTTACCCGTTCAGCCACAAGGATGCCTGCTTCATTATTATTTTTAAATAAAACTTTTATTTACAAAGAACACAGGAAGTTCTAGAATTTGAAGTATGAGTCTTTTCATTTTACAAATGTGAAAATTGTTGCAGAGAAGTTAAGTTACTATATAAAGTCCCTCACCCTGTTAGTGGGAAATATTTCAATGGCTACACTATTTTTCCTGTCTTTTTTTTTTTTTAAATTTTCAGTACTATGATTTCCTCCTTAACTAAGGGATCATTCTAAATTTGATAATGAGTAAGCCTCACATTCAGATACTTTGCTATCTACCTACACATTAAACAGGACCTTTTTTATTTATTTTTTATTGAACAAACAGGAGAATCAGATTGCAAAAAGAAACTCACAGAAATTTTTTTTCTATGAAATACTTATTTTTTATTTTTAAAGGTTTTTTTATTTATTTGGAAGAAAGAGTTAGAGAAATAGATTTTTTTTTAATTTATTTATTTGACAGAGTTATAGACAGTGAGTGAGAGAGAGAGAGAGACAGAGACAGAGAGAAAGGTCTTCCTTCTGTTGGTTCACCCCCCAAATGGATGTTATGGTCGGCGCGCTGTGCTGATCTGAATCCAGGAGCCAGGTGCTTCATCCTGGTCTCCCATGCAGGTGCAGGGCCCAAGCACTGCCTTCCCAGGTCAGAGCAGAGAGCTGGAGTGGAAGAGGAGCAACCGGGACAGAACCCAGCGCCCATATGGGATGCCGGTGCTGCAGGCAGAGGATTAACCAAGTGAGCCACGGTGCCAGCCCCCAAAATACTCATTTTTTTTTTTTTTTAATTTTTGACAGGCAGAGTTAGACAGTGAGACAGACAGAGAAAAAGGTCTTCCTTCCGTTTGTCCACTCCCCTAACGGCCACTATGGGTGGTACACTGCGCTGATCCGAAGACAGGAGCCAGGAGCTTCAGCCTGGTCTCCCATGTGAGTGCAGGGCCCAAGCACTGCCTTCCCAGGTCACAGCAGAGAACTGGACTGGAAGAGGAGCAACCGGGACAGAACTGGTGCCCCAACCAGGACTAGAATCTGGGGTGCCAGCGCCACAGGCAGAGGATTAGCCAAGTGAGGCACGGTGCTGTCCCAAAATACTCCTTTTTAACAGCAAGAAGACTTGAGTGTTATAATGTACTCTGTCCTTAAAGAATATTTTTGTCTTTCTATTTGTTTAGCCCCATGATCAAACTTTTTGGAACAACCAACTATATAGAGGAAAGCATCCAAAGTAGGAGTACTTAAAGCGTGGTAAAGTATCATTAAGGAGATCCAATTGCAAATATATTATATTAGGTATTGGAGAATGTATAACTTATGATAGGCTGAAGACACTAACAAGTGATAATTAGAAAATCGGGAAGAAATTCATTTGGAATAATTTTAGCAGAAAATCATCTGGAATAAATGGAACAGAGCACTTATGTAGAATTTGCTTCTAGATCTTTTTCAAAACAACTTGCATTCTAGGTAGGAAATAAAACAACTAGGAGTTGCTAAAAGAAAACAAGGACATTTTGCTTGAAAAGGAAATTTATTTCCCAGAATTGTTAAGCCATTTTCAGCTATGATCATAATGAGAATAATATAGTGTATTTTCATATTCTATTGAAGTCCGCCCTGCTTCCCCCAAACACAGAACAAAAGAGCAAGCGCAGAACTCCAGGATTTATTTAATTCAATATTGCATAAATATTAAATGCAGACAGGGAATTGTAAATGCCAAAAGGAGACTCTGCTGAATCTAAATTGTGATGAAAATACCATAGGGGAATTGCGGTCCCAATTTGCTACTTCGGAAGAAAATACACGTGAATAACACTGCTAGCCTCTTTGGAAACCTCTGTTTAATGGTTATCTACCATGCCCTGACATTAAAGAGGTCTTGTTGTTCAATTACATTACTTCTCCTAGGATGGTTCATGCTGATGTTGTTCCTAATGTAGGTACTTACTCTATCCTACAATGGAAACTACACATTCCTTCAATAGGAACTGCTGATTTTAATACCATATTCTCTTCTATGACTTGCACATTGCCATGCCTCAATAAATGGTAAAATAGATAATTAACTAATAATCAGCAGTCTGATCTTAAGAGATGCCCTCATACACTGGCTCTGAGGGAAGTTCCCAATGTCTCACTTATTAAAAATTCAAGACAGTTTCACTCAAATCACTGAACACTGAGTATGAAATATATTCCTGAATTGATTTCTTTGTTCAGAAGAAATCATCTATATATTGTCTCTCTGAATGCAGGAAACTTACATTCCTTCTTGTTCAGCCTGTCACGTCACAATGTAAAATAATGCAAAGCCAGGTGAGCAGTGTTACTTTACAAATTGTATAGTCTTGGATATGGGATATATGTGTGGATTTTAATATAAATTATACATATATTCAGTTACATACACATTCTATATACATTTGTATATATTATGTATGTACATATAATTTTTAAAATAATCTAAATGAGAGAGAGTTATTTGGTTGAACAGTAAAGACACCTGTATCTCATATAGGAACACCTAGGTTTGATAACTGGGTCTGGCTCCTGCCTCCATCTTTTGGCTAATGCAGACTCTGGGAGGCAGCAAGATCACTCAAGTAGCTGAGTCTCTGCTACCTATGTAGTAGAACAGGATTATATGACAAGCCAACCAGAGAACCCGGTTGACCTATCCAACACTGGGATTTTTCTCTTTCTTACTTTCCCCACACTTAGTGTGATTCTTCAGTATCTTTTCTCAGTAGAGTGAATGATTTGACAGGGTTTTCAGCATTAAGAAAAATAAGCATCTGGGTAGTGAACCAGTGGATGGAAAATCTCTAACTCTTTCAAATAAATGAATGATTTTTTTTAAAAAAAAGAAATATAAACAGTATATTGACATGTACATACCTCTAAAAAATAGCCAGAAGAGTAGCCCGTCTCTTAACTGGACCAATGATTCTCAATAAATTTTCTATATGCTATATATTGGCTAACGAAGCAGAACCAAACCCTAAGATATGAGGTCTGTATCCCTGGAAAATTGGGAAGAAAATACTCAGTCTTCCAATTTTTCTTGATTTTCTGTGTGCAATAATTGAAAACACAGATCATATCATACACTTGCACAGCACACACATTCACACAACTCTACCATCATCCTTCAGAATTTATCTCCTGAACTGTTAAAATAATAGAGTTCAAGGCACTGAAATATAATCTTCATCTTCCAACCAAATTCACTACTCTGAGAAAGATTAATGTCACAATAAAGGAATCCATTAATTTCTGGAGGGAAAATGATATTACAGAACCTAGCATGTGAGGAAACACAGCTGTTAGTATAAGCTAGGCAGCCATTTCAATGAAAAAGACTAAAAGAAATGAAATTACATTAGAAGCTATGGTAAATTGAATCTCTTTGAATAAAAGTTTTTTTCCTAAAAATGACCTTATTTTTGTTTTTGGCACCATTATTGTTTCTTTGTATCTTCTACTCTGCAGGTTTCTCATTCTTTGAAGAGTTCCACTCTTTGAAAACTGACAAGTTTTGGCAAGTCACTCATGCAAGAGGTGAAAATCGATGTGGTTTTGCATGAGTTTAAAGCACAAAGCTGACTGTCAAAAAATCAATCACTCTTTAAGAGTGTATCATGATGTGTAAAACATAAAAGTAGAAGCTATTGCTCCAGTTATGTTCTTTAGGAGTTTAAAATAGGAGTTTAAAGATAAATTGTCTTCGCTTGTCAGCATCTGGAAACATACACTACAATGTTTTAGGATGTGAGATCCTCAGAATACTTAATTGGAAACAACTAATGTAAGTTTTTGAGTAATATTGATGAAAATAGAAAATGAAATAAAATCAAGATAACTCAAAAACGTTTAAAAAATCCCTTAGGACAGCATGTATTATTGTGTTTCTGTGTCTTTCATTATATTTAAACTTAGAAAATCATATTTGCATATTTTTTCCAACTGAGTGTTTTATTGAACCAGATTAATTGTCAGACAAGTCAGATATCATACTTCCTTTTATTTCTATTTTTTTAAAACAATTGATTTTACTTTCTAAAAAGGCCTTCAGTGTCATATTATTTCTTAATATTATGCCCAAATAGAGATCAATGCTCTGGTAAATTACTTTATCCATGTGGTTATCAAACAGCTGTCCATTAAATCAGGACATTTTCAGGAGTTACTGCATGGCAGTCAATACTGTCACCATAAGACTCAATGTCTGACTCAGTTATAATACTTTTCCCTGACACTCTGTGAGAGAGCACGTCAAATGAATTTGTAAAGATTAGTTTCCACTTCTCATTGTTCTTTTTAAATGAGAGTAGAAAGTAAATTTCTTCTAATGTCTCAGAAAACTAAACCAGAAAGTTAGGTATGCTGGCAGCCATGCCAATAAGTCAGCCCTGTAGCAGATGTGCAGTTGACAACCATTGCCTACAAAATCACTCAGTCCCTGACTTCATGATAAAGTAGTATCCTACACAGAGAAGCAATGGGCAAAGCAAGAAGGCAATTCATAGTTTGTATCAATAACCCAGAAATACACATTTTGCCAGTATTTTACTCTTTTAGCAAGAAAGTATATGTAGTAACTATGTTCCATTAAGATAGGGGAGTCAAGCCAAGTGTACATCTCATAAAATTACCAGTATCACCCCCTGGATAAATACAATGATAACTGAAGCTTTGTTTACATGTAGTTTTCACATCTGAGTTCTGTATTTTTTCACAGGATTCCCAATGATAACTAATCATGCATAAGAATATATTGATTATTGCTACTTTGGGGATGGAATAAAATACTGTAAATAAATATAAGTCATCTGTTCTGGACAGATATTTAAGGCAGAGTCTAAATTACTCTCATTTTTCTGTTTTCCTATGAACAAATGAAGAAGAGTCACTATTTACAGAACATCATTTGACAAAAGCTCAAAATCAAATACAAAGGTTCACAGACATTAGAAGGATTGCATTTATTATATAAAGTGTAATCCTGTAAAATTTAAGAAACCTTTCTTTCTAACTGCTTCTCCTAAGAAAAGAAAATATTGCTTCAATGCAAAGTGGGTGGGGAATCCTCATTCCAGTTCAAATATATGTTCTCCTGTATACCTGATGTTATGATGCTTAGAAATCCCTTTGCAAAATCATTTATTTGAAGTGAACTCACTAGAGGGGCTAATGAACTTTGTGGGTTTATGATGATCTAGTCATCCTTTTTTTTTTAGTAATGATTTTAGAGTAAGATTTTATTTGCCTTATGAACGATTAAACCACAGATAGAAAAAATAGAGCACACAATGCAAACAGTTATTTTGGTCAAAATTGTCAGTCCTATTTTCTCCCCAAATAAATTATCATCATTTGCTAGATGTATAAGCCCCTGATTCTCTTTCTGTAGACTAATAAACACATATGAAAATTTGAGCATAAATATTCATAGAACATGCATTTACTAACACATTCATACACAGATTCACACTTGCCTTTTGTGTGTGTTACACAAACGCAAATTTATTTTAGAGCTATTGTTCTCTTTCCATGCTTTACCCACTAGTACTGTCTCTTAGAGTTTAGAGTTCACTGTGGTTAAAGAGGGTCTATTTTGTTTCTTTAAGTTTTTGGAATGTATTTGCTAGCCCAGATGTTTGATACCTTATGGGGGTGGGAAAACTTTGTTCTTCACAGGGCCATTTGGATATTTACAACATCATTCATAGACTTTAAAAATTATCACCTGAAACATTACTCTGCTGCAGATTTACTGAATTTTATGTACTACCTGTATTTGTTTTGGTGGAGTCAAATCTAATAATTTTGCTGGCCTTATATGGCATACCAGTTGGAGGTTCCCCACACATGCTGGGTCTACACAATCTCCTTAGGTTGTTCCAATTTTCAAACAGTGATATAACATTGGTGTAAAAAGCCTGCATATGTCTCTATTTCTTTCTATTTCTTTTAGGTGAATTAATAGAAGAAAATGGCCTCCTCAAAGAGGGCATGGTTATTTTAAATTAAATAAATTAATAAATAAAGCAAAACTTATATTTCAAAAGATTCTGTCAGTTAATATTCACCCCCCAAGAAAGCAACTAGAGTGTTAACCAGTACACTGTGGGTTTTTTCTTGATTTTTTAAAAAAAATTTATCAAGCTACCAAATAAATGAGAACAATGAATCTCTTTATATGTTCATGGTAATTGTAATTCAATTTTATTTTTAAATTTGGATTTATACATTTATTATTTTCTCATTAGTTGTAATCTTGACTTTATCTATTTGATTATTGCAGACTTTTTACACTGAGTAAATATGAAACTCATATAAATATATATATATAAAACACGCACACATATCGATATCAACAAAATGTCCATTCTTCTGAAAGCAATTTACAGATTCAATGCAATATCAATCAAAATACCAAGGACATTCCTCTCAGATCTAGAAAAAATGATGCTGAAATTCATATGGAGGCACAGGAGACCTCGAATAGCTAAAGCAATCTTGTACAACAAAAACAAAGCTGGAGGCATCACAATACCAGATTTCAAGACATACTGCACGGCAGTTATAATCAAAACAGTCCGATTACTGGTACAAAAATAGATGGATCTATTTTGTACAAGGATCTAAAACCAATTACTGGAGCAAGGACAGTCTCTTCAACAGTGTTGGGAAAACTGTATTTCCATACGCAGCAGTATGAAGCAAGATCCCTACCTTACACCCTACTCAAAAATCCACTCAATGTGGATTAAAGTTCTAATTCTATTACCCGACACCATCAAATTAATCAAGAATATTTGGGAAACCCTGCAAGACATTGGCACAGGCAAAGAATTCCTGGAAAAGACCACAGAGGCACAGGCAGTCAAAGCCAAAATTAACAAATGGGCTTACTTCAAATTGAGAAGCTTCTGTACATCAAAAGAACCAGTCAGGAAAGTGAAGATGCAACTGACAGAATGGGAAAGATGATTTGCAAATAATGCAACTGATACAGGATTAATAACCAGAATCTACAAAGAGATCAAGAAACTCCACAAGAGCAAAACAAACAACTCAGTTAAGAGGCAGCAAAGGACTTAAACAGATATTTTTTTGTTGTTGTTGTTGACAGGCAGAGTGGACAGTGAGAGAGAGAGAGAGAGAGAGAAAGGTCTTCCTTTGCCTTTGGTTCACCCTCCAATGGCCGCTGTCGCCAGCGCGCTGCGGCCGGCGCACCGCCCTGATCCGAAGCCAGGAGCCAGGTACTTATCCTGGTCTTCCATGGGGTGCAGGGCCCGAGCACTTGGGCCATCCTCCACCGCCCTCCTGGGCCACAGCAAAGAGCTGGCCTGGAAGAGGGGCAACCGGGACAGAATCTGACGCCCCGACTGGGACTAGAACCCGGTGTGCTGGCGCCGCAAGGTGGAGGATTAGCCTAGTGAGGCGGGCGCCGGCCACAGATATTTTTTAAAAGAGGATATCCAAAGTCCAGCAGACACATGAAAAAAAGTTCAGGATCACTAGCTGTAATGGAAAAACAAATCCAAACCACAATGAGATTTCACCTCACTCCAGTTAGAACGGCCTTCATAGAGAAATCAACAAATAACAAATGATGGAGAGGATGTGGGGAAAAGGCCACCCTAATCCACTGTTGGTGGGCATGTAAACTGGTACAGCCACAGTGGAAGACAGTATGGAGATATCTCAAAAAATCTGAATATAGACCTACCACATGACCCAGCCATCCCACTCCTGGGAATTTATGCAAGGGAAATGAAATCAGTAAAAAAAAAAAAAAAAAAAAAAAAAAAAAAAAAAAGTGCTATACTGCATCTCCATGTTTACTGTGGTTCAATTCACAATAGGTAAGACATAGAATCAACATAAATGCCCATCAACCAAAGACTGAATAAAGAAATTCTGGGATATATACACTATCAAATACTACACAGCAGTAAAAAAAAATGAAATACAGTCATTTGCAAAAAACGGATCAATCAGGAAAACTACATACTTAGATAAAATAGGCCAGTCCCAAAGGGACAAATTCCATATGTTCTTGCTGATCTGTGAGAATTAATAGTGCACCTAAAAAGAAAGCTGTAGAAGTGAAATTGACACTTTGAGAAACAATGACTTGAATAGCCTTCATCCTGACTGTCGAGGAACAATTTTTTATTTTTATTTTTTATTTTTTAATTTCTTTCTTTTTTCTTTTTTCTTTTCACTTCTTCACACTATATGTTGAACTCTTTACTTAACATAGAGTTAACCATATGTATAGAAAGTTAATTGAAAATAGACCTCAGTAAAAAATAAGGGTGGGGATAACAGAGGGAGGAGGAAGTTTATAACTGTAAAACTGTATAGTTCTGTGTGCGGTGCTACAGACTTAATTCTAAGGGCACAGCTTAAAAAGTTGTCATGGGACTCCAATCTCATTAAAATTGGTGGTAAAAATGCCATCTTAATTGTTAAAGTGATCATATTAAGTGTTAAAGTGAACATATAGATAGGATTAAGTGTTAAAGAGATCATATAAATAAGATCAAGTGCCTAGTAATAATAAGACAGAATTAAAAAGGAGGGAATGGAACATGGGAAGCAGTCCACATAAGACTCCTAGAATGACATTCACTGTGAGTAACACTCTGAGCTCAACCCTTAAGGCCTCCTGATCTAGTCTCTAAGAGAATTTCAGGCATGGAAAGCCAAGACTCTGTGGCAAAAAATATCCTAAATGAAGGATCTCTGTGAGTGAGACCCCAGTGGAAAGAAGGGACCATCAAAGAAAGAGGTACTTTTCTCTGAAGGGAGGAGAGAACTTCCACTTTGCTTATGGCCCTGTCCAAATACTGATGGAGTCTGTGGTCACAAAAGGCTTCCATAGACATGGCAGTTCATGGCAATAGCCTCAGGTGATCACTGATATCATAAATAAGAGTCTAATTGTTAAATGAAACATAAGTCACTGTACACTTATTCCCCATGTAGGACCTCTTTCCTTAATGGGTTGCACTATGAGAATTAACTGTAAAACTTGTTCTCAAACTGTACTTTATATGTTGTGTGTGTGTATGTGTGTGGGTGCAAATTGTGGAAATCTTTACTTAGCATAGAGTTGGTGTCTGAATATAAAATTAAACTAAAAATGAACCATAATGAAGACTGGGATGGGAGAGGAAGCAGGAGGTGGGACAGAAGTGGGGGTAGAAGGGCAGGTATAAGGGAAAGAATCACTATATTCCTAAAGCTGTACCTATGAAATATGCATTCATTAAATAAAAGCTTTAAAAATTCAGTAAGTAGGTAAAATAAAAAAAGCATATTGAAGATTTAAAAAAAAGACACTAGGAGAACAATGCAGTGAAAAAAGAATACAAAAAGGTGTAAGCTACAGATAATGCTCTAGTTCTTTGAATGGGTCACAATTTCTACAATGTTCAATATGTTAAATTGTGAAATTATTAAAATAAAACAAAATAGAAGCAGTAATATGAATGGTATTAATCTTCCATGAGTCAAATATTATAATTGATCTAATTCTTTTTTGAAATTCAGTACATACATTATGTGTTTATTTTATCTTAAAATAAAGGTGATTGCCAAGGAACATCTACTGAATATTCCATCTCATAATGTTTCAGTGTACTGCAGTAGCACAGCTGTTGCATTATTAATGTGCCAAATAGAACACTGATGTGTAGTGATAATATTGTGTCCAACATTTCTATGCAAAATTTACCTGAATATATTTTATCTTCAGGGAAAATCATGTAGCTACTATTTTATAATAAAATACATGTCAAATGCAAAAATGACAAGTCATTTAGGGAATTACATGTGGATTACAGTCATGATATACCTTTGTTTTCTATCATTGTGATTTCAAACTACTGATTTTAGATGGAAGGAATTCTTGTTATATTTCCATCTCTATTTCATGTTTAAAATAGATTCCAGGCATAATCTGAACTAATATTCTTATTAATTAACCCATTAAAGGTACTGTTACATATATATATGGCTTGTTGTAACATTTCTATAGCCTAAATAAAATGAATGTTTTTAAAGGAAGTATTTTCATTTTTCCATTGTAATTAAATCAAACATAATAGTTTAAGGGAATAATCAGTGTCCTATAAAACAAAAAATAGTAAATATTAAAAATGACCATATATTAAAGTAAGCTCATAAGAGTTTACTAATACTATTAATTTTCTACGATATGATTTGTTTTCTGCATATAACCAAAATATTATCAAACTGTTGAAATCTTTACTTAATATATGCTAAACTGATCTTCTATATATAAAGGGAATTGAAAATGAATCTTGATGTGAATGGAAGGGGGAAGGGAGAGGGAAAGGGGACGGTTGCGGGTGGGAGGGAAGTTATGGGGGGGAGCCATTGTAATCCATAAGCTGTACTTTGGAAATTTATATTCATTAAATAAAAGTTAAAAAAAAAAACAAGATATTATCATTACTACTTGCAGACAATGTTTACCAGGTAATATTTATAATTCATACATTTGAAACATTCTCATTATTTTTTTGACAGGCATAGTTAGACAGTAAGAGAGAGACAGAGACAGAGAGAAAGGCCTTCCTTTTTCCATTGGTTCACCACCCAAGTGGCTGCTATGGCCAGTGCGTTGTTCAGATCAGAAGCCAGGAGCCAGGTGCTTCCTCCTGGTCTCCCATGCAGGTGCAGGACCCAAGGACCTGGGCCATCCTCCACTGCACTCCCGGGCCACAGCAGAGAGTTGGACTGGAAGAGGAGCAACCAGGACAGAATCCGGCGCCCCAAATGGGACTAGAACCCGGCGTGCCGGCGCTGTAGGCAGAGGATTAGCCTAGTGAGCCGTGGAGCCGGCCGAAACATTCTCATTTTTATTAAAATTTTATTAAAACAGATTCCTAGAATATTTTTCAGTTTCTGACTTTTTCAACAAAACTGCAATGAAAGTTTGTATATAGGTTTTCATATTAACATATTATCATTTCTCTGAGATAACCATCTACAGGTACAACGACTGAGTCATATGGTCATTGTTAAATGATGAATATTTAATATATCATCTTAATCACTCAGAATAGAATAGTTCATTTTGTTGTAATAAACAATCATCTGCATGACTTAACAAAATAAAGGTTAACACATTTCCAAAGCCAGTGAGTAGGATTGATCTACTATCACTCAACAACTCAGTACAATGAACATTAATAGGCTTTCTACATTCAAGTCTCTCTCTCTCCCCCATTCCTCTCTCTCTCTCTCTCTCTCTACACACACACACACACACACACACACACACACACAGAGTGAGAGAGAGACAGAGAGAGAGAAAGAGAGAGAGAATTTTTTTTTTCATTTTTTTAGAATGGAGAGACAGAAAGCTAGAAAAACAGAGTGCTCTCTTCCACTCATCACTCTCCAAATACTGTCAGCAATCAGGAGGCTGGGCCTAATAGAAACCAGGATCTGCCAACTCAATAAATCTCTCCCATGGGTGGCAGGAATAAAATCACTTGAGCCATTACAGATCCTCCCAGGATATACATTAGCAGAAAGCTGAATCAGGAGCTGGGGCCAGGAATGTAACACAGATGCTCTGATCTGAATGTAGGTCTCTTGACCACTAGGTAAAATGCCTACTTCCTATATTCAAGTATTGCCTGATGAAGCAGACGAACATTGCCAGTAGTTCCTAAAACTGATACCTATGACACATATGTATGAGAGCTCATATGTGCAGAGAAAGCACAGAAAGGTTTTGACAATAGGGGAGTGCTCAAAATTATTTTAGAATAGCTATTATTATCATTCATAAGCCTCCAAAATTAAAAAAAAAAGAATCTACTTATGTTTACTTGGCATATGTATTCCACTGTATATAACAGAAATTACTCAAATGATCTTTGTTCCACAAAGACACTGCTAATAATTGGTACAATTTTCCTTCCTGTGATTGGTGAATGTTTCACAGATGGCTGGAAAAATCCCCAACACGTTTAGATCCTAATAGAGATGAATTTTTCTGGGCAGCAGATAACACTCTATCCAAAGAAGGATTGCAAATCTAAAGCATCAGCACATCCAAATATTCCTCAGTTCCATAACTCAGCAACTGATACATCTGTGGCATAGATGTAATCCCGCCTTAAGAAAAAATAGTTTAAAAAAGACTACTCACCTAGTTTTCTATTCCTGTTAAAATACTTAATTTTTATTTACATTGATTTTTCAAATTACAAATTACTAGAACGTTTGTATAGTTCTATGAATTTTTCATCTTCCTTAGAATTCCAACCAAAAACTTTTTCCTATAGCTAAGCAAGTTAAGAAACATAACTAAACAATTAATTTAAGAAATGGACATTAATTAGCTGTGAAGAATAACATGAAGAATTAAAATACATCATTGGAACAAGAATAAGTCCATGATCCAATGGAGATAAAGTGGCAAGAACGTAGGACAAGGAAACATTAAAATCTGCATGCCTGGAAATGTGGCGATCATCAAAAAATGGAATAGTCACCAAAGCAGGGAAATGATTAACTTAAAAGAAAAATTATATATATATATATATATTTATACATGTACATATATTTAAATTAGAATACTATTATAATCTAGTCATTTAATAAGTCTCTACAACATATTGTTAAATCTAGCTAATATGAATCCATGAGAAATTAAGATTCTCTATAATGAAGTAAAAAAAGTCTCTTGACATGATCATAATTTTCATTAAATACATTGTTTTAACCTTCTGGTAAAGAGAAAAGCAACTGAAACAAGTTAATTTGGGTCCAATTATGCTGAGTTAGAATTAAAGGCCTGGGAGAGTTGTGATGACATTTTATTAATAGGGCACATTTTAAGAGTAAATACTGGGGATCATGATAGCTGTTTAATTTCTAACCATCACAAAGTTTCAATTATTTATACAATTATAGCCTGCATCATAATGGGTTCTAAACAATTCAACAAAGGAGAGACAAGGGACAGAAAAAGGGAAGTAAGAAGACAGGAGGACATGGTACAGAGCTGGGAAGAGAGGAAAAACAGGAAGGAGATGAATTTAATTAAAATTCAACCAATTAGCTAGGAAAAAACTCTTGTTTCCAAAATGCTGTTCTGGATATTGCCAACCCACTTTGTCGTTTCTCTTAGCTTTCTAATAGCTCTTACAGCTTCTGAAATTTCACTACCTAGTCTTGGAATTTATTCATGTCTATAATTTAATTTGTATTGAAGAATCACTGGTTACCATAGATGAGCATCTTTTAGCAAAGAAAGGAATTGCTGAGGTTTATTATGAATACAACTTTATCACCAGAGCATAACAAAAACATATGAAATATTTTCAGTGAGCCACAATAAGATAGGTCTTTCACCTAGAAAAGTTTGCATCTAAATTCCAGTAACATATAAAACTCTTCTTGTAAAGTATATAGTTCATTCAGCAGTGCACATAAAAGCAAACCACTGAAGTGTGTTGATTGATCAATAAAGTTTGTGGCTCCATTTGTAAAATGTGAAAATTAAACCATTTCACTATTTGGTTCAGTGAGTTAAATACATAATGATTCAAACCATACATTACACTGTTGAAGTCAACCACATCATACTATGCTATGTAGTCAAGCATGAAACCACGCTATTTCAGTGATTAGGTAAGAATATTGAATTTGAAATAAAATTAGTAATGTAGATGGTGAATTACACAAAATGATAGCAGCTGAATTTTATCTGCCTTCACATATTAAAAAATTTGATATCTCAGCATCTGTTTTGTGCATGAAGCAATATGCTTTGTTACTGATAGCAGGCATGAAAATGGACTAATTTTTAAAATGTATAGTACATGAATATATGGTAGAAATGAAATGCATGATCTTGATGTATAAACAAACATTACTAAAATCACACTTTAAGACTCTGGTTATTTTTATGTATATCTAAGACTACTATTTCCAACAGCAGTGCAAGATGATATGATAGATTATAAGGGTGGCTTTTCAAAGAAAGTTCAACTCTTTCAGTTCATTTTCTGCATTTAGGGTTACAAAACTTCTCTTATTACTGAGGATTTGGGAAGATATTATTTTCTAGGGACTATGTTTCAGATTTGGGGGTTCCAATTACATCTGCATTTGAAGCTTTGATCCTCATCGCCATCTGGAAACACTAATAACAACTGTAAGACATCTCTTCTAATAAAATGCTGTTTGTCAGTGGAAAGGTGGTAACATGTAACGAAAAATGGGTTCTGTTCACTGAGCAGGTGTTTTGTAATCCTCTACTACGTGGGCAATACTGGGCATGGAAGATAACTATAAGTCAAGGATATTTTTATCAAGGGACCTTTTCTCTTGTGGATAAATCTAATCACATAAAAATAAAACAATCTGAAAAACTAAATTTAATGTCATAATGAAAGTAACAGGTGTGGTACTTTTTTATAAATGGTAAATGATCAGTGAAATTAGTGTGAGTAGAAACATGGATTAGATTATGCAAAAGTATGACTTGCTATAGCAAAAAGACAAAGAAAAATAGAAGTTCCAAATTCAAGTTAGTTCAGAAACAGTTTAGCCCACCTACTCTCAGACCATGAGAACTGGCTAGAGTAATTCAGCTGCAGAGCTTGAATCATCCCCAATTCATCATGCTGTCTCCACTGTTTACAGAAGCATAACACTTAAAGTTGGATTTGTAACAAAACACCCAGAGTTGGGAGCAAAATTAGCACAGAATAGATTGGATTTAATCTTCCTGCAGTCAGAACTTGTTATAGGTTGTTAGGAAGAAGTAAGGCTACACAATTAGGAAGAATTAGGGACATGATAATTTCAATATTTTTAGAAAAATAAATTTGTGTGCCCAGTGCAATGGCGTAGCAGGTAAAGCTGCCACCTGCACTGCTGGCATCCCACATGGGTACCCATTTGAGTCCTGGATGCTCCACTTCCAATCAAGCTCTCTGCTATGGCCTGGGAAAGCAGTAAAAGATGGCTTAAGTCCTTGGACCCCTGTACCCATGTGGGAGACCTGGAAGAACCTCCTGTCTCCTGGCTTCAGATTGGCTCAGCTCCGGCCCTCACAGCCAGGAGTGATCCAGCAGATGGAAGCTCTCTCCCTCAGTCTACCTCTGTCTCTCTATAACTCTGCCCTTCAAATAAATAAAATAATTCTAAAAAAAAGAAAAAAAATAATTTGTGTTTTACAAAGGCTTAAGATAAATGGAAGTTACTAACCAGAGTTTAATTAGCTCTTGAATGATCCAGGCATGAGTTTATGGAGAAGTAGAATTAGGTAATAATAGAAAAAAGATTTTTGTGTCTGAATTTAGAGAGGTGACATGAATTAATGACAAAGAAAGAATGGAATAGCTAAATATTCTATTATTTTCAGAACTAATTTATACTAAACTGAAATTAAATGTTAAAATCCTGAGATGTATTTAGGACAGAAAAGCAATTATTTTAAAAGCAATACAAGAATGAGATCTTAGGAAACAAAAGTGAAATGTATGTATATATGGGTTATCAGTATGGAAGCAATGTGGGGATGACTGTAGGAAGTGACTAAAATCAATAAATCCAAAATTAGATGGGTACAGAAGACAATTAGAGCCAGGAGGTTGTGATGTCATAATTTTTATAATTTAAAATTTTAAATTATATAAAATTAATAATTATAATTTAATAATTGTCATAATTTTCTAATTTAAAATTATAAATATTTAAGATAGAAAACTGGAAAAATGAGGCCACAAGACCCAAGGGATAAAAGTATCAACAACTTCTAACAATGTCATAATTAAATATTTTATATTTTCCTATCTCTACAAATTTTCTTCCCTGTGTATATTGTGTATGAGAGAATATATGAGGAATGGAAGGTAAGGGAAAGATTATAAGTATGTCATAACAAGATAAGTCACATTTGGCATAAAAGTAATGCAACTGGGGTTAACTAGGTCAAACACATAATTTCATTAGTTTATTCACAAATCTGAGAATATTTGAAAATGACAAGGGTAATAAAATTGTGACACATTTTTATTGATTTCCTCCTGTGTGTCCTGAGTAACTAAAGTTGAGAAGAAATACTGGTGAACAAGGTAGGCATGGTAATTGTCTTCAGAGTTTGCTTTCTCTTACAGAAAACAACAAATAATGGGGCAAATAAAATACTTTCATGAAGAAATAAGTACATGAAGAAGATTTATTGAATAGTAATACTGTTTTAAGTTACAAAGTCATAAAAAGTGTCTTGGAGAAAGTGATGTTTGAACAAAAACCTGAAAAGTCTTCAATTAGGAAGAACAAATTTGTTAGCAAGTTTGGAATATAGTAAGTCATTAAAATTTACAAAATGCGGTCAAAGTGGGTAGGTGGAGTCATATTTATGATCATGCCGTACTTTCTAAGAATTCTGGTCTAAATGATATAGACAACCATTTTATGGTTTTCTTCATGGTAATAGTATAATCTACTTATCAGGGAAGCTTTATCTTGTTTGTAGATACTTGCTTTTGCTGTTTTTCAGAGAATTGTTTTATAGGGATTGGGATAGAAATCAGGAAACTAGTTATAAAGTTATTATTCTACATGAAAGATGCTAGAAGATTGAAACCAAAGCTACTACACACCACCTGCACCAAAATAGAATGCCATGATACTGATTGTACTTCTATGATTTAGACCAAAAAAATGACCATATTCAGGATATATTTCAGGAAGTTGATTCAATGTAGAAAAATAGGATGCAAATGTTAAAGAGAAAAATAAACAAACACAATTGATAAGTCTTTGGTTTTCAGTATAAACAATTATGTGAGTGATACAGTCATTAACATAAACGGAATGACTTGGTGAGGTAAGCTTTGATTTGGGCAGGAAAGGAGAAGCTAGGATAATACTATTCTTTTTATTTTTTTCTCAGTCAATGTTTCTTTAGGGGTTAAATGCATAAAGCCAATCCATACAGATTTTTACAAATGAAGATTAGTAATACTCTGGTTTCTCTTCAGTTCATACAAATCTTTCACCTTTTACAAATGAAGATTAGTTTAATTTGTAGCTAGCTTTATTAAAATGTTCTGCAATTGCCATTTGGAAGTCAAACCTCTAGGTAATATTGCAAGAACTTAAAATGATTTAAATACAAATGACATATATCCATATTTGCATTTAACTAGTTAACCCAGGTCCATCCTACCTGAATGGTTTTAAAAATGTTACAGAAAAGATAAGCAACATTTTTCTAAGTACAGGCTTTCAATTCTCCAAAGATAATATGAAATAGGAAAAGACAAATGCCTCTGCTTTCATCTCTGCAAGAATTAGGGGCTGAAATATATATTTGCAGCTGTTCGGTGAACTGTGTTTTGTCTAATGAACTGTTGCATGGGGAAATCCTTTGGGAGAGCTTCTCTTTTGTTGAATAGAGATCCCCTGGTCTATCTTGATGGTCCATTCTAAATACAAATAAAATGAGATAAGGAGACAGCTAAGAAAGTACAACATAGGGGAGGTTCTGTGGCGTGGCAAGTTAGGTGCTGTCTGCAGTGCCAGCATCCCATATAGGTACCAGTTAGAGTATTGTTGCTCTACTTCTGATCCAGCTGCCTGATAATGCTCCTGGGAAAGCAGAAGAAGACGGCCTAAGTGTTTAGTGCTTTTCACCCTGTGGGAGACTCAAGAAACTCCTGGCTCCTAGCTTGGGATCAGCCCAGCTCTGGCTATTGCAGCCATTTGGGGAATGATCCAGTAGAAGAAAGATCTTTTCTGTGTCTGCATTTGCCTTTCAAATAAATCAATCTATATTGAAAAAAAAAAAAAAGAACTACAAAAAAGTGAGTAATATAATACTATACTTGTCCAAGTAATTCTCTCACACAACTAATCAAAATTCCTCAAACTCTTTTGTTGGGGTATACAATAAGGCCATTCATGAAATCCTTTGATGTTCTAGTTGAAACCCTGATGCTGTTAATACTAGAACCACTGTCACACTTCCATTTTAGTCTGCACTGGTTCATTGCATCCCCAGAAAGCTATCATTGCAAAATGTTAGTACGATTATCAGTAACACTATTGTACCAATACACGATAAGATAATTATCTAAGGTTGGAGAAAATTGGAAAAAAGGATCCACATTGATCTTAAGAAATAATCATGCTTCACCCATTCATCTGCTGCAGATAGATACCATCGTGTGCCTATTGTGGACAGTAATGCAATAGATACGTCTTTGATACAATGATCTCAGGATCACAAGGTAGTGCTATTTCCAATTCTTTTATGGAATGTCCACATTGTTTTCCGTAATGGCTCTAATAATTTCTGTTACTATCAAAAGTGAGTAGGCATTTCCTCTTCTCCACATCCCCAACAGCATTTGTTATTTTCTTTTAGATAAGAGCCATTACAACAGGGAAAATTGATAACTCACTGTGGCTTTGATATGCATTTTCCTGATGGCTAGTGAAATGGAATGTTTTCATATATTCATTGGCCATATTTTTTTCTCTTTGAGAAATGTCGGTTGCCCAGTTCTTAAATGGATTTGTTGAGTTTTGTTTGTTGTTCGTTTTAGGATCCCATAATATTCTGGATATTAATCTTTTGTCAGATAAGTAGCTTGCAAATATTTTCTCCAAAATTCTATCAGATGTCTCTTCAGTCTGTTGTTTCCTTTTCTGTGCAGAAGCTTTTAGTTTGCAATAATCACATTTGTCTAAGTATGCTTTTGTTATCTGTGGTTTGAGGATCGTAGCCAAGAAATTCATTTCCATGGAATGTGGAAACATTTTTTAAAGTGTTCCCTATGTTTTCTCCTAGCAGTTTCATAATTTCCAGTTTTACCTTCAGGCCTTTGATCATTGATGAGCTGATTTTTATCTGTGTTGAGATGTGGGGCTCTACCTTCATTCTTCTGCTTATGTGAATCACTTGGTTGTATGCACACAGACTAAAATCTGTATTCGCTTTTCTGTTCCATTGTTCTATATGTGTTGGTTTTTATGAAAGCCCCATGCTGTCTCAATTACTGTATTTCTGAAGTCTTGGTAATGGTTCTACCTTTGTTTTTTCAATTAATTAATTTCATCATTTATTCAAAGTATGTGTGTGGTAGGGGGAGGGGAGAATCTTCCATCTATTTGTTCACTCCTTATAACACAAAGGCCAACAATACTAGCACTGGGCCAGGTTTAGGCCAAGAGTCTGGAACTCAATCTGGACCTCCCATATTTTATCGGGGATCAGATAATTGAGCCATAATCTGTCACCCCTTGGGGTACACATTAGCAAGAAGTTTGACTGAGAGCAGAATAGCAAGGATTCAAACCTGGTAATCCAATGTGAGATGTGGTTGTACCTAGTATTAGTAATATCATAACCACTATGCAAAATGCCGATCCCCTCCAGCTTTATTTTTCTTTGCTTAGTGTCACTTTGGCTATTCTTGGTCTTCTGTGGTTTCACAGAAACATAGTCAACTCATTGTGCATAAGAGCATCTAGTCATTTGTAGCAAAATTGATGGAATGGGAGATGACATATAAGGTGAAATATCATGTGATTTCTCATATATGGCAGCTAAAAACACTAAATATGAACACAGAATTGTGATTACTAGGAGCTGGGAGTGGTGAGAGGCATAAAGGGAGTTTGAATAATGAGTATACACTCAGATTTAAATTGAAGGAAAAAATTCCTAGTGTCTACTAGGTGTACAATAACATATAATACATACTTATTATATATATAATATATATGTGTTATATGTAATACATATATAAGCAAATATAAGAAAGAAGTTCTTAGGCTCCAATCAGAAACTATTTTCAATGTAGTAGAAATGTTAACACACTGATATATCAGTACACATGGTATACACATACAAACACATGCAGAATGAACAGCATGCTCCTGAATGAACAATGGATCATATAAGTCAAAAGGGAAATAAAAAACTTGAAACAAATGAAGATGACAACATGACATATCAAAACTTATGGGATATAACAAAAGAGTAGTGTTTATACAATTAGTGCCTGTATCAAGGCACTAGAGGGACAGCAAATAAATGACCTAAAAATGCATCAAAACAACCTAGAAAAATAAGAACAAAACCAACCAAAATAATTAAGAGAAAACAAATACAATTTAGAGAATAAACAAATAAACAAAATTGAAACAACAACAAAAATTAAGGAAATGGAGAGCCATTTAAAAAAATAAACCAAATTGATAAATTAACCAAAAAAGGGGGGCAGAGAAGACAATAACAGATGTCACTGAAATAAAAAGAATCACTAGGAATTAAAACAAGTAGGTTTATGCCAACACATTGGAAAATCTTGAAGAAATAGATTTCTGAAAACATACAATCTACCAAATTGAGTCATGAAGAAATAGAAAACTTAAATAGGTCACAACACAGAGATGGAATCAGTAGTAACCTCCCATTGTCCCAACTCCCAACAAAGAAAAGCAAAATACCAGATGGCTTCACTGCTGAATTCTACCAAACCTTTAAAAAAGAACTAATTTCATTTCTTCTCAAATTACTCAAAACAGATGAAAGAGAGGGAATCCTCCCAAACTCTTTCTATGAGCCCAGCATCATCCTATTTCAAAACAGGAAAAGATTCAACAAAGAAAGAGAACTAAAAATCAATAGGCTTGATTAACATTGATGCAAAAATCTTCAACAAAATACTAGCTAATTGAATACAACACATCAAAAAGATCATCTACCCAAACCAAGTGAGGTTTATCCAAGGGTTTTTGCGAAGGTTCAACACATGCAAATCAATAAACGTGATCCATCATATCAACAAATTGACATAAAAAACATGATAATCTCAATAGGTGCAGAGGAAGTGTTTGACAAAATACAACATGCTTTCATGATAAAAAGCTGAAACAAATTGGCTATAGAAGGAATATCTCAACACAATCAAGAAAATACACAGCAAACCAACAGCCAGCAGGGGAAAAGCTGGAAACATTTCTACTAAGATCTGGAACCAGACACGGGAGCCCACTTTTGCCACTGCTTGTGGGGAGCAGCTCGGACTAGACTAAGTTACTGGAATTAAGACTTATTCTGTGCATCTGCTCTCCTACAGTATGGCGCTGGGAGAGGAGAAAACAGCTTCTACCCAGCTGCCTCCAGTTCAACCAATAAACTGTAGGACTTGCTCCTGATTGGAGAGCAGCGTACTCGGCGTGTGGGCAGCCGAGTTAGGATTGGCGGACGAGGACTATAAAGGAGGAGAGAGACGGCATGCACCAGGAACATCTATGGGGAACATCTAAGGGAACCCGTGCAGCCCCCGAAAGAGCCGGCCGGCGGTGTGCCGCTCCCCTGCGGAAGTGGGGAATGCGGCCAGGGGGAACTGCCCTTCCACGGAGGTGGAAGGGATAGTAGCCAACCCGGGAAGAACCAGCAGCAAACCCGGGGAGGGCCGAGCAGACGAAAAGAACAGCGCAGGGTTCAGTGTTGCTCCTCCACGAAGAGGGGGAGCGACAACTGCTGTTCAATATAATTCTGAAAATTTTTAGCCAGAGCCATTAGGCAAGAAAAAAGAAATTAAAGGAATGCAAATTAGAAATGAAGAAGTCAATTTATTCCTATTTGCATATGACATGAACACACCAATGCGCCAGAAGACTCCACTAAAAGACTACTGGAAATCCTGAATTTGGCAAAATCACAGGCTATCAAATCAGCACACAAAAATCATTAGCATTTGTATATACAAACAATGCCATACCTGAGAAAGAACTTATAGAATCAGTACAGATCATAACAGTTGCAAAAAATTAACATATACTTCGAATAAATTTAACCAAGGAAGTGAATGATTTCTACAATGAAAATTACAAAATATTAAATAAATAGAAGACAACACACAAAAAATGGAAAAATTTCCCATGTTCATGGACCTGAAGAATTAATATCATCAAAATGTCCATACCACCCAAAGCAATTTACAGATTCTATATGATGCCAATCAAAATAACAAAGACATTTTTCTCATATTTAGGGAAAAATGCTAAAACTCACATGTAACCAAAGAGACCTCAAAGAGCTAACAAAGTCTGGCTTTGACCTGGCCCAGCCCTGGTCCTTGTGGCCATTTGGGGAGTGAACCAGTAGACGGAAGATGTCTCTTTCTCTTGCACTTTCTCTCTTCTCTCTTTTTATTTCTTTCTTTGTTTCTTCCTTTCTTTTTTCCTTTCTCTAACTCTCTTTCTCCCTCTCTCCTTAACTCTGTCTTTCAAATAAATAAATAGATCTTAAAAGAAAAGAGGTATAACAACACCAGATTTCAAGACATACTACAGGGCAGTTACAGTTAAAACAATCTGGTACTGTCACCAAAATAGACCTGTAGACCGATGGAACAGAATAGAAATCCCACAAATTAATCCACACATCGGCAACCAATTAATCATTGACAAATAAGCTGAAATCACTTATTGGTCTGTTCATAAAATGATGTTGGGAAAATGGGATCTATACATGCAAAACTATGAAACAAACCCCTACCTTACACTTTGTACAGAAATTAACCCACAATGGATCAAGGGTCCAAATCTATGACACAATAATATAAAATGACAAAAGAGAGTGACTAAATGACTAATTCATTCTCTCTTTTTTTTTTTTTTTTTTTTTTTTTGGATTCTACAGTTACCAACATAAAACAGAGAAAACTCATGATATTTGTCTTTTGGTGACTGGCTTATTTCACTAAGCATAATGAGTTCCAGTTATATTTATTTAGTTGCAAAAGCCAGATTTTAAGTTTTTATGACTGAATAGTAGTCTAATGACTAATGTCTAAATGACTAAGTCTAATGACTAATGACTAAAGAGAACTTTTGGGAAACTCTGTAAAACATGGTAATAAGCAGACTTCTCAGATAAGACCCCAGAAGCAAAGCCAATGAAAGCAACAATAGGCAAATGGATTATACCAAGCTATCAATGTTCTGCATCGCGAAAGAAACCCTCAACAAAGTGAAGAGGCAACGGACAGAATGGGAGAAAATACTTGCAAGCTATGTATCTCATAAAAGATTAATATTTAGGATATATAAACAGTACAACAGATTCAATGACAACAAAATGATTCAGTTAAGCAAGGGCCTAAGGAAATGAGCAGATATTTTACAAAATATGAAATATCATTCACTACCATACATGTGAAAAAATGCTGAGGATCACTAGATACAAGGGAAATGCAAATAAAAAATATAATGAAGTTGTACCTCACACCAGCTAGAATGACTATCTTCCAAATTCAAAAAAATGATAAATGTTGGCAAGGATATTGGGGAAAAAGTAACTTAGAACACTGTTGGAGGGAAAGTAAGCTAGTCAAACCATTAAGGATGACAGTATGGAGATTCCTCAGAAATCAGAAAATATATCTATCTTATGACCCAGCCATCCCACTCCTGGGAATTTACCCAAAGGAAATGAAATCAGCATACAGAAAAGTTATCTGTACCCCCATGTCTATAGTAGCTCCATTCACAGTAGCTAAGATATAGCATCAATTCAGATGTCCATCAACTGATGACTGGATAAAGAAAATGTGGTAAATAAACAAATTAGACTACTATTCAGTCGTAAAAAATTAAAATCTGGCTGTTGCAACAAAATGAATACAACTGGAACTCATTATGCTTAGTGAAATAAGCCAGTCACCAAAAGACAAATATCATGAATTTTCTCTGTTTTATGTAACTGCAGAATCCAAAAAAAAAAAAAAAAAAAGAATGAAACTGACAACTTATGATTTGATTATTGTTTATAGCCCTTGTCTATATTAATCGGAATAGTGTCTTTATACATTTTATTTGTTGGACATTATGGTTACTGGGGCATTAAGCTCATGATTATAAAGTAAATTGAAATTATGTTTTTGTGGAAAATAAAGAAATGAAAGGAAGGAAGAAAGAAGGAGACTGAAGAAGGGAGGGAGTGGAAAGGGATGTATGGCTATCTTCTTCAAATAATATCTATGAAATACATGAAATCTATTATTTTTGTATTAATTTTTTAATTTAAAAATATAATTTTAACTGTATCCAATAAGTATGTAGTTTTTTAACGTATTTTTAAAATTCATTTAATATAAATAAAACCAGTTTAACATATTACAAAAAGAGAATATCAATCTCAGAAGTTTTCTTCAAGAACTTTTCATAAAACTGAAATTTTCAAAAGTTTACAAATATCTGTTTCTGAAAGAAATCTGACAAAGCTTATAAATTTGTATATAAAACCAAATTTTATATAAAACCGAATTTTGGACTGCTATCCAAAAAGTTTGTATGTCATATCTAAACATTTGTCAGATTCCATTTTGTAGGTGAAGTAATTAATTTCAGGACAATTTTAGTTACATTAGCAACAAAGAAAAATGTGGTCTTCAATAAGTCAAAAATAAATATAAATTGTCTCTAGTTTCAATACATCATCGTCTCTAATTTCAGTTTGCTATATCAGTTATAGGTGTTATATACACTTATATCCTTAATATGCATATAAATATATCCTTAATGTTTAACATCTGAAGATTTTACATGTTTCATTGAAACTATTTCAAATTGTCTGAAAAATAAGACAAAGACAATAACTGTTAAAAACTCAAATTTTAAAAGTAAGCAATCCCTTAGTATCAATGCTATAGGAAGCAAAAATCTTCATGATTTGACTAAGTAATGGAAAACTAATTTTATTCTCCTCTGGATAAACCTACATAGTAATTGCCGTATGCTCTTTCCTGGCTATACAGTTCATTCTTACACATCCTTTAATGGCTGGCAGATCATAATGAAACTGAATAAAGAAGAACATATTCATAAAAACTGAGTAAATTTCCACTAGATATTCTGTAAGCACATGATAATATCTTGTTTTGCTCACTATTATATTCTCTGCATGTAAGATAGTTAACTATGACTTACTGAATTTGCTGTGCATAGGTCTTCAGTATGTAAATGGATGATTATCTTATTTATACTTCATTCTCACAATAAAAAGTTTCTCAGATTTGGAGTGACAATTCTCATAATCACATCATTTAGAAACCTAAGTTCATTAAAGTTAAAATGGGTGTCCAAAATGATACAATTAATAATTGACCCTAAATTCTGATTCCTAACCAGTGCTCATCATACGATGATAAACTGCTTGCTTGTCACTCCTAGCTTCCTAAGTACTTAAATTTTTATATTAACTAAAAACTTTCCCACTCCAAGAATCCTTCTAAGGACATGTTACCACATGGAACAATAATTAAAAATATATTAAGTCACAACACACATCTGAAATGTAGTCAGCCAATTGTCATATGTTACACTTCCTTTTCACAAAGATTTTCAAAGGAGGGGCCAGCATCCCTTGTCATAGCCTTGGTTAAAATCCTGGCTATTCCACTTCCAATCCAGTTTCCTGCTCAAGTGCCTGGGAAGTGAGCAAAAAATGAGTCACGTGCTTAGGCCTCTGCCACCCATGTGGGGAAGCAGGATAGGGCTCCTGGCCTCCCGCTTCAGCCTGGCATAGACTGGACTGTTGCAGCCACTGGGGAACTAACCCAGCAGATGAGTGTCTCTTTGTCTCACTAATTTTCAAATAAATAAATACATAAATCTTAAAAACAGAATCTATGTGACTTGCTTGCATACTGTCATGCATTAAAAACATTTTATTTTTCTACTCTCACTTTAAAGTGTCAGTTAATAACTATGAAAGTTAGTAATTACTAATTCTAATGCGGAATTATAGAAAAACAGAAACTCTCTTAATTAAAATATTAGCAGTGTTAGAATCACCTGCATTATCAAAAATATCCATTATGTTCCATTATCATTTTATATACAAATTTGGAGAGACTGAATGAATTACTCAAGTTCTAACAGATACTAAGTGGTGACACTTGAACCCAAAACAAATGTCCAAGTTCAGTATTCTCACTCTTTCCATCCCCACACCATCATGCAGACAACCCACATCAAAACACAAATTAATATGAATCTGGTCCCAGGGTCTCTTAAACATTTTTTAATGGAAATTGACATCTTACAATGAGTATTGGGAAATTGTTTACTTGTAAAATATATTAAAGACCCATCATTAGATTCTGCTCTAAAGAAACGGTGAAGATTCTTAGATAAAGGAATTCTCATAATGCTTGCAGGTCGGAGATAGTTTTATCTCACACTTGAGAAAAAATTTATAAAGTTTGACTAATAATTTTCTTAAAAGAAAGGGTGGAGCTGGAGCTGTGGCATAGAAGGTTCAGCCTCCACCTGCAGTGCTGGCATCTCATACGGGGAGTTTCAAGTCCCTGCTGATCCACTTCCAATCTCACTCTCTTCTAATGACCTGAGAAAGCAGTGGAAGCTGGTACCCGTGCAGGAGACCTGGAAGAAGCTCCTGGCTCCTGGCTTCAGCCTGGCATAGCCCCAGCCATTGTGGCCATTTGGGGAATAAGCCAGGGGATCAAAGACTCTCTCTCTCCTTTCCCCTCTCCTGTCTCTGTATTTCTGCCTTTCAAATTAATAATTAATCTTCAAAAATAGTTTGTAACTATCTATCAAGAAATGAAAATGCAGCAAATATTTCCACATTGTGGGAAAAACTGAGTTAGATAAAAGAATGTTTATGGTAGTATTATTTTCAATTAAGAAATTATAAGCAAAGATGTTAAAAATGAATAATAAATTATGGTGAAAAAATAACAGAATATATCACTGAGTTTTTAAAAAGATGACTGAGCTTCCAGTATTCACTTGGAAAAACACCATGGGGGCCGGCGCTGTGGCACTGCAGGTAAAGCCACTGCCCGCAATGGCAGCATCCCATATGGGCACCGGTTCAAGTCCTGCCTGCTTCACTTCCTATCCAGCTCTCTGCAATGGCCTCGGAAAGCAGTGGTAGATGACCCAAGTTTTTGGGCCCCTGCACCCATGTGGGAGACCCAGAAGAAGTTCTTGGTTCTTGGCTTCGGATATGCGCAGCTCCAGCTATTGCGGCTAACTGGGGAATGAACCAGCGGATATGAAGACCTCTGTCTCTCTCTCTCTCTCTCTCTCTCTCTCTCCCTCTCTCTCTGTGTAAATGATTTTCACATTAATTTGCAAATTGCCTGTTCATTCAAGTTAGAAAACGGAGAAGGAAAATGTAAAATGTGTATTATTCATAGTATTCCAAACCATGTTTTTAGTAATGGTAACATCCAAAGAAATTATTCTACAGGAGATAATCAGGATGTTTACTTTTGCATTGTATCAATTTTCAGTAAACATGTTATTTGTGCATTATTTGTGTAAAATAAATCTAACATAAATTTTGAAAAGCATTATCATGTTCTGTCAATACCTTAAGGTTTTAGGTTAATAAGTCACTGATATGAACTTCAATATACAGTTCACAAATGGTTTTGCAGATTGAAAGGTAGCACTGTCTGGAAATAGATAGACCCATGGCTGAAGTGAAAAAAATTCATAGTACTAAATAGTAGGATGTCATTTTCTTTTTTTTTTTTCTAGTGTTGGAAGAAAGAGAAATATAGTGAATAGTAGGAAAATCTAGTCATAAAAATATTTTAAAATAATTACCTCAGTTAATTAACTGATTGCTTTTTTCCATGGACTGAAGAAAAGGGCTTACCCTCTCAGAGCTGAAAACAGCAGATTTCTTTCTTTCCTAAGCAGCGAAATTATGTTGTCCTGTCACATTTAACTAAAAGACTGCTGGGCCTTATGATATTGATTTTCTAGCTCCTAACAAATACAGGGATAGCAGGCAAGAAAACTGACTGTCAGGATCAGACAAGACGAAGCTGATGTCACCCCCTCTTCCCTACTTCCCTATGGACTATGGAAATAGGTCTCCGCTGGCCTCTAGCCTCTTCACGTGCAGGGTTTATCTAATACCTAGAACTCTCTGCACTTCATGCAGTGTGCCAAGGCTGCATGCACTTCTAAAATTTTTATTTATTTTTTATGTTTGAAAAGCAGGGGGACAGAGAGACATCTTCCATCAAGTGATATACAAAAATGCCTACAACAGTGTGGGCTGGAGCAGGCAGAAGCCAGGAGCCAAAAACTCAATCCAGGTCTCCGAACTGGATGGCAGGGATGGATGTATGTGAACCATCACCTGCTGCCTCTAGGGAGTTACAAAGCAGGAAGTTGGAATTGGGAGCAGAAACGGAAACCTAAGCGCTCCATACAGGATGCTGGTGGCCCATGTGGCCTTTTAACCACTATAGCAAATTAATGCCCGAGACTGATCTTTTTGAATGCTATGAAATGTCTGCACCATCTCAAGGAAGAGTAGGGGAAGAAACAGCAGAAGAAACTCTTCTGGAACAAGTGATTCACAGTGGACCTGCGTGGAGAGCGTGGGAGCCCACAGTTCGGGACACCAGCAGGAGACTCAACACACCAGCGCTGGAACAAGAGGTGAGCCAAATCTCAATAGCCCGAGACACCGGCAGGCAAGCGGAAAGAGGAGACTAGAAGGAACGACCCCGGGGGAAAAGTTCACCAGACTAACTAGAAGAGAGAGAGAGAGGAAAAAAAAGTGACTGATACGGACACGGGTTTCTCTCTCTCCGCTCACCTCTCAAAGGCGAGCAAGACAAAGAGCAGGCGCCATCTTGGACATACATCATAGGCAGAGCGACCTCAGGTCTGCACCGGCCCTGAGCCTAGCAGAAAAACCTGACTCTGGGCAGGGTGAATTAACAGGAGATTAGGACCTAGTGAATTTGTGGTGCTACTGAACTGAGACTGTGAAAAAAGAGACGGTGGGGGAGAGAACTCATGGAATTCACGTGAGTACTCTCCAGAGACGCTACAATTCTGTAACTTTGGCAACCCAGTGGGAGACTGAAGGAGAATTTGAGCCCACTCTGAAGGCAGAACAGATTCCCTGTGTGGTCCTTGGGAAAGAGCTTCTGATCTCTGGCATCTGTGGGTATATCATTTGCTTGCTAACTACCTCCAATTCGTTCAGCTGTGCGGAATTACTTCCCTTTTGAATCAAAAAAAGAAAGAAAGAGAGAGAGAGAGATCTACCACGCCTTACCTGGGAGTGTCACCTTTGGCACACCAAACAGAGCTCTCTGGCCACACCCATCTCAAGCCTCTAAGGCTCCATCAAAAATAGACAGTCCACTTAATCTAGAGTCATAGTATAACAAGAAACAGCACCACAGTGAAGAAACCAAATATCTCCAATATGCCAAATCACAAACACAAAAACAGAGGTAATAAAAACAAGGAAATCACTATGACGCCCCCAAATGAAAAAGACACCCCAATTCAAGATTATGAAGATAATGAGATAGAAGAAATGCAAGAAGCATATCTCAAAAAATTGATAAGAACATTAAGAAGTTCTCAAAAACAAATTCTTAAACTACAGAAATCCTTAATGGACAAGATTGAAAATATCTCTCGTGAAAATGAAATATTAAGGAGGAATCAAAATGAAATGAAACAACTAGTAGAACAGGAAACTGTAATAGTGACGAGAAATTATAAGTGAAGAATTATAAGTGAAGAATTCAATAGATCAAATGACAAACGCATTAGAGAGCCTTACAAACAGAATGGGTGAAGCAGAAGAGAGAATATTGGACTTAGAAGACAGAGAACAGGAAAGGATACAGTCACCCAAAGAAAAGAAGAGGAAATTAGAAAGCTAAAACATATTGTCGGGAATCTTCAGGATACTAGTAAAAAACCCAACATTCGGGTTCTAGGAGTTCCTGAAGGCATGGAGAGGGAGAAAGGATTAGAAGGCCTTTTTAGTGAGATATTAGCAGAAAATTTCCCAGGTTTGGAGAAGGACAGAGAAATCCTAGTACAGGAAGCTCATAGAACCCCTAATAAACATGACCAAAAGAGATCCTCACCACGACACGTTGTAATTAAGCTCTCTGCAGTGAAACATAAAGAAAAGATCCTAAAATGTGCAAGAGAGAAACATCAGATTACTCTCAGAGGATCTCCAATCAGACTCACAGCTGACTTCTCATCAGAAACCCGACAAGCTAGGAGGGAATGGCGAGATATAGCCCAGGTACTAAGAGAGAAAAACTGCCAGCCCAGAATATTATATCCTGCAAAGCTATCATTTGTGAATGAAGGTGAAATAAAGACTTTTCATAGCAAACAGAAATTGAAAGAATTTGTGGCCACTTGTCCAGCCCTGCAAAAGATGCTTAAATATGTGTTGCACACAGAAACACAGAAACATGGTCATCAATATGAAAGAAAGTAAAGGAAGGAAACCTCACAGCAAAAGATCACAGGGAATTCAAAGCATATATTAGAACTTATATTTGGCAAATGGCAGGGCAAAGTTACCACTTATCATTAGTCACATTGAACATTAATGGCCTGAACTGTCCAGTTAAAAGACACCGATTGGCTGATTGGCGTAAGGAACAAAACCCTTCTATTTGCTGCTTACAAGAAACACATCTTTCCAACAAAGATCCATACAGACTGAAAGTGAAAGGCTGGAAAAAGATATACCATGCCAACAGAAATGAAAAAAGAGCAGGCATAGCCATCTTAATATCAAACAACATAAACTTTACCACAAAAACTGTTAAGAGAGACAAAGAGGGGCACTATATAATGAGTAAGGGATCAATTCAACAGGAAGATATAACAATTATCAATGTATATGCACCTAATTACAGGGCACTGGTATATATAAAAGATTTGTTAAGGGACTTAAAGGGAGACTAGACCCCAATACAATAGTACTGGGGGACTTCAATACTCCACTCTCAGAAATAGACAGATCAACAGGACATTAGATCAACAAGGAGACGGTAGATTTAAACGACACTATAGCCCAAATGGATCTAACAGATATCTACAGAACTTTCAATCCTACAGCTAAAGATTTTACATTCTTCTCAGCAGTACATGGAACCTTCTCTAGGATTGATCACATACTAGGCCATAAAGCAAGTCTCAGCAAATTTAAAAGAATTAGAATCATACCATGCAGCTTCTAAGACCACAGTGGAATGAAGTTGGAAACTAGCAACTCAGGAATCCCTAGAGCATAGGCAAACACATGGAGATTGAACAACATGCTCCTGTATGAACAATGGGTCATAGAAGAAATTAAAAGAGAAATCAAAAATTTTCTGGAAGTAAATGAGGATAACAGCACAACATACCAAAACTTATGGGACGTAGCAAAAGCAGTGTTAAGAGGAAAGTTTATATCAATAGGTGCCTACATCAAGAAATTGGAAAGGCACCAAATAGATGAGCTTTCAATTCACCTCAATGATCTAGAAAACCTACAGCAAACCAGACCCAAATCTAGTAGGAGAAGAGAAATAATTAAAATCAGAGAAGAAATCAACAGGATTGAATCCAAAAAAATATTACAAAAAATCAGCCAAATGAGGAGCTGTTTTTTTGAAAAAAATAAACAAAATTGACACTCCACTAGCCCAACTAACTAAAAAAAGAAAAGACCCAAATCAATAAAATCAGAGACAAAAAAGGAAACGTAACAACAGACACCACAGAAATAAAAAGAATCATCAGAAATTACTACAAGGACTTGTATGCCAGCAAACAGGGAAACCTATCAGAATTGGATAGATTCCTGCACACATGCAACCTACCTGAATTGAATCAGGAAGACATCGAAAACCTAAACAGACCCATAACTGAGACAGAAATTGAAACAGTAATAAAGGCCCTCCCAACAAAGAAAAGCCCAGGACCAGATGGATTCACTGCTGAATTCTACCAGACATTTAAAGAAGAACTGACTCCAATTCTTCTCAAACTATTCAGAACAATCGAAAAAGAGGGAATCCTCCCAAATTCTTTCTATGAAGCCAGCATCACCTTAATTCCTAAGCTGGAAAAAGATGCAGCATTGAAAGAGAATTACAGACCAATATCCCTGATGAACATAGATGCAAAAATCCTCAATAAAATTCTCGCCAATAGAATGCAACAACACATCAGAAAGATCATCCATCCAGACCAAGTGGGATTTATCCCTGGCATGCAGGGATGGTTTAATGTGCGCAAAACAATCAATGTGATACACCACATTAACAGACTGAAGAAGAAAAACCATATAATTATCTCAATAGATGCCGAGAAAGCATTTGATAAAATACAACACCCTTTCATGATGAAAACTCTAAGCAAACTGGGTATGGAAGGAACATTCCTCAATACAATCAAAGCAATCTATGAAAAACCCACGTCCAACATCCTATTGAATGGGGAAAAGTTGGAAGCATTTCCACTGAGATCTGGTACCAGACAGGGATGCCCACTCTCACCACTGCTATTCAATATAGTTCTGGAGGTTCTAGCCAGAGCTATTAGGCAAGAAAAAGAAACTAAAGGGATACAAATTGGGAAGGAAGAATTCAAACTATCCTTCTTCGCAGATGACATGATTCTTTATTTAGGGGATCCAAAGAACTCTACTAAGTTGTCTGCACATTAATGTTTATTGCAGTACAATTCACAATAGCTAAGACCTGGAACCAACCCAAATGCCCATCAACAGTAGACTGGATAAAGAAATTATGGGACATGTACTCTATAGAATACTATACAGCAGTCAAAACCAACGAAACCCGGTCATTTGCAACAAGATGGAGGAATTTGGAAAACATCATGCTGAGTGAATTAAGCCAGTCCCAAACGGACAAATATCATATGTTCTCCCTGATCGGTGACACATAACAGAACCAAAGGGGAAACTTGTTGAAGTGAAATGGACACTATGAGAAACAGTGACTTGATCAGCTCTTGTCCTGACTGTTGATGTACAATGTAATACTTTATCCATTTTAGTATTTTTTTTGTTCTAGTACCATTGGTTGAACTCTGTAATTAACACACAATTATTCTTAGGTGTTTAAATTTTAACTGAAAAGTGATCCCTGTTAGGAATTTGGAAAACATTATGCTGAGTGAAATAAGCCAATCCCAAAGGGACAAATACTACTTGTTCTCCTTGATAGGTGACAACTGACTGAGCACCAAGAAGGAAACCTGTTAAAGTGAAATGAACACTATGAGAAATGGTGACTTGATCAGCCCTCACCCTGACTGTTGATGAGCAAATTGATATGTTATCCCTCTTAGTATTTTTTGTTTGTTTGTTCTACTTAATACTTTTGGTTGAATACTGTAATCAATACACAATTCTTCTTAAGTGCTGAAACTTAACTGAAAAGTGATCGCTGTTAAATAGAAGAGTGGGAATAAGAGAGGGAAGAGATGTGCAATTCAGGACATGCTCAAGCTGACTTACCTCAAACGGTAGAGTTAGAAACATACCAGGGAATTCCAATTCAATCCCATCAAGGTGGCATGTACCAATGCCATCTCACTAGTCCCACTGATCAATTTCTGTTCACAATTGATCATAATGATAGGACTAAGAACCAAAGGGATCACAGAAACAAGAATAGTGTCTGCAAATACTAGCTGATAGAATAAAAAAGGGAGAGAATGATCCAACATGGGAAGTGAGATACACAGCAGACCCATAGAATGGCAGATGTCCTAAACTGCACTCTGGCCTCATAATCAGCCCTTAAGGCATGCGGATCTGGCTGAAAAGCCCATGAGAGTAGTTCAGGCATGGAAAGCCAAGACACTCTGGGGGAAAAAAAAAAAAAACCTAAATGAAAGATCTCTGTGAGTGAGATCCCAGTGGAAAGAACGGGTCATCAAAGAAGGAGGTACCTTTCTCTGAAGGGAGGAGAGAACTTCCACTTTGACCATGGCCTTGTCTAAATATGATCAGAGTCAGTGAACTCAGGGGGCTTCCATAGCCTTGGCAGCTCATGACAAGAGCCTAGGGTGATTACTGATGCCATAAACAAGAGTGTCAATTTGTTAAGTCAACAACAGGAGTCACTGTGCACTTACTCCTCATGTAGGATCTCTGTCCTTAGTGTGCTGTACATTAAGATTTAATGCTATAACTAGTACTCAAACAGTGTTTTTCACTTTATGTTTCTGTGTGGGAGCAAACTGTTGAAATCTGTACTTAATATATGCTAAACTGATCTTCTGTATATAAAGAGAATAGAAAATGAATCTTGATGTGAATGGAAGGGGAGAGGGAGTAGGAAAGGGGAGGGTTGTGGGTTGGAGGGGCATTATGGGGCGGAAAACATTGTCATCCATATTCTGTACTTTGTAAATTTATATTCATTAGATAAAAGTTAAAAAAAGTAGAATAAATGGTGCAGACATTAATAGTCTCCATGAAGCTTGTGCCAGTTAGAACAATAAATTAAACTATTTTTTGTATTTCTCAATCTGTCCATGCCTGAAACAACAACCAGGGGTTAAAGCAAAGTCATTCAAGGCTAATTTTCTGTGAAAATATTATGTTGAAAGGGACATCTGAGAGGCACTTAGCTGTGTTTCATATTACCTCACTAAACAACTCAGAGAAGTCTTATTTTATAGGCCTTAATTTTCAAATAAGGATTTAAACTAAGTTTAGCATGTAAGACAAGTTTGGAGGACAAGGATATTAAGAAAAAAAAAAAAGGACCTTGTGTTTGCCCCCTCTTCTCCTTTACTTACATGAACATACCTACTCCCAATTCCTCCCCACCCCAAAACCCAACTCACATATTATATTTGACAATATTTAGCTCAGCTTTTCTTTCTCCAACTCCTCAAATACTCCAAGCCAATCTTTCTTGAGGTACTTAAAAATAAATCTATATAAAATCAGTTGGTTATGTGTCTCTATCTACCCTAAGAGACTATGAAACTGTGAAATAAAAAGGCAGGAATCTTTGTTTATTCATCTCCATAGGCCCGAGAACAAAGTTGCTCAGTGCCTATTGATATCATTTTCAATATTAAATAAAATCTACAAAATATTTTAGAAATTTTTCATATGTCATATGTTGCAAGTGATTTTACTACCTTCATTTTACAATTAGGAAAACAGTACTAAAATAAACTAATAAATTTATTTTTGTTTTCCCAGCTAGAAAGTATGCAAATATTAAATTAATTGGCTATATCATTCCCAAACACATGTCATTCTCTACTTCAATGTCATACTGTGTCTTCCGAGAATAAAAAAATAAATAAAAGCAAGCCTGAAAAGTAGGCTTTGGCCAGTCAATTGTCATGGATGGCTAATGTCAGTTTTATTTGTGATTTGTCAGGTATTTTCATACAGGAGGTAATAAAAAGGTTATTGTCAACTCAGTTCTAAAGCTGGGAACTTAGATGACTTACAGAATTATAACTAAATCCACAGATAACAAGGTTGTACATAGTATGTGTTGATGCTGGTTTATGGGTGTATATGTATAGCTGAAGCTAAGTAACAGAACAAATTGTTTTTAAAACATGAAATTATTATCACAGTTTGGGAAATTTGACTATGCAAATGTAGGTTGTTTGAAGTTTCATTTCAGCCACCAAATTTCATTTACAGAGAGATGTAGAGAAATTAATAGAGTCTTCCAAAGAATGGTGTGTGTTTTCATGTACTTTCAAAAAGAAAAAAAATAAAATTTGTATTGACAAATAAACATAGAACCTATTATTTTTTAAACACATGCATACAACTTGGATAATATAGTTTTCTAGGCTCAATAATAAACTGGTTTACTGGGGAAAGTTAACATACCACCATACATATGTACAAGGCTATTCAAGCAGGATTAATACATGATGTGCAGGTGTAGTGTATGTGCCCATGTGCTTGCGCATGTCCAGTCTTGATGACCTATGTTAATCTCATGAACTTCCTCTACTTGTAAGAAAATGCCTAGGAACACCTGTTCCAATTGGGATGCCTCCTGAGTCAAAATGTCTGTGTTTGACACCTGCCATGACAGATATTTACATTTCAACTTGCCAAGTACAATCAATGTTCTTCAAAACCTTTACAAAAATATGAATTAAGAGGTAATTTTATTTTACTGCAGGGATTTTGAAATGCATATAAAGCTTTTTTCCTAATATGCATTTCCATAAATTCTTTAAACGTCTCATATATCTAAATGTTGACCTTGCCATTCAATGATACTGATTTAACAGACTTCTGATATTGCCACAAAATACAACACATGTGATTGTATTAAATAAAATTGGCAGAATATCTGAGAGTGCTAACTAAATAGTCAATGTTTCACTATTAGAACAAGGTAGAAAACAGGCCTATCCTTCATAGTTTTCCAACACTTTCAACTTCAGTGGGACTTTTTGTTTTTGTTTTTTTCTCTTTTGGGAAAGAGAGGACTTTGTAGTGTGAACTAAGCTCAAGAGGATAGCTGGTCCATTCTGAAACTTCCATGTTTGTTGGATAATTCCAACATCACATTCACATTCATTCATTCATTCATTCACCAATGAGTTGCAAAACTGTTCACTTCTACTTTTTGCTGGTGTCCAGGAACCCGAGTTTCCTACCATATAGTAAAGCTCATTCCAAGCTTTCCATTTATTTCCTTAACATATTTTTATAACCTTCCTATTGAATTATGCTTTTACTTTAATTGATCCTTAACTGTTCTGGCATATTCGAGGTCTTTCAAAGAAATGTCTAATAATGCATTTTTCAAATACTTGTATTTGATATTTGGAATTTTTCAAACTGCTTCAACTGTAATAGTTATTCATATATTATGAATCTTACTTTCATATGTGATACCCTTTGCTAATATTTTCTTCCTGTTTATAACTTCTGTCCTTCCATTTTAGAGTCTCTTGACAATTAAAAGTTCTTAAATTTAACACTGTTGAATTTATCATTGATCCCATTTGTGCTCTTTTCCATTATTTAAGAAATAATTCCCAATATCTATGGTGCAAACTTTTTTTTATTTATTTATTTTGACAGGTAGAGTGGACAGTGAGAGAGAGGGATAGAGAGAAAGGTCTTCCTTTGCAGTTGGTTCACCCTCCAATGGCCGCTGCAGCCGGTGTGCTGCAGCAGGTGCACCGCACTGATCCGAAGCCAGGAGCCAGGTGCTTCTCCTGGTATCCCATGGGGTGCAGGGCCCAAGCACTTGGGCCACCCTCCACTACACTCCCGGGCCACAGCAGAGAGCTGGACTGGAAGAGGGGCAACCAGGACAGAATCCGGCACCCCGACCGGGACTAGAACCCATTGTGCTGGCACCGCAGGCAGAGGGTTAGCTTAGTGAGCTGCGGCGCCGGCCGCAAATATGTTTTAATACATTTTTTCATAATGCTTTCTAGATGTGCAATAGCTTTATGTTTTCTATTAACATTTCTAATTTACACAAAAATGATTTTTCTTTTGTCCCAGCACTATACTACACTCGGACCTGCATATGCATCCTATCATTTACCAATTTATGAAAATTTGAGTTGTTATGTATGTAACTGTCTATTGAAGTATAACTTATCTATGTAATTTTTCTTATAATTACTAAATCTGTAGAATAAATTTTGAAATGTGCTACAGTATGTACATTAATCATTCTTATTAGTATTTATTCAGCACTCTGAATTTCTTTAAATATTTTAGAATTCAGTTATCAAAATATATGAAAATTATTTTTGGATTTAACTGGGTAGAATGCTATTAAATCTATTAATACATTTAAAGAGAGATGATAACTATATGCTATTAATTCCTTATTTCTACCCAATGAGGTATAACATCCTAAATATTTAGTTGTTCATTATATTTAATAAAGTTTTATAACATTTTTATAATTTTTTCAATGAAGTTATATTTTTCACAGAGGATATCTACTACAGGCACTTCACTTTGTTTTTGCTTTGTTGAATCAATCCTATTTATTTAAGCACAAATTGTAACTGTAGTTGATAAAAAGAAAGTTTTTTATGAATTAATTTTTGATCCAGTTATTAAGTATTTGTAATTATTCTAAAAACATATATGTAGAGATTCCAAGATGGTGGAATAGGGAACAATGTATTGTGCTAGGCTAGGGATAAATAGTAAATAAAAAAAAATACAGGAAGTGCATTTGCATTGGAGAATTAGAGACAAATTGCATTGGGAATTTTACAGAAGGAAAAGGAGTGCTGCGGACTTGCGTAGAAGATGCAGATGCGCAGCACAGACACGACACATGACTCCAGCAGCTGGAGTGGGCGGCAGCTTGGAGACAGAGGTGAGACCAGACTACAGCAGCCAGTGGTCATATAGCTGGAGGGAGAGGGTACCACGAGTCGGGCATCTTACCCCATCCTCTCCACAATGGCCCCAGTAACCGTTTGCTTGGCAGTACTGGCCCCTGTGGCAGGAAGAGGGCAGCACTTTTCAGTGTGATCCAGATTTAGTGGAGGGAAAAACCTGTGGTCCCTACTGAGTTTGATCCTGGTTAGGAGGATTGGCAGGGGGCTGGGCACTCATGGACAGCTGACTCGGGAAATGTCTGCCTCTCTGTGGACTAGACAGGCTGATGGGGCAGAGTTGAACCTCTGCACCCAGAGACACTGGGAGCCTTGTGTGCTGACTGTGGAGACTGTGGCTGCACAAGAGATTGCAGGACAAAGCTGGATCTCTGGGTAATCACTGTGGGAGACTCCACACACCCAGAGCTCTCTAGTTGCCCGGGACTGGTGTTTGCAGCAGGATCCATTCTTGGTGTGAGGACTGCACAGATCATTTCTGTGGCTCATAGGAATGCACAGATGAGTGTTCCATCCACTGGGATCTAACAGCTGGGCATTGCTCACTTGAAGGAGAGGACCTGAGAGTGTGATCACACAAAAAGAATTGACTAACAAGAGAAAATCTACCATGCCCAATTTAGGAGTTACCTCAGATACTCGCCCCACCCTGGATCAATGACCATAGCACCCTGGCCACACCACCACACACCTCTTGGTATTCACTGAAAGTGTAGACATTCCACTAAGGCACAGAGGTAAAACTAACAAGTACCTCTATAAATGCCTAAAAATAAATACAGAAATTCAAGAAACAATAAGAAAGTCAACATGATCCACCAAAGGAACACAACATTTCAGTATCAGAATAAAAATAGATTGATGAAATGCCAGAAATGAAATTCAAAAGATTAATCATAGGATGAATCAAAAGCAATCAGAAGGAAATCCATGAATTAAAGAAATACATACATCACATGAATGAAAATTTTCCTATTAAATTGAGATTTTAAAGACAAATCAAAATGAAATCTTAGAAATAAAGAATTCAACAGATCAAATAAAAAATGCAGTAGAAAGCCTTAACAAACAGATTTGGTGAGGCAGATGAAAGAATATCCAAGCTAATAGACAAATCTTTGGAAATTTTTCAGTCTGACCAAAAAAAAAAAATAAAAAGGAGAAGAAATTAGAAAAATTAAAAACAATGTTGGAGATTTATGGCATACTATCAAATGACCCAAGATATGGGTCTTATGAGCTCTTGAAGGTGTGGAAAGAGAGAATGGACTGTAATGCCTATTTAGTGAAAGAATTATGGAAAACTTCCCCATTTTAGAGAAAGAACAGGACATCCAAGTACAGGAAGTACATAGAACTTCTAATTGACATGACCAGAAAATATCTTCACCATGACACACTCTAGTCAAATTCTCCACAGTAAAACATAAAGAAAAGTTTATAAAATGTTCATGAGAAGTACACCATATTACTTTCAGAGAATCTCCAATTAGACTCACAGCTGACTTCTCATCAGAAACCCCACAAGGTAGTAGAGAATGGAGATACATAATCCACGTTTTAAAAGAAAAAAAAAAGTCAACCCAGAGTAGTATATCCTGAACAGTTCTCATTTTTGAGTTAAGATGAAATAAAGACCTTCAATAGCAAACAGAACTAAAAAGAATTTGTTACAACAATTTGTCTGGACTCTGGTCTTGCACAGCCATGGCTGATGTGAGCATTTGGGGGACTAAACCAGTAAAGATTATTGTTCTCTTTTCTCACTCTCTCAAATGAATCTTAACAAAGAGAAGAAGAGAAGAGAAGAGAAGAGAAGAGAAGAGAAGAGAAGAGAAGAGAAGAGAAGAGAAGAGAAGAGAAGAGAAGAGGGGAGAAGAGAAGAGGGAGAAGAGAAGAGGGGAGGGGAGGGAAGGGGAGAGAGAGGAGAGAGGGAAGAGAGAAGAGAAGAGAAAACAACCTTAGAGCTGAGGACAGCACTGCACTGTAGCATAGCAGTAAAGCCACAACCTGTGGTACCAGCATCACATATGGGCATCAGTTTGAGTCCCAGCTGCTCCATTCCCAATCCAGCTCTCTGCTAATGGGATGAGAAAGCAGTGGAAGATGGTCCAAGACCTTGAGCCCCTGCACTCATGTGGGAGACCCAGTAGAAGCTCCAAGCTACTGGCTTCAGATCGGCTCAGCTCCAGCCACTGCAGACATTAGGGGAGCAAACCAGTGGATGGAAGACCTCTCTCTCTCTCTCTGCCTCTGTCACTCTGTAACTCTGCCTTTTTTTTTTCCATGCAGAGTTAGACAATGAGAAAAACAGAGAGAGAGTTATAGACAGTGAGAGAGAGACAGAGAGAAAGGTCTTCCTTCTGTTGGTTCACTCCCCTAATGGCCGCCACGGCTGGCGCTGCGCTGATCCAAAGCCAGGAGCCAGGTACTTCCTCCTGGTCTCCCATGTCAGTGCAGGGACCCAAGAACTTGGGCCATCCTCCACTGCACTCCCAGGCCACAGCAGAGAGCTGGACTGGAAGAGGAGTAACTGGGACTAGTACTCGGCGCCCCAACCTGGACTAGAACCCAGTGTGCTGGCGCTGCAGGCAGAAGATTAGCCAAGTGAGCCATGGTGCAAGCCCAACTCTGCCTTTCAAATACATAAATAAATCTTTTTAAAAAGAGAAATGGGCAAAGGATGTGAACAGGCATCTTTCAAAGGATGAAATACAAATGAGCAACAGACACATGAAAAGATACTCAGGATCACTAGCCATCAAGGAAATGCAAATAAATACCAAATTGAGGTTTTATCTCACCACACTTAGAATGGCCATCATCTAACAATCAAAAAATAACAAATGCTGGCAAGGATGTAGGGGGAAAGATACCTTAATACACTGTTGGGGCAGATGTAAACTAGTACAAATATTATAGAGGACAATATGGAAATTTCTAAGGAATCTGAAAATAGATCTACCATATGACCCAGCCATTCCACTCCTGGGAATTTTCCCAATGGAAATGAAATCAGAATATGAAAGGGTTATCTGTACACACATGTTTATAGCAGCTCAACTCACAATAGTTAAGGTATGCAATCATCCCAGATATCCATCAACATACGACTGGCTAAACAAATTGTGGTGTATATGTACACTATGGTATGTTACTCAGCTGTAAAAAGATGGAATTCCGAATTTTGCAACAAACTGTATGCAAGTGGAGACCATTAAACTTAGTGAAATAAGGCAGTCCCTGAAAGACAAACCTATGTTTTCCCTGATTTGTGATAACTAATATATTAGAGTACAAAATAAGTAATGCATGAGCAAAACTGACATTTTAATATTTGATTATTATTTATAATCATTGTCTATACCCTTGAGGAATAGTCATTTTTCCACTTGCTACTTTTTGAACACTGTATTTAGTTGAGGATTCAGCATGTGATTATAAAGTAAATTGAAACCTTTGGATTGGCTCGGCTCTGACCACTGCGGCCATTTTGGAAAGTATTATTATATATTATCTTTATTATGTACTATTTTAAGGTATTTTAAATTGCCAAATTTAATTTAATTTATTTTGATATTATTTAACATTTTTCAGGGTAATCAGAGTGTGAAATCCACGTGACATAAATTCTTCTACATGAACTGAACCTAGCCTTGGCCTAGTGCAGGAACAAATATCTATGTAGGATCTATTACAAGTGCATCTTGCAGTTTTGAAATTTTTAAATTTCATTTCTGATGACAAAATTTATTAAATTCAGGAAACAGAATTGGTATATAAAATGTATATATCTGAAGGGTTAGGTAGATCTAATGTTTCTTTCAACTTTTCAATTCTTTTGGTAGGTTTATTCAATATTTCAATACTACCTCTTTCCAAATTTTTCATTTTCCTAAAGAAATTGTCTGGACATCATATGTTCTTGATCTCTCTTGCATATGTCTTGCATAGAGTCATTTTTGTTTGTTTGTTTGTTTGTTTGTTTTTTGACAGGCAGAGTTAGACAGTGAGAGAGAGAGACAGAGAGAAAGGTCTTCCTTCCATTGGTTCATCCCCCAAATGTCCGCTACGGCCGGCACGCTACGCTGATCTGAAGCCAGGAGCCAGGTGCTTCATCCTGGTCTCCCATGTGGGTGCAGGGCCCAAGCACTTGGACCATCCTCCATTGCCTTCCCGGGCTACAGCAGAGAGCTGGACTGGAAGAGGAGCAACCGGGACAGAATCCGGCGCCCCAACCGGGACTAGAACCCGGGGTGCCAGAACTGCAGGTGGAGGATTAGCCTAGTGAGCCGTGGTGCTGACCATTTTTTTTTTTTATAAGCCAAATTGGCCTTTGTTTATATCCTTTCTTTTTTATGCATCATTTGCTGTTTAATGTATATATTGAATTTTTGTGTTTACTTCTCAGCTTTCAACAAATAATAAATCCAAAAACTTAAATCTAAGTTTGTTTACAACAAAGTCAAACTTCCCATCATGTTTCAGATACTACATAATACTTTGATATAATTTTCTTAATTAGAAATAGACCTTCATTTCAAAATAGTACTAAAATTCATTTATAAGAGGGTATCATTTTGAAATGTATCTATCTACCCATATATTTAAGGATTGTCTTTAGGTTTATTTGACTAATTAATCAATTAGAAAGGCAGAGCTATAGAAAGAAAGAGTAAGGGAAGGATGTCTTCTACCCGCTAGTTCACTCACCCCATGGCCACAATAGCCAGGTGTGGGCCAGGCCAAAGCCAGGATCCAGAACTCCATCCAGGTCTCTCACATGGATGGCTGGGGCCAGTTCTTGGGCCATCATATACTGCCTTCCTAAGCATATTAACAGGATCAGAGGTGCAGAGTAGCTGGGACTCTAACTTGTACTATGAATGATTTGGGATGTGGGTGTCCTAAGCCATCGCTTAACACATTGCACCACAACATTGGTCCCCACAAAAGTTTAAGTTTGGCCAAGTAAGGGATGTTACATGAAGGATACACCTTTGCTCTTGTCTGTACTTGTACATATTTCTCTCTTCCTGGATTTTTGTGGATTTTGAAGTATCATACAGAAGAGAACTACCAAGTGAATAAAGAATCTATATGCTACTGTGATAATTTGACCTGCTTCACTAGATACACAAAAAGCTAGTGTGATGAGACTGCTCAAAATGGCTAATGATCCTGATTTTTGCATTTTTTCCAGATGTGCTGTAATGTAGAGCTTATTACAGGGTAGTTCAGAAATGATGTTTTTTTCCACTCTACTCAAGAAACAGAGTAATTATCTCCTGACTTTACCCGTGCATATAAGCAGCATCTCCATTATGCTGGTACCATTAACAGAGTAATTAGGGAAGCTATCATGGTCTCAAACTCTTGTAAGTGATGAGACTCCACCTCATAAAATGCTCATTAGAGGACAAATTATCATATTCTGAACAGAAAAACATCTTCTCAAAATACGTCTGTTCTGATCCTCACTGCCAACATCTCATGTTTGTTTACTACAGCAATTTATTATTACTGCTATTAAGACTAGTTGAGCTCAAAGTGACTATGTTCTGAGTATGATTTTTAAATCATACTTTTAAAATGTTTTGGCATTTTTTGAATACTGCATGTCAATTTTTTTGAATACTCTATGTCAGTGCAGTCAAGTAGTATGAGTAAAAGACGTATATATTATTGACATTGCACTTAACAGGCATAGTTAACTCTGTGTCTGTATGTATATCTATATATCTATACATCTATATAGATACATTAATATATATTTGTATAGATATATAAAATTTTGATGCCTTATTGGAATTGAATCAAATATGTTCTTTTTTGGCATGGGAAGACAAATATCTCTTCATAAAAGAAATAAAACAACTCAAAACAAATTAGAAACCTGAAGAACCAATTTGTGGGCAATCACAACTTAACATAATCATCATTTAAAGTGATGCTTTTGCCATATTCTTTAACAGCTACTTTATTTTGGTATCATTTTTCTGTATATTACATCTTATTTCTTTATGTATAATGAGCCTGATATGCTGAAACAATGATCATTTTCATCTACAACAGATTAACTTCAATAAATAGTTGCATATCAATAATGATTATTACTTTAGCCAAAAATCAAAGACTATATCATTTGAAATATATGCTACAATTTTAAAGAATGTTTAAAAACAAATTGTCAAGACAAACTAAAATCATAGTGAATCAGAGAACAGAACTTGTGTGTCTTGAGTACACCTTATACCCACCTAGGCTATTTCTCTTTAAATTTCCCCCTACAAGACTCCAATTCCTGTCAGTCTGAGAAGTATGAGGAGCCTGAATGCTGCTGGTAGTGTGCAGAGCCTGAGGCAAGCCCAAATTCTAAAGCAGGCTGCTTCAATTTTATACTCCATTTAACACTTCATTTTTATGCTCAAACTACATCTTAGTTTGTAGTGTTAAAATTCAAGCATTTACTTTATTTGGGCAATGGTCTTGGATTAAATACTCATGAAAGGTAGTTTAGGAAAAAGTAGATTTCTATGCCTAAGAGTGCTAACAGCCTTCCTGTTTATAACTGTGAAAACTTGATTTTTAAAACTAAGGACCATAAAGCTACACTAAAGGAAATTTTACTTTGAAAAGAGTTACAACACATACTTTGAAAATAGTGAGAGCTTTACTATTAGATGATGCATAGATCATCCAACTGATAAGAATGTATTACAGAGATGTTGAAGAAAAAGTGTGTTATAGTAGATAAGCATGGGAATTATATGCATGGATATTTAAATTCATGAAATTATAGCAATGATAAGAATTTTCAAGGTTTTTTGCAGAGGAGAGTGAGTTGGATGAGGTACATATGAAAGCATTACATTCGATTTCTTCTGCAAAGTAATTTGTATCCTGGCATTGTTTTCTGGGGATGGTTTACATGTTTTATTTTAAGACTTCTATCATTAGCATCTTGTACAGCAGGATATGGTCCATGTGTTGGAGTCCAGGCGTAGTTTAATGCTCTGCTGTTACCATATTGAAATTCTTAATTTTAAGAGGCCCCACGTTATCATATCATACTGGGTCCCAGAAATTATGTAGCCGGCCTTGCTTCATATATATATATATATATATATATATATGTATATATATATATATGTATATATATATGAATCTGAATATATATTGAATATTGAATGTATATGAATATATATAACTGGATTTAAACAGACAAAACAAACAAAAATGATATCTGTAAAACATCAGTTGGACAAGGCATCATATCTATCAAGTTGTGAACTGATAGTAGTGGGAAGTACGAAAAGAGCCTATGCAGACTGTGCTGACGTTCTCATGACTCCTGAGACTTATCAAGCCATAATGCTATATAGACATTGTTCTTCCTATTCAAAACTAAGTTTTCAAGTTTCTTTAATAAGACTGTGCATTATGTGATTCTATACTATGTTAGGTGCTTTCGACGGTCTGTTCTCTAAATACTAATGAGATAATCATCTTTCATAATAGCATGACTCCACATTAAGTAAATAAGGTGATGTATTGCTAACCATTTTGATTTATGACAGTAGGAATTCAAACAAAATCACTCTGTCATAAAAGACAAGAAAGATAAATAGAACAGAAGTACCTCATTTTGACAATATTGGCATTTTATGTAGTATTTAAAACTATTCAATATATTTTGGGAGAAATATCAATTCACATATATACTCTATATCTATATATCATATCTGTGTGTAAGATATATAGAGTAATTAGTAATATACATCTATAGTATTGGTAAAGAGAAATCCTGGGTTTTGTTCCTAATAGGTATGATATTGGTAATTATCCAAAAGATGTTTGTTGAATAGCATTAAATAGGGAGATGCTGATTATGTCTCCATCTCAGTAATGATGTTCTACTTTTAACTGAATATGCTTTTTAAGTTGATGGAGTCTGGCAAGCCACATTTACCTAGAAATAAAACTAAAATTTATTTCATTAATCCCTGGTTAGATTTACATTTCTAAGTTGTCCTTTTCATGACCACCTCAGGGTTCTGCTTCAATTCAATATTAAACCATGTACCATCAAAGATTAATGAGAAAAGTCAGATCCATTTATATTTTATGCTGAAACATAGCCAGTTCTTCCATAGTGATAATACAATCATGGAACTAATTTTGAAGTGCAAAATAGATTTTCAAAAATTATCTCATCTATAATAGGTTGCAATGAGATGTTTGGTAGTATACTGAGGGGGAGTGGCACTTTAATACTACCGCATTTTAACAATCCAGATAGGAACACCTGAGAGTATAAGACTATCTGACTAACAAATATGTAGTTGATATTAATTGTCCTAACATTTTTATTATTGTCAACATTTCCAACAAAATTCCTTTTTCCTAGGTATCTAAAAAGTCACATGGAAATTCAAAGGACATGTTAAGTGAGGGCATAAAAAGTAGAATAATAACATCAAAAGAAAAGATAATAGGTAAGATATGAATCAACATATGTGTCCATCTATGGATGTTTGGATCAAGAAATTGTGGTTTATACACACAGTGGAATACTGTTCAGCCATAAATAAAACTTAAACCTTGACATATGCAGTAAAACGGATGGAACAAGAGGTCATTTTCCTAGCCAGACACAAAAAGACAAACACAGCAATTTCACTCTCATATTTTGAAGATAAGCAAAGGTGAGCAGATATAAATATATATACACCCAATATCAAAGTTCTAAAAATATAAAACAGATATTGAAAGACCTAAGGAAGAAGCTAATAAAATAATAATAGGATATTTTGAAAGGCTACTTTTGGAAATGGACAAATCATCCAGACAGAAAATCAACTAAGAAACAATGGAGTTTAGCTGTTCTATAGAACAATTGAACCCAGCAGGCACCTACACTGCATTCCATCTAGCAGCTGGAGAATTCACACTCTTCTCAAGAACACAAGGAACATTCTCCAGGAGAGATCAAAGCAGGTCATAAAACAAGTCTCAAGGCATTTTTTTAAAATATAAATCATACTGAGTATCTTTACTGAATAAAATGCAAAAAAGTAAAAGTCATTGGTGAAATTTTTGAAACACAGAAATTAATAATATTACTGAACAACAAATACATCAGGGAAGGAATTAAGAAGATTTGTTAAAATTCTTGAATGAAATGAAAATGAAACAAAACATATTAAAACTTATGAAATACGGCCGGCGCCATGGCTTACTAGGCTAATCCTCCGCCTTGCGGCGCCAGCACACCTGGTTCTAGTCCCGGTCGGGGTGCCGGATTCTGTCCCGGTTGCCCCTCTTCCAGGCCAGCTCTCTGCTGTGGCCCGGGAGTGCAGTAGAGGATGGCCCAAATGCTTGGGCCCTGCACCCCATGGGAGACCAGGAGAAGCACCTGGCTCCTGCCATCAGATCAGCGCTGTGTGCCGGCCACAGCATTGGAGGGTGAACCAATGGCAAAGGAAGACCTTTCTCTCTCTGTCTCTCTCTCTCACTGTCCACTCTGTAAAAAAAAAAAAAAAAAAAAAAAAAAAAAACAAACTTATGAGATACAACAAAGGCAGTAGTGTCAGGGAAGTTTCTATCAACAAATGCCTATATGAAAATAACAAAATTCTCAACTTACAATTAGAAACATAAGAACAAACAAAACTCCAAATTAGTATGAAGAAATAAAAATACGTAAAGAACTCAAACATCCCAACAGAAAAACAAACTAGCAAACACAAAAACAATAATCCATTTAAAAGCAGCAGTATCTGTGGCATGTGTGTGGCACAGCAGGTTAAGTCACTGCTTGAGAGGCCCACATCCCATATCAGAGCGCCAGGTTGAGGGTCAGATTTCTGATTCTGCTTCAGCTCCCTGCTAATGGGCCTAGGAAGGAAGCAGAAGATGCTCCAAATATTTGAATCCCTGCCATCCAGGCTAGAGTTCCTGGCTCCTGGTGTTAGTCTCGTTCCAGACCTAATTGTTGAAACCATCTGGGGAGTAAACCAGTGAATGGAACATCGTTCTCCTTCTTCATTATCCCCTCCCCCCTCTGTTGCTCTACCTTTCAAATAAATAATTAAATAATTTTTTTAAAAATGGACATTAGGTCTAAACAGACATTTATTAAAAGTAGGCATACAGTTTACCAATAGGTACATGAAAAAATGCTCAACCTCATTCATCAAATAATATATCTATAGAGAAAATGTGGTATATATATATATATATATATATACACACACACACACACACAATTGAATACTATTCAGCCATGAAAAAGATGAAATCTTGCCAGTTGCAACAACATAGGTAGATTAGGATATCATTATATCTTACATGAAATAAGCTAAGCATGAAAGACATAAATGGCATGATCTCACTCATGTGAAACAAAAAGCTGACCTCACAGAATTTCATACTAGTTTTTGTTATGAGAGAGGAGGAAGAAGAGAAGGGGAAAGGTTAAATAACGGGCACTAAACTATAGACTGGAGTAACAAGTTCTGGGGTTCTGTAGCACAGCAGAGTGACTATAGATAATGATAATATGATTTCTATTTTTCTAAAATGTATTACAGAATTTTGTATGCTTTATCATAAAAATTATAAATACTATAAATACTTGATTAATTAACTCTGATTATACATTACAATATACATGCATATATATGCATCAAAATTACACAGTACTCCACAAGCATGTACAAGCTGATGTGCCACTTAAAATTTAATTAAATTTTTATGAAATATTTATTCATTTTATTTGAAAAGCAGAGCAACAGAAAGAGAAGGAGAGCAAGAGTGACATATAGAGCAACAGAGAGAATTTAAGAGACAGAACTTCCATATGCTTGTTCACTTGCCAAATAGCTAGAACATCCACGTTTGAGCCATGCTGAAGCCAGGAGTGCACCTGTGTTCCATATGAGTGGCAACATAGGGAACTTGGGCCATCTTCTACTTGGGTACTTGGGCCATCTTCCACTGCCTTCCCAGGCCTATCAGAGGGAAAGCTGGATGAGAAGACAAGCTGTCAGGACTTTAACTAGCACTTCAATGTGGGCTTAACATGGTGTGCCACAAATCTGGCCCTTAAATTAATTCTTTAAAAAGTAAATTTGAATTTAGAGTAGTGATTAACAGAGAGTGGGAAGAAGAAACTTAGGAGGGCAGAGAGATGTTGGATATTGGGTACCAAAACACAGATAGATTTAAGAGGTCCAAATGTTCCACAGCACAGGGGAGCAACTATAGCTCACAGCAGTGTATTCCGTATTGCATAAAGAGCTGGAACAGTGGAGCTGTTAGGCTCCAAACATAATGAAAAAAATAGTTAAATACTGTCTTATTTGACAGTGCATGTCGCATTCAGGTCTTAGTACTATATTCTATCACATTATACAGATATTACATGATAATCAAAATTTTTTTCTAAAAAGTAAAGAATTTGACATGATACTCTCTCTTTTACCTTGTCTCCACACTGCTGTATTTGATGGTCTCCTGCATCATTCTGTTAAAACAGTGTATGCATCCTAAGCTTTGTCACGACTTCCATACTACTAAATTCAAGGTTTTTTCTTCCATTTTACCCCTCATTAGCACTATCTTGCTGAAAATACTCCCTATTTCTCATGACTATTAACTATTCTGTTAACTATTCATGACTATTAACTATTTTTCAAAGACAGTGAAAACATACAAAACCATATCCATTTTCTAACAAAAAAAAAAGAAAGTGAAAAAAAATCCTTCTCCAGAAAAGTATCTTTTAACAAATTTCATAATTGAGGCCAGCACTTTGGCCCAGCAAATGAAGCCACTACCCTTGTTACTGGCATCTACTATGGGTGCTGGTTTAAGACCCAGCTGCTCCATTTCTGATTCAGCTCCCTGCTAATACAGCCAAGAAAGCAGAAGAGAATGGGCCAAGCGCTTAAGCCCCTGCACCCATGTGGGAGACCTAGAAGCAGCTCTGGGCTCCGGGCTGCACTGTGGACATTTAGGGAGTGAACCGGCAGACGGAAGATCTCTCGTCTCTCCCTCTCTGGAACTCTGCCTTTCAAGCAAATAAACACATTCTTTAAAACAATAAATATAATTGTATAACCAATTACATGATCTTGAAATCTGTGATTTGTTTCTCACCTTTTCCTTTCCTGCACATCCCATGTCTGAAGCTTTACCAAATTCTTTAGTTTTCCAAAATATTTATAAAAACTATTCAATTATTTCTGTCTCTGAAACAGCAACAAACACCTTGGTCCAATTATAATTTCTTACCCACACCAATGGAAAGGATCCAAATCTATCAATTCCAGACAGATAACTTCATTGTCCTTTGTTTTCTTTGGTTTGCAAATATTTTACTATTTATAATTTGGAGATTACTGGCGATACTGCATTGAGTACGTCTACCAGTGCCATTTTTTTATAAATTTTGGTAATTCTAACCATATTCTAAGCACTTCCATTATTAGTTTGTCTGCTACAGTGATCTGTGGCCAGTGGTCTCCATTGTTACTATGATAACTGTTCGGGCACCATGAACCAAAGCCGCTTCTCAGACCTTCCACTTCCAAGACAGAACAATATTGAAATTCAGCCAGTTGAAAGTCCTACAGTGGCCTCTAAGTGTTGAAGTAAAAGGAAAAGGTGAACATCATTCACTTTAAAGCAAAGTCAGAAATAATTTAGCCCAACAAGAATGGTACATTGAAAGCTAATATAGACCAAAACTAAACCTCTTACATCAAACAGATAGGCCACTGTGAATGCAAAGCCAAACTTATTGAGCAAAATTAAAAGAGCCACTCCAGTGAAAATACAAAGTGAAACAGCCTAATTATCGATTTGGAAAAGTTTTAGTGGTAGAATGGAAGATCAAACTAGCTGCAACATTTTCTTTGAGCTTATTACCGAGAAAGCTCCTAACCCTGGGAAATATGAAAGCTCAGAGAGATGAGGAAGCTGCAGAGGAGACATCTGAAGCTTTCACTTTGCTTTATGAGATTTAACTAAAGAAACAATACCTAAAATTTAAGAGTGTAGGGTGAAACATCAAGTGCTGGTGTAGAAGCTATAGAAAGTTAAACAGAAAACCTCACAAAAAATCATGATGGCAACCACTTCATGCTTACCATTACCATTTTCAAAATGCTCATTTACCATTTTGAAATTCTAGTGCCCTTAAGAATTGTAGTAAATCTATCGCATTTACGTTGTATAGTTGGAACAATAAAACCTGGATGTCAGCACAACTGTTAAAATGTGGTTTACTGTGTATTTCAAGTACACTGTTGGATCTAGTGCTCAGACACACACACACACACAAAAAAGATTCTGCATCTGGCTGCCCAAGAGCTCCGATGGAGGTATCCAATGAGATGAATTTTGTTTTTATGATTGCTTACACACCATACATTCTGCAGCCATGGATCAAACATTTTTGACTCTTGGCTTATTATTTATGAAATATATTTTATGAGGCTAAAGTTGGAATATATAGTGAATCCTCTGGGCAAAGAAAGTTGAAAACTTTCTAGAAAAGAATCAATCCCCAGACAGCATTTAAGACATTTTTCAACTCTATTTAGAAGCTTAAATCTTTGGCTATAATGTAAATTAAAACTATGTTATCTCAAAAACTAACAAAGGGAAAAAAAAAGCGGGGGAGATGGATGGAGGGATGAGGAAGGAAGGGAATATCTTATTAGAATTTTATCTATGAACTACATTAAATCCATTTTCTTTGTATTAATATCACCTTAACAGGAGAAAATAAATAAAAGAGCATCCATTAAAAATATATAAATATTAAGAAGAAAAAACATTGATTACAGTATTCAACCAAAAGTATTAAGTAGAACAAACAAAAAAAAATACTAAGAGGGATAACATATCAAGTTGCTCATCAACAGTCAGGGTGAGGGCTGATCAAGTCACCGTTTCTCATAGTGTTCATTTCACTTTAACAGGTTTCCTTTTTGGTGCTCATTTAGTTGTCACCTATCAAGTAGAACAAGTGGTATTAGGGGTTCAAGACTTCAGTGGACGAAGTAAGTGCATGTACCATAGAGACAGGAAGAGCACTACATTTAGAAATGAAGCCTAAAGGTGTGACTGAGTTGTTGCAATCTGATAATACAATTTTAATGGATAAGGAGATGCTTCTTATGGACGGGTAAAGAATCTTGGTTTTTTGGGTTGGATTCTGCTGCTGAAGATGCTATGATAATTGTTAAAATTACAAATGATTTATAAAAAATACACAAAGTGAGTTGATAAAGCAGTGTCAGCATTTGAGACGATTCACTGCAATTTTTACAGAAATTCTGTGGAGAACATACTACCAAACAGAATCACATGTGACAGAAGAGGCTCCTGTGCAAGAAGGGGTCGATATGGAAAATTTCATTGTTGTCTTATTTGAAGACACAGACAAAACAACCTTAAGCTTCAGCAACCACTGCCCTGATCAGTCATCAACACCCAGGGAAGATCCCCTCACCAGCAAAAAAAAAAAAAAATAAGATTCTGTGAAGGCTCAGATAATCATTACCATTTTGGGCAATAAAATATTTTTAATTTAAGTATATACTCTGTTTTTCAGACATGATGTCACTACACATTTAATAGACTACAGTACAGTGTCATATGTCTTTTATATACACAGGAAAACCAAAAAATTCCTGTAACTCATTTTCCTGTATGTTTGTTTATTGTACGGGCCTCGGATGTACTCTACAACATCTCTGAGATATGCTAGTATGGACTTTTGCTAACCCTGTTCTACAGTGCTCAGAAACAATATTTTAATAATGCAAATTAAATCATTTAATTCTCTTATCTAAACTAGCAATAGCTACCGATTATGCCTATGACTATTATAAAGATCATTGAAAGACTACTGTTAGGTTTTGTTCCTCTCTTCCTGATCTCTATCCATGCTTCCTGCTCTTTATGCCGTTTAGACACAAGAGTTTTCTATACTCTGAGTCTTTACACAGGCTTTTTCTTTTACCTGAATTATCTCTGCATTTTACCTGGTTAGCCCTCTCTCAGATCGCAGGTCTCTGCTCAAGTAACATTCATTCACCAAAGAAGTCATCAACTGTTCCGATGCAGCATAAATCAAAAAGCCTCAGTCTTATTGCTACACTATCTTGAAGGTTGCACTGTTCACAGATGAAATTTGACATTCATTTTTAAAGGCTTTGTGAAACTATAAATGTATTAAGAAGTATGTTTAACAAGTCCTGCTCTCTGAGAATAAATTCAAGAGTATGATATTTCATGAATTACTGAATAAATCAGGGCTTATTTACCAAGAGTAAATTAGGCAATAAATGTAGGAAAACCAATTTAGCTGAACTATTTAGAACCATCTCAGTGAGATAAAGCAAGATCTTTTGACACTTTTAATAATAGATCCAGACTCTTTTCTTCTACTGTTTTTCTCCATTATTGCCCTTCCTTTCTTCTTTCTTCCCTCCATTCTCCCTTTCCTATTTTTATTTCTCTAATCAGATCTGAGTACCAGAGGCCAGTGCTGTGGCATAGTAGGCTAAACTTCTACCTGAGGCACCAGTATCTTATATGGGAGCCAGTTCATGTCCCAGCTGCTCCTCTTTGGGTTCAGCTCTCTGCTCAGGGCCTGGGAAAACAGAAGACAGCCCAATTGCTTGGGCCACTGTATCCACATGGGAGGCCCAAATGAAGCTCCTGGCTCCTGGCTTTGATGGGTCCAACTCTGACCATTGCAGCCATTTGGGGTATGAACCAGCAAATTGAAGACCTTTCTCTCTGTCTCTTCCTCTCTGTCTGCAGCACTGACTCTCAAATAAATAAATAAATAAAAAGATGTGAGAACTTAGGAGTGAGTGTTGTGCATCTTAGATGCTTAATAAACTTTGTTTATTGAATATATTAGAATATAAGAATATTCAGTTCTCTTGGGGATTTTAACACTTTCCACTAATATAACGTTGACAGTGTTATTCACCTTCTGTTGGTATTCACCTACTACTCTGACTAAAGCCACTGACTAAAAGGTGCTTTGGAAACTAAATAAAAAATTAAAATATAACTCATACTATTTGAACACCAACATTCACACCAGTATAACATGGCCATATTTTTTTAAAGTATTTATTTGACAAGTAGAATTACAGATAGTGAGAGAGAGAGAGAGACAGACAGACAGAAAGAAAAGTCTTCCATCCATTGGTTCACACCCCAAATGGCCACAACAGCCAGAACTGCGCTGATCCGAAGCCAGGAGCCAGGTGCTTCTTCCTGATCTCCCGTGTGGGTGCAGGGGCCCAAGGATTTGGGCCACCTTCTGCTGCTTTCCCAGGCCACAGCAGAGAGCTGGATTGCAAGAGGAGAAACCGGGACTAGATTTGGCACCCATATGTGATGCCAGCGCCACAGGCAGAGGAGTAACCTAGTGCGTGATGGCGCCAGCACCACATGGCCATATTTTGAAAGTCTATTACTGTTATTTTGTAAAATGTACAATTCAAAGCAAAGTGTGAGAGAAGAAGTGTTTTTGTATTTAATGGTGTTTTGGATTGTTTTAATCAAGATAATTTTATTTTTCATAAATATAAATTTCCGAAATGCAACGTTTGGATTATAGTGGCATTTTCCCCGATAACCTCCCTCTCACCTGCAACCATCCGATCTCCCACTCCCTCTCCCATCCCATTCTTCATGAAAATTCTTTTCAATTATCTTTATATACATTTCCCTGATGGCTAGTAATCCTGAACATTTTTTTAACGGGCAGAGTTAGACAGTGAGAGAGAGAGAGACAGAGAGAAAGGTCTTCCTTTCGTTGGTTCACCCTCCCAAAAGGCCACTACAGCCAGTGTGCTGCGCTGATCTGAAGCCAGGAGCCAGGTGCTTCCTCCTGGTCTCCCATGCACATCCTGAACATTTTTTCATGTGTCTGTTGGCCGTTTGGATTTCCTCTTTTGGAAAATGTCTGTTGAGGTCCTTGGCCCATTTCTTAAATTGGTTGTTTGTTTTGTCGCTGTGGAGTTTCTTGATCTCTTTGTTGATTCTGGTTATTAATCCTTTATTGGTTGCATAATTGGCAAATATTTTTCCCATTCTATCAGTTGCTTCTTCACTTTCCTGACTGTTTCTTTTGCAGTACAGAAACTTCTCAATCTGATGCAATCCAAATTGTAGTTTTGGCTTTAACTGACTGTGCCTCCGGGGTCTTTTCCAGAAATTCTTTCCTGTGCCTATATCTTGCAGGGTTTCTCCAATGTTCTCTAATAATTTGATGGTGTTGGGTCATAGATTTAGATATTTAATCCATGTTGAGTGGATTTTTGTGTAAGATGTAAGGTTGGGATCTTGCTTCATGCTTCTGCATGTGGAGATCCAGTTTTCCCAGCACCATTTGTTGAACAGACTGTTCTGCTCCAGGAATTAGTTTTAGATCCTTGGTCGAGTGTTAATTTGGCTGTAGATGTTTGGACTGATTTCTGGTGTTTCTATTCTGTTCCATTGGTCTGTCCATCTGTTTCTGTACCAGTACCATGCTGTTTTGATTACAACTGCCCTGTAGTATGTCCTGAAATCTGGTATTGTGATGCCTCCAGCTTTGTTTTTGTTGTACAAGATTGCTTTAGCTATTTGAGGTCTCCTGTGCCTCCATATGAATTTCAGCATCATTTTTTCCAGATCTGAGAAGAATGTCTGGCATTTTGATGGTATTGCATTGAATCTATAAATTGCTTTTTGGAGAATGGACATTTTGAAGATACTGATTCTTCCAATCCATGAGCATGGAAGATTTTTCCATTTTTTGGTATCCTCTTCTATTTCTTTTTTAAAGGTTTTGTAATTCTCATTGTAGAGTTCTTTGACATCCTTGGTTAAGTTTATTCCAAGGTATTTGATTGTTTTTGTGGCTATTGTGAATGGGATTGATCTTAGAAGTTCTCAGCCATGGCGTTGTCTGTGTATACAAATGCTGTTGATTTTGTGCATTGATTTTATATCCTGCTACTTTGCCAAATGCTTCTATGTGTTCCAATAGTCTTAGTAGAATTCTTTGGATCCCCTAAATAAAGAATCATATCATCTGCAAAGATAGTTTGAGTTCTTCCTTCCGAATTTGTATCCCTTTAATTCCTTTTTCTTGCCGACTGGCTCTGGATAAAACTTCCAGTACTATATTGAATAGCAGTGGTGAGAGTGGGCATCCCAGTGTGGTACCAGATCTCAGTAGAAATGCTTCTAACTTTTCCCCATTCAATAGGATGCTGGCCATGGGTTTTTCATAAATTGCTTTGATTGTATTGAGGAATGTTCCTTCTATACCCAATTTGCTTAGAGTTTCTATCATGAAAGGGTGTTGTATTTTATCAAATGCTTTCTCAGCATCTATTGAGATAATCATATGGTTTTTCTTCTGCCATTTGTTATAGTGGTGTATCACATTTATTGATTTGCAAATGTTAATCTTTTGTGATTTTTTTTAATTCAATTCTGTTGATTTCCTCATTAATTTTAATTATTTCTCTTATCCTACTATTTTTGGGTTTGGTTTGCTGCAGTTTTTCTAGATTCTTGAAATGCATTGATAGCTCATTTGTTTGGTGCCTTTCTAATTTCTTGATGTAGGCACCTACTGCTATAAACTGTCCTCTTAATACTACTGTATCCCATAAGTTTTGATATGTTGTGTTGTTATCTTCATTTGTTTCCAAAAAATTTGATTTCTCTTTTGATTTCTTCTATGACCCACTGTATATTAAGGAGCATGTTGTTCATCTCCATGTGTTTGCATATGCTCTAGGGATTCCTGAGCTGCTAATTTCCAGCTTCATTCCATTTTGGTCTGAGAAGATGCATTGTATTATTTCAATTCTTTTGAATTTGTTGAGACTTGCTTTATGGCCTAATGTGTCATCAATCCTAGAGTATGTTCCATGTACTGCTGAGCAGAACGTGTATTCTTCAAGTGTAGGATGAAAAGTTCTGTAGATATCTGTTAGATCCATTTGGTCTATAGTGTCGATTAAATCTGCTGTTTCCTTGTTGATCTTCTGTCTGGTTGATCTGTCTATTGCTAAAAGTGGAGTACTGAAGTTCCCCAATACTACTGTATTGGAGTCCAAGTCTCCCTTTAAGTTCCTTAACATATCTTTTAAATAAACCAGTGCCCTGTAATTAGGCACATATACATTTATAATAATTACATCTTCCTGTTGAAATGAACCCTTAATCATTATATAGTGCCTCTCTTTGTCTCTCTTAACAGATTTTGTGTTAAAGTTTATTTTGTCTGATATTAATATGGCTATGCCAGCTCTTTTTTGGTTTCTGCTGGCATGGAATATATTTTTCCAACCTTTCACTTTTAGTATGCATGCACCTTTGTTGGAAAGATGTGTTTCCTGTAAGCAGCAAATAGATGGGTTTTGTTCCTTAACCCATTCAGCCAATCTGTGTCTTTTAACTGGAGAGTTAAGCCTATTTACATTCAATGTGACTATTGATAAGTAATGATTTTGCCCTGCCATTTTTCCAAAGATATTTCTAATATATATTTTGAACTTCCTGCAATCTTTTACTGAGAGATTTTCTTCCTTTACCTTCTTTCGTAGTGATGACCATGTTTCTGTGTTTCCGTGTATAACACATCTTTAAGCATCTTTTGCAGAGCTAGATCAGTGGTGAAAAATTCTTTCAATTTCTTTTGTTATGAAAGGTCTGTATTTCACCTTCATTCACAAATGAGAGCTTAACAGGATATAATATTCTGGCTTGGCAGTTTTTTCTCTTAGTACTTGAGCTATATCTCATCATCCCCTCCTAGCCTGTAGGGTTTCTGAAGAGAAGTCTGTTGTGGGTCTAATTGGAGATCCTCTGAGAGTAATCTGTCATTTCTCTCTTGTACATTTTAGAATCTTTTCTTTATGTTTCACTGTGGTGAGTTTAATTACAATGTGTCGTGGTGAGGATCTCTTCTGGTCATGTTTATTGGGAGTTCTGTGCGCTTCCTGTACTTGGATGTCTCGTTCTCCAAACCTGGGAAATTTTCTGCTAGTATCTCACTAACAACGGCCTTCTAATCCTTTCTCTCTCTCCATGCCTTCAGGAACTCCTAGAACCCAAATGTTGGGTTTTTTAGATGCTAAACAATATTTTTTAGATTTCTAATTTCCTCTTCCTTTTTTAAGATTTATTTATTCATTTGAAAATCGGAGTTACACAGAGAGGGGAGAGACAGAGAGAGTGTGAGCAAGAGGTCTTCCTTCCGCTGGTTTACTCCCCAGATGGCCACGACAGCCAGAGCTGCGCCAATCCGAAGCCAGGAGCCAGGAGCTTCCTCCGGGTCTCCCACGTGGGTGCAGGGGCCCAAGGACTTGGGCCATCTTCCACTGCTTTCCCAGGCCATAGCAGAGAGCTGGATCGGAGGTGGAGCAGCCGGGACTCAAACTGGCGACCATATGGGATGCCTGCACTGCAGGTGGCGGCTTTACCCTCTACGCCACAGCACCGGCCCCAGTGTGCTCTGTCTTCTAAGTTTGATATTCTCTCTTCTGCCTCACTGATTCTGTTTTTAAGGCTTTCAAATGTGTTTTTATTTGTTCTATTGAGTTCTTCATTTCATTTTTATTTCTCTTCAATATCTCAATTTCATGTTCTACTAAGTTCCTCATTTAATTTTGATTCCTCCTTAAGATTTCATTTTCACAAGAAAGATTTTCTGTCATGTCCTGCATGGATTTCAGTAGCACATGCATTTGTTTTTGATTACTTCTCAAAATTGTTATCATAAATTTTTTGAGTTCCATTTTTTGCATTTCTTCTTTCTCATCATCTTCATAAACTTGTATTGGAGTGTCATGTTCTTTTGGGAGCATCATGTTGTCTTTCTTATTCTTGTTTCCTCAGTTTTTGTGTTTGTTGTTTGGCATTGTGGAGGTATTTGGTTTCTTTTTTTTTTTTTCCCACTGTGGTGACTTTTCTTGTTATACTATGACTCTAGATTAAGTGGACTGTCTGCTTTTGGTTTATCTCTATAGGCTTGTGGTAGGTGTGGCCAGAGAGCTCTGTTCAGTTCTTCAGGGTTAAGGTTGTGCCTTAAGGTGACACACCCAGGTTTGACGTGGTAAATCTTTTCTCTCTCTCTCTCTCTCTTTTTTTTTTTTTTTAATTCAGAAGGCAAGTAATTCTGCTCAGCTGAGCTATTATCCTTGAAGGCAATCAGTGCCTGAGCGCTAGCCCCAGTGGGTATAACATTCATCTTTTCTGTCCCAAGGACCACACAAAGGATCTGTGCAGTTCTCAGTAAGCTCAGATTCTCCTGCTATGTCTCTCACCAGGTAGCCAGGGCCACCTGAGCTTGTGGCATCTCCCCCGTGACTACTCACGTCTCAGCCACACCGTGAGTTTTCCCATACACCCTCAGTTTTTTTTTGTTTGTTTGTTTTTTATTTTTTTTATTTATTTTTTCCCTACAGTCCCTGTTCATAAGCTCCACACATTCACTAGGTCTTAGTCTCCTATTATCACTCCCCACCGGAGTCAGGTTTTTCTGCTTGGCTGAGGGTGGTCACAGCCCTGAGCTGCCGCAGCTGTTACAGTGCAAAAGTGGCAGGAAGAGCCTAGAGAGAACAAGGCTTGAAGCCATATGGGGGAAAGTATACCAGCCTAACTAGAGAAAGAAAATAAAGGGATGGTAGGTACAGACACGATTCTCTCTCTCCACTCACCTTACAAAAGTGTGTAAGACAGAAAGCAAGTGTCATTTTGGACATACATGTTTTCGTTTTAAATTGAATTTTGACTTTAAGTCATTTCTGTAAATTTCTCTTATGAAAGCCAGAGATAACACAGTTATCAGAAAACTTCACACAAATGACATGTATTACAAATTATTCCCAGTGGTTTCCTAATCAGAACACATGATTCTTTCATGAGTTATATGCACATTAGAAAGATATTCAGGCCTCTGCTACAGAGGGTAAAACATCTTCAAAAATGCTTCTATGTCCTCCTAGGGGGTAGTTAAAGGTAGCTATCCCAGTATATCAGGTTGGACTGTAGATTGATAGTGCACTCAATTTCCCTTTGAGAGAAACTAAACTGAGACTAAATTCTCAGCAGGAAATAAAGTCACATTTCACTCTGAGTATAAGCAATTCACAGGTTTTTTCTAAGGGGTTTGGTGGAAAAAGAGCACAAATAAGTCAGAGTATGTGATGCTTCTTTCAAAAGAATGAGTTACAGTCACAAAGGTAAGAGTGTGTAGAAATTGATATAAAAATGATTCTATAACTCAGGCCTCTGTAATTGTTTCCTACATACTATTTTTTTCTATTTCTCATTGTTATATACTAATAATTGATTTCAATCAATCACTATACCTGGCAATATTACAGTAACATTTTAAGAACAACTCTTCTTTGTTAATCTCCATTTTAAATCTCAACTCCTCTTTTGCTTTTGAATTTTAATATTTTACTTTGCCTTTCCCAAGTAAATCATCTACTGTTTTACTAAGACAGACAATTATTATAGGGAAGTACCAAAAGTATCCACAATGAATGGCAGAACTTCAGCATATATATCTGTAGAGACACTATATAGTTTGCGTAATTTTAATTTGGGGCTTCTACTAAGAATCCACGGAGAATCAGATTTTTTTAGAAAAAGACAAAAAATGGTGTGAAGAAAGAAGTGAGATATGATTCCTGCAATTTTAATAAAGAATAAATTAAATTTTAACTGCAATTGAATAATTTATTTAATCTTTCCAAAAGTACTGATTTTTCAATGTGTATTTTCTACAACTCTCTTACACTATAAATGTACTATGGGATATAATCTCTGTAAACAATTCATTAAAAATGAAATTTACTTACAATATCTCCTTAGGAAAATCTTTACATCGAACATTCTTGGGTAAAACAAAGTGAATGGTAAAGCATATAAGTCTTAATAAATACTTATTGACCTATGACTTAAACAAATGGTTCTAAGACCTGATGCTTCCCTGGATATCATATCTTCTCCAAATAAATGAATCAAGAGTAAACAGCAGCATTATGAGGTTATGCTACAGAAGGTCATGCAAAGCTACTACCAATATTCTTATGCGACATCAGAATATACCTAGCTGTGTCAAGCAGCTTACTTCATTAAAACTTCACTAGTGGAGTATATACTAGCATTTAATTTAAAGTTGAGTATAAATACACTTGGGAAGGATGGTCTTTATTTTTCTTCAAGTATTTAAAAATATAAATAACAGTTGTAAAGAAAAATTCTGAATTACAAAAATTAAACCTGTAGCATTCATATGAAAATGATTAGATAAAATTCATATAATAGCTTACTGATGCTTCATTTAGTCCAATGAAAATATGCAAAAAAGGGAAAATCTGATTTTTGAAACTTTACTTGTAGGCTGTCATTTGTTGAAACCACAGTCTTCCTAGAAAATGACTACAGTAAAACAATATTACACCATATTTACAAATTCTAAAATAGCATATGCCCTAGCTCGAGTTCATTTTCTAGCTGATTGCTAAGCTATATAACTCTTATTGTCAATTCTCCCACAGGATATTACAATATATAAAAATTTTACAACTGTATACCTGTATTCTGACACATATTTCTTTATAATGTAGAATTTAATATTATAATGGAAAGCTTCATCAGTATTATTTCCATTTGTAGCAATCATCTATGAGCTTATTTATATAAAATTTTTCTCATTCATTCAATATGTACCAAGTCAGTACAATCTATGAGGTTACTTAAAATTTTTATAGAGAATGTAATTAAAAGATAAGTTTATGTTTGTGCATAACAATAAATGTTTAGTAATTTGATGTTAAAGAGGGTGTGCACCACCTTGAGAATCATTGAATACCTACTGCTGAGGTGAAACAGAATATACTCTGTATCTATAGTGAGGCATTAGAAAATACAACAGTGAAGAAAATAGTAATTCTATCACTTACAGTTGTACTTAAAACTTTTCTTAAACTGAAGACAAAAGGAACTTTCTATTAAAGTCTCAATTCAGTTCCATGATTTAAAACTAGCATATTGCACTACCTTAATTTTTTGTCTAAAATGTGACTTACTATATTTAGAACCCAAGTGTTATTTTTCATTAGTGTATATGAACTGTTCTAATACATAAAGCTATTAATTAGTATATGTTAAACATTCACAGTAAGGGGAAAAAAGCAGTTATTTGGGGTATTCACAGCATGAAATATAGCAGTCTATACTGAAAAGGAGATTCTACTCAAAAGTGTGTTTCAAGTTGTAGGTTCAATGAATCTGTGATGATTTTGCTTAAGGATCAATTTAAAATGTATATGAAAATTTTAAAATACATATGCAAATTTCATAACAGAACCAAGGTATAACCACTTCTATGGGCAGTGCTTCTATGACATGCCTAAAACGTATTGAACATTATATAATGATTCATGAATATAACAATATGTACATAAATAAATTCAATCTATGTGGGTTGGAAAGCTAGCCAATGGTATCACACAAAGTGTTTATTTTTTTCAAATTAGAATTTATTTGCTTATATGTATTTGAAAGGCAGAGAGAAAAGAAGAGAGAGTGAATGGAAGAGAGTGAAAAGAAGAGAGAGAGGTCTCCTATCTTCTGGTTCACTTTCCAAATGCCCACAATAGTCATGGCTAGACCAGAAGACACAACTAGGAGCCAGCAACTCCATCTTGGTCTCTCACACGCATTGTTGGGATTCAAGTACTTGAGTCATCAGCTGCTTCCTCCCACGGTGAGCATTAGCAGCAATTCAGAATTATTCAGAAGCAGAGGTGGACTTGAACTCAGGTATTGAGATATAGGGTGTGACTGGTCCAGGTTGTGTCTTAACTCATTGGGCCACAACGTGTTCTCCTCATGGGATGACTTTAAATCAGTCATTTTAAACTGCTTTTCTTGGGATACTACCAAAGTCATGCTACAGTTTCCATTTTACCACTGGAAAAATGAAAAGGATCTTTATTTCAAGTGGATGGACTTCAGAATAAGCTAAAGCAGTGACAATGAGCACTGAGTATAGTGTTAGGTATGCTCTATTCGCAGGACAAACATAAGAATGCACTGAAGACATGAAAGCTTATTTACTGTGAAGGGTGTGTGTGTGTGTGTGTGTGCACGCACCTTGTTCTTTTGTAAAAATAGCTCAAGGGAAAATAATATATACATAAGAGTAAATTATTTATAGAATTTGATTAACTTAGGACATGAAGGGAAAAAATAAAATGCAAACTCTTCAGAGATATGTCTTTGGACTCCTCAGCCACACAACATAATGATCCATTTTTAACAATCCTTTTTAGAAACAGCCAAGACTCACAAACACCAGCAGTGAAACTAGAATGAGATTTTTAACCACCTCTGTTAACTAACAATTGAAGTACTGAGACAGGATACTTGTGTTCTGATATTTCCATCTGTAAAATGGTAATGATAATTGCACTCATATGCATGGCTTTTAAAGAAAATTTGCACCAAAATAAATATCCTTCATTTTTAAAGTTTTCATTAATTCAAGAGACAGAGAGTCAGAAATAAACATCTTTCATGCAGTTATTCACCTCCCCCATCTCTCCTCAAATGCTCACAACAGGTTCAGCTGGGCCAGGTCAATGCTGGGAGGCCCAGACTCCATCTGTGAGGATGGCAGAGACCCAAGTACTTGAGTCATCCCTTCTGCCTCCCAGGGTTTGCGTTACCAGGAAGCTGAATCAAAAGCAGGGGGACTGGCCCTTGAACTAGGCATTCTGATATACGATGAGGGTGTCCCAATCAGCGACTATTGCTATGCCACAACATTGGCCTCATAAACATCTTTTAATTTAATTTTTCACAAACTTTTTGAAGTATTCACACATATATCTCATAAGCTTATGTTTAATCTTAAGTAAATTTCTATGTTTTGTAATATTTTTGTAATTTTGCAATGGTCTTATAAGAGTACTGGCATATAATACTTACCATATATACACTTCGATTATTTATAATGATATGAAGACCTATACACATTTTTCCTATGTTTACAAATATTTTTCTGTTTCTCAGTCTGCTTGTAAATTATTACTGATACTCTATTTTCTACTTTTTTATGCCAATGCAGAAGGTTACTAACACACTCACACACACACAAGAATTTGAGCTGAACAATGACTTAGGCAAAAACAACTCTTCCTTTCTCTCTGTCTCTCTCTCTCTCACTGTCCACTCTGCCTGTCAAAATAAAAAAAAAATAAAAAAAAAAAAGCCGGCGCCGCTGCTCACTAGGCTAATCCTCCGCCTAGCGGCGCCGGCACACCAGGTTCTAGTCCCAGTCGGGGAGCCGGATTCTGTCCCGGTTGCCCCTCTTCCAGGCCAGCCCTCTGCTGTGGCCAGGGAGTGCAGTGGAGGATGGCCCAGGTGCTTGGGCCCTGCACCCCATGGGAGACCAGGAAAAGCACCTGGCTCCTGGCTCCTGCCATTGGATCAGCGTGGTGCGCCGGCCGCAGCGCGCCGGCCGCGGCGGCCATTGGAGGGTGAACCAACGGCAAAAGGAAGACCTTTCTCTCTGTCTCTCTCTCTCTCTCACTGTCCACTCTGCCTGTCAAAAAAAAAAAAAAAAAAAAAAAAAAAAAAAAAAAAAAAAAAACTCTTGAAGGCATGCATTTACACAAAAAGAAAAAGAAATGTTCATGATCAAAATTAATATAGAAATACACAAAGTCAACCATTTGGCATTGACATGGCCTCAACTCAACTAAGCAATCTCAACTAAGAAAAAAAAACCCACATACAAAAGCTCACTAGAGAAAACTAAAGAAATTCAAATAACAAGTAATAATTTAGTATGGATTATTAATCAAAAAAGTTGTGTTGTACAGGAGATTGCCAGGGAGTGTTTAACTGAATGTTTGGACCCTTTGCCTAAAAGCTCCCCATTTTTCCTTTCTGAAGTTTTGGCAACTACAATTCCACTCTCTGCTTTTATGAATCTGACTATTTTAGATTCCTCACATGAGCAGCATCATGCATTACTTGTCCTTCTGCAACTGGCTTATTTAACATAGCAGAATATCCTCTGGGTTCATCCAGGTTCTTCTAAATGGAGGGGTTTCCTTTTTTTTTAAGCCTGCTTATTATTGCATTGCATACACACATCACATTTTTAAATCCATTTTTCTGTTGTAGACACTTGAGTTATTTTCATACCTTGGAAATTTGAACATGAGGGTTCAGATTTCTCCTCTAGATCTGCAGGGTTTTTTTTAGGTATATGCATACGTAGAACTGAGATTGCTGGTTCTATATAATTCTATTTTTAATTTTTTTAGAAGCTTTGAAATTAGTATCTATAGGTAAGATTCTTGGTTAGTTATTTGAAATGCATACTTGCCTGTGACTTCTTTAATTTTTTAAAAAAGATTTTTATTATTTATTTACTTTGAAACTCAGAGTTACAGAGAAAAAGGGAGAGACAGAGAAATAGATTTCTATCAGCTGGTTTACTCCCCTAGATGGCTGCAACAGCCAGCACTGGGCCAGAGCTTCATCCAGGTCTCACACATGGGTAGTATAGGCTGGACCATTTGGACCATCCTCCATTGTTCTCCCCAAGCCATTAGCAGGGGCCTGGATAGGAAGTAAGGCAGCTGGGACACTAACAGCATCCATTTTAGAAGACAGTGCTACAATTGGCAGCTTTACCTGCTATGCCACAACTCCAACTCCTATTTATTTAATTATTCCAAATAAATATTTACTTACAGACATAAAAACAAAGTACCAATCAGTTGAGAGAACATTAATTATAATGATTCTTTGATCATTCACAAATACTTAAAAAATTATTCTTGTACTCCTGTTGTGCAGCAGAGAACATGTCTTTGAACTTTTGAGTTCTTCCCACATCTTCTGAATCACTATACAAAGATTAAACGCTCCAACAAAGCCCAGTAATGGAGATGCCAAATTTCTGTCCCTTCATATGATATTATGCTTAGGACATCTAGCATTAGGAAGAACTGCCTATTTAGAAAAACATCATGACAACCCTCCAGAAAAAAAATCAAAGAATAATTATAAAGACAACCAGGTAGAAAAGACAGTCAACATAAAACAAAGGAAACATTACTCCATAGTTTTTCATCCAGATAACTCATGGACCCTTAACCCTTAGCATGCTAATTAAGGATCCATAGATTGCCAAAGCCTCTATACAAACTATATTATCTATCTATCTATCTATCTATCTATCTATCAAGACTATCCAATAACAAAATGTTTGCTAGTATAATGTTAATCTACTCATGTTAGAATCACCTGAAAATGTGATCAGGACAAATTCAGCTTGCTTAATACCATCCTAAGAGTTGTTTTATTCTATTATTACTTGAAATCAATCCAGAGTTAAATCAGTTTCTTAATAATAGTTAACAGGTCAAGAACACTTGTGCTACACAATTTAAGAGATCAATTGAAAAGAGGATAGGTACAGTTTTGCTGTAGTGGGTAAAGTCACTGCCTAGGACACCAGCTTCCCATACCGCCACTGATTTGAGCCTCTGCCACCAGCCCGAGAAAAGCAGCGGGAGTTGGCCCAAGCGTATGGGCCACTGTCACACATGTGAGGGTCCCTAATAAAGCTCCTAGCTCCTGGCTTTGGCCTTGCTCAGAGCTGCCTGTTGCAGTCTGCAAAATGAACCAGCAGATGGAAGATATTTCTCCCTCTTTCTGTAATGCTTTCAAAATAAATAAATAAATTTTAAAGATTATAAAGGAGAATTAGAAGCAATCCTGATTTTATCAAATATTTACTAGATTAAGTCTATCTTAGCATTCTTAATTAATATGAGTCAATTATACAAGTGTTTGAACTCAGGAATAGCTACTTTAGCAGTTAATATATACCTTCTTTGTATTTTGGACCATGGTTAATGAATTTTTTATTAGCTACGACTATAGATGACTATTTTCCAAAAGTAAAACTAGCTTAAAGTTTTAATTGGCAGGCAAAATTATTTTCCTAAATAATTATTTTTCAAAATTAATTTTAATTAAAATTAATTATAAAAATCAAAATAATTATTTTTCTTCTGCATTGCATTGTTTTTTTCTGGTCTTGTTGAAAGGTAAAATGGTATTCTGGTTAAGTTATTTTTTATTAAGATACTAGTATTTATTTAATAATACTTTCTCTAAATGAGAGTATTCTATATCAGCTACTATTTTAAAGGCTAGAAACTGTCACACTCTTTCCTCTGGTAACATTCACAAGACAGACTTGAGAATGACTTTGTGCCAATAACATTTAAAATCAAAGTGTCATCTAATTTCCAATGCACCTCTCTTTTGCACATACATAAAAGTCTAGTCTCAATTATATTTTCTGCTTCCTTTATTTCTACTTACTGCTTCCTTTCAATCTCTAAAACTATTTCAAGTTTAAAAATACATCAAAAGCAAAACTTGTTTGAACCACAGTTTCAATATTAACCTTCACATAGCTCAGCAAGGATGCCTAGTTTTAATGTTTTCAGCATTGTACCCTTCCACAAACCAATGCATCTAATGTCATACGCAGGCCAAGGATTTCTTTCAGTATGATGAGAGAAACCAGAAATGTGCTTAATAATTATTATTTATAAGAAATATAGTGAGGCAAGGTTTCTGAGAATACTGTGTTATACACCTTCCAATGACATCACCTCCTTCAGAAAAATGGGAAAAGAAAAACTTTTAGATCCAAGTGATTAAAAAATACTTTACTTAACTTGGTCTTGGATGTATAAATTCTTATTATGCTGAACTAGCATTAACATATTAGCATATGTTATTTCCTTTATGTTATCTCCATAAAATATTATTTGAGGCAGAGGGAAATATATTTTTAAAAATGTACTCACATACAATGTTCCAATACCAAATGTGTGTGTGCGTGTGTTATGTTTCCACACCAATTGATTTTGCAACTCTCCAAACACCAGTTGGATGGGTGCCTTACAATTCAGTTCAGATGTTCACTACCTAGGGTCGGCACACGTTCCACAAGATTAGGGCTCAGTCTACCAACACTGCCCCCAACTTCACAAGTCCCAGATTGACACCTATATTTCTGAGCAATCAGCAATATCTGAAGGGCTCCCACACGGCCTTCTAGCCAGACTTAAAAATTTGCTCTCATGACTCATAAAACTCAGGGAAACATTTTATTTATTTATTTTTTTGACAGGCAGAGTGGACAGTGAGAGAGAGAGACAGAGAGAAAGGTCTTCCTTTGCCATTGGTTCATCCTCCAATGCCACCACGGCCAGCGCACCGCGCTGATCCAAAGGCAGGAGCCAGGTGCTTCTCCTGGTCTCTCATGGGGTGCAGGGCCCAAGCACTTGGGCCATCCTCCACTGCACTCCCAGGCCACAGCAGAGAGCTGGCCTGGAAGAGGGGCAACCGGGACAGAATCCAGCGCCCCGACCAGGACTAGAACCCGGTGTGCCAGCGCCGCAAGACAGAGGATTAGCCTAGTGAGCCGTGGCACCGGCCTAGGGAAACATTTTATTATTGCTAATTTATAAGCAAGCAACTCAGAAACTTCCATAGGGTAGAGGTCATGGATCAATGTTAAGGGCAGAAGGGTGTGACGCTTCCATGTCCTGTCCAAGTGCACCACCTTCCCAGTACTTTCATGTGTTCATCAGTCTGAAAACACTCTCAAGCCCACTGCTTAGGGGTTTATAGAGATTTCATTACATAGGCATAATTGATTAGATCTTTGATCATTGGTGATTGACCTCAGCCTCCAAACCCAATCTTGTCTCTGGTGATCTGGGGACCAAGGCTGAAAGTTCCAAATCTGTTAATCTCATGCTTATATCCTCGGTCATCCAGTGCCCACTTTGCAAGAATTACTTCACTAGTAAAGTTAAGTATCATTGAGAAAAGAGCTTATAAAGAATAACATGTTCTCCTCTACTATTGTCATTTAACAAGTTACAAAGATTTTAGAAACTCTGTGCTGGAAATTAGGGGTAGAGACCAAATATATATTTTTTGTTATGTCACAGAAGCACTTCAACATTGATCTATAGGCTATCTTTTTGACAATAGATCTGCTCACTGATTTTTCAGAAGTTTATAATCAGTACAATGAATTTTTATAAGCACATGTATACAGTTCCATGAATTTGGACAGATAATCTTGTAAAGCCATCACAGTCAAGATAAACAGTAATATTATCACCAACGCAAAAATCACCTCCATCTGTTACTTTGTAATTCTTTGAATTATAAGAATAAACTTTTTCAGGCTATCTTATGTAGCTTCTATGTTACAAGTAGTTTTTTGTGATGTTCTTTACCTATTAGAGATTTATAATCCATTTCTTCCTAATAGATATTATCCAGCTACTACCAACCTAGAAGTGTATCAAGCACTTGAGATGCATCAGTAAACCACAAAGGTATACAATGCTTATATTTTTCAATGAGAGGAAATGAAAAGTAAAAATAAACATGACAAATGGGAACATTATATAGTATATTAAAAAATAGTCTACATAAAACAGAAAGAGATTGTAGATAGATGGTTGCAAAATTATCAAACCTTGGCATGTCAATTGTTTTGAACTGAAGGACATTTTAAGATTCTCAGAAGCAAGGTTTCTCTGACTTCCTCTTGCCTACTTGTCTCCTACCTCTATTTCTCCCCCAGAGAGCAAGTTACAGAAGCCACAATTCTTTACCTGCGCAGTTTATAGAAACTAGATTCCTGCCCCATAAAGTGAGTCATATTCCCTGGAAAGGTTACTCTGCCTTCTCCTGCCTTGCCTCTTGATCCAGAGAGATGCTGTTCCAGAGCTGAAAGGAAGAAATGTCACACAGAAGCCGAGCAAAATCTGAACAGAAACAGGAGCCTTCCTGGTTCCCCTGGCCCCAGTCCATTGCCATTAGATTAGATCCACTTGTCCAATCACATTTCTACACACTGTCTACTGCTCATCAAGCTTAAGTCTAAACAGTTTGCCCTGTCTCTTTGGATCTCCATCCCTGAAGGCGCGGGTACCATTCAAAACTTCTGCTAAATAAATGTTATTCTTTTCTCTTGTTAATCTGTCTTTTGTAGTGCAGTGTTCCTTAAGAAGGATAGGGAACGGTATGTTAACTTTCCACCCCTCTGATGTTCATTGAGCAACTCATCCCAGGGTGTGGGGAGCAACTCGGACTAGACTGTTACTGGAATTAAGACTTATTCTATGCATCTGCTCTCCCACAATATGGCGCTGAGAAGGGAGTAACAACTTCTACGCAGCTGCCTCTCGCCAACTTGAGTGATGACCTGCAGGAGCTGATCCTGCTCCTGATTGCAGGAGAGCAGCGTACTCGGCGTGTGGGTAGCAGAGTTGGGATTGGCGGAAGAGGACTATAAAGGAGGAGAGAGACAACATGCACGGGGAACATCTATCTGAAGGAACACCTGAGCAGCCCCCGAGAGAGCCGGCCGGCGATGTGCCGCTCCCCCGCGGAAGTGGGGAAAGTGGCAGGGGGAACCGCCCTTCCACGGAGGTGGAAGGGACGGTAGCCAACCTGGGAAGAACCAGCAGCAAACCCGGGGAGGGCCGAGCAGACAAAAGAACAGCGCAGGGTCCTGTGTCATTCCTCCACGAAGACGGGGAGCGACATAATGGTGCCGCGACTCGGATAAGAAACCTAGGCAGGGTCTTGTGTCGTTCCTCCATGAAGAGGGGGAGCGACATAATGGTGCCGTGACTCGGATATGAAGCCTAGGCAGGGTTTAGTGTCGTTCCTCCACGAAGAGGGGGAGCGACACCAGGGATATGAACATTATTCACATTTTAAACCTTTATCTGACACATAACTAGAATTTTATCTATTTTTAGTTATTTAACATAAAATGCATCTAAATTTTTATTGGAGTTTAGGTAATCATATTTTTATTCTAATTGTCTCTATATTGATATGTTTCTATGTTTAAGTGTTTATCTTCCATTTTTGAAAATTGCAGACAAGAAATAAATCTTGTTATGAAATTGCAAGATTAAAATTGTTTTTAAATGTAGATATATTTCATATTTTGATAGCAACTTAAGTACCTGAAAGTGTATTTCTATCCTCCAAACATCCCATTAACATAAGTGATTTAAAAGTTACTAAGTCAAATGTGTGAATGATTTCAACAAATTTCTTAAAGCAACAGAATTGAATATTATTCCCAAACTAAATCAGTCAATCTAATCTCCAGGACACCAGATATACAGGCACCAGGTTCAATGAAATAAACAGGTATCCAAAAATCAAAAAGAGCACAACACACACACACACACACACAGCTACAGGTCACTGATAGCATATGAAAATTAGTTCAGAAAGAATTGAGAATCAGACACTAAATCATGACAAGAAGAAGATTAAGAGGTAGAGGACGTGCCTGAAAAAAACATAAACGTGTATCAGGGCTGGCTCTATTCCAGCTACTCCTCTTCCAATCCAGCTCTCTACTACGGCCTGGGAAAGCAGTAGAAGATGGCCCAACTGCTTGGGCCCCTGCACCTGCGTGGGAGACCTCCTGGCTTCTGGCTTCGGATAGGCCCAGTTCTGGCCATTGTGGCACTTGGGGAGTGAACCAGAGAATGGAAGAACTGTCTCTCTCTGTCTCTCCCTCCCACTGTCTATAACTCTATCTCTCAAATAAATAAATAATCTAAAAATAAATAAATGTATATCTACAAGTTAAATACTTATACAAATAAAATTAGGAAATAATCTCAACTTATTCTGGGGACTTCCTATTTACTGTTAATGAAAGATGTTAAAGCAGGAGACTGGAGTATTCATCCCTCATGAAAGTGACCAATTATTTTATGGGCAAAAAGCTCCAGGAAACTAGAGGGGGAAGGAATTCCAAAATAAGATAGTTTGCTCTTGATTGTTCTAAGTGAAGTTAAATTGTTAACTAGCCCTATTTATCCATGCAGAGCTCCAAATTATCCATACAGAGTGCCCAACAGACTTTAAAATGTCATTACAAAATGCATTATACACAAAAAAGAATCCAAAACATACATATAGAAGGAAGAAGGAAATAGGAAAAAGCAGATTTATTTCCTCTCCACTCGTTACTAAAGATTAAATAAATTTTATTCCCAGAAATGTGGCATAAAACTTAAAATATATTAAATATATATATATTTGCATCTATAAAAATTCCTCAAAAACTTTCTGGAAAGTTTATGTTATGAAGAAATTATGCAAAGAGTTAAAAAATAACGTCATGTGTTTTAAATGTCAATATACTAAAAATGTATTTCAAAAGACCCCAGGTACAATCGAGAAGACAAACTTCTAATAATTTTTGACCATCACAATATACTGAACAGTTGCCTAACCTTTATGTAAGTTAAATTATCTGTTATATAAATTAGCTTTCAAATTGATACTGAAATATTTATTCAAGCAACACAAAGTTGGAAACAATTTAGCATGTGTGGAAAAGTAGGATTTTTAATAAGTCAGAAAAATACTTTTAAAATGACAAAAGTAGTAAAACACATTCTGATCAGCCTATGGGGTTATTTTTTCCAAGCATCTAAACTTAAGATAATTTAATCAAAATTGATTTCTAGGAACTCCTGTAAAAACACACCTTGCCACAACAAACTTACTAAGGATATTCCTTGAATTTATTCTGCAGTAAAGACATTTTTTATTGATTTGAGTCATAAAGGTGAACATTTCTACATGGTTGACTAATTAATTAATTTATTTATTTATTTATTTTTTTTTTTTTTTTGACAGGCAGAGTAGACAGTGAGAGAGAGAGACAGAGAGAAAGGTCTTCCTTTGCCATTGGTTCACCCTCCAATGGCCGCCGCGGCTGGTGTGCTGCGGCCGGTGCACTGCACTGATCTGATGGTAGGAGCCAGGTGCTTCTCCTGCTCTCCCATGGGGTACAGGGCCCAAGCACTTGGGCCATCCTCCACTGCACTCCCTGGCCACAGCAGAGAGCTGGCCTGGAAGAGGGGCAACTGGGACAGAATCCAGCGCCCCGACCAGGACTAGAACCCGGTGTACCGGTGCTGCAAGGCGGAGGATAAGCCTAGTGAGCCGCGGCGCCGGCTGATCTGATTTCATCATCATTTAAAAAAAATCATCTATTATTTTTCACTTTATGTTTCTGTGTGGGAGCAAACTGTTGAAATCCTTACTTAATGTATACTAAGCTGATCTTCTGTATATTAAGATAATCGAAAATGAATCTTGATGTGAATGGAAGGGGAGAGGGAGTGGGAAAAGGGAGGGTTGTGGGTGGAAGGGACGGTATTGGGGGGAAGCCATGCAATCCATAAATCGTACTTTGGAAATTTATATTCATTAAATAAAAGTTAAAAAAAATTAAAAAAAATACGTCAAAAAATCGAAAAAAAATCAGTTTTCAATTTGGGGTACAATTAATCAGGAGAGAAAACAGGAATCATGTAACTTGCTGGAGGATAATAGTTCCGATTTTTACTTGAAATATAGGTTTAATATCTGAGTTACTTCTATAATAATTTCCAAATATGAGATTTAGGGTAATGTAACCATAAGGACCCCTTAAAATATTTCTGATATCAATGAAATGGCCATTTGTGATATAGTATAATGAGTAACAGGTGAGTTCTAAGGCATTATTACTTCACTGTGCAACTGAATCTGATTGGAACAAAGCCTCAGCCATTCTAGCTCATTGCCCAAAAGATAGATAAACATTAAAATTCATTCCTTGCCCTTGAATCTCAATTGGGTCTCATGCCCTATTGCCTTCATACCCCACCCACCATGGTCACCTGAATGAAAGACCAGTTGCAGGAATATACATCTGCCTGCTGTCCCTTCCCACCTCCCCCACCTCTACCCCTCCTAAAATATGAAAAGGCCTGACCCCTGGGGGTCGGGGCTTTCTGCCACGAGTTCCATCAATGTGCAGGCTCCTAGTTGGTCACCCACTTCTGGGAATTTATTTTCTCTGAATAAATTCAGTCTGGCTATAAATTCATACACTGTCTCCTCTCTATTCTACGCCTCTTTTCCTGACATCCATGGTGCCCCTTGTGAGGAGGCACCAATCTGCTACTCTTTTCCTAACAGAATCTAAAATGTAATTTTAATATAATTGATTTAAATGAATAATTTATATTTAATCTTTGACTCGTCTCTTTGAATGTTTTACTCCTGACTACAAAAGACAGGTCCTCATTCCTAAGCAGTTGAAATCTGTGTTATCCTTTGGAAAATTTTGCAGAGATGGGAAAAAAAAAAAAGATGTAGAGCATTAGTCTCCATTGTGATCATTAAAACAGCAACTAGAGGTACATCAACTCCAACATCTTATGGCATTTAAACTAGAGTTGTTACTCAATGACTCATAGATAAATCATTCTATGTCATCACAGTCATTCCAGATTGAGAGTGAAATCAGATGTACCTTATAACCTTATTTCCATAGTCAGATATGTCAGTAAAGGGTACCCTTTGTGGGGCAGGCATTATGGTGACACAGGTTAAGCCAATGATTTTTGGAAACAGAATGCCAGGTCCAAGTCCTGGATACTCAATGCTTCCAATCCAGCTTCTTTCTAATGCATCTGGGAGGCAGTGGATGATGGTCCAAGTAATTGGTACCTACCACCTGTGTGGGCTACCACGATGGAATTCTTGGCTCTTGGTTTCAGCATGGTCCAGCCCTGCCTATCGCAGGTCTTTGGAGAGTTATCTTTATCTATGTCTCCCTGACTCTTTCAAATGAATAATAAATCCTTTAAAAAGATTAATTGATATAAAGCAAAGAGCTGAGCTTCTGGCCAGCAGGAATATCAATAAGCATATCATTAGGGAGGAGTCTGAAATAAGAATTCTCTAAATTGTAGAGCACTGGCAGCTTTGTTAATAATTAGCATATTTTGAATGAATTCATTTTCTTTTCACTTTGAAATATTTGTGAGCCCCTACTACTCACGGTGAAAGCTCCTAGAAGCCAGGACTGTGGCATACCAGGCAAAGCTACTGCCGGTGATGCTAGCATCCCATACAGGCACTGGTTCATGTCGTGGCTACTCCACTTCCAACTCAACTCCCTGGAAGATGGTCCAAGTGTTTGAGTCCTTGCCATCCATGTGGGACACCCTGATAAAGCTCCAGGTTCCTGGCTTCGGCCTGGCCCCCACCCAGGCCATTGCAGCCATCTGGGTGGAGTGAACCAGTGTATGAAAAGATATTCTCTCTCTGTGTGTGTGTGTGTATGTGTTGTGTGTGTGTGTGTGTGTGTGTGTTTGTGACTCTGATTTTCAAATAAATAAATAAATCTTTAAGGAATAAAAAGACATTTTGTGCCCTGAGGATGGGTTTTCATAGAAATTCTATTACTTAGAATTGGGCTAAACTATATTAGGAGACTTCAGCTCATTGCCTAGGCTACTTGATATTGATAAAGCCTTCAATCTGGTTCAACCAGATAGAAGCAGGTGAGAAAGTTTTACAAGGCAGAATCCACTCCATAAAACCTACCAGTTATAATGGATCGACTATATATTAAGTTGAATTCATAGAGAATGGCTAAAGAATGTAAAGACAGCATATTACTTGAAAAATACAGAATCACATAATCTATTCGCAATATTTTGTCTATAATCCACTTACAGTATTTTTAATAAACATCTATATTCATCCCTACTCTGTATTTTATTATAAATACAATAGATTCACAGCTGGCAAACTGGATAAGACAACTCTTACAAACTTTTAAAAATACTCCCTATAGTCTCCATTCCACAGAAGCCTGAGAGTATATTTTACCATTTCCACTTGTTACCCAGAGTTAAACTTCTGTTAGTCTCTGAAATATTTTCTATACACAGAAATTGAAGTTAATCCACTTTATCCACTAATGTTTTTCTTTTGCAGCCACTACTCTAATTAAGATACTTCTTTCCAAAACATACAAAGTGTCTCCTAGATAACTTTAGCCATCATCAGTGAAGCCTGAGGAATATAGAAATCCAAGACCCAGGAGGAAAAGAAATCTAAAAATCTTGCATCATGTGTCTTGCCTAGGGGTTATCTCCCTGCATGCCATACAATGCTACTTACAGAAGCATAAATACACTCCCATAACCAACAAATCTTAAAAATGATGAATTCCTGATTACTTAAATAAGGATTGGCATAATTTTACCTAAATAGGAATGGAATTCTGCCAGGCAGTCTTTAAAAGTTGAGCTCAGATGTTACATTCAAACAGATTCAATCTAGAAAATATTGTCTATAGAAAATATATTTCCATATCACAAACCATATTATAAAGATGATTAGATCTAGACTGAATTCTTAAGCAGTAAGCTGTTTTTAAACTGAAATTTGAATTGGAGAGGATTGTAACTTTACTTTTTTTAAAAAAAATCAATAATACAGAGAGGTCAGCATTGTGGCTCAGCAGGTTAATCCTTTGCCTGTAGTACCAGCATCCTATATGGGTACTGGTATTAGTCCCTGCTGCTCCTCTGCTATGGCCTGAGAAAGCAGTAGAAGATGGCCCAAGTTCTTGGGTCCCTGCACCCTCGTGGTTTACCCAGAAGAAGCTCCTGGCTCCTGGCTTTGGACCAGTCCAGCTCCCCGTCCATTACAGCCATCTGGGGAATGAACCAGAGGCTGGAAAAACTTTCTCTTTGTCCCTCTCACTCTCTGTCAGTAACTGTACCTCTCAAATATATAAATAAGATATTTATAATAATAATACAGAGAAACCTCATCTGGCATTCCCTCCACTTTTTTTTTTTTTTTTTTTTGACAGGCAGAGTGGACAGTGAGAGAGAGAGAGAGAGAGAGAGAGAGAGAGAGAGAGAAAGGTCTTCCTTTGCCGTTGGTTCACCCTCCAATGGCCGCTAAGGCTGGCGCACTGCGGCCGGCGCCCCACGCTGATCCGATGGCAGGAGCCAGGTGCTTCTCCTGGTTTCCCACGGGGTGCAGGGTCCAAGCACCTGGGCCATCCTCCACTGCACTCCCGGGCCACAGCAGAGAGCTGGCCTGGAAGAGGGGCAACCGGGACAGAATCCAGTGCCCCAACTCGGACTAGAACCCGGTATGCCGGCGCCGCAGGCGGAGGATTAGCCTAGTGAGCCGCGGTGCCGGCCTCCCTCCACTTCTACCAATGGCAGCAAACTGCAAAATTACAGAAGCAGGAGACTGATATAGCTACAATCAAGTTTATTATATTTCCAAACTCAAAGATCTCTCACATTGTCTGGTTATTGTCACATCAACTTTCCCTCCACCCCTACATATTCCTTTACTTCTGTAGACCATTCATTTGTTTCTCATTTTTTTAACTGCTATTTTAAGCTCGTTACATAAAGAATCTTCAAATGTTCCTAGTTTCTTATGAGGAAACTCTGCATGAATTTCATTTTTTTCATAAACTGGGCTTATTGTTAAATTCATTTTCCCAAGAACTTTTGGAGCTCTTTCATTTAAGTGGAATCTCCTGTCAAGTTTTAGACTTTTTTCAGTCAGCCTGATTATCTGGAGACTGACCCATGTGGTTGCATACGTCAGTGTTTCATTCCTTTTTATTACTGAGTAACATTCCATACTATTAACCAATTTAACCATTCACCTGTTGAAGGACATCTGGGTGGTTTCTAGTGTTTGACTACTATAAATAAAGCTGACAGGAACCTTTGTGGACAGGTTTCTCTATGAACATAAATTTTCATTTCTCTGATAAATGACACAAGTGCAATTGTGTGTCATAGTGTAGTTACATGAATAATTTTATAAGAAAGTATCAAAATGTTTTCCAGTTGCCTGTACAGATTTACATTCCATTAGCAATATCAGTTTATATTTATACTTGTCAGTATAAGTTGTTATAATTGCTACTTATTTTAGTTCATTACAGTTTTAAGTTGGATTTCCTAAGTTGTTAGGTGATGCTAAGCATCTCATCATGTACTGAATTCTTTGGTAAAACATCTGTCTTTTGCTTACTTTAAAATTGGATTTTTTGTCTCCCATTATTTCTTTGTCTCCCATTGAATAGAGTTCCTTTTATATTCCAGACATTAACTTTATTAGAAATGTGGTTTGTAAATATTTTCTCCCAACCTAAGATTCGAATTTCATCCTTCTAACTGAAACTTTTGCAGACCAGAAACTTTAATCTTGACAAGGCCCAACTGTAATTTTTTTCTTTTCTGGATTGTAGTTTTGAAGACATGTCTAAGACTCTACCGTGCTCTAAATCCTGAGGTTTTTACCTGTCTTTATATGTATTTTTTTCAATTGCTCGGCTGCAACTTCCTGAGAAAGATGCTATTTATTTTTGCATCGACTAGCTTTATATTTTTATCAAAAGTAGTTGGGAATATTGTGTGGGAGTATTTGTGAGTTATTTATTCCATTTCAATGATCTATTTCTGTCCTGCTGCCAAAATTTCACTATTTTCCTTTCTGTAACTAGACAATTACCCCCAAAGTTGGATGAATTTTTTCAACTTTTTTTTTTTTAAATCGCTTTAGCTATTCTAGTTCCATTTCCTTACCACACAAATTTCAAAATAACAATGTTTAAAATTTTACAGACATTTTACAGCTCTTGTATAAACATTTTTATAGCAATTGTGCTAAATGTATATATCAACAGAGAAGCACTACAATGAATCTTACTATGTTTAATCTTTTATTTCATGAATGTGTCTCTAGTCAGGTGTTTTCTCATTTCTTTCCTAAACATTTGTAGTTGCAATATAAAAGTCCTCCAGACATTCTATTAGATTTACATTTAAGCATTCCACTTTGGGAGATTCTAAATGGTATTGTAGTTTTGTCTGCTGCTGAAATATGCTTTTCTTTCTTTCTTTCTTTCTTTCTTTTTTTTTTTTTTTTTTTTTGAAGATTTATTTATTTGAAAGAAAGAGAGAGAAAAAAGGAGAGGCAGAGAGAGAGGTCTTCCATCTGCTGATTCACTCCCCAATTAGCCTCAACAGCCAGAGCTGTGCCAATCCAAAGCCAGGACCAGGAGCTTCTTCCTGGTGTCCCATGTGAGTTCAAGGGTCCAAGGACTTGGGCCATCTTCCCCTCCCTTTCCAGGCCACAGCAGAGAGCTGGATCCTAAGTGGAGTCACCCGGATTGGAACCGGCACCCATATGGGATGCCGGTACTGTAGGTGGTGGCCTCACCCACTACGCCACAGTGCTGGCCCCAAGTATATACATATTCTAATACAGAGAATACAATTGACCTTTGTGTTTTCTCTTGAATCCTTTACCCATGCTGAATTTACTAATTCTATGAGGTTCTTTTTTTCCCCTATAGATTATTCTGGATGCTCTATGTAGATAATTATGTCATCTGTAATAAGAACAGTATCATTTCTTCCTTCTAACATGTATGTTTTTCTTTTATTTCCTTGACTTTTCCACTTCAAGATGAATAACGTGGTATGAAAAGATATCACTGTCTTTTATATCTCAAGAGGAAATGAGTTTTTTTAACATTGAATTTTTCCTTTTTATAGGAATCAATCCATTTAATCTAAATTGTCTAATTATTATATATAGAATTACTTGTAACATTCCCTTATTATCTTTTTTATATCCTTAGGGTCCAAGGTTATATATTCTGTTTTTTTTTTTCCTGATACTGGCAAATTGTGTGATCACTTCAAGATCACACAATTCGCTAAGATCAAGTATATTGGCAAATTGTGTTTGTCTCTCTTTCTGTCAGTTTATGCATAGGCTGAGTAGTTATATTGATTTTTGAAAGAACAATTTCATTTCATTGATTGTCCCTGTGAATTTTCCTTTGTTCTCAATTCTGTCTACTTCTCATATTTATTATTCCCTTCATTCTGTTTGTTTTGAATGCATTGTTTATTTCATTTTCTAAGTTCCTAAGAAAGAAACTTACATTGTTGAAACTTACATTTCCTCTTTTCTAATATGTGTATTTTTTGCTATAAATTACTCTTTGGAATAGGCAGGCATACAGGTTAAAATAGATTAGGTATGTGAGCTGGAAGACCATGCCTTTGCCACGACCCTGTGTGACCTCATGCCCCTACCTGGCCACACCGGGGTGCCCACCAGCCAATCAGGTTAATTAACCACTCCCCTTTGGAAGTGGGTTAAAAGTCTGGAACAAGGTGTGTCTGGCCTGCTCTTTTCTCTGGACTCTTGCCAGGAGGGGGTTTGCTGTAGCCCTGCGCCTCCAGGGACATGGCCTTCCGGCCATCAGCCCTAGGCTTCCTAGCCTAGATACTCCTCCACGTGGCTGGTTCCTGGTGCTCAGTATGAACCCAGATTTACCTCTCTCTCTTAATAAAGCTCTCACTCTCCTACGCATCTTTCTACTAAATAAAAGCCTAAAATGTACCATGCTGCCTCGTTTATCTGTGCTGGTATTTAGAATTCTTCTCTAAATATTAGGCAAGAATCCTCTCGGGCTTATTAATATTGGGGATTTATTAATAAGCATATGATGATATCATATGGCACCACAAATTCTGGTAACACATGTGGCATCCCAGATGGCACTTCTGGGGACCTTTAAGGGGCCACATTTTTTATATTTTAGGGGGTCATTCCCGATATCACTTTCTTCAATAATCCATTGGCCTCTCCCAAAGTTTGTGTGTTGGGATGCCTCACTACAGGTGTAGCAAGAGAGGGTCTCTGGGCTTTATAATGTACACTCTTGTGTGTGAGTGTGTGTGTATATTTTAATATTTTTATATTGTGATTAGTAGGAGACATAAGAAAATATACCTCTAATCCATCCTCCTTGCAAACTCATTTTAAATGACAACAATTGCTTCCATAAATGCTTCAGACAATGAAACAAAAGCCTTGTTTTCAACTCTATATACATTAAAATTGCATAAGAATTCTGAATCAATCAACAAAAGTAGGAGTTCTCAGCTGCACTTTATACTCAATTGTTTGAAGTACTTTCAAGCATTTATGTGTCCAGACTTCCATTTTCACTTAGGAAAGACGGTTAAGTACAGGTGATGTACAATAGCACACCTATTTCCCTCTATGGGAAGATTCCTTTTTTGTTTTCTTAATGCTTTAAGTCTCTCATGTCATACTTGATGTTTACAGAACAATTCTATCAAGTTGCAACATTCAATGTGATGTGCATATTGGACTTAACTGTTTCCTTATAATGGAAAATATTTTCTCAATATTTCAAATAGTTTGTTTTGAATAATCATATCTAGATATGGTGTTCCAGAATGCTACCTGTGAGAAAGAAGACACTATTGGACCAGCGCCCGGGCTCACTAGGCTAATCCTCCACCTTGCGGCGCTGGCACACCGGGTTCTAGTCCAGGTCGGGGCGCCAGATTCTGTCCCGGTTGCCCCTCTTCCAGGCCAGCTCTCTGCTGTGGTCCGGGAAGGCAGTGGAGGATGGCCCAAGTGCTTGGGCCCTGCACCCCATGGGAGACCAGGAGAAGCACCTGGCTCCTGCCTTTGGATCAGCACGGTGCGCTGGCCGCAGCACGCTGGCCACGGCGGCCATTGGAGGGTGAACCAACAGCAAAGGAAGACCTTTCTCTCTGTCTCTCTCTCTCACTGTCCACTCTGCCTGTCAAAAAAATTAAAAAAAAATAAAAAAAGAAAGAAGACACTATTTGTTTTCTACATACTCTGATGAGCAATCCCATCGCTCACCCAATGAGTTCGATTTTATAAAAGGCATTGTGTTAGTTGCAGCTGGAAATGCACAAATAAGCCAGAAGTTGGGGCTAGATGACTAGCTCTTGACCCATCATTGGAATTAGCTCTGCAATACTTCATAATTTGATTTTAATCTCAACCTTTTGGCTGAAGCAACACATATGAATTTGAGGGGGCTATCACCAGAAGCAAAGATTAAATGTTTCAAAATCACCACCAACTAAAATTGCAGGCAGGGACAAGTCTGAGAGAGGCAGAGGGGCAGTGCCCTGAAACCAGTGTGAAGACTGGTAGCCTGCTGTGGCTTCCACACAGCCAGTGCAGTGCTCCAGACATGAAGCTGCCCTTGCCATTATGAGAAAAAGAAACGCAAAGAAGAAAAAGGGAAAGGACGTGATTTTTTTCTGTTTTCTCAGGGCTTAGCAATGTATCTGGCACATACCGGCACTGCAAAACTACTTATTAGGGATTAACTACCTAGATTTCCTGTTCTTTCACTTAGTCCAACACTGAGTCAGGCCTTGCAGCACTGAGAACATCAACTTTTCTTTCTACAAAATAGCCATGAATATAATATGGAGTTGCTTTGCTTTTTCTTAAGAATATTTATTTACTGGAAAATATTACAGAGAGATTTTCTATCCACTGCTTCACTCCAAGATGGCCAGAGTGGAGCCAGGCCAAAGCCAGGAGCTTCATCTGGATCTTTCACAAGGTTAGCAGAGGCCCAGGTCCTAGGGCCATCTTCTGCTGCTTCTCATAGGCCATTATCAGGGAGCTGGACCAGAGATCAGAAGTGGAACAGTCAGACCCAAACTAGTGCCCATGAGGGGTGCCAGTATTGCAGGTAGTGGATTTTTTTTTAAATAAAGATTGATTTTATTTATTTGAAAGGAAGAGTTACAGAAAGAGGGAGGGTGAGACAGAGAGAGAGAGAGAGAGTGAGAGACAGAGAGAGAATCTTCCATGTGCTGGTGTACCCTCCAAATGGCCACAAAGGCCAGGGCTGTGCCAGTCTGAAGCCAGGAGCCAGGAGCTACCTCCATGTCTCCTACCTCAGTACAGGAGCCCAGGTGCTTGACAATGAGGTGCAGTGGATTTAGACTCTGCTTGGGACACCCAAACTCCATGTCACGGAGAGCCAGTTGGAGTCCAAGCTATTCCATTTCCAATCCATCTTCCTGATAATGCACCCGGAATGGCAGAGAATGATGACCCAATAACTTGGGTTTCTGTCACCCTCTTGGGGGACTCAAGGAGTTCTGCTGCTTGGCTTCAGCCTAGCCCAGCTCTCTGGCCGTTGCAGGTGTTTGGGGGATGAACTATCAGATAGAAGATATCTCTGCTCTCTTTTCTCTGCATTCAAGTAAGCAAATAAATAAATCTTCAAAAATTTTTAAGTATGCTTATATAAATTTCTCCAAAGGAAAAAAAAATTACATAAATGTCCACAAAGGAAAAATTTTAAGAATGCCATCACTGTATTTTCTTACTCTTGTACAAAGAGGACATTTATTGCTATCAGAAAACAGGTGTCATTATGTAAAATATAAAACACCTAGAAAATAATATACATATACAAAAGGCACATCTTAACACTTTTTATCTTTACTGTGCACCTTTTATATAGGTTTTGCACTTTTATTTGAAAGATCATATTTTTAAAATGATATAAGGCATATTTTATGACTCTTTGCTTTCCTTTCTAGGATTTACATTTTCTTAAAAAAACTTAAGCTTCAATTAATCCTGTAAAATTACACATAATCATTTTCTGTCCTGTTTCCTAACTTGTATCTTCTGACTCTCCCTCCCCATCTTTCTCTCCTTCTTTCTTTTTCCACATTCTGTGTGACTGAAGTTTCCAATATCTTCTATTCTTCTTTTCACATTCCTCTTGACACAACTTATCTTAAATCAATAATTTATGTCATTTGTTTATTCTCCCCCAGAAAGGCTATAAGCCACACTTCCTGAGTAATAACCTCAAATTTCTTTTCATCTAATCAGTTTTGATTCTATGATATCAAAAGATAAAAAATTGTAGGAAAATGTAAATCTTATAAATTTAACAATTAATGATCTAACTAGAAAGAATGGAAATTACAGACATAATTTGTTCATGTTGAATCGAAAGAAAATCATATTCTATAAAAACTAGGAAGTTTGTATTCAGTAATTCCAGCATTTTTGTATTAGGTAAGAATGAAAGTCATGTGAACAACTGCTGTTTCTATTTCTTGAGTGCACTGTCATTAAAAATAATTTTAGGGATGGTAGTGTGGCTAAGGATGCTGGGAGTGCATGAATCCTATATCAGATGTCAGCTTTAATACTGGCTACTTTGCTTCCTACCCAGCTTTCTGCTAATACACCTGGGAAAGCAGTGGCTTTTGGCTGAAGTACTTGGACCCCTGACAACCAAGTGGGACAATGTAATGGACTTTTGGGTTCCTGGCTTTGTCTTGGCCCAGCCCTGGCTGTTATAGATATCTGTGTAGTAAAGCAATTAACAGATGGAATGTATGTCTGTCTTTCTCTGTCCCTCTTTCAAATAAATAATATTTAAAAATAAATAAAACTAATTGTAAATGACTGAATCTGTGTGCATGTGAACTGTATAAAAAATAGTTTGCTATATCAAATGAGGTTCAGTAAATAAGCCAGTTGAGCAGATTGTTATGAGTGATTAAATTGAAAAATAAATAAATGATTGGATTCTCTCCAGGGCCCTTAAGTTTTGATATGTACATTCCTATAACAAAGTATCAGTCATTGGGCTTTTTTCCAGCTAGCACTGATAAGTAGAAAATGCAAATTTAAGAGTGTGAAAGATGGTTATACTGCAACAGGAATTAAATCTGATCTCTTTAGATTACAGTCTAAAACAAGTTCACACTCCTGGGTTTTGTGGATTGCAGTGGGCAAGGGAATAATATATCTACTTGATAGGGAAGGCACTATCTGTTATGAATCTCACTCTGTAGGTTAGGAAAGTTTCTTACTCATAATCATATTCTATCAGGAGGCATTTCTCAGTACAGAGAAAGGAGCATTAAACTCTGAAAGAAAGGAAAAGAAAGAACACAGGATGAAAGTATCCAAAAATAACAATAAAAATAAAACCTGCTTGTATCTGAAATGTCACAATGCCTTTGTCCCTCCATTCCAATACAAACTTAAAACCATATATTTCTCAATTCATTAGTGATATCAAGGAACAATTCCCAGACGACTAACTTATATGAGGGGGTTACAAAACATTCATGAAAATTTTGTGTTATCTTTTAATTTAATTTTTCATGAACTTTTTAAAGCCTCTTCATGTTTATTTTAAAAATGAACTCCACATAAAGCAAGCCATTGAAACCAGCCAAAAAAGAACTCTCAGCTGTTGGTATTCTATTAATAATGAACTTTCCCACCTGTAGGTTTCCAAAAAAAAATATTAACGTTTTAAGTTTTCCCCTAGTTTTTTAGCATAGTAACCTAAGTTTTGAACCAAAAATACATAGCAGTCCTCCATTTCTGAGAGTTTAGCCAAGTAAAACTTCATCTCTAAATTTTTTTTGGATATTTATAGAGGACTATAATATAGTTACAAAAGTAAGCAAAATATGGAAATATCTGCTCCAGCCATGTTGAACTTACGGCCACGCTCCGCTTGGAAGTCAGTTTATGTAGGAAGCAATACATTGGCTCTTTTGTACCTCAGCAGCTTGAATGTGAGTCACAGAACATTACAGATGGGGCATAAACACCAGTCTGAAGACAAAAACTGCCTAGCTTTAAACAAGAACTTAAAAGCTCAAATAAATAAAAATCTTGAAAAAAAAATGCCAATATATTTTCATGTTATAGGAATCTTACATCTCACATCTATTTCAAGTTTCTTGGTAAAATCTAGTCATCTTGAAAATTCTCTTAAAAGGGCTGTTCTTATAGCCAGTTATTCACCAATTTCAAATTTCATGTATTTGAGTTGCATAATATCGTTTATCCCTGATAGCAAACAAAGTTAAGATATTTCATTTAACACCATTCTTTTATTAAATCACAGGTCACTTGTCAGGGGCTGGAAAAATCAATAAACTTGCATAAGGTATAACACGCAAACCAGCGAACCCTTACAAAACAATGAAAGTTTATGATTCAACATTAGCAAAAATTTACAGAGTGAAAAACCTCAGACTACTGAACCTTTGTTTCCCACAAGTCTGCTTGCTCCTTTCCCCTTCAATCCGTGTTCTTCATTGTAAAGTGATTCTGACACACAGGTACATTGGACTATGTATCATTTCAGCTTGGCCTGTCCTAACTCATCACCTTGGCAAGAAAGACACTGGTCTTATTCCTTGCCTAACTGCTCAGTCCCTGTTTTTGTTTTGTTTTTTTTTTTTAAGTTTACTAATATGTTTATTTCTTTTCAAGTCTGTTTTTAAATTAAAAGTTTGGTTAATATGTAATGCTTGTATATTTTATGGCATACTCAATTTCCTTTTTTTTCTTTTTTTAATTTTTATTTAATAAATATAAATTTCCAAAGTACAGCTTTTGGATTTCAGAGGCTTTCCCCCCTCCCCCATAACGTCCCTCCCACCTGCAACCCTCCCACCTCCCGCTCCCTCTCCCATTCCATTCGCATCAAGATTCATTTTCAATTCTCTTTATATATACAAGATCAATGTAGTATATATTAAGTAAAGATTTCAACAGTTTGCACCCACACAGAACCACAAATGTAAAGTACTGTTTGAGTACTAGTTATAGCATTAATTCACATACTACAACACATTAAGGACAGAGATCCTACATGGGGAGTAAGTGCACAGTGACTCCTGTTGTTGTTCAGTCCCTGTTAATTCTCTTTTTCCATGTCTATTTTTAACTGACTTTCATATTTTACTTTTCTATTTTCAAGTTTCTGGAAGTGTACTTTTTCCTTTTTAATCTTTGTTGTTGCTAAAAGAATACATCCATCTTTTCTTAGCTTACATATCATCTGCAAAGAACCCTTAAATCCACATTAAGTGCATCCCTCTTACTATGGCATTCAAAACATTGACTTGTTTTATCATTACACTGACAATTTGTAATTATTCAATTTACTTCCCATAAGTCATCCTTCCCTACTGGCATACAAATACCTCAATAGAAGAAGAAAACATACATTTTGTTTGTTTACTATTAAGTCCTCAGCATTTCAGGCACATCAATGTTTCCTCATATAATTTTTGCTATTGTTTTCTTAAGTTAGGAGTATTTTAATTAGTCAAAATTATAAAATACAGTGAAAGTCAATGAATTTGATTACAAAAAAAACCATTATAACCCTTTTTCCTTTCATAAAATGTCGATCTTAATTTTAAATAATTTGTAATTCAACACAAGCTAGCTTTGTATTTAGTTTTTCTGACAGTGAACCAAAGAAATTATCATTAAGGACAATGATGTATGCTAGTTTTTATTGTCAAAAGAAAAAAAAGAGTAAAATTAAAATTGAAATTTATAGTTAGGGCATCTGCCATTCTATGAGTCTGCTGAGTATCTCACTTCCCATGTTGGATCACTCTCCCCTTTATTTATTCTATCGGTTAGTGTTAGCAGGTACTAGACTTGCTTATGTGCTCCCTTTGACTCTTAGTCCTTTCATTATGATCAATTGTGAACTGAAATTGATCACTTGGACTAGTGAGATGGCATTGGTACATGCCACCTTGATGGGATTAAATTGGAGTCCCCTGGTATGTTTCTAACTCTACCATTTGGGGCAAGTCAGCTTGAGCATGTCCCAAATTATATATCTCTTCCCTCTCTTATTCCTACTCTTATGTTTAACAGGGATCACATTTCAGTTAAATTTCAACACTTAAGAATAACTGTGTATTAATTACAGAATTAAACCAGTCATATTAAGTAGAACAGACAAAAAAACTACTAAGAGGGATAATGTATTAAGTTGTTCATTAACAGTCAGGGCTATGCTGATCAAGTCACCGTTTCCCATAGTGTCCATTCCACTTCAACAGGTTTCCTTTTTGGTGTTCAGTCAGTTGTCACCGATCAGGGAGAACATATGGTATTTGTCCCTTTGGGGCTGGCTTATTTCACTTAGCATGATGTGTTCCAGATTCCTCCATTTTGTTGCAAATGACTGGATTTCGTTGTTTCTTACTGCGGTATAGTATTCTAAAGAGTACATATCCCATAATTTCTTTATCCAGTCTACCGTTGATGGGCATTTAGATTCAGATCTGGCTGAAAAGCCCATGAGAGTATTTCAGGCATGGAAAGCCAAGACACTCTGGCAAAAGATCTCTGTGAGTGAGATCTCAGTGGAAAGAACAGGTCTTCAAAGAAGGAGGTACCTTTCTCTGAAGGGAGGAGAGAACCTCCACTTTGACTATGACCTTGTCTAAACAAGATAAGAGTCGGAGAACTCAGAGGGCTTCCATAGCCTTGGAAACTCATGACTGGAGCATAGGGAGATTACTGATGCCATAGACAGGAGTGTCAATTGGTAAAGTCAACAACAGGAGTCACTGTGCACTTACTCCTCATGTAGGATCTCTATCCTTAATGTGCTGTGCATTGAGATTTAATGCTATAACGAGTACTCAAATAATATATTTCACTTTGTGTTTCTATGGGGGTGCAAACTGTTGAAATCCTTACTTAATGCATACTAAACTGATCCTCTGTAAAAAAAAAAAAAAAAAGAAATTATCAATTCCCAACTTGACTCTCACTGGGATTAAACATGACAATAGGTCTGATCTGATTTCATCATCATTAAAAAAAAATCATCTATTATTTTTCACTTTATGTTTCTGTGTGGGAGCAAACTGTTGAAATCCTTACTTAATGTATACTAAGCTGATCTTCTGTATATTAAGATAATCGAAAATGAATCTTGATGTGAATGGAAGGGGAGAGGGAGTGGGAAAGGGGAGGGTTGTGGGTGGGAGGGACGGTATGGGGGGGAAGCCATAGTAATCCATTATTCGTACTTTGGAAACGTATATTCATTAAATAAAAGTTAAAAAAAAAATTGAAATTTATAAGAAAAATTTAAAGAACTAAGAAGCAGAAAAATAAACATGCATGGTAATACACATGAACACACATACTTTATTCTGCCTTTTTTTTTTTTTTGAAGATTTGTTAATTGATTTGAAAAGAAGAGCCAGAGGGGGAAAGAGATAGAAGGAAGTGGTGGGGGAAGAGAGAGAGAGAGAGAGAGAGAGAGTGAGTTAGTTCTCCCATCTGCTGGCTCACTCCACAAATGCTTGCAACAGCCAAGGATGGTCAAGGCAAAAGCCACCAGCCAGTAGGAATTCCATTCAGGTCTTCCACAGCAAGGACTCAAGTACTTGAGACATCTGCTGCCTCTCATGCACATTAGCAGGAAGCTGGATTGAAAACAAACCAGTCAGGACTTGAACCAATATTCTGATACGAGATGCAAGCATACCAAGTGGCATCTTTCCACTGTGCCATAAAGTGTACCTCTGAAGCTAATATTTAACACATGTATTAGAAAGCTGAAAATCAACCAGCTTGTCTGAAATGAGTACACCATCACTCTAAAGAATTCCATTTAAAACTGCCAGTATTTTGTAATCTGTTCAAATTCAGATACAATGTTCCATTACCAAAGTATTACCTTATGGTGTGTTATAAAGTTTGCCTCACAGAGAAGGTGGTTTTAGGAAATCATTAGTACACCACTGAAAAATAATCAGCTCTGTTAGGTCTCACAATATGTTTTTTGGTAACATAAAACCTAACTAGTCATACTGAACTTTATTTTCCTTTTAAACTTTTCTGATGGGAGGGCTACTCTTGACTTTTGTCTCATAAGTGCTCACTTAAACTCAAAGTGAGCAATACAGTCTCAATCCAACAGCCTGATAATAAGGAATACCCTTAAAGCAATGAATTATCCAGATCTGTATTCATAAAGAAGTTTCTATACAGCAATGACTCCTAAAAGCAGTCATCATTCTGAGTGCTTTGTATTATATTTTTTGTCTTTCCTATCACATTGCTTTCCTTATATTAGTGCTTTCTAATTTTCCTGAAGATATTTAAATAAATGCATAAGCCATAGTCTGTACAACATTCTTTAAAAGTTATGAAAAATCTAACATTCCTATGTTGATAGAATGTTTGTAAAATTGATTTTCCTGAAAACGTGCATAAACGGGGGATTAAATACATTTTTGTAGATTAATTATTGAGTATATTCATAAATTCAAAACTGATAAAGGAAGGTTCAGTAAAAGTGTGTTCTGGATTATGGTGCACCATCTCCTCTGTAGCTAAAGCCTGCTGAACTGTACAAGTCAAAATTTAGGCTCCAACAGCAATTAAATTTCATTCTATATGAGTCCATGGAACAAGAGATGGGACTAGAATGTTCCAATGTTATATGTGCTAGTTTTTTTTTTTTTTTTTGTCAGATGAAGAAAGGAATGTCCAATAGTAAATAGTTATGTCTGAAATTTTCACCCATTTGTGTGAGTGTAACTTTTCAATGCAGATGTATGTAATATGTTAGGTGGAATTTAGTGCTAAAACCAACAGTTCAATTCTACAAGAGCGGATCTCTGCACAAATCAAAGGACTTCTGAATTTTCCATAGTATGAACCAAGGGAGCAATACCCTGTTAAAAGAGGTTATAATTTGGGGACTGTGGATTTCATCTGCTGTGAGTCACTATTATAGTAAACTTTTGTATTAATTGTGTTTTCATGTTGCTCCAGGGCAAGCTGCTGAAAGGAAATTATTGTAAATAAGCCATTAGTACAAAAATCCATTTGCGCCATATCAAAAAAATTAAAGTAAGCTATTAACTTTGTTTTGCCAGCCAGCTTTTAAACTCACGTATCCTAGTGTTTTTCTTTTGTATTTAAAGGTAAGAAATGTCATATGAATCCAATATTTAAAGGTACCAGTTACCTTTAAATATTGAAAGAAATCAAAACATTTTATTTAAAAAGAATGAAAATATTTTGTATTGCCCAAGAGATCCTTAAAGATGAAGAAATATGAACAGCTGGGATTCATCTCCTAGTATGAAGATAATGGGAAAATTTTTCATTGTAGAGATAGCAACATACATGATGGCATGTACTTTTTAACAGGTACCTGCTGTGTGTATTCTTTTTTTGTTCTAAATGCTTTAAAGTTTAATCTGAAAGGTAGAGAAACACAGATCTTCCATATCCTGGATCCCTCTTCAAATGCCCACAACAGTCAGGGATGGACCCTGTTGAAGCCAAGATCCAGGAACTTAATCCAGGTCTCCCCTGTATGGTTGGCAGAAACCCATGTACTATGGGCCATCATCCACTGCCTCCCAGACAAGCCAGTAGGAAGCTTTACCCAAGCATGTAAGTCATCATCGTCTGCTTTCTCAGGGTGCACATTAAGACAAAAGCTGCATAGGAAGCCCTCACAGTTGATGGTAGACCTTATCTTGCTGGGGAGGCGGTCAGTAGGAAGCCCTAAATGAAAGCGAGCCCTGCCATACAGGACGCTGATGTCCAAAGTGCCAAAGTGTCTCAATTTTTTAAAGATAGCAAAATGTCCCTTTCTCATTATTTTTTAGTAAAAATTTAAAAGGAAAACGGGTGTGGATTCTGTACCTGAGGTTTTGACTATTTTAGAGTAAGTGTAGAGATCTGTATTATGTTACTGATGTTTTTAATACACAGCTGTATTAGAATATCTACGAAATGCATTTCTAAAAAAGTTATCAATATTTGTGCTCAAAAATAAAGGTGGAAAAGTAGAAGAAACTGTACCTAAGTACATATAAAATTAAAGGCTTAACAAAATTTTACAAACATTATAAAAGAATTCAACAGGCATTGATTGAATCCAGACTTGTATAGTTACTTTTGACATGGTTGTATCACAGAACAAACACAATTATTGTCTTCCTATAATGTGCTTGTAGTAAGAAACCATACTGCTGTAACACTGTCTTACTATTGACATAAGTACACAGCACTCATACAAAGATCTTCAAAATCTCTTTTGAACAGTAGATATCAAGAAAAATAATATAGCTTCAAATCTCAATCAATTAAAAACCATTTGTTAACATATCATGAAAAGAGATCCTCTTCACAACAGATGTTCCAATCTTTACCACAGTTCTGGAATGAGTTACTTGAAAAAAAGAATTAGGGTCAGCAGGTTTTATCACTTTCCCCATAAATATTACCAATGATATCCTTCACCAAATTAGAAAAATCCTAAAACCCATATGGAAACACAGAAGACACGACACACTCAAAACAAACTTAAAAACAAAGAAAAAACCTAGAGGACTCACAATAATTTCAAGACACACTACAGAGCTTTTCAAGAAAAGAGCATGGAGCTTACATCAAAACATATGCAATGGAACAGGATAAGGGTCCCAGAAATTCATCCAGAAATCTACATCCTCACTCATTCTCTAAGAAGGCATCAAAATATGAACTAGAGAGCATGGTATTCAGTAAGTGATAATAGAAAAACTGGATATGCATAAGCAGAATGTTGAAACGTCATCCTTATCACACTTTTTTTTTTTGGACAGGTAGAGTTAGACAGTGAGAGAGAGAGACAGAGAGAAAGGTTTTCCTTTTTCCATTGGTTCAACCCCCAGATGGCTGCTATGGCCAGCGCGCTGCGCAGATCCAAAGCCAGGAGCCGAGCCAGGTGCCTCTTCCTGGTCTCCCATGCGGGTGCAGGGCCCAAGCACTTGGACCATCCTCCACTGTAGTCCCGGGCCACAGCAGAGAGCTGGACTGGAAGAGGAACAACCAGGACAGAATCTGGTGTCCCAACCGGGACTAGAACCCGGGGTACCAGCGCTGCAGGCGTAGGATTAGCCTAGTGAGCTGCGGTGCTGGCCCTTACCACACATCTTATACAAAAAAAAAAAAAAAAAAAAGATACAATTCAAATGCATCAGTGGTTTAAATGTAAGACCTACCACTATAAAACTACCAGAACAGATATGATCTCTGAATCATAGGCAACAAAAATAAAAATAGACAAATGAGGTTATATCAACTAGCAGCTTCTTCTCAAAGAAATCATCAATAGACAACCAGCAGAATTGGAGAAAATATTTGCAAACCATCCATCTGAAAAAGGATTAGTATCCAGAATCTATTATACTCAAAAATTTTTTACAAATTCACAAAGCTTAAATTCAGGGATGATCAGAATAGACATTTCCAAAAGATGAAATGCAAATGGCCAGCAAATGAGAAAAGAATGTTCAGCATCACTAGCCGTTAGGGAAATAAAAACCAAAACCAAAATGAGGTACCATCTCATTCTAGTTGAAATGGCTATTACTAAATATATGAAAAGTAATAAATGCTTACGAAGTTGTAAAGAAAAAAGTTTTATAAATTACTGTGAATGTTGATTAGTATAACCTTAAGGAGACCAATCTACATGTTCCTCAAAAAGCTAGAAATAGATTCACCATATAATCCAGCCATCCCACTTCTGAATACACAGCTGATCCAACTGAAATAAGCATACCAAAAAGTTATCTATACCCCCATATTCATCACAATACTATTCCAGCAGCTAGGACTATTTATGATGTGGGTATTCCATCAAAAAATAACAAATGCTGTTGAAGATAGGGGGAAAAGGTACCATAATACACTGTAGTTGGTAATGTAACCTTGCACAACCATTATGTAAGATAGTACATAGCTTCCTTAGAAATCAGAAAACAGGTATACCATATGACCTAGCAATTACACTCCTGAGAATTTAACTCAAGAAAATAAAAATCAGAAAATGATAGAATTCTCTGTACCACATGATGTCCACCAACAGATGACTGGATAAAAACATCGTGGTATATATATATATATGATGGAATACTGAGCTCTAAAAAGAATGAAATCCGGTCTTTCTCAACCAATTGGAGACAATTATGCTTAGTGAAATAAGCCAGTCCCCAAAAGACAAATATCACATGTTTTTCCTGGAGTTATGGTAACTAATATACAGAGGTGACAAAACTAACATAAATGAGTAAAACTGACATTTGAGATTTAATTACTGTTTGTAGTCCTTGTCTATACTCTTGAGGAACAGTGAGTTTTCTATTTATTACTTGCTGAAATTTTATTTAATGGAAGGTTAAGCTTTTGATTATAAAGCAAATTGAAATTATATCATTATAAAAATTAAAAGGAAAATAAGAAAAAGAAGAGGGTTAGAATGAGAAAAAATAAAAGGTAGTATATATACAAAATGGAATATTATCATTCATAAAAATGAATGAAATGCTGACATCTGAACTTAAATAGATAAAACTGGAGACAGTTATATTATGAAATAAGCCAGATTCATAAAAACAAATTCCACAGATTCTACTACCATGTGACTTAAAAAAAAAAAAACATAGTCCACCTATATTATAAAACATTAATAAAAAGAAAAGAATACTCAAAAAGATGAGAAAATCTTTCATTTTCATAGACTGGAAGAAAATCATAAATATGTCCACATTACTCAAGACAATTTACAGATTCAACAGAATCCCAACCAAAATACCAAGTTTTTCCATGCACTGGTTCACTCCCCAAATGGCCATAATGGCTGGAGCTGGGCCAATCTGAAGCCAGGAGCCAGGAACCTCTTTGTAGTCTCCTACATGGAGACTGCTCCAGCCCATGCCATCCAACTAGGAGACCTGAAAGGAATTCCTGGTTCCTGGCTTCTGCCCAGCCCAGCTCTGGCCATTGTGGCCATCTGGGGAGTGAACCAGTGGGTGGAAGATTTTCTCCCGACTCTTGTTCTAACGCTGCCCTTTCAAATAGATAAATCATTTTTTTTAAACTTTTATTTAATGCATATAATTTTCCAAAGTACGACTTATGGATTACAATGGCTTCCCCCCCATACCGTCCCTCCCACCCACAACCCTCCCCTTTCCCACTCCCTCTCCCCTTCCATTCACATCAAGATTCATTTTCGATTCTCTTAATATACAGAAGATCAGCTTAGTATACATTAAGTATGGATTTCAACAGTTTGCTCCCACACAGAAACATAAAGTGAAAAATAATAGATGATTTTTTTAAATGATGATGAAATCAGAGCAGACCTATTGTCATGTTTAATCCCAGTGAGAGTCAAGTTGGGAATTGATAATTTCTTTTTTTTTTTTTTTTACAGAGGATCAGTTTAGTATGCATTAAGTAAGGATTTCAACAGTTTGCACCCCCATAGAAACACAAAGTGAAATATATTGTTTGAGTACTCGTTATAGCATTAAATCTCAATGTACAGCACATTAAGGATAGAGATCCTACATGAGGAGTAAGTGCACAGTGACTCCTGTTGTTGACTTTACCTATTGACACTCCTGTCTATGGCATCAGTAATCTCCCTATGCTCCAGTCATGAGTTTCCAAAGCTATGGAAGCCCTCTGAGTTCTCCGACTCTTATCTTGTTTAGACAAGGTCATAGTCAAAGTGGAGGTTCTCTCCTCCCTTCAGAGAAAGGTACCTCCTTCTTTGAAGACCTGTTCTTTCCACTGGGATCTCACTTGCAGAGATCTTTTGCCAGAGTGTCTTGGCTTTCCATGCCTGAAATACTCTCATGAGCTTTTCAGCCAGCTCCGAATGCCTTTAGGGCTGATTCTGAGGCCAGAGTGCTATTTAGGACATCTGCCATTCTATGAGTCTGCTGAGATTCTCACTTCCCATGTTGGATCACTCTCCCCTTTATTTACTCCATCAGTTAGCGTTAGCAGGTACTAGACTTGTCTATGTGCTCCCTTTGACTCCCAGTCCCTCCACCATGACCAACTGTGAACTGAAACTGATCACCTGGAACAGTGAGATGGCATTGGTACATGCCACCTCGATGGGATTGAATTGGAATCCCCTGGTATGCTTCCAACTCCACCACTTGGGGCAAATCAGCCTGAGCATGTCCCAAATTATACATCTCTTCCCTCTCCCATTCCCACCACCATGTTCAACAGGGATCACATTTCAGTTAATTTTCAACACTTAAGAATAACTGTGCATCAATTACAGATCTAAACCAGTCATATTAAGTAGAACAGACAAAAAAACTACTAAGAGGGATAATGTATTAAGTTGTTCATTAACAGTCAGGGCTATGCTGATCAAGCCACCGTTTCCCATAGTGTCCACCTCACTCCAACAGGTTTCCCTCTTGGTGTTCAGTCAGTCGTCACCGATCAGGGAGAACATATGGTATTTGTCCCTTTGGGACTGGCTTATTTCACTCAGCATGATGTGTTCCAGATTCCTCCATTTTGTTGCAAATGACTGGATTTAGTTGTTTCTTACTGCGGTATAGTATTCTAAAGAGTACATATCCCATAATTTCTTTATCCAGTCTATCGTTGATGGGCATTTAGGTTGGTTCCAGGTCTTAGCTATTGTGAATTGAGCTGCAATAAACATTAGGCTGCAGACCGCTTTTTTATTTGCCAATTTAAATTCCTTTGGGTAAATTCCAAGGAGTGGGATGGCTGGGTCGAACGGTAGGGTTATCTTCAGGTTTCTGAGGAATCTCCAGACTGACTTCCATAGTGGCTTGACCAGCTTGCATTCCCACCAACAGTGGGTTAGTGTCTCTTTTTCCCCACATCCTCGCCAGCATCTGTTGTTGGTAGATTTCTGCATGTGAGCCATTCTAACCGGTGTGAGGTGAAACCTCATTGTGGTTTTGATTTGCATTTCCCTGATTGCTAATGACCTTGAACATTTTTTCATGTGCCTGTTGGCCATTTGGATTTCCTCTTTTGAAAAATGTCTATTGAGGTCCTTGGCCCATCTCTTAAGTGGGTTGTTGGTTTTGTTTTTGTGGAGTTTCTTGATCTCTTTGTAGATTCTGGTTATTAACCCTTTATCTGTTGCATAGTTTGCAAATATTTTTTCCCATTCTGTCGGTTGTCTCTTCACTCTCCTGACTGTTTCTTTTGCAGTACAGAAACTTCTCAATTTGATGCAATCCCAATAGTTGATTTTGGCTTTGACTGCCTGTGCCTCCCGGGTCTTTTCCAGAAATTCTTTGCCTGTGCCAATATCTTGAAGGGTTTCTCCAATGTTCTCTAGTAACTTGATGGTGTCAGGTCGTAGATTTAGGTCTTTAATCCATGTTGAGTGGATTTTTGTGTAAGGTGTAAGGTAGGGGTCTTGCTTCATGATTCTGCACGTGGAAATCCAGTTTTCCCAGCACCATTTATTGAATAGACTGTCCTTGCTCCAGGAATTAGTTTTAGATCCTTGATCAAATATAAGTTGGCTGTAGATGTTTGGGTTGATTTCTGGTGTTTCTATTCTGTTCCATTGGTCTATCCATCTGTTTCTGTACCAGTACCATGCTGTTTTAATTACAACTGCCCTGTAGTATGTCCTGAAATCTGGTATTGTGATGCCTCCGGCTTTGTTTTTGTTGTACAAGATTGCTTTAGCTATTCGAGGTCTCTTGTGCCTCCATATAAATTTCAGCACCATTTTTTCCAGATCTGAGAAGAAGGTCTTCGGTATCTTGATTGGTATTGCATTGAATCTGTAAATTGCTTTTGGGAGAACGGACATTTTGATGATATTGATTCTTCCAATCCATGAGCATGGAAGATTTTTCCATTTCTTGGTATCCTCTTCTATTTCTTTCTTTAAGGTTTTGTAATTTTCATCGTAGAGATCTTTAACGTCTTTGGTTAAGTTTATTCCAAGGTATTTGATTGTTTTTGTAGCTATTGTGAATGGGATTGATCTTAGAAGTTCTTCCTCAGCCATGGCATTGTCTGTGTATACAAAGGCTGTTGATTTTTGTGCATTGATTTTATACCCTGCTACTTTGCCAAACTCTTCTATGAGTTCCAATAGTCATTTTTTTAAAAAAACAAGACAACACCAAAAATAGGAATTAAAAGATTCACCAAAGTCTTTCTTAACCACAATGCTCCTGCCCATTCCTTTCTTGAGAAAATTTTATGAGAATTTCATAGCAAATCATTAGATACACATCTTGCAGTCCTAATTCAGCTCCTTATGCTGAATTCATTTTGTTTCTAGATCTTAAAAAATATTTAAAAGGAACTCATTTTGCTTCAGTTTATGATATAAAAAATACTGCATTAACATGGTAAATTCCAAGAAGAATCTGTTGAGTATAGATGGACTCAGGGCTAGTATTATTTTTACAATGTATCTTAAATGCGACGGAACTTATGTTTAGAAAAAAGCTCACATAGTTGACTTTTACCTTTTAATTCCCTTTTATATAAACTACCTAAAGTCTTCTTAAATATAATTGCCATTTATATACTTTAATTTATATCTAATAATTATATATAAAATATAATAAAATTATATATAAAATATAATAGCAGATTGTGGGGAGCAACTGGGAGCAACTCGGACTAGACTAAGTTACTGGAATTAAGACTTATTCTATGCATCTGCTCTCCCACAATATGGCGCTGGGAGAGGAGGAAACAGCTTCTACACAGCTGCCTCCAGTTCAACCAATAGACTGTGGGACCTGCTCCTGATTGGAGGAGAGCAGCGTACTCGGCGTGTGGGTAGCAGAGTTGGGATTGGCGGAAGAGGACTATAAAGGAGGAGAGAGACAACATGCACCAGGAACATCTAAGAGGAACATCTGAGGGAACACCTCTGCAGCCCCCGAGAGAGCCGGCCGGCGGTGTGCCGCCCCCCCGCGGAAGTGGGGAAAGTGGCTAGGGGGAACCGCCCTTCCACGGAGGTGGAAGGGTCGGTAGCCAACCCGGGAAGAACCAGCAGCAAACCCGGGGAGGGCCGAGCAGACAAAAGAACAGCGCAGGGTCCTGTGTTGTTCTTCCACGAAGACGGGGAGCGACAGCAGATAATATCTGACAACATATAAAGTTATACGTGAATTTCTAAAGATCATTCAGCCATAAAATTTGCTTTTTTCCTACCAAAGTTTTAGAGCTCTTCCATTATTTTCAGAATTCACAAGATTTTATAAAACTATTATAAATTGATGTGGACATTTATCTTAGAGGTTAAGATATTCCTTGGGGTGCTTGCATCCCATGCCGCAAAGTCTAGGTTGAGTCTCAGCTCTGCTCTCCATCTTCATTTTCCCATCCCACCCTCTCCCCGGTCTCTATGCCTTTCAAATAAGTATTTCTTAAAAAATTGTATATATGTGGATATATATACATATATATGTGTGTGTATACATACATATGTATATAATGAAACAAGAAAAAAGTGGAACATAATAGATTTTTTTTTGACAGGCAGAGTGGACAGTGAGAGAGAGAGACAGAGCGAAAGGTCTTTCTTTGCTGTTGATTCACCCTCCAATGGCCGCCGCGGCCGGCGCACTGCAGCCGGCGTACCGCGCTGATCTGATGGCAGGAATATTTTGATTCATATTCTATAGAAAAGTGCATGGAAAAATATTTCCAAAGATGTACATAATTGACCAAGGTTACACAGTGAAATAGCCATCTCTACTGTGTCAACTATACATTCTGTCTCTCATATAAGTCTCCCAATCTCCTAGCCACAACATATTAGATTGTTTCTATAATCATTTTCTTACATTTCATTCACTCCTCATTTCTGCCGCCACATAGAGATAACTACTCATCACCCTTGCCTTTTCATGATATTCATCTTAGGAAAAGATAAAAATATATGGACTTTTATACTCAAAACTTCATAGTAACCAACTCTGCAAAATTTCTATTGGAATATAAAACATTTCTCATAAACAGGAGTCACACAGAAGTTTAATCTGAAAATGTTTACTGTAAATGAACCTATATTCCAAATATTTTCCATTTTCCATTTTTGAAATTGTTTAAGAAGTAGACCATAATAAGAAATAAGTATGCAACCATAAATAAATAATACTGGCATGGTGATTAATAAAACTTCCAAACCAAATACCAAATAGAACATTTATTTTCAAATTCTTTGAGATTATTTGTCAGGTAATACCAACTAAAGCAATTATTCTCAAATTAATTGAAAATACTTGTCAGGTAAACTTAGAGTTTGGCAGGACATGACTAAGAAAAAGATTGATAACCCTGATATATAGATTATTTTGAATCTAGAAGTACATGTTATTTTTTCACATTTGAAATGACACAGATTTTAACATTTATAAATAAAACTTAAAGATCTGCCTGACATTTATATCTGTTCCTAACATTTCATTTTCAACTGTAAAATATTTAGAAAATTCATTTAAGTTTTTATCACTTTATAGTAACCCCGTGAAAATAAATCATTTACAAATTTTCTATAATTTATCTTGAGTTCATTTATAGTTTGAATGTATACATCTTTGGCAATCTAAATGAATAGAGATAGATTTATGAAGGAACTAATCATGCTTTGGAGATAGAGGATAATTTCCTTTTCTAATTTTCTGCAACTTTTTTCAACAAATTCTTCCACAGTCTGTTTCTGTTTCCATAATACAGGGAAAATTATGTTTCTCATAGTGTAATTCAAAAATTTTAAATGAGAAAATGTATGTGCTGCATTTCTTAGCATAGTTATTACAATACAGTTAACAATTCAATAGTGGATAATGTACTTTGATTATTTATGTATATATAGTCCTCTCATTGAGCTTTTCCCCAGTACTAGACTTAAAAATCCTTCCATTGTCCCGACTGTTGAGGAACAACTTAATACTTTATTCCTTTTAGTATTTTTTTTTGTTCTACTTAATACTATTGGTTGAACTCTTTAATTAACACACAATTATTCTTAGGTGTTTAAATTTAACTGAAAAGTGATCCCTGTTAAATATAGGAGTGGGAATAAGAGAGGGAAGAGATGTGCAATTTGGGACATGCTCAAGCTGACTTGCTCCGAACAGTAGAGTTAGAAACATGCCAGGGGATTCCAATTCAATCCCATCAAGGTGGCATGTACCAATGCCATCTCACTAGTCCAAGTGATCAGTTTCAGTTCACAATTGATCATAATGATAGGACTAAGAGTCAAAGGGATCACATAAACAAGACTAGTGTCTGCTAATACTAACTGATGGAATTAGAAAGGAGAGAATAATCCAACATGGAAAGTGGGATACACAGCAGACTCATAGAATGGCAGATGTCCTAAACAGCACTCTGGCCTCAGAATCAGACCTTAAGGCATTCAGATCTGGCTGTAAAGCCCATGAGAGTATTTTAGGCATGCAAAGCCAAGACACTCTGGAAAAAAAAAAATAGACCTAAATGAAAGATCTCTGCGAGTGAGATCCCAGTGGAAAGAACAGGTCATCAAAGAAGGAGGTACCTTTTCTCTGAAGGGAGGAGAGAACTTCCACTTTGACTATGTACTTGTATAAATAAGATCGGAGTTGGCAAACTCAAAAGGCTTCCATAGCCTTGGCAACTCATGACAAGAGCCTGGGGTGATTACTGACACCATAAACAAGAGTGTCAATTGTTAAATCAACAACAGGAGTCACTGTGCACTTCCTCCTCATGTAGGATCTCTGTCCTTAATGTGTTGTACTATGTGAATCAATGGTATATCTAGTACTCAAACAGTACTTTACACTTTGTGGTTCTGTGTGGGTGCAAACTGTTGAAATCTTTACTTAATATATACTAGATTGATCTTTTGTATATAAAGATAATTGAAAATGAATCTTGATGTGAGTGGGATGGGAGAGGGAGCAGGAGATAGGAGGGTTGAAGGTGGGAGGGAAGTTATGGGGGGAAAAAGCCACTGTAATCCAAAAGCTATACTTTGGAAAGTTAAAAAAATATATATAAGCAATAAAACATCCTTCTACTCTCTAAATTTTAATATCTCTGAACAGAAGTCATCACATTTATGCATATAAACCAACTCAAAAATGGTCTCATTTTGCTCATGACACTAACTCCTACTCACAGGCACATTTATTAAGGTCTTAGTCATCTAGCAGTTACTATATAGCTATGGACGAGTTAAAAATATGTGGCAGACATTAGAAGGGAGGGAGCTGAGTTTTAGTTTCAACATATTTAAATTAGGGACATCTTAAAGATTGGTTTCAATGTGTTGGGAATACATGTTAATAAATATATTTAATTGCACTAGTCACAAAGCAGTGGTTCAATAACTAAAAACACTATGTTATTATTACAGCCTTTTCTAGTATTATTTTCTCTTCAAACATTCTCTATATCCACTGGTTTCACTCTACAGCTGTTCTATTCCACAATTGTGTCCTATATTCATACAAAATCCCATGGTAAAGTAAGATCAATAGGAATCATATGGAATAAGATAATCTGATTTTCAAATAAGTATCTGAAATAAAATATAGTCATTCTACATTTTCATTCATCTCATTTTTATGTAATCATAAGTGCATTTCTTATATCAATGAATGATTTTACATGGTTCTTAAAGGCATTTTTTCCTCTACAGGTATACTTCCCTTTCTTATATATCTTAAAAGCACAATTTCCTAAGTGATTTCAATAGAGCTAGCATATGGAAGAAAAGCTTAACAATGCTTGTTTTGTCTTTAAGGTTATTTCTTATTAACCAGTCTGTAATCAATATGGCATTTTTTAAAAATTTTCAAAAAGAGATTCAAGAATAAAAGCTGAACAAGCTGTTTAGACAGAACTGCGTCTTGTTATAATCCTCCAGACATGATTGTTAAAATACAGAAGTAATACTTATTTTTAAGCATAGTTCAATTAACAAAGAAGGGAATAGAAAACCATCAAGTAACAGAGTAGGAAGGAGAATCAATGTCCGAAGGGTTAAAGCAGGGAAACTGGTTTCACTATCACCCATGCAGAACTAGAGAGGTAGCTTGTAGATCACAAAAAAAGCTAAATCTCAAGAATTAGGCTTGAGACTGCTAAAAATGGTTCCATCAGTTAATATCATGGGCAGAGGATGAAAAGCTGACTCACCAGCTATGGGAAACAGTAAGAAAAATTGGCATCTATATAAAGTCTTGCATGAAGGATTGGAAGCACTGACCTGTGGCATGTATAGATTTGGGAGGAACTTGCAGGAGTTCCATACTGAGAGCATAAAACAACAATTGGATAAGGACAGTTAAATTCTGTTGGCATTAATAGAACAAGACATTAACTACTTCTGTTGGAACATTTTTATAATATAGTCACTGGTCTACTATAGGAAAATGAATGCTCCTTGAAGAGAGGCAAGTTCACAATTACAACATTTATTGGAATGAAAGAGGGGAAAGATAAGGGGCTAGGGATAACTGAGTATAAATTGTAGAAGAAAATCAATCTAGAAACTAGAATATAAAAGAGATAATGCATTAAATATACTGAAATAAAAGTAGGCAGAAAATCTTAAAATAGCTCATTTTGTAAAAAGAAGTCAGGTTTAAACAACAACAACAAAAACACACTTTGCCTAAAAACTAAGCAGATGAAGCAGGGTTACAGGGCTAAAATGGGATCCTCTGTACCCCATGACTGAAGGAGCTTTATGTGCTGTGACAATGGGAATTATGTGACTACATGATAGGGTGTGGGGTGTAGATGAGTCTCTGATCAATCACTTTGGCATCAGAGGCTCAGAGCTCCCTGACTGGGGTGTGTCACTGCAGAATGGTCCATACTCACAATGAGGACTGACTGCACAGATCCTTTGCGCAGTTTAACTGCCAGTATGGGTGAGGATTCTATCCACTGTAGACTAAACCCAGGCATTGATCACCTTGGAAAAGTAGAGGTGAGGGTATGATTACACTGACAGGTGTGTTCATACGTTACTCTCTGCTGACAACAGACAAGATCAACCACACTCAACTTGAGTGTCAACCTGAATTCTCACCCCACTGTTAAGCACTGACCAAAGCTCTTTGGCCCCAACTAGTGTACAACTCTGGGTATTCATTGAAGGAACACACACTACATCACAGTGACATAGTTCAAAGATAAAACTGATCAGTGGAGAACAAAAAGTGTTTCCACAAATGTGTAAAAATAAATGTAGAAATATAGGAAACAAGAGCAAGGAAGACTACATGACTCCTCCAAAGGAACACACAACACTTCAATATTAGAATGTGAAGATGAAGAGATTGATGAAACACCTAAAAAGGAATTCAAAAGAATGATCATAGAATTACTCAAAAGCAATGACTAAAGAAACCCATACATGACAGGGATTAAAAATTCTTCTGTGAGATAGATTTTGAAGAGGAATCAAATTGAAACACCAGAAATTCAGAATTTGATATGTCAAATACAAAATACAGTGGAAAGCCTTAACAACAGATTTGGTGAGGCAGAAAAAAAAAGAACATCTGAGCAAGAAGTCATTGGAAATATCTCAGTCAGACCAAAGAAGAAATTAGAAAATCTAAAAACAGTGTTGGAAATTTATGGGTTACTACCAAATGACCCAAGTATGGGTCTAAGGAGTTCCCAAAGGTGTTGGAAAGAGAGAATGGGTCAGCAGGCCTTTTCTCATTAGAAAATTCTCCTGACTTGAAGAAAAGAAGTGACATCCAAGTATAGGAAACACATTGAACTCCAAATACACATGACCAGAAAATGTATTTACCACAACCCATTGTGGTTTAAGTTTAACAGTAAAATATAAAGAAAAGACTTTAAAATGTGCATAACAGAAATTCCAGATTACTTTCAGAGGATCTCTAATTAAAATGATAGCTGATTTCTCATCAGAACCCCTACAGGCTAGGAGAGAATGCAGAGACATAGAGAAGTCTTAAAAGAAAAAAAAAAAAACTGTCTGTCCAGAATACTGTACCCTGCAAAAGTCTCATTTGCAAATGAAGGCAAAAAGCAGAAACTCAAAAGAATTTATCACTTATCCAGCCTTACAAATGAAGCTTATTAAGGATGTGCTACACACAGTAACACAGAAAGATAGTCAGTATTATGAAAGAATGTGAAGGCAGAAAATCTCCTACTAAAAGTTAAAGGAAGTTCAAATCAAAGCATAGGAATATTTATTTAAAAGTGGCAGGACCAACTCATTATTTATCAATAATAACATTAAATTTAAATGACCTAACTTATCCAATTAAATAATATAGATTGGGTAAAAGAATTAGAAAAAAGACCCATCTACTTGCTTCCTGCAAAAATAAATGTCACCAACAAAGATACACAATGACTCAAAGTGAAAGGATAGAAAAAGAGATTCCATGCTAACTTAAATCAAAAAAGAGCAAGAGTAGCCATCCTAATATTAGACAAAAATAGACATTAGCACACAAACTATTTAAAAAGACAAACAAAGGTTTCATGTGCTAATTAAGGGATCAGGTCAACAGGAGGCTGTGCCTGTAGTAAATGTACATGCACCCAATGTCAGGGAAACTAGTTATTTAAAAGAAATATTAATGGATCTAAAGGGAAACATAGACTCTAATACAATGATAACAGGGGACTTCAACACCACACTTTCATCAACGGCAGATCAACCTGACAGAAAATCAACAAAGAAACAGAAAAGTTCATCTACATTATGGACCAAATGGACCTACAGATATCTACAGAACATTTCATCCCAAAGAAGAAAACACATTCATTTCATCAGTGCTTGAAACTTTCTCTAGGATAGACCATTTGCTAGACCATAAAGCAAGTCTCAGTGATTTGAAATCATACCATGTACTTCTTCTGTCCCAGTGGAAAGAAGATGGTAATAAACAACTTAAGAATCTCTAGAAAATATGAAAAAATCAAGGAGAATGAACATGCTCCTGAATGAACAGTGGATCATAGAAGAAATTAAAAGGGAAAATAAAAAAAAACTTCAGGAAATAAATGAAGATAACGATACAACATATCAAAACTTACAGGATAGAGCAAAAGCAAAAGGGAAGTTTATAGCAATTAGTGCCAACATCAAAAAATCAGAAAAGTATCAAAGGAGCTATCAATGCATCTCAGTGACAGAGAAAAACAACAAACCAAAACACACAATTAGTAGGATTAATTAATAAAATTAAAAGTAGAGAATAAGTAAACAAATTGAAAGCACAAAAATAATACAAAAGATTAGTGAAATCAACAGCTGATTTTCTGAGAAAATCAAAAAATTCTTGCACCATTGGTCAAAATAAGGAAAAAAATACTCAAATCAATAAAATCAGAGAATAAGAAAAGAGCTATAAGAACAGATATCACAGACATAAAAAGAATCATCAGGAATTACTACAAACAGCTATATGCCAACAAATTGGAAAATTTAGAAGAAATGGGTAGATTCCTGGACACATATAATCTAGAAAAACTGAGTCCCGAAGACATAGAAAAACTAAACAGACCAATAATCAAGACAGAGACTGAATCAGTGATAAAGACTCACCCAACAAAGAAAAGCCTAGGATCAAATGTCTTCACTGCTGCAATATATTGGAGTTTTAAAGAACTAATTCCAGTTCTTCTCAAGCTATTCAAAATAATTGAAATGGAGAGAATCTTCCCAAACTGTTTTTATGAGGCCAGCATCACCTTAATTAAAATATCAGAAAAAGATAACAACAAAGAAAACTGTAAAACTGTATCAGTGATGACCATAGATGAAAAAATGCTCAAAAAAATTCTAGCTAATGGAATTAAAGAGCACATTAGAGGGCCGGTGCTGTGGCTCACTTGGTTAATCCTCCGCCTTGTGGTGCCAGCATCCCATATGGGCACTGGATTCTAGTCCCGGCTGCTCCTCTTTCAGTCCAGCTCTCTGCTGTGGCCCAGGAGGGCAGTGGAAGATGACCCAATTGCTTGGGCCCCTGCACCAGCATGGGAGACCAGGAAGAAACACCTGGCTGCTGGCTTCAGATCAGCGCAGCATCGGCTGTGGAGGCCATTTGGGGAATGAACCAATGGAAGGAAGACCTTTCTCTCTCTCTCTCTCTCTCTCTCTCTCACTCTCTCTCTCTCTCACTGTCTATAACTCTACTTGTCAAATAAATAGAAAAAAAGAGCACATCAGAAAGATCACTCATCTAGAACAAGTGGGATTCATCCCTGATGTGCAGGGATGGTTCAACATATACAAATCAATAAATATGATACATACCATTAACAAATTGAAGAATAAACACCATATGATTATCTCAATAGATGCAGAGAAAGCATTTGATAAAATACTATCTCTCTTCATGAAAAAAAAAAAAACCTTAAACAAATTGGGTATGGAAGGAACATTCATTCTTCAGCACAATCAAAGCAATTTATGACAAACTCACAACCAGCATCATACTGAATGTGGAAAAGTTGGAAGCATTTCCACTAAGATTCAGAAACACCCAAGATTTCTACTTTCACCATTGCTATTCAATATAGTCCTGGAAGTTTTATACAGAGGCATTAGGAAAGAAAAAGTAATCAAAGAGAAACAAATTGGAAAGGAGGCAGTCAAATTTTCCCTATTTGCAGAAGACATGATTCTATATGGAGGGGAACCAAAAGACTCCACTAAGAGACTATTGCAACCCATCAAAAAGTCTGGTAAAGCAGCAAGATATAAAATTAACACAAAATTCAATACTGCTTGTATAAAACAGATAATGCCAACTGAGAAAAAACTTGTAAAATCAGTCCCATTCACAATAGCTAAAAAAAAAAGTAAATAATTTAGAATAAATTTAACCAAGGAAGTCAACTATTTATATGATAAAAATTACAAAAATATTAAAGAAAGAAATAGAAGACAAAGAAAATAGAAAAAAATCTTTCATGTTTGTGGACTGGAAGAATCAATATCATCAAAATGTCCATAACACCAAAAACGATATACAGATCCGATGTGATCTCAATCAAAATACCAACGATGTTCTTTTTAGAATTATAAAAAATGAAGCTAAAATTCATGTGGAAACACAAGATAATCCAAATAGATAAAGCAATCTTATACAACAAAAACAAAGCCACAAGTATCACAATACCCAATTTCAAGAATATTACCAGACAGTTAAAATCAAAACAGCCTTATGTTGGCACAAAAATATACATGTATATCACCAGAACAGAATAGAAATTCCAGAAATCAATCTACACATCCACAACCAACTAATCTTTGATAAAGGAGCTAAAAATCAATCCCTGGAGAAAGGACAGTCTCTTCAACAAATCACGCTTAGAAAACTGGATTTTTATGTGTAGAAATATGAATCCTGACCTCTACATTACAACTTACACAAAAATCAACTCAAAATGGATAAAAGATCCAAATCCACAACCTGATACCATCAAATTACCCTTTTAGGAGAACATCGGGGCAACTCGGCAAGACACTGGTATAGGCAGACTTCTTGGAAAAATAACCCAGAAGCACAGTAAATTAAAGCAAAAATAGCTAAGTGGGATTATATAAATCTAGGAGGTTTCTGAGGACAAAGGAAATATTCAACAACGTGAAGAGGTAACCAAAAGAATGGGAGAAGATATCTGTAAACCTTGCAATTGATAAATAATTAATATCCAGAATCTGTAAAGAGCTCAAGAAACTCAACAACAAAACAGTCTAGTTAAGGAATGGGCAAAGGACTTAGATATTTTTCAGAAGAAGAAATTCCAATGGCCAAAAGACATATGAAAAAAAAATGCTCAGGATCCATATCCATCATGGAAATGCAACTAACAACCACAATGAGGTTTCATCTCACCCCACTTAGAATGGATCTCATACAGAAATCAACAAACAACAAATGCTGCTGAGGATGTGGGGGAAAAAAATTACAATAATCCACCATTGGGAATGCAAACTCATATAGTCATTGTGGAAGACAGTATGGAGATTCCTCAGAAAGCTGAAAATAAATCTACTATATGACTCAGCCATTACACTCCTGGGAATTTACCCAAACAAATGAAAGTAGCATATGAAAGAGTTATCTGTTCCCCCCAAGTTCATTGCAGCTCAATTCACAATAGTTAAGATTTGGAATCAACCCAGATGCCCATCACTTGATGACTGGATAAAGAAAATGTGATACACACACACACACACACACACACAGAATATTAGCCATTAAAAAAATAACGGAATCCTGTCTTTTGTAACAAAACAGATGTAACTGGAAATCACTGTACTTAGTGAAATAAGCCACTCCCAAAAAGGCAAATACCCTATGTTTTCCCTGATCTGTGGTAGGTAATAGAGTACTAAAAAATGCAACATATATGAACAAAATTGACATTTTGTGAACCGATTGTTTACAGCTCTTGTCACTACTGTTGTGAAAGTGTTTTATTATAATTATTATTTTAACTCTATACTTAGTGGAGGATTAATTTTATGATTATAAAATAAACTCAAAGTACGTCACTGTAAAAATTAAAAGCAAGATTAAGAAAGGGAGGGGAGGTGAGGTTGGGAGTGTGGGCAGGGGAGAGAGTAGGGTGGGAAGTATCATTATGCTCCTAAATCTGTAAATATGAAATTTGTTCTCCTTATATTTAAAAATCAGAATGAAAAAGGAAAAAAGAAATAAGAAAATAGGGAGTAAATTTACGGAGAACATTACAGGATGATAAGGAACCAAAATGAGGGGTTCCTAAAGAAGACTGAATTTGATTCTGAAAATTAACTCTTACTGATAAAACATTATTATTTCCATGACATAGAATGCAAAATAAGAGGTCAAGGTCTCTTTGGAAAGCAGGCGCTAAAAGGAAGAAAAAGAAAGAAAAAAACCTGTCTATAATTACCTGATATCATGAAGTAATTTTTTTAAGAATCAAGAATTAAATAGGAAATAAACACACAAATATCAGTTACAATGATGTTACCCAAAAACTGGGTATATTTATTATTTATTTTCTGTACTAATGCAAATAGACATTTGTACCATCTTAAGAATTATTATATAAGCAAGTATCAAGCGTTTTATCATTATACCAGGGATTCTGATATGCACACCCATTAATGCAACTGCACTTTATATATTGCTGTTTCAGGGAATCATTTTATGTTGTTTCACTACCAATGAGATATTAAAAATACTAAAATTTAATATTCGTGATAATGTTCATATATTGATTTACTATATTAGTGATTAAACTTCTTTGAATATTTGAATTGAAAGTGTTCAGTAACTAGTTATTTGAGGGCTCTGCATGTAGAAGAATTCAAGATTCTTGAGAGCCCCAGAGGGTTAAAAGAAAGCTTTCATTTGCCTAAGAAACAACAGATGTCTGTCCTATATTTGACATTATTATAAAAGGTAACACTGATGAAACCTACATATGTATAAGGCCATTGCAACAATGGACCTTGTTAATTTAAAAAAACTGCATGAGGGGCTGGTGCTGTGACTTAACAGGTTAAGCCACTACTTGCAGCACTGGCATCCCATATGGGCGTCAGTTCCTGTCCTGGCTGCTCCACTTTGGATCCGACTTTCTGCTGTGGCCAGAAGCCCAGAAGAAATTCCTGGCTCCTGGCTTCAGATTGGCACAGCTCCAAGCATTGTGGTCATTTGGGGAGTTAACCAGAGGAATGGAAGGCCTCTCTCCCTCTCTGCCTCTCCTCTCTCTGTGTAATTCTTTCAAGTAAATAAATAAATCTTTAAAAAAAACTGCATGAGGTATTTCGTTTAATTACATATTTTATATTTAGAGGCAATGATGATATTTTTGTCTTTTCCTAAAATATAAAGTCTTTAACTATCTTCTTTTATTTTTACATAAATTCTCACCAAAGATAATAAATATTCACGGTTGTCAAATCCTAATACACTGTTTGAAAATTATAGCCATTATTTTAAACACATATTAAGCAATTCTATGTATTTTACATGACAGGTTTACAATTGTTCACTAAGAGTAATCTCATAAGCAGTTTATAAAAGCCATCCATGTGTGACTCCTCATCATACTGCTACAGTGTTCATGTCAAAGGGACACTGAAAAGTTTAGCATTTGGTAGCTGATGCCAATGGATTTTATGTTACAAATAGAAATCGGTGTAGTTGGTTGATTTTCTTTGTTGGTGATGTGAGTGAATACTCTTTGCTTAAACAGGCTTAAGTGTTAAGTATTCAACAGTTGAAAATGCTATGGAGGCTGGTACTGTGGCACAGCCAGTAAAAGCTGCCACTTGCTGTGCCAGTATTCCAGTGGGTGCTAGTTCAAGTCCTGGCTGCTCCCCTGATCCAGCTCTCTGCTATGGCCTGAGAAAGCAGTGGAGGATGACTCAAGTCCTTGGGCCCCTGCACCCATGTGGGAGACTCAGAAGAAGTTACAGCCATCTGGGAAATGAACCTGTAGATGGAAGACATTTCTCTCTATGTCTCTACCTCTACCTCTCTATAACTCTGTCTACCAAATAAATAGAGAAATCTTAAAAAAAAAAAAAAAAGAAAATGCTGTGGTCTCAGGAAATTTTGCAAAGTGAAGCATATCAAATGTCCCATCAAATGTGTTCACCATACTTAGTACTAGGAGTTCTTTACAAATCCATCTTTCAGAAGGACTATGAATCTAACAATACAAATGATAAGTCATCTCTCTTTTCTGTCTTAATTTTCCCATAAATACTTCTGAAACTCTCCTACCAGAAGCAATGCATAATTGTTGTCATGACTTGTCTACATCATCATGTGTATATTTTACAATTCAAAATTACTATTTTGGGGCATTTCCTGATGATATTTTAAAGAATAATTTGTAGTACTCTAAGTGGCATGTGCCATACGCTAATGTGTCTTTTATAATCAGATGTCTTTCAGATGTTACTTTTACCATGGTATTTTAAGGAGTTATTCATTTATTTATTTGAAAGTCAGATTTATAGAGGGGGTGGGAAAGAGACAGAGATCAGTCTTCCCTCTACTGGTTCACTCTCCAGATGGTTTCAATGGCCAACCAGAAGCTAGAATCTTTATCTGGTTCTCCTTTTTGTGTGCAGAAGCCCAAGGACTTGAGCCATCCTCCGCTGCTTTCCCAGGTGCATTAACCAGGAGCTGGAAAGGAAGTGGAGTAGCTGGGACTTGAACCTGAGCCGCTATAGGGACGCCAGCGTTACAGACAAGCAGGTTGATCCACTGCACCACAGTGTCAGTCTCTGGTAGTTTAATTTGGAAATGATAAGTAGAAATTCTACTTAAGGACAGAAAGTGATAAGTATCTAACAAAGCATTTTCCCTTGAGAACCACTTGAAAAGGTAAATAGAGTAGCTTTAGGAATCTGTCTAGCGTTTTACACAAAGTATTGGAAGAGGACAGTACACAAAGTCTTTCAGCTATGCATAAGAATGATTTTGATACAAATATACCACTCAGCTCTCCTGGAACATCTCTAGAAAGAAATTGGGGCTATATATTTACCTCTATTCTGCTAGTCACATCAAATCTGAAAGAATGACTCTCAAGAGCAAGGCTGACATTGCACGATTGTTTACAGTCCTTGTCTCAAGTGTTGAGGAATAGTGCTGCTTACTTCATACTATTCGTTGAACTCTTCACTTAGTGTAGAGTTAATCTTATGAGTATAAAGGAAACTGAAAATGGATCTTTGTAAAAATTAAGAGTGGTAATAAGAGAGGAAGGAGGAAGAAGGGTGGGAGTGTGGACAGGAGGGGAGGGGAGAGTGGGAAGTATCACTGTGGTTCCGAACCTGCTTATATGAATTATTTGAAATTTATATATCTCAAAATTTTAAAAAAAGAAAGAAACATCTTAGAACTCTTGATTTGAGAAAATTTGGAAAGCAATACTAACAATGAGAGAGATCCAGGAGGTTGAAAAACACATTCAATGCAAGCAGTAATAGGTAGCACAGTGAAATCTACTCACTGATATTAGAGCATTCCCTGAAAGTGGAAGGAAAACGGCTAAAGGGACTAAGTGATGATGGCTTGCAAAATAAGTAATCCTAAGGACAAATTACTCAGAAGGCTGCATCAAAGCCAACTCTTATATAAAGAGAACATTGAAAAGTTTGATATGGGAGCCAGCCTTGTGGCCTAACAGGTAAAGCTGCTGCCTGAGACACCAGCATCCCATATGGGCACTGGTTTGTGTCCTAGCTGCTCTGTTTCTGATCCAGCTCCCCACTAGTGGCCGGAGAAAAGCTGAACAAGGTGACCTATGTGGTCAGGCCCTTGCCATCCACATGGGAGACCTGTATAAAGCTCCCGGTTTCAGCCTACTCCAGTTCTGAAGGTTGTGGCCACCTGGGGAGTGAACCAGAGAATGGAAGACCTCTCCTTCACTCTCTCTCTATCCCCCTGTCTATGACTCTTTCAAATAAATCTTAAAAAAAGTTTGATGTGAAAGAGCAAGTATAAATGAGTGACTTTTTAAAGACTTTATTTGAAAGAGAGAGAGTTAGAGCAAAAAAAGAGACCGAAGTCTTCCATCCACTGGTTCACTCCCCAAATGGCTGCAAAGGCGAGTTGAGCTGATCTGAAGCCAGTAGCCTGGAGCTTATTCTGGGTCTCCCATGTGGGTGCAAGGCACAAGGACTTGGGCCATCCTCCACTGCTTTCCCAGGCACATTAGCAGGGAGCTGGATTGGAAGTAGAGCAGACGCGACTTGAACTAGCACCCATATGGGATGCCGGTGTTGCAGATAGAGGCTTTAACCTGCTGCACCACAGCACTAGCCCTATGAGCAACTCCTTCTCCAAATAATTATCAATTGTTTGTAAAGAATACTATGGTTTATAGGTTATTTATATATATATGACTTTTAATATATATGTGACTTTTCGAAATGCACTCAAGTTGCCAGTTTACCTGAAGTTTATCACTAAGGTGATCCAAATCTATAAGTCTATTGATATTCATTTTGTTGATTCCATTTTTATAAGGGGTTATGACTCTCAACCTGGGCTTTTGAGTGTTTACAGTTTTCCTGAGATAATTGAAAGACAGGACACTTCAGGACAAGATCTGATCAAGTCACTGTTTCTCATAGTGTCCATTTCATTTCAACAAGTTTCCCCTTTGGTGCTCAGTTAGTTGTCGCCGATCAGGGAGAACATATGATATTTGTCCCTTTGGGACTGGCTTAATTCACTCAGCATGATGTTTTCCAAATTCCTCCATCTTGTTGCAAATGACTGGGTTTCGTTGTTTTTGACTGCTGTATAGTATTCTATAGAGTACATGTCCCATAATTTCTTTATCCAGTCTACTGTTGATGGGCATTTGGGTTGATGTACAATGTAATACTTTATCCATTTTAGTATTTTTTGTTCTAGTACTATTGGTTGAACTCTGTGATCGACACACAATTATTCTTAAGTGTTTAAATTTTAACTGAAAAGTGATCCCTGTTAGGAATTTGGAAAACATTATGCTGAGTGAAATAAGCCAATCCCAAAGGGACAAATACCACTTGTTCTCCTTGATAGGTGACAACTAACTGAGCACCAAAAAGGAAACCTGTTAAAGTGAAATGAACACTATGAGAAACGGTGACTTGATCAGCCCTCACCCTGACTGTTGATGAGCAACTTGATATGTTATCCCTCTTAGTATTTTTTTTGTTTGTTCTACTTAATACTTTTGGTTGAATACTATAATCAATACACAATTCTTCTTAAGTGCTGAAACTTAACTGAAAAGTGATCACTGTTAAATGTAAGAGTGGGAATAAGAGAGGGAGGAGATGTGCAATTCGGGACATGCTCAAGCTGACTTACCTCAAATGGTACAGTTAGAAACATACCAGGGGATTCCAATTCACTCCTATCAAGGTGGCATGTACCAATGCCATCTCACTAGTCCCAGTGATCAATTTCTGTTCACAATTGATCATAATGATAGGGCTAAGAGCCAAAGGGATCACAGAAACAAGAATAGTGTCTGCAAATTCTAGCTGATAGAATAAAAAAGGGAGAGAACGATCCAACATGGGAAGTGAGATACACAGCAGACCCATAGAATGGCAGATGTCCTAAACAACACTCTGGCCTCAGAATCAGCCCTTAAGGCATGCGGATCCGGCTTAAAAGCCCATGAGAGTATTTCAGGCATGGAAAGCCAAGACACTCTGGGGGGAAAAAAAAAAAAACCTAAATGAAAGATCTCCACGAGTGAGATCCCAGTGGAAAGAACGGGTCATCAAAGAAGGAGGTACCTTTCTCTGAAGGGAGGAGAGAACTTCCACTTTGACCATGGCCTTGTCTAAATATGATCAGAGTCAGTGAACTCAGGGGGCTTCCATAGCCTTGGCAGCTGATGACCAGATCCTAGGGTGATTACTGACACCATAAACAAGAGTGTCAATTTGTTAAGTCAACAACAGGAGTCACTGTGCACTTACTCCTCATGTAGGATTTTTGTCCTTAGTGTGCTGTACATTGAGATTTAATGCTATAACTAGTACTCAAACAGTATTTTTCACTTTATGTTTCTGTGTGGGAGCAAACTGTTGAAATCTTTACTTAATGTATGCTAAACTGATCTTCTGTATATAAAGAGAATCGAAAATGAATCTTGATGTGAATGGAAGGGGAGAGGGAGTGGGAAAGGGGAGGGTTGCGGGTGGGAGGGACGTTATGGGGAGGAAGCCATTGTAATCAATATTCTATACTTTGGAAATTTATATTCATTAAATAAAAATAAAAAAAGAAAAAAGAAAAACATGACACTTCACTATCAAAAAGAATCTTATTTATTCATCTTGTGATAATTTTCTTTGGCATGAAGGTATTTTTAAAACATGGCCCTTGGGAGAAGACAGTATGATTGGTGCTGAAAGTATGAATAATACTTTATATACAGTGTACAGAATGTTGTAAAATTAAATAGTCTATTAGATATCAAGATAGTCACTGTATCATGTTCTTATTAGCATATATCTTGAATACTGACATTATTCAAAACATGATATAAAAATAATTTCTACTTATGCCACCTAAACCTTCAAGGATAGATTTTCATCATTTTTGTGCTAAATTTTTTTAGAAATTTAAACAACAGGTTATTTCCCAAATGTAAATTTTCTCCTATCTGCTAAAGAAGATAGTTTTTAGTATTTCATGATAGTTAGGGCTTCAAAATTGTAGCATAAAAGCAAAATACCGTAATGCGCTATGAGGTCTCAAACATAGTTGTTCTTGATGGTATGTCTGTGTAGCCCCATTTTTGGTATTTGCTGTGGTTCTTTAGGGTAGAATCCAGAAAAACTACTCTTGCCAGTTTAACATAAAAGAACACTATTGTTAGTTAATTGTTTACCAATAGGAGATCAGTAGGAAAAAAATTTAAGAAAATCATATAGTATCTGAAAGTCTTTCAACAATTTTCTCTTTCATTGATGATCATGGGGATCAGAGGTTGGCATTACACAGCAATATCTAACAGTAATTTCACTGCTGTTATCAAGATGTTTTTACTAATCCATTTCTGCTAAGCTGTGTGCTAGAAGTTTTGAAAGACTTATATTCTCCAGAACATGGTTTTTCCATCTCAGACTATTGACACTGTGACCCACATCATTCTTCATTGTGGAGAACTGGACTGTGTGCTGCAGGACGTCTGAGAGTTCAGAACATACTAACCTGAAACATGGCAGCTTGCCATTTGAGGAATCAGAACCAACAGGGATTTCTCTCTGGAATTTTTACATGCTTCTCTCTTGAAACAAGCCATAAAACTTCTCTGAACTTCCTCTAAAGCACTGTACTTCATAAACCTTTCATTCTAGAGGTGTCCATACCATAGAAAGAAAAGGAGTATCCTCTCTAAAGACCCAGAGACAGAAAAAAGAATCCTAGCAAACAGGACTTGAGAAGTTTTCCCAGTCCATTATCATCAGACCATCTCTCATCCTCCAATTACATGTTTGCACGGCTGCCCATAAACATAAACCATTTTGCCCTGTTTCTTTGGGTCTTCATTTCCAAAGGCTCCCATGTCACATGGAACTTACATTCAATAAATTTTCATGTTTTTCTTTTGTTTCTCTTTCATTGTAGGCGTCTGAGCCATGAACTTAGTGAAGAGTGACAAAATAAATCTTTTCCAGTCTACAGATGTTTAGTGGCATCCCTGGCCTCTACCCATTAGATGTTAGTAACTATCCCCTGCCCCCCTCTCACCAACTGCAAAAGCCAAAATCTCTTCACACATTGTTAAACATCCCCCAGGGCACCACTGCTTCCAATTGAGAATCTTAAAAGTATCAGCAGTTTTAAAACAGAATTTGCTTTTACAGGAAACTAAAACGTGGAATTCAGAGTCTCAAAAGTGAAAAACAAAGCTAAAATCTCAGAAGATAAAATGAGAGATAAAATAAGCAGAAGAGTGAGGTGAGGCATGGAAGAGAATTATTGTTCTGTTGGAAACAGATGGCAACTATGAATCTTTTCCCAGAGTCGATTATTTAGATGTGAAGAGTCGTTTGCAATCCCCTAGAACAGCAGTAAGTGGCAAGGAATTCAATCCAGGGTCAAGGACATAAAACTGTTGTTGATCTCAAGTTTAATCGATATGCTTGTCTGCTGTGTTTTCCCTTGCACTGCCCCAAAGCCCATCAGTTGATTAGCTAAACAGACAAGGGTAGTCACTTTGCCCGTACCACATCAGTCAGGGTCTTCATATTATTTCTCTCCTTCCCTCCCTCCCTCATTTCTTTTTCTTCTCCCATCTTATCTTTACTTTCAAATAATGTTGATTTATTTAAGAGGAAGGGAGAGAGAGGGAGGAAGGAAGGGATGGAGGAAGAAAGGACTGGCAGGCTTTCCACTTGCTGGTTCATTTCCCAAATGGCCACAGCATCCAGGGCTGTGCTGGACTGCAGCCAGAAGCCAGACACTCAATCTAGGACTCCCACATGGTGACAGGGACACAACTAATTGAGCCATCACCTGGTACTTCCCATAATGGCATTAGCTAGAAGCTGGAGCCCGAATGGAGAGCAGGGTCAGAACTCAAACACAAGCTCAGACTAGTACATACCCAAGCGTTCAACCACTGTGCCAAGTGCTTCTCCCTATTAATGTATTAGAGGGTTCTGCTGTAGGACCAGGAAGAGGCACCTGGCTCCTGACTTCAGATCAGCACAGCTCTGGCTGTTGTAGCCATTTGGGGAGTGAACTGGCAGAGGCAGGACTTTTCTTTCTCTCTCTCTTTCTCTCACTGTCTGTAACTCTACCTCTCAAATAAATAAAATCTTTAAAAAATATTTGATTGAAGTAATATATTTTGGCAGCATAATGGAAACATCAAATTCTCCAGGTAATTTTTAGTTGTATCAATAACTTATAAAGGAGAGAAAGTTCTTTCTAGGGCAAGAACCGTGGTGCATCGAGTTAAACTGCCATTCTGAATGCCCACAAACCACATTGGAAATCAGCACGACTTTGTTTTCTGCTTTCCGTCCAGCTCCCTGCTATGTGTCTAGGAAGCAGCAGATGATGGCTTGAATACTTGAGAACCAGCCACTAATGTGACAAACCTCGATGGAATGCCTGGCTCCTGGCTCCAGCCTGGCCAATCCATTCCCAATTTTATGGCAATTTGGGGAATGAACCAGCAGATGGAAGATTTCTCTCTATATATACATATATAATTAAAAAAATTCTATTAAGTTCTTTTTTGATGGCCAAGTTAGATCACATGAATAGTTTTATAAATAACAAGAAATTATATGTATATAAAGTGATAGAAAGCTTAGTTTCACTGGTATGATCATTACACATTATACATATATATTAAAATGTCACCTTGTACCATATTAATGTGTACAATTACTCCATGCCAATCAAAGAAACAAAAGAAAATATGAAGTACGATAATGAATGAGTGGTTTACTATATAACTAGAGCCAAGAATCAGGGAGAAAATTCTCTGATGGAGCTTAGTCATGCCAGTGATAATCGTTGAGCCTCATGGATGGTTAGAACAAAAAGTCTTCCATCAGCCTTTCCTTCATTCCCCATCTCCATTCCAGTTGTACAAACATTTAATCTTTTGACCCTTAAAGGACAACACTGAAATCTTCTTACTATGACAAGCAAAGAGTGTAGGGAAATGTTTTCAATAAGTAGATCCAGGCCACATAAAAAAAAAAAAACAAAAAAAAAACAAAAACACTGATAGCCTAGAACATATTAAAACAGCACAAAAAACTCTGAAACATTAAAGGCATTTCACAGAACAGATGTTTAACTTTCTGGTCTGGAAAATGTAAAAAAGGGGCTCTCCAGCGTATAGTGAGTGAAGTGATTTTCCACGGGTGCATGATTTTAGCGAGTCCTATGAAAAAGTCTTCAGTACCGGAAGGAGCTTCTTGAAAAGAAAACGTTGTATTAAGCCCAGTAGACTAAACAGCATTTATTTCTCTAATTTAACTAGGGAGGGAGCTATTTTCACCAATGAACTCTTACCTAGAATCAAACATGAAAAACAAAGTTTTTTTTTTAGAACAATGAAAAGACTGCCTCTCCTGCACAATTCAGGAGACCACTGTTCCAAAGCAATTTTTATGTGTACTATGCAGTGCTTTCCTTGCATTTATTTTTAATGAGCTAATATCTAAATTAAACAGCATAGGCAATATGGACATACATATAAACAGTCAAATACACACATAGGTACACATTATACAAATACATTTTATGTAGGTGTGTGTACCTGCTATATCCAATAAAAGATGTTATCAATAAATTTAATCAATATTACATATGGTATTTTTTGACAGGCAGAGTTAGACAGTGAGAGAGCAAGAGTAAGAGAAAGGTCTTCCTTTTCTATTGGTTCACCCCCAAGATGGCCGCTACAGCCGGTGCACTGAGGCCATAGTGCTGTGCCAATCCAAAGCCAGGAGCCAGGTTCTTCTCCTGGTCTCCCATCCGGGTGCAGGGCCCAAGCACTTGGGCCATCCTCCACTGCACTCCCAGGCCAGAGCAGAGAGCTGGCCTGGAAGAGGAGCAACTGGGACAGAATCCAGTGCCCCGACCGGGACTAGAACTCAGGGTGCCGGTGCCGCAGGCAGAGGATTATCCAAGTGAGCTGGGGCGCCGGCCACATATGGTATTTTTAAGATTAATTGCTGGGGCCACCATAGGTCACAGAACCTAGTTCAAGTGGGACAACACGTGATTATATCTGTAATACAATTGTAATTTTAGCAATATCTATCCTCTCAAAATTACCCTGGTTTAAATGAAGCACATGATCACTTTATGACAGGAAACTAATCATGTCATACTAAGCTTTATTAATTTTACATTTCCTATATTTCAGAGTATAGGTCATAACCATGTAAAATTTCATATAGTTCATTTATATATAATTTATATAGTTCATTCATATCATTCATTTCCTAAAGAATAATTTATAAGGGCCAACTTTGTGATGCTGTGGGTAAAGCTACCACCTGTGATACCTGCATCTAGTATAGACAGCAGTTTGTGTCCTGGATCCTCCACTAATAATCTAGTTCCCTGCTAATGACCTAGGAAAAGCGGTAAAAGATGACTCAAGTGTTTGGGCCACTGCCATGCTAGTAGGAGACCTCGGTGAAGCTCCTGGCTTCAGCCTGTCCCAGCACTGGCCGTTTCAGCTATGTGGGAAGTGAAGTAGCCACTGACTCCTACCCTGACTCTTTCTGTACCCGACTTTCAAGTAAATAAATCCTTTTTAAAAAATAATTTGTATAAAAATCTTTAGGAAATGAGCAACAGAATATGTTTGTAAACATATACATTATTTCTATCACTTTTCTTCCCAAGAAACTAGATTGTATAACAAATAGAAGATGTCTACAATCTTATTGTGCCACATGTAAGTGGCAAGATTTCATGTTATTGCTAACATGTGATGATATAGGGATGAGATTTTGTTCTATTTTAGCCAAATGAATGTGACATGTTAACACTTGTACTTCTCAGCATGAACGTAACTGAAAGAATGTTCTGTGCCCAATCCTTAGAAGCTGATTTGGTGAGGCCAGTGACTCAGTCCTTTCAAATGTATCTTATGATTCGCATTCTTATGGAGTACAATTTATCAAAATATCCCAGCATTCCAAGAGTTATGTACTTTCCAACCCATCTTCATCAGTTTCTTTTTTACTCTATGCAAAGGTCTTTACTGCTCTTCATTCACCTCCAACTTCTTCAATCATATAAAAGGCATTAATAGTACACTTAAAACCCAATTTGTAGATATTGTATTATATTTATATTCAAACCCCTCATCCCTAATTTCAAAGGTTACTATAATTCTATGATATCCAAATCATTAATGGTATCTGCCTATGAATCATTTATAAAATTGAAGATTAACTTTTTAAAATGTGGAATAGAAATAATTCTTTCTATGAAAAATTGGCTGCATTTATAACATTTATGAATAAGTCACTTTTATACTCAGGGACAAATCAGGATGAAATCAGTTGGAATATATAATAAGAATGTTTGCCAAAAAAATAATAAAAATATTTAATATTTGCATTTTAATGGTTATTCTAAATAATCAACTGTCTTATGATATAGTTACTATTATTTTCCACATTTTCTAGATGAACAACTTGATTTGTATTGGCAAAAGTAAAGTATGGATTGTCAGATTTGAATAAGATTAATGATTAGGAAAATAGATATTAACATCAGGTCATAAAACAACTATTATCAAGAAAGTCAATCTTGTCACTTTATTTGAACATGTATCTTGTTAATGTCAAAGCAACATATTATCTCTGAATCAATTTTATTTATATTTCACTTCACTGGCATTGTTCAGAGCCCTCTTATTTTGTGAATGAGCTGTTCATCTATATCTATCATTCCAAATTTGTTTAGGATATTTACATGACTAACTGGGAAATACTTAAATAATGTTTTACCTCTCTATCAAATACAAGCACATAAAATGTTATAAATCATTTATTTTAAATTAATGTTTTTTTTCTCTCAATATTGCAGGAATTGGCAGTTAGGCCATAGAATTCACCTGAAAAAAATCTCATTCCAACAAAGCTCATAAACTACAAAAACTTATTTTTAGAGTAATATTAATTTGTGTTAGTTTTAAACAGATAGCCAAGATGTGTGATTTCTTGTCATATAGATTTTGGCAGGACTGAAAGCAGGAGCAGCCTCTCTCCTGGCCTAACAAAATGATGGACCCAATGAAGACAGTATCTCACTCTCCCACAGACTCTTCCCCATGGGACACTAAAACTATCAGCCACTCCCGAGAGGATGAAAACAGGAAGACAAACTCTGGAGACTCCAACAGGAAAGGCAATTTCCATTTCCTAAGCAGCAAGGACTTGGGTTTACTGTTCCACAGGGAGGTTGCAAAGTGTGAGTGCAGGACTCTGAACTGTGTCCAGGAAGGCTGAGCCTTGCTGCATGCTGGAGCTCATGCTCCAAGTCCAATGCTCCAAATCTGCAATGCAAAGACAAAATTCATGGGAGCATAAGGGACCCTGCAGTAAGGTAGAAAGTGCTTTCAACAGTAGCCAATGTCTCTGAATAAAAGGGTATGCAAGAATATGTTCTGGCACTTTGGCACAATCTAAGCATGCAAAACTGAGTGGTAGTAAGTATAATAACTATCTTTATGATTACAGACATCTTGGAATAAAAAGTCTGACAAGCAAAATCAAGGTAATTTAATAAAATTAGTAATTAAGTATATTTCAACTGAGTCAGACTGAAAAATATTTCAGTTGGACATACATGCAGTTGGAAAGCACAAATATATTTATGTTATCTCAGACAAATGTTTTTAGTCTAAAGTTACTTAAAGATAAATCCTAGAATTGAAATGTCAATGTCTTTAGAAACTGGCTTTACCTCCTGTGCTTTTCCCAATTTTTACCCTTCTCCCTCACCAAAGATTTTTTTCTTTACTCAAGGCTGATTCTTCCTGTAATACCTCTTTTGCTCTCTTTCTTTTGCACTCTCTCCTTTTCTGTATATTTTTATGAGGGATAGACAGACGCACCCCTCTCATTCACTGGATCATTCTCCAAATGCCTATATCAGTAGGGACTATGCCAGATATAAGCTAGAAGCTAGGAATTCAATTGTAATATCCCATATGGGTGGCAGGTACCCAGTGACTCAAGCCATCACCTCCTGCCTCTCAGTGTCTCCATCAACAGGATGCTGCAACTGAGACATAACTCAAAAGCCCAGGCACTCCATCTGGTATAGGATGCAGGTATCACAATGCAGGTATCACTTCTTGCTCTCATTATATGGTGATCTTCCAATTTCCTTTCCGTATATAACTGGTAAGTGTCCTATGGTTTTCAATTCATATTGCTGAAACACAACCTTCCTGATTCTGTTCCTGTTTTTGAGAAAATTCCTGTGCCCAAGGGCTGGGTCAAAAACAATACATGAATTAACTAGTGTCATCCCTGATGCTCAATCCTGATCAATATGTGTTTGTAGAGCTCAGGATTTACATAATTCAACATTTATTCTTTCATCCAATCAAGAATATGAACACATACAAACACTGAACATATACATACCAGGTATGTTCTACTCACCACTAACAAAATAGTAAAACAGAAAAAATCCCAAATATCTTTGCTAAGATCTCTGGGGAGCCAGAAATACCACATTAAGTTAACTATATTCGATATTATGTGGTAAAATTTATGTACTAATATACTGACATGCTATAAAAAAGAGGTATTATTATTTTTAATAAGGGAGACAAGGAGATATTTAGGTAATATCTAAATAGAAACCTGAAGCCATAAGGTTATCAAGCAGAAACATCTGGAATTAACATATGTAGGAATTAACAGGAAATCAGAGAGAAAAATTGTGAGTTGCAAATAAGTAGTTGAGAGATGAGGGTGACCAAAACCAGAGAAATAAGGATATATTTTTAAAGGGAGGAGCAATTCATTTTATTGATGGATTGTATGTGATGTATAGAAGAAAGGGGATAGTCAAAGATTCCCCCAAGGAAGTTCTTGGCACGTGCAACTGTTAGGACAGAGTTGCTATAAATTAAAGTGGGAAAGACTTGGGAGAGAAGCAGCTTCAGAAATAGTAAAATCATGTGAAACTCAGTTGAGTGGGATTATGCTTAAAATATCCATCCAGAGATATCTAATAGGGAGTTGAATATAAATGTCTAGAAGTAGGTCCAAGCAAGATAAATTCTGTGATTTCCAGATAGATATGGAGTGTGTGTGTGTGTGTGCGTGTGTCTATATAGGTAGAGTTTAAGGTTATGCAACTAAAAAACATCAATGGAATGTATGTAATCTGTAAAGAAAAAGGTACCATGCTTGCATTCTGACGTTAAATTTAGAAAGCAACAGGACAGGGTAGCATGTTGAGATCACATGGATAAAAATAAATGGTTTTAATAGTATTCTATTGACATTCTTTTTCTATCTTTTGAGGGATTTTGTATAAATGATGGCTTTCTGGGCTATCATTTGGCTCAAACAAACAAAACAGGGAAGAGAGATTGAGAACTCTCCAAGTGTTTGTTCAGTGTCTTACTGGATTATATTTCTACCCATATGACCTCTCCAGCAATCATTTATTCCACAGAATCTGTGAATAACCACTGGTTATTCTAGCAGTTCTTGTTCTTTCTTTCTAGGCTCCCTAAAAAGTATGGAGAGTCACTTCTCAAGAGTCTATCTTTCATTCTGAATAATACAATTATTATAATATCCTTTGTAATTGTCCCCAGTGGCTTTATAGACAAGACCTGCTGATGTGTCCTTCTCTCAAGACTAGTGAGTGATCCCTTAAAAATCACTGTATTTTTCTTCATTCCTCCCAGACAATTCTCCTTTTGTCCTTTTCTATTCTCAAGAAATCAGCAGTCATGATTTCATGTGAAACTTGCTTACGTTATCAGATCCTTTCTATTTACTCCATTTTAATAGAAGATTCTCCCACTCTCTGTTCTAATATGTTCATAATTGTTCACCTTGCTACCTGTATTTGGCAGTCACTTGTGTAAACAGCTGAAGAAACTGTTTACCTGAAGGATGCCAGGGGCACCAGGCTGCTTTTATTCTACTCATATTTCAGTACTAGTCTCTTCAGGCTGTAAATCCTCTTAACACACATGGTATAATTCAACGTCCACACATGAATTCCCCAAATATTATTTTCAACTCTTTTTGAAATATTTTTATTTTTGAAATACAAAAAATATAAAGCTTAGACTAAATATGAATGACAAACTTTTTCTCAGAACTTTAATTTGCATGCTTTTGAATTACACTGTTGCGCTCGCTTCAGCAGCACGTGTACTAAAATTGAATTATGCTTTTGTTCCATATATTTGCTTAATAATTCCATCATATGCTAGAGGGACCATCAATAGAAATGTTTCCTGAATATTTTTCGGAAGCAGAGCATATTATATCCTAGAAAACTGAAATTAACATTTGTGACAATGCCCTGCATAGACTAAACAAGCCTTAAATATAATTTCGCTAAACAAGCCTAAAATATTATTTCTTCCAAATATAAGAATTCTTTGCATCTGTTTAGCTAGAAATTGAATTACAGATGGAAATTTCAAAGAAGCATTTTCTAGGTTTTATTTTTAATATACCAGTTTTGTAAAATATTATTGAAAATATTATTAAATATCATGGTCAAATAAGCTTAGGAAATAGAATGTTCCTTTAGAAAATCAAATACATTACATATTAGCAATCTAAGAATCCTAAAGGATTCTGATCAAAGAAACCTGTTAAACATGACTTAGCCCATGTTCCAAGTCCACGTAATTGCAGCACCAATTTTTACACAGTTAATACTAATTGTCATCTTCAAGGACATGCATAATCACCTCTACCACTTTCTAAAAGATGATGGCAAACATGTTTAATTTAGATTTTCCTTACTTAATTTTTAAAAATGTTAATGTCTTATAATATGATGATTTGCATTAACTATATATTCAATTCAGTTTAGTTCTTAGAGTCATGAAAAACTTCTCCTTTCTACATAAAAGTAATTTTTATAATATAGGCAACGGATACACCTAAATTGTGAGAGTCTCAATTTTCTTTTTCCAGGTTTAAGATAAAATTTTACTGACATCACCAACTTAATGTTAGAAAATATTTTAAAATTTTATCTCATCTAATGGCATAATTACATTAAGATTACAGAGGAATATTTAATAAATAATTTTTATTCATTTTGAATAAAAGTTAACAGCACATGATCTATATATGATAACCTATTTTTTGTTTATATTTGAAAATAGTAATATTTAAGATTTGGGACTGATGTTCCTAGTGCATACAGTAAATTGAACTCTGCTAATTCCATAAGGAATAATATAGGAGATATTGCAAATATTGGGGGGGGGGGGGTAACAGCACTGCCCTGCAAGTAAAGCTGCTGCCTGCAGTGTCAGCATCCCATATGGGCACTGGTTCAAGTCCCGGCTGCTCCATTTCCAATCTAGCTCTCTGAAATGGCCTGGGAAAGCAGTGGAAGATGGCCCAAGTCCTTGGGCCTCTGCACCCATGTGGGAGACCCAGAAGAAGCTTCAGGCTTGGCTTCGAATCATCCCAGCTTCTAATCGACCCAACTCCAGCCATTGCAGCCATTTGGGGAATGAACCCGCAGATGGAAGAACTCTCTCTCTCTCTTTCTCTCTCCCTGCCTCTCTGTAACTCTGCCTTTGGAATAAATAAATAAATCTTTAAGAAAATATGAGGACAGTATTGTGGTACAGTGGGTTAAGCCATTCTCTAAGATACTAGCAATTCATTTGAGCACTGATTCCAGTGCCTGCTGCTCCACATGCCAGTATAGCTCTATGCTAATACACCTGGGAAGGCAGAAGATGGCCCAAGCACCCAGGTCCCTGCCACCCATGTGGGAGAAGAGTCTCAATTTCATTCATTTTATTTTTTTAACTTTTATTTAATAAATATAAATTTATAATGTACAACTTTGAATTATAGCAGATTTTCCCCCATAACCTCCCTCCTACCCGCAACCATCCCATCTCCTACTCCCTCTCCCATCTAATTCTTCATCATGATTCATTTTCAATTATCTTTATATACAGAAGATCAACTTCGTATACACTAAGTAAAGATTTCAACAGTTTGCACCCACATAGACACACAAAGTATAAAGCACTGTTTGAAGACTCTTTTTACTGTTAATTCTCATAGTACAGCACATTAAGGACAGAGATCCTACATGGGGAATAAATACGCAGTGACTCCTGTTGTTGATTTAACAATTGACACTCTTATTTATGACATAAGTGATCACCTGAGGCTCTTGTCATGAACTGCCAATGCTGTGGAAGTCTCTTGAGTTCACTAACTCTGATCTTGTTAAGAACAACGCCATATTCAAAGTGGAAGTTCTCTCCTCCCTTCAGAGAAAGGTACCTCCTTCTTTGATGGCCCATTCTTCCCACTGGGATCTCACTCATAGAGATCTTTCATTTAGGTCATTTTTTTTTTGTTTTTTGCCATAGTGTCTTGGCTGTCCATGCCTCAGAAACTCTCATGGGCTTTTTAGACAGATCCAAATGCCTTAAGGTCTGATTCTGAGGCCAGAGTGCTGTTTAGGGCATCTACCATTCTAAGAGTCTGTTGTGTGTCCTGCTTCCCATGTAGGATCAGTCTTTCCTTTTCAGTTCTATCACTTATTATTAGCAGGCACTGGTCTTATTTATGTGATCCATTTGACACTTAATCCTATCATGATGATCTATTATGAACTTAAACTGATCACTTTAACAAGTAAGTTGGCATTGGTACATGCCACCTTGATGGGACTGAATTGCAATCCCCTGAAACGTTTCTGGTCCTACCATTAGCGGTAAGTCCGAGTGAGCATGTGCTGAACTGTATATCTCTTCCCTCTCTTATTCCCACTCATATTTAACAGTGATCACTTTTCAGTTAGATTTAAGAGATTTCACTCGATATTTAATTTGTAAGGATAAAGAACATATGTTATTAACATCATTATATATTTCACAAACAGAAGAAAACATTCAAAATTTACTAAATTTAACTAAAAGATGTATATTTGAGTATGTACAGGATTCATATTTTAAGGTTTTTATTTAATTTTATTATGTGTAAAGCAGAGTGACAGAGGAGGGAGAAAGAGGGACAAACAGGGAGAAAGAGATAGGAGAGGGAGGGGGGAGGGAGAGGGAGGGGGAGGGGAGAGAGAGAGAGAAAGAGAGAGAGAGAACATTACCTTCAACAGCCATGTTTGTGTCTCCATTTGTGTTTACCATATCAGTGGTAGGAACACAAGTACTTGAGCCATCACCTGTAGCCACCCATGGAACACATTAGCAGAAATTTGGACTGGAAACAGGGTGGATGCTCAAACTCAGGTAGTCAAATTTTAAATCTCAGTTTCCCTAAGGATAACGCTAGAAATGTGCCACGTGACTCCAAATCCCATTAAGTTGGCAGGTCACTGCACATTTATTCCCCATGTAGGATCTCTGTCCTTAATGTGTTGTACCATGAGAATTAACAGTAAAAAAGAGTCTTCAAACAGTGCTTTATACTTTGTATGTCTTTGTGGGTGCAAACTATTGAAATCTTTACTTAGGGTATACTAAGTTGATCTTCTGTATATAAAGATAATTGAAAATGAATCATGATGAAGAATTAGATGGGAGAGGGAGTAGAAGATGGGATAGTTTGCAGGTGAGAGGGTGGTTATGGGGAGAAAAAGCCTCTATAATCTATACTTCAAAAGTTGTACATTGGAAATTTATATTTATTAAATAAATGTTTTCTAAAAAAAAAATCTCGATTTCCTTAGAAACTATATTTTCATAATATATAACAATGAATATACTTCAAAAACTGATGGACTAATGAATGAAAAGATACATTTGTTTTAGTGCAAAAATTTAGAAAGCCATGTAGCTTTTTCATAATGTATATTTTACATAACTTTTTTCAAAACTCTATTTCCTTAATTAAAATTTTTGCTTACATGTATGAATATGATCCATCCAGACCTTTGTGAAGGTACATATAATAAGTGAGGATCAGAGACACAGAGAGATCTGTAGAGTTTCAAATATAAATGAATAGATCTATGAGCTTCTTTAGGGAGAAATACAGAAATGGTGGTAAAGGCAAGGCAATCCATGTGAGTAAGCAGGAAAAAAGGTCATTTTAACACAGGAAACTGTGTGCACAGCCAGTGAGACAGGAATGCAATTGATAGGTTCAGGACACTTGATTTGATTGGATATTCATAATATGATGGTGTCTTCATATCTGCCCCAGTCTCCAGGGCTGGTGTTTGCAGATATTGTCAGAGGCCAGTTGATGAAGGTACTGCGGGCAATGTAAGGGATTCTGTGTATTTTAAGTGTTGGAACACTATTAAATGATTTCAGTAGGATAGTCATGTAGGTTAGTGTTTAAAATTTAACAATAGACTTTGTGTGATGGTCAAAAGGTCATTATGGTTATCCCTGTAGATTAAATTAAGGCTATGATTACAGTTACAGAGGTGATAAATTATTAGAAATATAAATTAGATGAAAACCACAGCATCTAGTTTTTGCTTGGATTCAAGTGTTTTTTGTTTTTGTTTTTGTTTTTAATTTTTTTGACAGGCAGAGTGGACAGTGAGAGAGAGAGACAGAAAGAAAGGTCTTCCTTTTGCCGTTGGCTCACCCTCCAATGGCTGCCGCGGTTGGCGCACCGCGGCCGGTGCACCGCGCTGATCCAAAGGCAGGAACCAGGTACTTATCATGGTCTCCCATGGGGTGCAGGGCCCAAGCACCTGGGCCATCCTCCACTGCACTCCCTGGCCACAGCAGAGAGCTGGCCTGGAAGAGGGGCAACTGGGACAGAATCCGACGCCCCGACCGGGACTAGAACCCGGTGTGCTCACGCCGCAAGGCGGAGGATTAGCCTAGTGAGCCGCGGCGCTGGCTCAAGTGGTTACAAAGTAAAATGAAAGAAAGAAAATTCTCATGTTACCAGATCCCTTAGGTTTGTGTTAATTTTTATTCAGACAGTTTTGCCCTTGATAGTGCAATGAAAGGTTGACCAAAGCAGAAGGGACACAATTAAATTCAGCTGTAGATTCTTAACAGTTCTGTAGATGGTGCTACACCTTGAATTGAAATAGGTGCCTGGGCCGACGCCGTGGCTCAATAAGCTAATCCTCCACCTGCGGCGCTGGCACACCGGGTTCTAGTCCTGGTCTGGGTGCCGGATCCTGTCCTGGTTTCTCCTCTTCCACTCCAGCTCTCTGCCCTGGCCCGGGACGGCAGTGGACGATGGCCCAAGTGCTTGGGCCCTGCACCCGGATGGGAGACCAGGAGGAAGCACCTGGCTCCTGGCTTTGGATCAGCGCGGTGTGCAGGCCGCAGCGGCAATTGGGGGTGAACCAACGGAAAAAGGAATACCTTTCTGTCTCTCTCTCTCACACTGTCCACTCTGTCAAAAAAAAAAAAAAAAAAAAAAAAAAGAAAAGAAATCGGTGCCCGAAAGTAAAGGAAAATCCTTTTTAATGATTGGGTAAATCTACAATGGGAAAAATAGCATGTTAAGGGAAAAAGGTCAAGGACAGAAACAAACAAAGATAACATCTCAGGATTAGATGATTTAAAAAGGGACCAAGAACAGGATACTAAAGTACAATCACTGTAAAGATGATGTTACACAAATTATCTCATTTTTTGTTCAACAAAAAACATGACAAGAGAATAAGCAGGGAATTTTATTCACATTTTAGAGAAAAATAATTCATAACAGATCATGGCCATTCATTGTTACAACGTTACAGTATCATTTCTTGATGTTCCTTTTATATTAGAAAACATTCAGGCCGGTGCCGTGGCTCACTAGGCTAATCCTCCGCCTTGCGGCACTGGCACACCGGGTTCTAGTCCCGGTCAGGGCGCCGGATTCTGTCCCGGTTGCCCCTCTTCCAGGCCAGCTCTCTGCTGTGGCCAGGGAGTGCAGGGGAGGATGGCCCAAGTGCTTGGGTCCTGCACCCCATGGGAGACCAGGAGAAGTACCTGGCTCCTGCCATCGGATCAGCGCGGTGCCCGCCGCAGCCGCAGCGGCCATTTTGGGGTGAACCAACGGCCAAGGAAGACCTTTCTCTCTGTCTCTCTCTCTCACTATCCCCTCTGCCTGTCAAAAAAAAAAAAAAAAAAAAAAGGATTTATTGAAAAAAAAAAGATTTATTAAAGAAAACATTCTTCAGTATTGTGTCAAAATATTACAAATATGGTAAAATTATGTTGATAAGTTTATTTTTAAAAAAGGTTTATTCACTTATTTGAGAGTTGGAGACAGCGACAGAGAGATATTTCATCCGCTGGTTCATTCCCCAAATGGCCACAGCATCCAGAGCTGAGCAAATCTGAAGCCAGGAACCAGAAAGAAGGTTCTTCTGGTCTCCCCTCTGGGCCATCTTTCCACTGCTTTCTCAGGCCATAGCAGAGCTGCATCAGAAAAGCAGCAGCCAGGAAAAGAACTAGTGAAATATGGCATGATGGCACTTTAGGCTGAGGCCTAACCTATTATGCCACAGCGCTGGCCCCAATACATTTATTTTTAATAAAAGTTATTAAGATTTCAGAAAAATTTCATTTATTATCCATAGCATAAATAAGATATACTAAATTTAGCATATTCATCTGGAGTGCTGAATGGGGATTGCTGTTCAAACACTATAAGTTTATCTCAGGGTGGGAGACTGCTACAGATCACTTCAAGGCTCTCAAAGTCCCATCCATCATCGTGTGCTGTAAAATGAAAGGTGAAGCATTTTACTGTGAGAATAACTGTTTAACAACACTTCAAAGCCCTAAGCCAGAGTTGAACTATGGCAATTCCTACACCCTCTTGTCAGTCCTGTACTCTATAAATTACACCTTTGTCATTGCAGAAAACATCAAGATAGAATATACGCCATCTTCAAAAGTTGTGGGTAGAAAAATCAAATATCCCCAATTCTTATTTTATTTACAAAAGTAAACTGCACATGATATACCTGTTTTCTTGTGTTGCATCCAACGTTTTCTTATATATAAGGTAATAATCTTTTCTAAAATTTCTTATTTTGCTTTACATTTTCTTTATAATTTCCTTAGGTAGCCAACTGGGTAAAAATCCAAAATAGAAAAGATGTTTGGTTATAAATTTCTAGCTATACATAAATCTAAATGTTACATTGTCATAAGTTTTAAATTAATGGATCATAATGGTGCTTTTCCTATCTATTGTGCTAATATTAAAAGATGTTAAAGAACACACCAAGACTAACCTATTTATAAAGTCAGATTTGTAGCAGGATACTATAAAATATGATGTGAGATTATTTGAAAAGGAATCCCTTCCACACGTAGAATGCAACACTGTAATGCCACGTTAACAAACCTTGGGTAAAACAACAACTGACATGCTTCTTTTTTTTCTTTCGATTCTTAACACTATATCATATTCATTTGTCATTTACAATCCACACAAATGCATCATGTAAATACTAACATGGAGGAGGTATATAATGACCTCTATCAAAAAACAGTCACAGGACATGAAGAAAAATGTCAAAGACAAATGAGAAAATCTTTAAAATATAGAAAAGCTGTGTTTCTTTGCATTACAATGAAAAATAAACACTCATTTCACAAAATTATATATGAACCCTTTTCCTATAGTATGGAATTTTATTGTGATCAGGGATATAGGAGGTAGGAATCTAGAGGTACAGTTGACGTTTTTGATTTTTTTTTTTTGATAGAATAGATTTTTACTTAATTCTTTGAAATGGACTCCTATTTTAATTGGAAGTCTATGTGGGTTCAGAAAAATTAATCATTTAAATCTAAGCATTAAGTGTTGAATATATTTTCAAACTGAAAGGATTTACCTTATAAGTAAATGCAAAACATGGAGCCCGTGCCATGGCATAGTGGGCTAAGTAAGCTTCTGCCTGTGGCACCAGCATTTCATATGGGCGTCAATTCCTTTCCTGGCTGCCCCTCTTTTAATCCAGCTCTCTGGTTATGGCCAGGGAAAACAGTGAGATGGCCCAAGTGTTTGGGCCCCTTCACCCATGTGGGAGACTCAAAGGAAGCTCCTGGCTTTGGATCCGCTCAGCTCTGGCTGTTGTGACCCTTCAGGGACTGAACCAGCAGATGGAAGACCTTCCTCTGTCTCTCCCTGTCTTGGTCTCTAACTCTTTTTCTCAGGTAAATAAATAAAATCTTAAAAAATAGAAAGTAAATGCAAAACAAATTAAAAATTATGAATCTGGTGGTATTTGTTAAACAAAGCCCAAGTTATCCTCATATTTTTTTCAAATTTTTTTTTTAACTTTTATTTAATGAATATAAATTTCCAAAGTACGATTTATGGATTACAATGGCTTCCCCCCCATACCGTCCCTCCCACCCACAACCCTCCCCTTTCCCACTCCCTCTCCCCTTCCATTCACATCAAGATTCATTTTCGATTATCTTAATATACGGAAGATCAGCTTAGTATACATTGAGTAAGGATTTCAACAGTTTGCTCCCACACAGAAACATAAAGTGAAAAATAATAGATGATTTTTTTTAAATGATGATGAAATCAGATCAGACCTATTGTCATGTTTAATCCCAGTGAGAGTCAAGTTGGGAGTTGATAATTTCTTTTTTTTTTTTTTTTTTTTTTTTTTTTTTTTACAGAGGATCAGTTTAGTATACATTAAGTAAAGATTTCAACAGTTTGCACCCCCATAGAAACACAAAGTGAAATATATTGTTTGAGTACTCGTTATAGCATTAAATCTCAATGCACAGCACATTAAGGACAGAGATCCTACATGAGGAGTAAGTGCACAGTGACTCCTGTTGTTGACTTTACCAATTGACACTCCTGTCTATGGAGTGTCATATTTTGATTTCTTTTAACTGTAGGAAGAAGATAATGTATTAATAAGCAAAATTATATTTTATATATAATTATTACTACAATATTATGTAATATAATTTATATATAACTATTATAGTACATGTATTATAATATTAAGCAATTTTGCTTATTAGTGCATTATCTTCCTTGCAACCAACCATGTTGAGTGATGTACATCCATCCTGGCTATTTATGCTCCATTGAGCTGAAGGTACAATGGACAGAGTGCAGGGAAATAAACAAATTGTTAGCAGTAGGATGAAGAGAGAATAATGGATTTTTTATGTAAGGGAAAAGAGGCTTACTTGAAAAAATTTAAAGCTATCTATTATTATAAACCTTAGAAGGCCAAGAAATAATTAATTATAGCTTTTATTTCGGACATTAGAGATAATTAACTCTAGCCAGTCTAGTTATTAACATTATAGGTTCTTAAAATATAAAAATCAAAATAACCAATTATTGATGGATTAAGCCATAAATTATATGTACATTAATACACACACTATTTTCCTTATATATTATATGCTATTTAGGAAAAAAATAGTGGCTTAGATCCACACATATACTTCAACAATAAGATGCAGTAAATTTCTCTTTCATGTAAATCCATAGTCTTAGACATTGAAAATGTTCCCCAGTTTGCAGTTAAACATAGCTGAATTGAAAGTTTATACACAAAACACATTTAACATGTATCAGGTCATTGGCAAATCCCTACATGTGAAATAGAGTGAACAAATTCATCTAAACATTTCCCAACACTAGAAATCTTTATAAATGCCTTGCATTCTGAATTTTTTTTTAAATCTCATTTTTCAATTTTCATTTTATTCTAGAGTAAAATGTACAAAAATGCCTTACATTTCAAATAAAATGTTATAAATTCCAATATCATGAATAACTTACAACTGAATTATATAAGCCAAAGTCAAATGAGATTGTTGGAATCCATTTGAAACTTTTGAGGATGTAGTAACATCAGGGCACTCATCTCAAGTAACACAGAAATTTCAATGATACTTTATTTTAACCACAAAAGGGAACTTTGGGTCAGTATGTTGTTTTAGTACACCTGGAAATAACCCTACACCTGTGATTTGCCTGTGCTGTGATTTCCAAAATTATAGACATGCAGCTATTTAAATTCAATTTAGTTAATGAAGACAAGAAATACAAGTCCCCAGTAGCACTAGCCATATTTCAAGTCCTGAATGGTTCTTACTTGGCTGGTGGCCACTTTATCAATGCACATATAGAATATTTATACCGACAGAAGTTATATCAGTGTGTGCTTGTCCACTTATTAGCGTTTGCTGCTCTTTTATTTTCGCATTCATTCTTTTATTCATTTGGGATGGGAGAGAGAAAGGAAAGGTAGGGGGTGGAGGGAGGAGAGGGGAGTGAATGGAAAGAAAAAAGCAGAATAGCAGAATAGATGAACGGGGGGAAAGACCCAGGGGGACAGAGAAAGAGCTAATCCAGGCTTTAATTTTTGCTGGACACTAAACCTTGGTAATGAACCAAAAATCCATGCTCTCAAGCAGCTTCAGCTAATGAATAGGAAAAAAGGAAGTGGACACTCATAATGTTTTAGATGAATTGAAGAAATATATTGAAGAAACTACAACAAGTAACATGATAGTGAAGAAGAAAGGGGTAGGAACAGGCTGGGTGGTAAAACCTGAGATTATCTTGCGTAAAGACCACAAATGCAGGGAGGGAAGAACACTTTGAGAATATCTAAAAACAGAATAGTACATCCGGAAGGAGCAGTATAAATGTGTTTAGACAGAGTATTCATTAATGTGGATCAAGGAAGAATATAAATGTCAGCTTAATGATAGACTGATGTCAGGGGCCAGATTAAGCCCATGCCATGTGTTGAAATCTTAGCCAAGATTTCACATTAACATTGAAATGTGATAGCCACTGGGGAGTTTTGAGCATGGAACAAGTGACATGATGTCTTATTTACAATCTCACGTCAACTATTGTTTGGAGAATAAAACATGGTAGGCATAAGAGCAAATAGAAGCAGAAAACACAGGAGGCAAGGTGAGAGAAGGTGCTGACCAAGATCCGTATGAGAGAAATAGAAATGAAGAGCAACATCGGATTGGTGAATAATGTATTCTTCCTGTTGTGATTCTGTCTCCCTTGTGTCTACTAGCCTCTTGAACCACCAAGATTTAGATTATGCCAGATTATCATTTCTGTTGAACTAGGACATCCCAGTATCTTCTGTCCAGACTAAGGACAGGTAATGGAAGAACCTGACAATCCTCAAAAGACTGGAGTATTTGAAAGTAATTTCAAAATCTATATTCACATTTTAGTAATCATTAACAGTTTCAAGACAAGAGCAGGATATTTCTGTATTTCCTCCTTAGGGAACATGTTTTCTACTCACACTGAAGCATCTCTTCAGACTCTTTATCTTAAAAACAATTTTTCTTTTACAAATGCGAAATTGCTGTTTCCTAGTGCTGTTGGGCTTTTGGTTTGTTTTTGTTTTTTTGTTTTGCAGCTATAGTGGTTACCTTGGATACTTCCATAGAGATTCTGTATTCTACTCTTCAGTGCTCATCTAATTTCATTTTCTCACAGGGCACAATCTATTATTTGCAACACTGAATCCAAAGAGAAATAAAACGTAAGACTTAAAGAAGGATATCAGGAAATATTTCATTACCAGGGTAAATATTCAGATTCAACTGCTCAGAATCTTAAAATAATTCTTCATATTTCAGATTTCCTTTATCATGTTAGAAGGTACGGAGAAGCATAGCAGGGTAAGAGAATCCAGCAGAATCTGCCTGGTGGAACTTTTCTCTTATGGTGAAGATATGTGCATATTATAAAGAGATCTCAAAAGTTTTAGCATTAAGTATATAGAACAATTTAACTTACAGAAGTAAAATTAGAGTAACAATATTTTACAAACACTGTACTTCCTTTGTATACTTGGCATGTAGTGCTGGTCCATGACATATGTATCTCTAGTATCTTCTCACTCAACTCCAAGTCACTCACTCTCTATTTACCAGTTATAGAATTCATCTCCCTGAATATCACACATTTTACATATTATAATAATGGCTCAAGATATATTTCATAGTAGTAATAAATATCTTAAAGATATATTATTTATAGGGCCGGCAGGGCCACAGCAGGAACAAAGAATAGAACATCCCAGCCTGGTCCATCCGTCTCCACTGCCCATAGGCATATTGATTGCACACAGCCTCAAGGGTTACATAATTACATAAAATATTCACATTTTATGTAATTGAAGAAATGTAGAAGGGAAAAATTATCATGAATATATACATACAAAGGCACATGCACATACATTTGTGTGTGTTGAATAAGCATACCAAATGTGCATATTCATCTGTCTATCCATTCATCTATTCTATCCTTTCCTAACCTATCCTATTCTCTATCTATGTGAGCATATCTATAATCTGAGCAAGAGGAAGGTTCCTAGGGCAACAGGGAGGTAGGTAAAGGTCATTGGTTACTGTGAAATGATGACTCATTTTCAAAGCACACCTGCCTCAACCTCCGCTTCTGTAAGAGCTGGAAGACAATTCAAAGCACAAGGATAAGAAAGAACTAGAAAGTTTATTGTGACATTATAAGAGGAGTTGTAGAGACAGTCAAAATGCAGTATGGGGCAACATAACTGGATTGGCATACTAAAATTTCCATTTCTAACAATTAAATATTCAGACGGAACCCTCTGTGTGTAGAAGGTAGAGAACTTAACAAACAGCAGTGCTGACTTCCCCTAGAAGGTGTCAGACCATGCAGACAGCTCTCACTGACACGTGCTCTGACACATTATTAAAACTCAGCAGTTTGTGAATTTTGAGAAGGTTTTTAAGCTAAAAAAAAAAAAAAAACTTCAAATGTTTACTTTTTTTTCTCATAATGTTTAGTAATATAGGAAGGTAAAGTTACTCATCTGGGTATGATATACCAATTAGTGATTTATATATAAATTGTTAAAAAAACTCATAACATAGCTTATTTCATTACATATTTTCAAGTGAGTCTGGTCCATTTGTTCTTTTCCTCTTCACTTCCCATCATTTGTCAGCTAAATGTAAGCCTTTCTTGAGTTGCTTTTCTTATTGTGTTTCCTCCTCATAGTGTTTCTCTATTCTTGCAAACTATTTCTGTAATTGAAATAATTCAGTTTTATTCACATTTCCTCCCTTTATGTGTGACTACTCTACACTCTTTTCAGAGATAGTTTTCTATTTGAGAGTGACAAAGAAGGAAAAATAAGAGTCCTGTTACCCCATACTGCTCAACTGAATTCAGTACTAAACTGGTGGCTTTTTATCTGTGAATTCTATTCCTACTAATCTTGTAAGTGGGATAAAACTAGTTTTACACATTATCTATTATATTGTTGTTGCTCAAGTAATCCAGGACATAAATCAAGAATAAACCAACCTTCTCTGGGAATTCAGCTCTAATCCTCTGTTTCAATTCTATTAAAATTTACTCCCTGAAATCCTTCTTTTGTCTCAAATTCAAACCCAGCCACTCCAAGTCTCCACTCAATACCACTTGTTTTCTCCATTGAACACAAACTGTTTATTTCTTTGTCGGAAGAGCTTAGGTATTCTGTTGCTTTTTGAATTTCCTTTCACTGTGACCATCCTGCCAGTCACCACTCCTAGATCTGTGCTTCTTATGTTTGCCTTTCAAGGAACAAATGTTTTCTTTCAAATATTGAAGCTGCTTTTTTATATAATTCAATCTTCCCCTAAGAAGTCTTTCTTTTGAATATCTCTATATTTTCTAGAACATGGAATCTCATTTCTCACTCTTCAAAATTCCTATTTTACAAATACTGCCTTTTTAAAAATTTATTTGACAGATAGAGTTAGACAGTGAGAGAGAGAGAGAGAGAGAGAGAGAGAGAAAGGTCTTCCTTCGGTTGGTTCATCCTCCAAATGGCCGCTACTGCCAGAGCTACACCGATCCGAAGCCAGGAGCCAGGTGCTTCCTCCTGGTCTCCCATGCAGGTGCAGGGACCCAAGCACTCGAGCCATCCTCCACTGCCATCCCGGGCCACAGCAGAGAGCTGGACTAGAAGAGGAGCAACCGGGACTAGAACCTGGCGCCCATATGGGATGCCGGCGCCACAGGCGGAGGATTGACCAAGTGAGCCATCACGCTGGCCCCAAATATTGCCATTATTATAAGTCAAACTGACAGACATTTTGAGAGTCTCATATTCCAGGCTGGGTACTATTTTACATAGATTAATTCTGTTCATTCTAGTTCCAAACCTCTGAATAGCTTTTCTTATCATTGTTGTCTTAACAGGAGATGGAGCTAAAGATGTTAATTGTTTGGTTTCAAAAAGCTACAAACCAGCAGAGTTAGGCCTTCAAGTCCATAAGTGAATGTTACTGGAAAGATAATGTGATGGTAATTTAACAACAAATATCCTGATCATAGACTACATATTCAAGCATGCAGAACATAGGACTCAAACTGATATTTCTAATTTATAGGTAAGGTATGAAAGATTAAGATTAAGTCATCTTAACAGGATCTCTTGCAACTTCAGATCCTCCTGGATTCACCTGCTTCTTAGTCAAGCTTTATGCCATCCAATACTATATGGGCTCTAATTCAAGTAGGTGCAACTTGACTGAGTATTCTTTTCCACCTTTATCATTCATCTGGTACCTTGCACTTCCTGGTGCAAGGATGTTTCTGCCAATCACACAGCACTGAACACCAGAAAACCTCCCTTCATGTCCAAATATGTTACAATGCAACAGTTGGGTGTTGGGTAGGGTGAATAACTGAACTTTGGGATATGAAAACACTGGATGAATTCATCCCCTCCTCTCTAAGAAAAACATTGTCTTAACACAGTCATTTGATGTACACACTTGGAGGCTTGTCTCAATAAACTAAGTCACTGCTTCTATTAAATAGTGAATGATACCTCTGTCTCTGAGCTTCCTATGAGGGGTCTTCAGAAAGTTTGTGAAAGATACGAATCAGGAAAAAACTATAGATGGATTTCCAAAGATATGTGCACAAAAATAATTTATATTCTAATTCTCTTCATCTATGAACTTCTACCTTTACATGTTCTTTGCAAAATACCTCTACTCCTTCAGTCCTGGTGCTGGGGATCTCTATAATTTTTTACCTCAACTCTCCATTTTGCAGGATGAAAAATACAAGTGGAGCCTTGAAGTGACAGTTCACCAGAAAACATCACTGAGGAAACTACAACAATGGGGCATGGTATTTCTCTGTAAGCCAGAGGTCACATTCAGACTCTGATCTCACTGATTTTCATTTGTACAGTATTGTCCTGTCAGTTTAGATACCTATAACCAGCTCTCTGACTCTATTACCTTAAATCCTGACACCTAAAATTAGTAATTTCATAAGCACTGAATGAGGTCAAGGATAAAGCTTTGGTCTGTGGCACACATTGAGTTCAATGCTAAGGATTCATCACGGGAAAAGACCCAGTCTCCAACTTAATGCAGCTCAGGATGAAATAGACATCAATTAATCAACATTAAAAAATGATACAAAGGTGCCACTAATGACTGCTTAAGTTCTCAAATTAGCGTTTTTCCCCAATATTCCACCACTTGTATTACAATGAGATAATTCTCCTTTTATGCACCAAAGTCATAGAACCGTTTCTGGGAATATGCATTAAAATATAAGTTTGCAGGCTGTATCCCTGACTCATGGATTCAAAATCAGAGAAATTAGGACAATTCAAAGTGATGTTTCAAATCTTGGCTGTCTTTCAGAACTGCAGAGGGGGCTTTTGGGTTGTTAATGTTCAAATTTAATTTTTAAATTAACATCAAGTAGATTTTTTATGGAATGTAAAATTCCATAAATTTAATCCATATGTTCATTTTTATTCTACCACCAATATTTAAAATAAAAGGAGTACAGGCCAGCACCGTGGTGCACTAGGTTAATCCTCCGCCTGCGGCGCCGGCATCCCATATGGGCACCAGGTTCTAGTCCCGGTTGCTCCTCTTCCAGTCCAGCTCTCTGCTGTGGCCTTGGAGGGCAGTGAAGAATGGCCCAGGTGCTTGGGCCCCTGCACCCACATGGGCGAACAATGGGAGAAGTGCCTGGCTCCTGGCTTCAGATCGGCGCAGCTCCAGCCGTTGTGGCCACTTCGGGAGTGAACCAACAGAAGGAAGACCTTTCTCTCCGTCTCAATCTCACTGTCTGTAATTTGCTTGTCAAATAAATAAATAAGATTTTAAAATAAATAAAGGAGCAAAATGAGTATGTATATAAATGTATATGAATCAAAGAATACCTGTACATTACACCAGAAAAGGGGGCAAATAAAAAGCAAAATACTTTGAAAAGTGAAGCCATCTTAGGAAAGTTGAAAATCATGTGCATAAATCTGTTTTCTTAATACATGTAAACAAAATTATTTAGAATATTTTTAAAGTTAAGAAATTCAAGCATCTTCAGGTTTCAGAATACAACCTAAGCTTGTCACACCTGTAGAACTATATTGCTTTACAGTGCATTTTCCCCCTTACTTTTAGTAAAGAACAAAGAACACTTTAGAATTAAATTCCCAGTGTAAAAACTTTCTCAACGATGCAGTGAGATCTTTAGGATCCAATATATTAGAATTATTTATGATTATTATTCTTATTAGGAATATTATTAGGATTTCTTAGGATCAATTCTGACTATATTATTTTTATTTTTTTAAGATTTTATTTATTTGAGAGTTAGAGTTACAGACAGTGAGAGAGACAGAGAAAAAGGTCTTCCAGCCGCAACGGCTGGAGTTGAGCCGATCCGAAGCGAGGAGCCAGGTGCTTCTTCCAGGTCTTCCACATGGGTGCAGGGGCCCAGCCCAAGCACTTGGGCCATCTTCTAATGTTTTCCCAGCCCACAGCAGAGAGCTGGATTGGAAGAGGAGCAGCCATATGGGATGCCTGCACCTCAGGTGGAGGATTAACCTACTGCACCATGGCACCAGCCCCCTGACTATATTATTATCTATTAGTTATGCAATCTGCTTACTTCATTTTCTGCTTTCACTAAGCAAAGAAAAAAAAGATTTTCAAGAAAGAATACTACCTATACCTTATAGATTTCGCCAGGAGGATTAAATGAGATAATTTATAAAGAGTATTTTGATAAAATGTCTTGGCATTTATAATTCTAATAAATTATAATTTGAGGAGACGTCATAGAAGTTCACAGAAAATACATATTACTAAGAAAACAGCCTGCATTTCAAATTTTATATATCGCAATAAACATGTAAAAATTAATTTGATTGGCTGGTGTTATTGTCCAGTGGGTTAAGCTGTTGCCTACAATGCCCGCATCCCGTACTGGAGTGCTGGTTCAAGTCCTGGTTGTTCTGCTTCCTATTCAGCCCCCTGCTAATGCTCCTGGAAAAGCAGTGGAGGACAGTCTAAGCACTTCAGATTCTGACACCCAAATGGTAGACCAGATGGAGTTTCAGTCTGCTGCCTTTGAATTGGCCCAAACCTAGGCATTGCAGGCATTTGGAAAGTGAAACTGTGTGTGTGTGTGTGTGTGTGTGTGTGCCTTACAAATAAATAAAATCTGTTCAAGGTTTTTTTTTTGTTTGTTTGTTTTTTTTTTTGTGAAAAGCAGAAAGACAGAGAAGGAGAGCTCCTACCTACTGGTTTACTCTCCAAATGTTCACAATAGCCAGGGCTGGCCAAGACCATAGCAAGGAGCCAGGAATACAATGTAAGTATTCTGGGTGGGTGGCAGATCCAAATATCTTAAGCCATCATCCTTGCCTCCCAGTGTCTATGCTGGCTCAAAGTCGGACTCATGAGCCATAGATAGGAATGAAACCTCTGCACTCCTTTATGGGACAGCCTGTCTCAAATGCTATGCTAAATACTCACACCTAAACTTATCTTTTAATTTCATTACCCAAACATTGTTTTGAGTACTGCATTCCTCTATTTTATTGACATTCTTAAAAGACTAATATCAGATTCTAGGATATAAAGATTAAAAAAAAAAAAAACATTTTTGATATTGCCCAAGCTTCACTGACATTAATAAAGTGCACACATTTACCAAAACTGCAGCTTCTTTGATATCCATCTTTTCCCAAAGAGGAACAAAAAGAATTTTATGGCAACCAGTCAGAAGTTGAGTCATACTGTGTATAAAACCAATAGAGGCAGCAAACAATCAGCGCCAAGGCAATAATCCTGGTTGAGTGGATTTCCGTTTGTAGAGTCTGAGCAGAACAGTAGTACATGCCAGACCAACAGAAGTATAAAAGATTTTAACTCTGTAGTGAGAGTCAAGAGCTCTTGAATCCAGTTTTATTTCTGCTAACAATAATTGGATTTGACTCTGAAAATTGTAAATTATGCAAGCAAGAAACATATTTGTAGTCTGTATGCTTCTTTTGCTGCTTATAGGACACTTTGAAGATAATGTGAAACAGGAAAATGTAGAGGAAAATTTTGCTTGTCAGGCATGATTTGTATGATTTACATGACTTTTCATTAGCAGGAAATTTTAGTTATGCAAGGCTAATTAGACAAAGTTGAAATATAAGTTAATTCAGCCAGGAATACAAATGACCTCCAGGTGTTCTTTCTTCCAAATGATATGCCAGTCCACTCTTCTGTTCATAGTATGGGTGATGTTTTTATTCCTCCTTGGCATTCAATGACACAATATTCCATAGACAGAGTTTTTTTTTTTAAGGTTTATTTATTTATTTGAAAGTCATAGTTACACAGAGAGAGGAGAGGTAGGGAGAGAGGTCTTCCATCCGATGGTTCACTCCCCAGTTGGCTGCAATGGCTGGAGCTAGACACAGTTATTTGTAATGTCCTACTATACTGAATTTTGCTGGCATCCCCATGGAGGGTAGTTGTAGCCATACTTGTAATAAGAATAGCTACTTCCTACATCAAAAGCAATCTACTTCCTACATTCTTTTTTTTTTAACTTTTATTTAATGAATATAAATTTCCAAAGTACAGAATATGGATTACAATGGCTCCCCCCCCCATAACGTCCCTCCCACCGGCAACCCTCCCCTTATCCACTCCCTCTCCCATTCACATCAAGATTTCTACTTCCTACATTCTAAAGATTTTCTTGACTAATTATCTAAAGTTACAAATACTCCCATTTTTCAGCAGAGGAAATCATGTTCCACAGACATTTGATAACTAACTTTTGCACATTTGTATAATAGCTACCATGGAAATAACAAACTACATTCTGAACACTGAAACAAAAGAGATTTATCTTTGCCTTATGTCATTACCTATAGATAGCTGAATATATATTGAGCAGATATAACTTATTTTTAAGCAAGTCATAGCAATAAAATATAGCCCCTGATGTGAGCATATTAGTGAGAATGTGGAGAAAGGGTGACCCATGCACACTATTTTTGGGTGTGTAAGTTAGCATAGTCAGCATGGTAGCTCTGTTAAATATCAAAAATACATCTACCAGGTGATCCAGCAATTCCTCATCAAAGTATAAATGTTAGGGAAATCAAATCAATTTGCCATAGAAGTTGTCATGAACCAGGTTCATTGTGCTTTGTTCACAATGGCCAAGATATGGAATCAACTTAAGTGTTCATCAATAAAATGAATGGATGAAGAAAATGTGGTATATATATGTAGTATAATACTAGTCAAACTTGAAGGAAATTCTGTCATTAAATACATTAATAAGTATCCAAATCATTCAATTAGAAATGAAAAATATATGGGTAGGTATTTGTCCCAGTGGTTAAGGCATCTGCTCTCAAATTCTAAAAAAAATAAGTAAAATAAAAAGTTAGAAAAATAAGTTATGACTCAGGCCAGTGTCCTAGCATTGAGGGTAAACCAGTGCCTCTGATGTCAGCATCCCATACAGTTGATTGGTCAAATCCCAGCAGCTCCACTTATGATCCAGCTTCCTGCTAATGCGCCTGGGAAAACAGCAGCATATGACCCAAATCCTTGGACCCCTGGTCCCACATGGGAGACCTAGATGAAGTTCCTGGATTCAGTATGGCCACTGCAGTCATCTGGGCAGCTAACCAATGGATGGAACATCTCTCTCTCTCTCTGTCTCTCTTTCTCTCTACTGCTCCTTTTAACTCTACCTCTCAAAAAACAAAAAGTTACACAATGAAACAAAGCAATTTTACTTTTGAATATAAACATTAAAATTACTTTCACAAAAGAACTTGAGAAAAATACGAAAGAAACATGCATAACTAAAGCATTCAAAATAATGCAAATATCCATTAATTGGATAATGAATAAAAATAATGAAGTCAGGCCAGCGCCGCGGCTCACTAGGCTAATCCTCCACCTTGCGGAGCCGGCACACCGGGTTCTAGTCCCGGTCGGGGCACCGGATTCTGTCCCGGTTGCCGCTCTTCCAGGTCAGCTCTCTGCTGTGGCCAGGGTGTGCAGTGGAGGATGGCCCAAGTGTTTGGGCCCTGCACCCCATGGGAGACCAGGAGAAGCATCTGGCTCCTGCCACTAGATCAGCGCAGTGCGCCGGCCACAGCGCGCCAGCCGTGGCGGCCATTGGAGGGTGAACCAACGGCAAAAGGAAGACCTTTCTCTCTGTCTCTCTCTCTCACTGTCCACTCTGCCTGTCAAAAAAAAAAAAAAAAAAGAAAAGAAAAAAAATATTCTTCAGCAATACGAAGGAGTTAATTATCAATATACAAGAAAACATGTATGAATTGGGAAATCTCAAAGTCAACTGATATAATTCAGATATAAAGAGTATAAATTTGATGAATCAGTATCAATTCATTTACATAAAATTTCCTCTCTAGTTGCAGCAGTCAGAACAGTGTCACTTGCTGTTCAGGCAGAGATGGCCAGAAAACACAGGAGTTAAATCCTAAAGTGATGGACTACACCTATTGTATCTTGATTGCTGTGAAAGTAACATAATTGAGTAAATAAAACCTTGAGTACTAAAATCTGTGCATTTCACAGTTCAATTTAACTAATAAAATACTAAAGTGTTATTTTAATCAATAAAACATACAATGAGCATTCACCCTCTTTACTATTTAGACTTGATGTTAAAAATATTAAATTGGTATATTCAGAAATAACTCAAACTAATTAAACAAGCATGGCATTAATAACAGATATTACAGTATGTTCTTTAATATCTGAATGTAATAGTTTTTTTTAACCAAAGTAAAATTATTTGAAGTTGAAGAAGAAATTATTTGAAGTTGAAGAAATTGGGAATCAAAATACATCTTTAGTCTTACAATTTGACATATTTTTAATATTTGTTGGTTTCTGTTATTTTTCTTTATTTGCCTATGATAATTCAACTTTCCAAAAGCTGTAGGAAACCATTTTGAGCTTCCAAAGTTTTGCTATCAGTTAGCTCTTGCAATATTGGTGGCAAATTTGTGCTAGAATTTATTAACTCCTTTCATTGATACTGAGTATTTCTTCTACATCTATATTCAAATTAAAGTATAAAATTCTGCTTTCAAAATAATATTCAAGAAGAGCTTCATTATAAAAATTTGAAGAACAAAATTTAAGAAAAATAGGTCACTATACATTTTTCTAATAGTAAAAAGTTTGACAGTCTTTACACATCTTCACTTCTTTGATGTAAACATACCAGATAGATTCAATTGTAATTTTACCTGCGCAGATTTAAAATATGTAGACTCACAGAAGGCATGTCCCAATCTCTTGATGAACTGTCTCTTAATTACTTAGTAAGCCCTATAAACAATAGTAAATTTCTAACACAATAGTCTCCAATGAAAATAAATTCAAATATCTGCTTTCATTATCAATATCTTCTTGATCTTATACATTTTAATTTTAATGACACTGCTAATGTATTCGCAGTTGTATGCAACAGGGAACTTTCAGTGTTGGCATTTCTTCTTATACGCAGAGTGCACATTTGCATGGAATGAGTCAATACCCTGACTAGTATTTTCTTCCTAATTTGTGTATTATTCTGAAGATAATTACATGGCCTATGTCCATGTCAACTAATCAAATTCTATCTTATTAATCTAAGACTATATATAGCAAATCAAATAACTGCTTAGAGAGCTATTCGTATCTACCTCTTTTCATACAATGCCATGGTTAACTTGGGATAAACCCACAGACACAGATATTTACATTTCCTGTTACTGAGCCATCAATTATATGATATTATATAAACTAAGATGAGAATAAGGTATGATTCCAAAGCTAGTAATTCAGATTTTCACTACTTATCTTTATAATGCTCTTGTCTGTCAACCAAAGGATAAATACAAGAAAAATTATTCCTCCGAAGTAAAATACTCACTATTGAAAGAAACTGAGAAAAAGCTCAATTCTTTCAATTGAATTAAAAATCATGTTTAATAAAAACAAAATACCCCATAGCTATGAACCACAAGTTTAATTTTTAAAATAACTGCAATTGTTTTTTATTAACTATTATGAGGATTATATTTTGTACTGGCAAGATTTCATTTTGTACATAATGTTTGGTGACTATAAGTAATAAACACAGCATGAATGCTGGGAAAAAGTCTGAAATTTTCTATTAATTTCCACATAACACATGTGGATAATGAACTGCATAAAGCCTTGTGAAAGGTGTTTCAGTACAGAGGTTAAGTATGGTCACTAACACCTACATTATCACAATTAGAATCCCGTTTCCAGTTCTTACTGAATAATATCAGGCAAGTAAGTTAAGCTGCCGGGTTAGTTATGTTAAATGTAAAAGTGAGAGTTCAGTGAGGTGTTGAGACATAGGGAGAATTAATAAGTGCACACATGATAACAGTACACATTTTCTCACAATCTACTTCACCTAACTCATTCTTTTCACAAGAATGAGGATATAAAAACTTAAGATAAAAATTAACAAGTAGATTGCTTGTTTTACTAAAAGTTGAACAAAAACCATTTAAAATATTATTCCCTCCCTCATCCATCTAAGTCTATAGTAGGCCCTCTATTTATGAACGCCTCTTTTAGTGGCCTGCCAAAACTGTGTCCTTATTCTTACAATTCCTATTCCCAAAGCTTCCTGTCAGGTGACTTTTCCATAATTTGAATTAATTATCTTGTACTTTTAAGTCTGTTAGAGCAGACAAAAATTGCATAAGCTTTATTTACTAAAATATACTTTACATACATACACCCAGAGTAGCACATATCACATCAGGTGAATTGTGAATCTCCATAAGAGTTGAGATCTCAGTTTAAGAATCACCTTAGGGGCTGGCGCTGTGGCATAGCATGTAAATCCACCACCTGCAGTGTCGGCATCCCATATGGGCATCAGTTCAAGTCCTGGCTGCTCCACTTCTGATTCAGCTCTTCTACGACCTGGGAAAGCAGTAGAGGATAGCCCAAGTCTTTGGGCCCCTGCAACCATGTCGGAAACCTGGAGGAAGCCTCTGGCTTCAGTTCAGCACAGCTCTAACAGTTGCGGCCAATTGGGGAGTGAACCAGCAAATGGATAGACCTCTCTCTATACATGCCTCTCCTTCTCTCTCTGTGTAACTCTGACTTTCAAATAAATAAATAAATCTTTAAAAAATTACTTTATAGGGGTGGATGTCAGAAGTGGCTAAAATGCTCCTTGCAAAACTCACATTCCATCTTACAGTGACTGGTTCAAGTCCCAACTTGGCTCCTGATACCATAACCCTGATAATGATGCAAGGACTGAGAGATAGCAAGTAATGGCTCAAATACCAGGATCCTTGTCACCCAGGTAGGAGGCCTGGATTGAGTTTACAACACATAGATTTGCATGATTCAGCACTGGCTGTTGTATGCATTTGGAGAGTGAACCAGCTTGTAGAGGCTATCTCTCCCTACTTGTCTCATAAATAAAAAGGTCAAAACAGGAGCACTGTGCACAACTACATTATAGATGATAATGGTTGTTAAAAGCATGTTGCTTTTGTTAGGAACAACATGCATTCTTTTAATAATGTCCTTATTATATTATTATGGTCAAAACTGTATCAAGGCTGCCTGACAATTAGAGAACTTTTATAAAGGGATAGATAGAGTTTAGAGAAACTACTACTGATCTGAAATTAAAGTTTTAGATGTTGAGCTTCACTTAACCATCCTGAATACAAGTTTTTTCATCAGTAAAAAGTGATTTGATTAATCTCCAAGATGTATTTCAACATGCTTTTTTATATATTACAATTATAATTGGATACCCAACAAGCCACTGTGAGCCATTTTTAAGTTGTGTTTCTCTCTGAAATATCCATTACTGGGGTTCAGAGTTCTGGTGCACTGCTCCCCATCAGTATAATGTGTTAATGTTGGGCAATCCTATTATCTTCTCTAGATTTAACTTTGTCACTTAGAAGTGATTCTAACAGTCACATGAAGAACCTCAAAGTACTTTGTGAAGGTTAAAATGATAGTCTATGAAAGGAATAACATTTCCAAGTATTCATTTTGTTTTGCATTTCATGCTCTCAACTGTGTTTTACATACTTGCTCCCATTTGACCTATAGAAAAGACTTTTGAGATACTGTTACAATCTCCACTTCACAAAGAAAACTCCACTTTACAAAGAAATAAACTTACAAAATAATAAACTCCACTTTACAAAGAAAAAGAAGAACAGATTAATTTATGTTGCTGATGAATTACGTAAGTGGAACTTGAGGCTCAGAGTTAATACCTTCACCCTTTTGCTATGTAAAACAGTATCAGTACAATGTAAGAAAAGAAGATAATCAAGTTCTACTAAACTATAGATTCAAATTCAATGTCATTTACTATATGATTTTATGTTTATTTTAGCAATTTTGAGTCACAATTGAGTATACTGGTATGGTGAAAAAATGCCTCTGTTACACATACTTAAAAATGCATTTGGAAATTTTGTTGATTATAGATCATTAAAATAAATATTTTGCAACTTAAAACTATTCAGGATATTTGAATAACTCATTGGTCAGTCATTTCTAACTTATTTCTCAATGATATTCCATACAGCAGGATTATGAAGCCAAGTATTCAGATTTATACCACAATCTATAAAAAATTTGTAGCCAATTTGCAGAAATGGCTGGCTGGCTACAAAATTACTCCAGTGTATTTAATAGTAAAGAGTTGATGTTGGGAAATAGCACTCTTGTTTGGGATTACAGTTCAGACAGAAGTCCAGTGATGGGCTCTCACAATGAACTGTTACCTGAGTGAAATACAAGCTTTACTGCAATAAGCTATGAAACTCTCAGGGTTGCTATAGCAAAACACACTATTCACCTATTTAAGCTGCCCAATTCTTTAAAAAAAAGTTGCTCTTTCTCCATCAGATTATGGCTATCAAAATGTGAATATTGTAAAATTTCATTGGTGCATCCTTATTGTGTTTTAAAAATAAATACATACATATATATGTTTTATACACATATACACAAACATGTTTTTTAAAAAATCAACAAGATATATGTATATATATGTATACATACATAGTATCAAACATAATGTACAACAAAATCATGCTTGGCAATGTTCCCACTCTCTACTGCATTCAAAGTAAAAATTTTCAAACTTTGATAACCTTCTTCTAACATTTTTTCATCATATATAATCTTACATTGTTTACTTGGCTGAGATTTGATTAAAACCAGTTCCCAAGTAACCTAAGATAAAGGCACATTTGATAAGTACTAATCATAGGAAATCACTTCAAATATATTAATGATAATAATGTCTCTGGAAATGAAACGACATAAGATAAAAGACCTTAGGAAATATGGATACCTCATCAATACGATATTATCTGAATTATTAAAGGTGAAGGGGTTTTTTAATGCTATTTATTTTTATCTTTAAACTTTCAAGCCTTAGATCAATGGGAGCAGAAGGCTGTGATATTTTATCACAAATGCAGTGTTACAGTGAGTACATGCTTGCATTTATTATTCTTAAAATGAATAACCAAGATCATATAATACAATTCACTTTGAAGTGAGAACATTCTTCATAATTTATATATTAAATTTACTATGGATCTACTCATCTGTCGGTTGAGACAAACTCCTTCTCTTAGATGAGAGTTATACAATGATATTTAAATTATAATATAAAATAAAATATAAAAGGTACTTTAAAAAGCCCATGGAAAATGTAACTAAAATACAAGATTATTTTGGTACAAAAAAAATTGAAATCCACATGTAGTTTTTCCACAACACCTATATTCCATGAAATTTTTTGAAGACACCTCATATAAACAGCAACAGAACAACAGTTATGTGCCTGATTCCCTTTGCTCACCGTAATAGAGATTAGATGGTCATGCTGCCTATGGCTTTTCCAGACTTAATATTGGCCATTTTTTCATTGGGCACATTTCCTTGGGTGTCAGAGAGAAAGGTAAACTTACTTATAAAAGAGAAAAAGAAAACTGTATCACCTGAGATTAATGCATATTTAGGCCAGCGCCGTGGCTCACTAGACTAATCCTCCGCCTTGGGGCGCCAGCACACCGGGTTCAGTCCTGGTCGGGGCGCCGGATTCTGTCCCGGTTGCCCCTCTTCCAGGCCAGCTCTCTGCTGTGGCCAGGGAGTGCAGTGGAGGATGGCCCAAGTGCTTGGGCCCTGCACCCCATGGGAGACCAGGAGAAGTACCTGGGTCCTGCCATCGGATCAGCACGGTGCACCGGCCACAGCGCGCTGGCCGCAGCGGCCATTGGAGGGTGAACCAACAGCAAAGGAAGACCTTTCTCTCTGTCTCTCTCTCTCACTGTCCGCTTAGCCTGTCAAAAAATAAATAATTAAATAAATAAATAATAAAATGCATATTTAATACTTACTGAAAATTATTTTCCTTAAATTTAGATCTCTGCAGGCCCAAAAAACACCCTCAGAGGAATTTTTATTTAGTAGAAATTTATTCTTTCTTTGATTCCAGAGATTCATGGAGCACCGACACTGTGCCAGGCTAGCTTCTGGGAATAGGTGGTATGTTTTGGAAATGCAAAGATGACTTGGACCTTTTCCACAAGAAGCTTGTTGTTTAGTGGGAAAGACAGATTATAAGCAATACTGTGTTTTCAGTAAAAGCAGGAGATTGTGCAAGGCACTGGGGAGAGTTTATTTGGTCTCCTCTTTACAGGATCCATGCAATCCCAAAAGGAGACAATGATGCATGATCTGACCTGAATGCACTCACATGTGGTTTCCTTTGCTTAAATACAACACAGCATCATAACTGCAAGTTGACATGGATGCTTCCTTCTAGTCAGTTCACTAGTTTGCATGGATGTGTGTGATACTGCTCAGACTTGCAGGTTCCTGTGAATTCCAGCACCATCAAGCTGGAAGCATTCTATCACAAGGATCCCCCAGGATGCCCTTTGACAGCACAGCTACTTCCCTGCCCACTTCTAAAGGGAGAGTATATCAAGACCCTGTTGTTTCTGTGTTGGATTCTTCCTTTCCCCCTTTCCCCTTGGATTGATTCTGGGAAACCCATGTACCATGTCAAAAGCAACTCCACAGTGAGGACTTAGAGCTTTCACAAAGTACTTATGAGTGAGCATGGGAGTGGATGTTCTATAGCAAATTAGTACTTCAGATAACCACAACCTGACTGTTAACTTCATGTCAAACTTGTGAGAGACTCCCCAAACACTCTGTCCTATGGGGGCTCCCTTCCCACTGCTTATATGAGGAAGAGAAGACTTTGTCTGGAGATCTTCATGTCTATGCCCAGAGCTCAGGTTTGGAATTGTTGACACCTTTGAGTAAAGGCTAGTAGATGCAGAGCAAACAGCACTTAGAAAACCAAGAAGCTCACTATCAGATTATTTGTACTTAACGCAGTGGCCTCCTACTCAACCTTCCTAGTGTCACTTGATTTTTCAGAGTACTCAAACAGAATTCTGGCATTTTGTCTGTGATTTTGGTTGAAGTCAGTGACAACAGAAGCTTGTAGCATGTTTTGTCCATCTTTACTGGAAAGGGACATGTCATTGTTCAGTTGGTTGGTTTGGTTGATGCTTTGTTTTCATAATGAAATGACTGAGTCAGTGACAATAAAACAACAATCTGCTACTTCTTATTCATAGGATAATTATATTCTAAACAGTTTCTTCCAATACATAGTAAATGTGGATCTTTCATGGAAGTTTAATATTTCCACAGTCTCCAGAAAACAAATTATAGCTTTATTTCCTCTTTAAACTGTCAGATCAAGCATGGTATGTCTACAATAACCAGTATTCTTGTAAGAGCTTAATAAAGATTTTTCTTAGGAAAGTTCAATAAATCATGATATTCTGATTAAAAACAGAAGAGACTGAAAGAAAGTACTGTTTTTTAAAAATGTATTTGAAAGGCAGATTTACAAAGAGAGGAAAAAGGAAAGACAGAGACACAGGCGCACTATCTAAGGATTTTTTTAAAAGATTTATTTATTTGAAAGATAGAGAGGGAGAGAGAGATCTTCCATCCTCTGGTTCATTCCTCCAAATGGCGGCAATGGCTGGGACTGTGCCAGGCTAAAGCCTGGAGCCTGGAACTCCATCTAGGCCTCCCACATGGATAGCAGAGGCCCAAGCATTAGGGCCATCTTCCGCTTCTTTCCCAGGCGCATTATCAGGGAGCTGGATAGAAGCTGAGTGGCTGGGACATGAACTGGTAATCATTCGGGATGCCAGGGAGGCAGCCAGGGCTTAATCCACTGTAGCATAAGGTTGGCCCCAAGCAAGTATTTGAAACAAGTTAGTAAATCAATTTTTAAGCTGCATAGACACTGTTACCTTAGGATTTTAATTTATATTCTGACAAAGTAATCCTTAACCATATTGAACATGTTCCATATGACAATAATTCTATGTATGCACTTGAGATACCCAACCTGATCCTGCATTTGCCAGCGTCTTCTAAGTTGGTTTCAATTTTGCCTAACAGAAACCAAAATACAAAATTTGGCACTTAAGGATAAATTCAAAGGTTTGGGTCCCTGGGAAAACAGCAGAGTTTGGCCCAAGTGCTTGGGCCCCTGTACCGAGTTCTAGGTTCCTAGCTTCAGCATAGTGTGGCCCTGGCTGTCCGGACCATTTGGGGAGTGACGCAGCAGACAGATCTTCTTTGTCTCTCTTTGTAACTCTGCCTTTCAAATAAATAAATCTTTCTTTGAAAAGTAAATAAAAATAAATTTAAAAGGTAACATTTTCACAAAAGCATTTTGTTACCGTTTTTGGTCTTTTCTGAAGAAAGTTGGAGGAGTTTATGTTAGCTTTTCACATTTCCACTTGCCTCTTCATTGAGACTTTGGGAATTTAGGAAAGTGATGTCCTTCGCATTCCCTAACATTTGTCAAAAATAATTTAGTAGGGGTTGGTGTTTTGGCATAGCTGCGAAAGCAGCCACCTGGAACACCAGCACCCCACATGGTGCCAGTTTGTGTCCTGGCTGCTCCACTTCCAAACCAGCTCTCTGCTAGTAGAGGACCCAAGAGTCTGGGTCCCTGTCACATAAGTTAGAGAGCTGGAAAAACCTCCTGGCCTTGGCCTGGTCCAGGCCTGACCTAGCCCCAAGCACTGCAACTACCCGGGGAGTGAACCAGCTTGATGAAGATCTTTTTCACTCCCCCTCTCTCCGTAACTGTCCCCCTCTCTGGGTAACTCTGACTTTCAAATAAATTAATCTTTTTTTTAAAAAAGATCACTTCGTATTTTATCTTTTGTTTCCACTTTCCTCCTCCTTACCCTTTCACATTGAGAACTTTTACTCTCTAACTTGTTAAATATATTTGAACATTTGGCATTTTAAAAAAAACTTCAGACACAATATATTTAGCCAAGTTTATTTGTGCACTGAAATATGAATCAAGCGACAATCAAAATGAGAAGAGGTTCAGGTAGCTCCATTGTAGCAGAATGAATAGAAGGCTGATGGTAGAAACCAAGAGTGAGGAGTTTGCCTTATTTAGGTTTGATCCAACACAAAGTTTCTAGTTAGAGATTGTCAGTTTCTGATGGATTAAGTTTAAGTTTCACCTTAATGTTTAATTGTGCTTCAGTTTACTTAAGTAGAAATACAAGACACGGGAGTCATCTTAGCCTAGTGGCTTGCCAATTAAATTTTTCTAACACTAATGATTTACTTGTTCCACATACATGGATTTCACAACAGTAATTCAAGTGCAAAAATCTTTATCATGTTATACATTATTTTTCTACTAATAGACATTAAATCTACCAATGTCTTCAATACTTCAATATTTTATGTATATATTACTTATCTAGAATATGTCATAAATCATATTACTTGATGTAGCATAAACATCATATCATGAATCAGGAAGAGTATATGAAACATTTCTCATTCTATTTTTTATGGATAGATATCATTTTTGTTGTGGTTCCATATAATCAACAATGACAAGGAATCAGCTTAAATAACTTCTATAATTCTCCAAGATTTATTTATTTTTCAAGGCAGAGTGACAGAGAGGAAAGGAGAGACAAAGAGAAAGAGACAGGAACCTTCCAACTGCTGTTGACTCCACAAACGGCTGCAATAGCCAGGTCTGGGCCAGGCTGAAAGAGGAAGCCTGCAGTTCCTTCAAGGCACATGGGCCATCTGCTGCTGTTTTCCCAGACACATTTCTGGGGAGCCGTACAGGAAGCAGAACAGCCAGGATTCATGTTCTATTCTGGGATGCTGGCCTGAAATTACAAGCAGCAGCTTAAGCCGCTGTACTATAATGCTGGTTCCTAGGTTGTGATTTAATTAACTTCCATAGCACTGTCCTAACTTGGGCATGTGTGCATACACACAAATACCACATATACATCCTCAGCTAGGTTTATCTGTAAATTAAAAATGACAGAGAGTCCAACAATGGATTTCGCTGGAAATTGGTGTAAGTCACAGGGGACTCCTAGGACAACAATACTCCTGGTGATCCTACAGGATGTCTGTGTTAAGGATTAATTTCTTCATTTACAGAAGAAGTATCGCTCAGAGTTGCTCAAAACGTCTAAATCTGTTACAATATACAGTCTGAATTGTAAAAGATATTTGCCTTTCTTTAAACTTTATACAAGGGATACCTAATAAAATCTTGAAAGCTCTAAAGATGATACTATAGTCTACAATGTAAGATTTAATGACTCTTGGCTGAAAGCCCCAAAAATATTATGTGCCCTTTCTATGGCTATGAATAACTCCCAAGAAAACGCTGCTATTTCCTATTGAATCTCTGCAGTTCTCACTGAATGCTTTACTGAAATCATACAAATGTCTTATTTATATGCAGACAACTACAGGTTGCTTAAGGAGAATATGTGTTGAGATCATTAATTGAGAAAGCAGAAGCATGTTTTTTTTTTTTAATTCTTTCTTTAGGTATATGTAATAACTATAGTCTATATAAAACCATTTATTGCTATGATGCTACTTGGATAGATTCTGAGCTCCTGTTTTGAAAGGAAAAAAACACAGCAGGAAAACCAGAAACATGCTCATGGTCAAAAGGTCTATCTCTTTTTTATTCTTACTGTCATTTTCTATTCATGTATCTCACAGCATCAGCTCTTTTTGTAACCTCATCAACTAAAGCAAGTTCAAGATATTGACACAGATTTCTCGCTGCTGAGAACATTCCCCAGTAGGAAACCTAGCATTTTACCTAACACATGAAATTGTTCACGATAATGCCAGGTAAATCATTTTCTACTCACTTCAAGGATAGTTTCACCACCACCAATTACCTAGCTCTTTAACTGACTCAAAAAAATTAGAATATATTACAGGTCTCTGTATGCATGAAGTAGACAGAAATCAATAAAGTATATATTGAATATATAATAGACAGGATACAATTCTATTAATAAGCAGAGACTAACTTGTTTGGTGAAAGAACCTTTCTCTAAGAGTAAGAATAGAAAAAGTTAAATAGTATTTTACTTCACACTGTGACAAACTGAAATACAATATATAAACTATAAATGAAACCTAAAATCTACCAGCATATCCCATAATTGCTGAATTTTATACTGTAAATTAATCACTAAACATTTTATTTTGATTCTTAGAAATTTAGAATTGAGCAGCTATTTATACTAAGTCTCCTATCATAGTGGTGTGAAATTAATATTATATAATCTCACACCTTACTGATTCAAAATTTATGCCCACTATCCATGGCAACCATATAATTGGTTATTGAATTACATATGATATGGAGAGTTAAAGGAGGAATATTAATCATTACATCAGGACAATGTAAGTGTAAGCAGGGACAGTACAGATACTAGGGCACAAAGATGTGCAAATAAACCAAGTCTATATTTGTCTAGAAGCTAAGAGTCCAGTACAGGCAATAGCTTGAACAAACAATTAGGGATCAGCTCTCAAACTTTATGACCTAAACTTGAATGATTTTAGAAAATAGTCTAAACCTATTTTTAATGTTTAATTAATTTAAAGAGTTGACACCCATGTATCCAGAGAGCTGGCAAATGATCAAAGATGAGAAGTCTAAACTATTCCTTAAGTCTCATGCAAATTAAGTTTCCTGTTATAATTTTAAAATAAATAAGGACACAGAGGCCTTCATATAATCACTAAATTACAACGAACAGATGTGAAACATTTACGGGTAAATGTGCATTCTGGCAAAGGGAAAACCCAATAAAACAGCATGCACAGATACAAACAGATTGGCTTTTAAATGACTCATACTTGTGTGATTACTAAAGACAGTAACAAAAAGAAAACTGCTCCCTTTACTTGGGCTAGTACACTCTAGTTACTTTAAATAAACAGCTAATCATGACATTTTATTGTGTTGTACATTCCTTTTCGAGAATTAAGTTGAAATGTACCTTTTCTGAATTTCTAACAAAACTGTGTTTCACCTGTGTTATGACATTATCAGGTTTACCTTTGGATAAAATTCCTCATTCTCAATTGTATTTCTACTCAGACTCACTCCTACAATTCAGAATCATAATTAGAGTTATACTTTGTGATCCTTACAAGTTTCTTCTTATTTTATATTAGTGCCTTTGTTATATTTTGAAAAAAAAAATCAGAATCTTAACTTTAAGGTCAGAATTTTAAACTAGAATCCTGGTCAGCCCCACTCTCTTTCCTCATTATCTTCCTACACATCCCTGATCCAACTAACACACTTTGTAACACATAATCCATCTAACTACTTGCCCTGAATTAGCTTAGCTTTTACTTCTCATCAGGTCAGATGTGAAAAATGAGTCTTGGTGCCCAATTAAGTTATCACTCCTTGAAAAATAAAAAGGTTCTAACAATAGGCTTATCACTAAGATTTGAGGTAGCATTTACATTTGGGTATGTGCCAACAGCAAATGCTAAGCTTAACACAATAATGACTTTTTCATGTGTATCTACCTTTCTGTTACATTGTGGGTACATCGTGGCTTTATAATTTAGATTTCTAATCCCAAGAGGGCACATGTTAATTGTTGAAAATAATTTGGTGAAAGAATAATTTTTAGATAATACTGAGAAAGGGATAGTAAAGATGAAAAGGATGGGAAATTGTTCTCAAATGTGGTTCCACACCACATTAATTGAAATAAGCCAAGCACAAAAAGAAACTATCACAGTTTCACTGGTATGTGGAAGCTGAAAACAACAGGAGAAGGAAACAAAGAAGGAATAAGAAGGAAGGGAAGGGAGTAAGGGAGGGAGGGAGGAATCTGAATGTAGCATGACTACTAGAGGCTGAGGAGGGAGGCTGGACCATGAGTGCCAAAAAGTTGGAAGCAGTATGTCCTAGTGTTCCAAGCACAGCAGGGTGACTAAAGCTCACAATAACTTACACACTTTATAAAGAACTGGAAGAGAGGGATTCAAAGGCTCCAAACACAAAGAAGTGATAAGGAGGGGCTGACTTTTGGCCTAGTGGGTTAAGCCACTGCTTGCAGCGCCAGCATCCCATATGGCTGCTAGTTCAAGGCCAGGCTGTTCCACTTTTGATCCAGCTCCCTGCTAGTGCTCCTGGGAAAGCAGTGGAGGATGGTGCAAGTGCTTGGGCCCCTGTCACCCCACATGAGAGACCCAGAAGAAGTTCCTGCCTTCGGCTTGTCCCAGTCCTGGCTGTTGTGGCCATTTGGGAAGTGAACAAGAGGATGGAAGATATTCTCTCTCTCTCTCTCGCTCTCTTTCTGTAATGCTGCCTTTCAAATAAATAAAGTAAATCTTAAAAAAATAGAGAAGAATGCTGATTTTGATTTAATCTATGCATACTGCACAAATGTCGTGAACTATCACACTGTAGCCCATCAATATGTGTAGCTAGTTTTAACATATATATGTTAAATTACTTAAAAATGTGATCCTTTACCATTACTGTCAGCAGCATCTTTCAGTTTGTTAGAAATAAAATCCTTGTGTCGGCACCGTGGCTCACTAGGCTAATCCTCCACCTGCGGCGCCAGTACCCCAGGTTCTAGTCCCAGTTGGGGTGCCGGATTTTGTTCCAGTTGCTCCTCTTCCAGTCCAGCTCTCTTCTGTGGCCTGGGAAGGCAGTGGAGGATGGCCCAAGTGTTTGGGCCCTGCACCTGCATTGGAGACCAGGAGGAAGCGCCTGGCTGCTGGCTTCAGATAGGCGGCGCAGCACGCCGGCCATGGCGGCCATTTGAGGGGTGAACCAACGGAAGAAAGACCTTTTTCTGTCTCTCTCTCTCTCACTGTCTAACTCTGCCTGTCAAAAAAAAAAAAAAAAAAAAGAAATAAAATCCTTGAACCACTCCCAAAGCCTTTTGAACCAGACACCAGCACAACCCTGTAGTCACTCTAGCAAGTCCTCCAGGTGATCCGAAGATTATAACAGTTTAACAACTGCTGCTGTAGATATTTAGTCACCAAGTGCAAACACACATAAAATCTCTTTAAAATCACCTCCTAAAAAATATGTTTTAATTTCTAAAGGAGATATCTAAGTAAGGGCAGCAAAAGGACAAAAAAATTACATTCAAATTTTTAAAGTCTAAAACTATTTCCCTAAATAGAAAGTCACATTGTTCAGTTTCAAAGACATTCAGTTAAGTGGAAAAGAAGGAACACGCTTTAGTCTCTGGAAAAAGATGATTCAAACAATCCTTGGAGAATCACTGAAACCAAGTGAAATTCTAATTATTGAGCCATTTAGCCAAGGCACCCATGTTCCCATCTTATCGTCATAGCATATATATTTTTTGTCATAGCATATATTTATTAGTTCCTATATTTATATAGAAATGCATTGCAGTACTTGAGATTTCACAAATCTCAATATCTGTGCCCTGAAACCACCCATTTCTGATTTTAACTCTTGTGTCATTGCCAACATCCATATCTACAAGCCTACCCTAACAGCAGGCAGGCTAGCACCATGCAAAGAAATTAGCTTCAGCATGGCTGAAATATGAATGCAGAATGGGCGAAATGTGAACGCCTTTCACCATTTTGTAGAAAGTGTTAAATTGTTCAACTGATAATATATGAGAGGGCTCCAAAATCTTCTCGGAATATGTGTATCATGAAAAAACTTATGCACAGATTTCAGAAATATTTGCATCAAAATGAATTTAACTTTTAATCACAATTTCCACAAACTTGTTGTGGTACACTTGTGTATATAAAAGTGCTAAATAATCAGTAGCCAAACAACCCGAAATATCAAGATAATTGCAACTTCGATGCCTACCTGTATATGTACAATGTCTAGAAAGGGGTTAAAGCTACATAATTTAGAGAACAAAGACTCAGAACAAAGGGAAGGCTTCAAAGGCTTAATTGTAATATACAACCACTCACAATGGTGCAAGGCCAAATTTCAGCCAACATGAGAATGTGTGACTAGGTCTGTGTTCACTCAGCTCTCCCTCCAATATCTTCAATCACTGATTCCACATTCCTCATAACCTGAGTCCTACATAGGATATGTATTTAAACCAAATTGGAACAGATTACATAAAAGACTAATTTATGGGGGTTTTACAATTCTCAAAGTGATAATATAGAATATATTTTATCTGCCGGCGCCGCGGCTCACTAGGCTAATCCTCCGCCTAGCGGCGCCAGCACACCGGGTTCTAGTTCCGGTCGGGGAACCGGATTCTGTCCCGGTTGCCCCTCTTCCAGGCCAGCTCTCTGCTGTGGCCCAGGAGTGCAGTGGAGGATGGCCCAAATGCTTGGGCCCTGCACCCCATGGGGAGACCAGGAAAAGCACTTGGCTCCTGGCTCCTGCCATCGGATCAGCGCAGTGCGCCGGCCGCAGCGCGCCGGCCGCGGCGGCCATTGGAGGGTGAACCAACGGCAAAGGAAGACCTTTCTCTCTGTCTCTCTCTCTCACCGTCCACTCTGCCTGTCAAAAAAATAAAAAAAATAAAAAATAAAAAAACTAAAAAAAGAATATATTTTATCTAAGCCTTTTGCTAGATTAACCCACCACAGAACCAACCTTAAAATCTCTATGCCAGCACTATGGCCTAGTGGCTAAGACTCCACGTGTAGCACAGGCTGATCCTCTTCAGATCCAACTCTCTGCGAATGGCCTGGGAAAGCAATGAAAGATGGCCCAATTGCTTGGGCCCCTGCACGCATGTGGGAGACCCAGCAGAAGCTCCTGGCTTCCAATGGCCCCAGTTGGGACCATTGCAGCCATTAGGGGAGTAAACCAGTGGATGGTAGACTCCTCTCTGTCTCTCCTTCTTTGTCTTTAATTCTGCCTCTCTAATAAGTGATTATATCTTAAAATTCTCTTTACAGTGTCTCCTTATCAAGATTGCTTTATGTGGGGTGGCATTTTTTTTAAAGTCATTACGACAATGCTTGGGGTCCCCACTTCCCATATATGCATGCCTGATTGGAAGAAGGGATCCTTCTCTGATTCCGTGTTCTTGCTAATGCATACCTTGGTTGACAGCAGGGGATGGCTCAAGTACTCAGTTCACTGCATCACACGTGGGAGACTCAGGCCTCTGGTTTTAGCTCAGGCCAGTCTCAGCTGTTGTGTGCATTTGGGGTTGATATTCTCTCTCTCTCCTCCCCCTCCCCCTCTCCCCTTCTCCCTCTCTCCCTCTTCCCCCCCCCTCCTTTCTGCCTCTGGAACAAAATGAATATGAAGAAAAACACTGCTCTATTCATTGCTTCTAAAGAATACTAAGTGAGAGAAAATGTGTTAAATTAATGCAAGCTAACCTGATACACCATTTTTTATTAGCTTGACATTAAGATTCAACAGTAAAGGACAATTGATCTTAGTCTAGTATTTTATTACATTACCCTCAGAACTGCTATGCCAATTTCTTTGTAAAATGATTTTAGTATATAAATATTATTAATAAAAGGAGATTTATATATATGAAATAAAGAGGGACTTATTTTGTATAATTTAGTTATTCTGCTTTTCTAATTCTAATAAATTATGACAAATTTGGGACTTTCTTCAAGATAAGGGATATAAACCAGAGTTTCTCAAATTCCTTTGTAAAATACAACTTTGTTCATAACCGTATTAAGAATCTTTTGTAGTTGTAAATGAATCAAATGTTTTTCAATTAGGAAAAGCATCTTTACTAGAGTAAACACGCAATTAAATGTAGTCATTATCTTTCTACTTACAATATACAAATAGAAGCATCTATCTCCTCGGCATCAAATGAAAACCTTTAATAAAATGGTACAATTTCTCAGGCTGGGCCTTCATTATGATTATCTCTTACAGGCATTGGACTAATTTCCAGACTAGAGTGAGCTCAAAGTCAGAATTCACACTGACTTGCATCTTTTAACAGGTCTGTGGTTCTCCTATGCATGGTGTTTACAAACCAGACTTTTTGAGACTTATTTTAAATTATACTTAGCAAGCAGGCAGTTTTGAATACATTCCACATGCAAATAAAGATGTTAGGTATTGCCAGAAATACAGAGATAATTATAGCTGAATCCTGAAAAGAGCAAGTACAGTTATTATGTTAAGATACAAAGCATATTAATGTAAAAAGGAATTTTCTATACACAACTAATTGCAATGTAACAGAATCATTTATTTTAAAAACAATACTGGACAACTAAGTAAATGGCGTACTTATGTAGTCATGTTTTCATATAAAATACTGATTTTAATAGCCTCTTTAATGTTTCTATACTCATTGTTCTGTCATAGTCACTGGGATAACACAGTAAGCACACCAGAAAGATTTATTCTTTCAACAAATACTTAATTATTACTAATGTCAGAAATACATGTAACATTCCACCCGTTCATTAATTGTTGCATCCCTTACAAAAAATTTTATTAAGGAAACATTAGATCTCACCATACTATACACTAGAAACACCAGGATAAATCTGACATAGTCTAATATGGAAAAATAAAACTTAGGATAAAATGTGATTCATGCTATTTAGAATTGTATGGCCTTTACAGAAAATCTTTCATCAGGTTTTTGTGTTTGATGGGCTGAATGATAAATACAGCACCTACTTTGAGACCAAAAATTATCAGCTAAATGAAGTGAACGTGTAAAAAATGGCCCAGGAATCAGATTCTCAGTGAGCCATTATTCAGAATATTAGGTACAATTACTCTCCTTACTATGCACTCTAAGCCTGGCCTGCCAAAGTTCAGCATTGCCCCTAAATTAACTTAATGATTAAAAACAAAAGAAACAAAAACACCCCCTCACTATTCCAAATATTAACTGTATGAAGTGAACTTTATGTATTCACTTGTTTGTCCCCACAGTAGACAACTATAGTAAATGTTCTAAGAAGTTTAAATGTGAGAGATAGAAGGGAACCCTACACAATTTATATTCTTCAGGAACCATCATAGTCCCTTTAAAAATACTACCACAAGGCCGGTGCTGTGGTATAGTGGGTAAAGAAGCCATCTGCAGTACCGGCATCCCATATGGGTGCCGGTTTGAGTCCTGGCTGCTCCACTTCTGATCCAGCTCTCTGCTGTGGCCTGGGAAAGTAGTACAAGATAGCCCAAGTCCTTAGGCCCCTGCACCCATGTAGGAGACCCAGAAGAGGCTCCTGGCTCTTGGTTTTGGATAGATGCAGCTCTGGCCGTTGCGGCCAATTGAGGAGTGAACCATCAGTGGAAGACCTCTCTCTCTCTCTCTCTCTCTGTCTCTCCTTCTCTATCTGTGTAACTCTGACTTTCAAATAAATAAATAAATCCATAAAGAAAAACATGACAATGTGGGGCAATCATTTGATATAGCAGTTAAGATGTCACTTGGGTGCCCACATCCCTTACTGGAGTCCTGGGCTTGAGTCCGGGCTCCACTCTCAATTCCACTTTCCTGCTAAGGTACACCCTGGAAGGCAGCAAGTGACGAGTCAAGTCTTTGGGTCCCTTCTACCCACATAGCACACAGGAATTGCGTTCTTGGTTCCTGGAGGGCCTGGCCCACTGCTGGCTGTTTCAGGCAGTGAGGAGTTAAACACGTAGATAGAAGATTTGTGTCTGCCTGTCTACCTCTCTTTCTCCCTGCCTTTCAAGTAACTAAAAGGAACAAATATGCTATAGTGTTACAGCACACTACTCTTCTGGGTGGCAGTACTCTTTGTTCCTCAAAACATTAAACATCTCCAAAAAATCCTCTCCATGACAGAACATTGAAGCACTTCATTTACATACACTCTTGACAGTTAATAAACATTAAAAAACACACTACACTTCTTGCAAAGGGTTTGGAATGACATACATGAATAAGTGCACATATCTCAGAGAACAGTTAATTATCTGAATGGTATCATTTGTGATATGCTCTGTTTAATAATCACATTCATAGAACCCAATTTGTGCAGAGTTGGCTCTACCTGAGAAAGGGTTATCACTCTACAATGAGGCGATTCTGAAGTCACATAAGGGGTTTACCAATATCCCAGCAAGAACCAGAGACACAGAAGTAGCAGCAGTCCTCCAAGACAGATATGTTGATTCAAATAAGAGTTTTAAGTATTTTGGAGCAGAGTTAATTTTGGACATGTATTATTAGTGTAGTTGAATATAAAAGAGCTAAGTGATCATCACACCCATTAAAATACAAAAGGACAAGATAGATAACATCATGAAAAGACATGTGGACATCATGAAAAGACATAGAGGAATACATGTGGTGGCCATGTTGGTGAGAGATCCTACGGGATTTTAGGGTAGCAATGTGGAATGATGAGGAATGATGCTTTCAAGAAAGGCAGTCTCTTGGGGCTGGAACTGTGGCACAGGTTAATTCTCCGCCTGTGACACCAGCATCCCATATGGTCACCGTTTCAATTCCTGCTGTTCCTCTTCTGATTCAGCTCTCTGCTGTGGCCTGGGAAATCAGTGGAAGATGGCCCGAGTCCTTGGGCCCCTGTACCCATGCAGGAGACCGGGAAGAAGCTCCTGGTTCCTGGTTTCAGATGGGCTCAACTCCAGCCATTGTGGCCATTTGGGGAGAGAACCAGAGGATGGAACTCTTTCTTTTCTCTAACTCTGCCTCTCAAATAAATATATAAAATCTAAAAAAAATAAGAAAGAAAGAAAGAAAGAAAGAAAGAAAGAAAGAAAGAAAGAAAGAAAGAAAGAAAGAAAGAAAGAAAGAAAGTCTCTGACACATAGGCTTTTGACTCACTTGGTTGCATAAGAACAGACCCTGGGTTTGGATACTTCATTACAAAACGATATCCCTATCCATCACTCTGCTTTTCAAGTAAGTAAATAAATACAACTTTTTTTAAATAATTCTTTTAATTTTTTTTTTTATTTTTGACAGGAAGAGTAGACAGTGAGAGAGAGACAGAGAGAATGGTCTTCCTTTTCCGTTGGTTCACCACCCCCCAATGGCCGTACTGGCAGTGTGTTGCGGCCGCCGCAAGGCGCCGATCGGAAACCAGGAGCCAGGTGCTTCTCCTGGTCTCCCATGCGGGTGCAGGGCCCAAGCACTTGGGCCATCCTCCACTGCCTTCCCGGGCCACAACAGAGAGCTGGCCTGGAAGAGGGGCAACCGGGACAGAATCCGGCGCCCCGACCAGGGGCGTGTGCCAGTGCCACAGGCAGAGGATTAGCCTAGTGAGCCACAGTGCTGGCCAATAAATATAACTTTTAAAATCAGAGCCCTTACACATGAGCTACATTTATCACCTTGTATGACAATGTCGTTCCTGGCTTCAGACTCAATGTAAACTCATTTGTTCTGCTGAAGCATGTGTTTTATATTGTCACTTGGCCAACTCTCCTGTTACACCTGTCTCCTGGGAGGTGGCGAGGAGACTCCTCCATTCTTTAACTCACACACACACACACACACACTTTTTTTTTTAGTTTAGTATATGTTGTTGTAAATTAAAGAAAATATACTGGAATAGAAATTTTCAAATATCAGAAAAATCAGATAACTTTGATATTTTATCAAAAATCTATATGGAATTTGGAAAAAACACACTGTGTTTAGAGTGTCAATTGTTAAGTCAACAACTGGAGTCACTGTGCACTTACTCCTCATGTAGGATCTCTGTCTTTAATGTGTTGTACAATGTGAATTAATGCTATAACTAATATTCAAACAGTACTTTACACTTTGTGTTTCTGTGTGGGTGCAAACTGTTGAAATCTTTACTTACTATATACTAAATTGATCTTCTGTATATAAAGAGAATTGAAAATGAATCTTGATGCGAATGGAATGGGAGAGGGAGCGGGAGATGGGAGGGCTGCGGGTGGGAGGGAAGTTATAGGGGGGAGGGGAAGCCACTGAAATCCAAAAGCTGTACTTTGGAAATTTATATTTATTAAATAAAAGTTAAAAAAATACAGTGTGTTTAAAAACTTGTAATAAAATTATAATATAATATAATAAAAATATAATAGTATTCTATAATAGGAGATTGCATTATTCATTGGACTATGAAAATAAAGCATCAATAAAATATTTTAGGTCCATATTTACAGATTACAGCATAGCTTTTGCAAACATTGATACTCCTCAAAATGTTGGTAAAGTGGGGAATAACAGCAGTATGTAGTAGACAGAAATTATTCCCTAGTGCTGGAAGGTCCATGGATATTTATTTCAAGATAGCATCCAATATTACACAGAATATTATATGCAACCAAGTAACATGTAGAAAATTTAACCTTTTTCTATTTTTTTTGCAGGTGAACTCAGCTTTTACTTCATTTATGTAAGTTATACATTTATGTTATCCCATAGGACTTGCATTATTTTAAGTGATGGGGCCATGAGAAAACTAGACTTCAAAGGAACATTTTCCCTTGGCTTCTAGATTGTATCACAAGAGCCACTATTTATGGAAGTAGATTCTTTTTGGCTTCTATTTAAGCTGCTGTTCTTTGTCCTTGGTTTCAAAGCAATGATTTCTTTCAGTGAGAGGCAGAAGGGTTTCATCTGCCTTTTGACTTATGGTATCTGAATCATGGTTTGCTTTAGTCTGCAAGAAACTCTCCCATTTTTAGCTGGGAATACTTGAAGAAGGTGTATAATATTTACATATGACTGTGACCTTTCAGAAATTAATATTTTGATTTCATTGGCTTATTTCAACTAAACTTTCTGGTAGGCCCAAGATTATTAATTAGGTCAACACTTAGATTTTACTCTTGAACATGATGATGAGATAACACTTCCATTACTATACTCTTCCAAGAAAGTTTGAGTTAACACGGAAAATAAGGCCCAGCGTTGTGGCACAGCAAGTTAAGCTATCAGCTTTGACACCATCATCCCATATCTGAGTACCAGTTTGAGTCATTCCTGCTCTGCATTCAATCCAGTTCCTTTCTAGTCCACCAAGAAAAGCAGTGGAGGATGGACCAAGGATTTGGATTCCTCCTCACATGGGAGATCCACATGATTTCTGAGATACTGGTATGATCTGGGAGTGAACTTGTGGATTGAAGATCTTTATTTTTTTCTGTCTCTGTCTATCCCCCTCTCTCTAACTCTGCTTCTCAAAAAATAAAATAAAATAAAGTAATGCACTTAACCAATATTGTAGCTTTAGTTTTACTAAGCAAGTAAAAATGCTGTATTAATATTATGTTTTATGGAATGTGGCTAGCAAGATCTTTTATGAAGCTAAATCAAATATTTACTTTATGGCATAAAATTATTTACTTATTTTTTAAAAGCAAGGCCGGCACCGCTGCTCACTAGGCTAATCCTCCGCCTTGCAGCGCCGGCACACCAGGTTCTAGTCCCAGTCGGGGCCCAGATTCTGTCCCGGTTGCCCCTCTTCCAGGCCAGCTCTCTGCTGTGGCCAGGGAGTGCAGTGGAGGATGGCCCAAGTGCTTGGGCCCTGCACCCCATGGGAGACCAGGAGAAGTACCTGGCTCCTGCCATCAGATCAGTGCAGTGCACCGGCCGCGGTGGCCATTGGAGGGTGAACCAATGGCAAAGGAAGACCTTTCTCTCTGTCTCTCTCTCACTGTCCACTCTGCCTGTCAAAAAAAAAAAAAAAAAAAGCAAAGCTAACTTGTCCTAGTTTTAAAACTACATATTTTTTTTCAATAGTAAGCAAATACAAGTATTCCTATTTAAATGATGAGGAAATATCTTTAATTTAAACATTTAGTTCATACACTGTATGATCCTATTAGGGAGTTAAAGCATTTTTGGGCTGTTAACCTTGTGTTACCTCATTATTCATTTTCCCTCCAAAACCTCCAAAAATTTGTTTGACAGTGCTGCTAGGGTGAACATAATACCCCAGATACAGATTATCATAGTTTAGGTTACAGCCAAGGAAAAGATTCACTAACTATTCTATGAAAGAACTTCAAAAGTTCATGGAAAATGGAATTAATAGGTAAGTTTGTTTTGATGCAAACATTTTTGAAATTCATGCATAGCATGTGTTTAAAATTTCATGAAAAATATCTTATGAAAAAATTATGCATTGCTTAAAAAATTCAACAAAATAAACATTTTTTAATTCCACTTTCCATGATCTTTTCAATGTTTTGGCTTGCTAAATATCATAACACTATTTCCTATATCATAGTGTTCCTATATAATTATATATTAAATATAATTATGTATATAAACATAACAGTTACTTAAATTCTATAATTAAAAATATTCATCAATAGATAATATGAAAGGGAAAACAACATTCTTGATGTTTATATTAAAACAGGAATAATTGATTTGAATAAAAATAGCTTACTATATGTTGCTCTACATTTCAGATTCTTTAGGAAAAAATTGGGGTAGTACAAGGCATTCCTTATGATGTTTTTAATTGAGCCACCCTCTAACTTGGTCCAACTTGTACTAATCAATTACCTTTGTTAGTAAAACTAACTGATATTAATATGTTTTTCAATTAACATATACTTTCTGAAAAACTACAACATAATACACTATACTGGGGCCAATGTTTTGGTGTGATGGGTTAAGCCACCACCTATGACAACAGTTGCACCAATCCAGCTCCCTGCTAATGACCATGAGAAGGCAGAAGATGGTCCAAGTGCTTGGGTCCCTGCCAACCAGAGGGGAGATCCAGATGGAGTTCCTGGTTCCTGGCTTCAACTTGGACCAGCCCTGGCCAATGAAACCATTTGGACAGTGAACCAGTGATGGAAGATCTCTCTTCATTTTTTTTCTCCTTCTCCCTCAAAAAAATACGTACACAATTTTTTTTTAAAAATCCCGCGCTGGAATTGTGACATAGTGAGTTAAACTGCTCACCTCCTGCTACACTGGCATCCCGTATGAGTAGCTATTGGAGGCCTGGCTGCTCCATTTCCAATCCAACTCCCTGCTAATGTGTCTGGGAAAGAATTGGAAGATGATACAGTGCTCTGTGTCCTTCACCCAAGGGAAAGACCAGATGGAGTTCCAGGCTACTGGCTTTGACCTAGAGCATCCCGGGCCGATGCTGCCTTTTGGGGAATGAACTAGTGGCCTAATGATTCTCCCCCTCCCTCTCTCCCTCTCTCTCTTTCTCTCCCTCTCTAGCTCTACCTACCAAATAAATAAATCTTAAAAAAAAAGGACAACCACCCTGTGCCCACTAGTAGAAAAGGCTTCCAAAAATAAACACATAACCTGCTCTGCAGTAGCTTCATCTGATGTATGCATAGACACACTCATGGGTATAAGAGGAGAAAAAATGAGGGGCTCACAGTGTATGGTAACAAAACCACCTGGAAATTTAGGGAAAAAACAAAAGTAGGGTTGGACAGCACTGCTGTTCTCAGACTTGGATCAGTTTACATTCTGAAATAGGAATAAATAGCTTCTTAAACTACACATCAGGAATATGTACTTCACTTAGCAAAAGCATATGTTTATCTTTTCAACAATATTTTTTTTCAATTTGATAAAAGCTCTGAAGCTGAAGCACCAAAATCAAAGCCCAATCAGGAAAGGAACTGAATAGTATCAATGAATCTTTATACAGTTTTTCCTAGCTAGTAATTTTAAACAACAAGTTATCTAACATAATCAGCAGTGAAATGCTTACATATTTTTATTCAGTGTATTTAAGATTTTGCTAACAGACATTTGTATTATGGCAAAATCACTGAATTGCACTTATTTCTATTACTCTTAATTTTTTAAAATTTTATTTGAAAGGCAGAGAAACAGAAACAGAGAGGTCTTCCATCTGCTGATTCACTACTCAAACATACAGAGCATCTGGACCTGGGCCAGGCCAAAGCCAGAGCCAGGACTTCAGTGTAAGTCTCCCAAATGCATGGCAAGGACCCAACTACTTGAGTCATCACCTGCTGCTTCCCAGGGTGTGAATTAGCGGGAAGATAAAATTAGAAGCTGAGCCAGAACTTGAACTCAGGCTTGCCAATACCGGATGTAGGCATCCAAGTAGCAGCTTAACTGCTGTGCCAAATGCTCTCCTGCCCATATGCATTCTGATTTTACATTAAGTGGAAAGTTTTAGCTAGGGAAAATATTAATGATCATAATTACTATATCCAAATATCTAAAAATGAACACAATTACATATAATTGTACATATATACCTATATCTCTGTGTGTGTATATATATTTTTATAAAACAAACCAAGGAGAAACTGTAACCATTTATTTCCAGAATAAATTTCTATATTCAAATTAAAAATTTCAGACAGAATTCTAGTAAATAAATTAATGTATCAAGAAAAGAATTACAAATCATAAACTTGACCAAATGTGGTATAATAACCTATCAAGCTTTTTCAACATACTTAACTTGAACCTCTCACTATTTCCCTTTCTCAATCTATTTTTTTTAAATATTTTTATTTACTTGAGAGGTAGAGTTACAGAGGCAGAGAGAAAGATCTTCCTTCCATTGGTTCACTCCCCAAATGGCTGCAAAGGCCAGAGCCACACAGATCAGAAGCCAGGAGCCAGGTGCTTCCTCCTGGTCTCCCGTGTGGGTGCAGGGCCCAAGCATTTGGGCCATCCTCCACTGCCTTCCCAGGCCACAGAAGAGAGCTGGACTGGAAGAAGAGCAACCGAGAATAGAACTGGTGCCCACATGAGATGCCGGCGCCACAGACGGAGGATTAACCTAGTGTGCCAGGGCGCTGGCCCCCCTTTCTCAATATATTGCACATCTTTATGTCAGTATCTTTGGATTTGAGTTACTATTTCTTACAAAGAAAATTGAAAGCCTAACTTAACATTCACTGTAACATTTTTTTTTGAAGATGTTATTTATTTGACAGGTAGAGTCATAGACAGTGAGAGAGAGAGACAGAGAGAAGGGTCTTCCTTCCGTTGGTTCACCCCCTAAATGGCCACTACGGCCGGAGCTGCACTGATCCGAAGCCAGGAGCCAGATGCTTCTCCATGCGGGTGCAAGGGCCCAAGCACTTGAGCCATCTTCTACTGCTTTCATAAGCCATAGCAGAGAGCTGGATTGAAAAAGGGGCAGCCAGGACTAGAACCCACGCCCATATGGGATGCCAGTGCCGCAGGCCGAGGATTAACCTACTGCGCCTCAGCACTGGCCCCCACTATAACATTTTGATGCAGTCTTCCAGCCCCTGGTATGACTGAAAAAGCTTTCACTGGGTGATTTTATAGTTAAATGCATGCTACACAGTGTGAGACTTCCATAGCTATGTTAAGAGTCACTTTTTTCCTACTTTATGCCTTCTTAGATGGTTTGGTTTTAGGCTCTTTTCTTTAGCCTTTGCTTTACCACTTGGCACTGTCTTCTAAAATCTTAAAAAAAAAATCAAGTCTGGAGCTGTAGTAAGAGTAGGTTAATCCTCCACCTGTGGCACCGACATTCCATATGGGCAGCAGTTTGAGTCCAGCTCTCTGCTACAGCCTTGGAAAGCAATGGAAGATGGCCCAAGTCCTCAGGCCCCTGCATGGGGGTGGCAGATATGGAAGAAGCTCTTGCCTTCAAATCAGCTCAGCTCTGGCCATTGTGCCCATATGGGGAGGGAACCAACAGATGGATTCTCTGTCTCTCCCTCTCAGTGTCTGTAAATCTACCTCTCAAATAAATTAAAAAATAAAATCTTTAAAAAAAATTAATTCCCTCCTCCTGTTGCTTTGTTTCTGACTAAAGTATGTATTAAGTAAAACATATTGAGTACCATAATAAAGTTGTGCCTCATCAAAATGTCATCTCATTGCTTTGACCAAAGACTGACTCTTCCGGCTGTAACTCCTCTCTGGGAAGCTTTTCCCCCACGCTCCTTTCTGAAAGAAGACCCAAGGCAGAGTGCCTCTACTTTCTGTCTCCTATTGGTGAATAGACTACTTAGAGAAAAAGAGTTTAAATGTGAACAGATTGCTTGGGGTGGCAAGTTTTGATAGGATTTTTAGTAGTGTATTTGAGAAGAAAAATAGCACTGCTAGGAGTATCTGACACTGTCTCATGTTTTATGTGGTTTGTTCATAAAATTCCTCTTTTGGTTTTTTTTCATCTAACAGTAAAAAAAAAACTGTTGTAAATATAACAACAATTTTTAAGGTAGGCCAAAAAAAGAGAAAAATCTTTTGAGTAACAAGTCAACATATAAAATGGGTTTATATAAAACATCAATTTTCTTGTATATTTTAATAAGCAGTAGTATCAGCTTTCATTTGTAACATAGTTTGTGGCATTGGAAGAATTCTATGATTGTTGAAGTGAATTTTGTTAGAAATGCAAAGTGATGATGAAATATTTAAAAAACGTTTTCTAAAAAGATTTCTAGTTTTCTTAAACTAAGCCTCTCAGGATATTTATTCCACGAACAGGTGAATTATCTTGCTTATGGAACTGCGGTGTCATTTTTAAGTCATTGCCTGATAGCATGAGCACTGAACTATAGATGCTATATTTGTCTCCCTAGTGAATTATTCACTGCTAAGAGCAGTGGAAAGTCAAATTCCAACCAAAGGGGCATCTCTCTCTCTCTCTCTCTCTCTCTCTCTCTCTCTCCCCCTCACTTTATTTCAATAGCTTTTTTCCCCAAATGACATCCTGTAAAAAATGTAACTTATCTTTTTTCACCACGCTAGCCGGTTGTTTTTTCGTTTAATGAAGAGAATTACATGGATATCGTTAAAAAAAAAAAAAAAAAAAAAGTAGTAGCATCAGAGCATCAGGCTCATCTACATATGATGGTAGCAGTGGTGTCTTATCTTTAGGAAATCTGATGTTCATTTGTTGATTATAACTTTACCTTTTCACATGAATAATCTGTCTCTGCCTATTGACACTTCAGCAAAGTATCACTTCCTGTCATAGCCTGACTGCTTAAGGCTTTGGGTAATCATGTATACTTTCTTTAATGTGACTTTACTCCTGATGCTCTTTTCCATTGTCAAGGCACTAACAGTCTAGAGAACTAGAAACAAGGATGAGAAAATATTTTTACAAGACAAAGGAGAGGGGCTGACATTGTTAGATAGCAATTAAGCCATTGCTGCTGATGCCAGCATCCCATTTGCGTGCTAGTTCAAATCCTGGCGCCTCCACTTCTGATCCAGCTCCCTGCAAATGTGCCTGGAAAAAGCAACAGAGGATGGCCCAAGTCCTTGAGTACCTGAACTCAAGTGGGAGACTCAGATGAAGACCCTGGCTCTTGGCTTTGGCCTGGTCCAGTCCTGGCCATTGTGGCCATCTGGGGTGTGAACCAGCAGATAAAGTCTCCTTCATTTATTGATTCATTCTCTCTTTCAAATAAAAAAAAAAAAATCTTCCAAAAAATGATAAAGGAGAAAAAGTGAAGAAAAACCTCTGAGTGAAAATAATTCAGAGCATATTGACTAAATCTAGTTAATATTTATATTGTATTTTGCTAATGCTTACTAAACCTTTAGTACTTAGTACGCTGTGCATCTGAAATACCATTAATCCTGCTTAAAGATACTATTTTGCATACAGTAAATGAGACAGGAAGCAGTTGAATAACTGGCCCACAGTTTCAAACATAAAAGTGTTAGAACTATTATGCAAACCCAGCATATCTGGCTCCAGAATTCACAACCTTAATACTATAGTTAGCTACACATGCACACTGTATTATTATCTAAACTCAAGGTTTGTTACCACAGCTTCCTGAGAGGCTAGTGCAGTGGCACAAAGGACATCAATGCACATCAGCAGTGACTTGAGTTTACCACGAAAGAACTGGGAGAACAACATTAGAAGACATGGGCCCAACTGAGTCTCCTCTGCCCCTGCCCGGTGAGCACTAGATTTCCCACAGAGAAGGCATTACTTTAGAATTGCTAAGGGTATCAGGTAACAAAGAAAAATAAAGCCACAGTAAACAAAGAATAAAGCACTGAAAATGTAGGACAAGGAACCAATGAAAGTCAGTAACACTGTCAAAAGAGCAGGGGAAAAAAAGTAAGAGAGTCAGGCTGGTAAGAAGCTGTTAGATAAAAATGACTATGATCAGAGCCAGCACTCACATGAGAAAAATAAATACAGCTCTATTACCTCCAATTTATAAAGTTCTCTTAAAATGACAGCCCTTGCATAGAGTTAGGAAGAATTACAGTGAGATTGTTCAGTCGCGAGTAGTACATAAAATATAATTTAAAAATATAGGGAAAGAAATTAAGAATTATTTAGAGAAATTGGTTTTAAGCCAGTTTGAAGAATTTAAGAACTATCTTTTGTGACAAGATAGGTTATTAATGATAAAGCAAATACCGGTGAGAGGCAAGTCTCCAAGGGTCTTGCCTGTAGGGCTTGTGAGCAAAGAATGGCAGCTTTTGTTTAAGACATTATCAAGGCTGTTAGTATTAAAAACAGCGTTGGGATGTCATCCAGATCAATTTTATTTGCAGATCAGTAGAGTAAAATAATGCCCCTCTCTGGGGGCAAATACTGGGCAGGTTTGCACGCAGTCTTTGCAACATATTAAGGTTTTCAGCTCAGGGTATTTTACCTGTTGTGAATTCCCATTGAGTGTGCAGTAACCGCCAGGGATCCACTTCTGTATTAGTCCCTGGGGACTTGGAAGGAAAGGCAAAGGGACATTAATGCAAATTTGAAGTCCTTGCTACCTGCTGTGCTATGAATAATAAAGTTTTTGGCTCTTAGCCAGAAATCTTGTGATGTCCCCCAGCTTCTCTGAAATTGTTCCTGGATAACTTACTAGCTTGTAGAAAGATGAAACCCGAGACTCTTCACGATCTTTAATCGTTGCCATGATGACAATGAGATGCTGCCAGAAACACAGATTTCCAGAAGAGGAAGGATCCTAAGCTTTTTGAAAATTGGTTTGGGATTTATGAGAAGGCTCCTTGGGGGTTTCGTAGTGAATATTCTTTCTTGAGTGGTAATAAAGAATAAGGATGCCCCACTGTCCAATCTATTAATGAATGTTTGGAGGCTGAAAGGTAAGATGGAAAAGTTGCCTTGCTTGTTGGCTGTTGTTCATGCCCTTCAGGCAGTAGCAGCAAAGTGGGCTTCATTGAGAACAAGGAACTGAGTTCCACAGCCCCAGCCAGCAGGCACTGTTTGCACTACAGAATCCAGAGGCTTCATAAACCAAGTGGTCTCAAGAATGAAGATGCAGAACTTCGGACACATCAAAACTGGAAGACATTAGTTGAGCTGTGGCATAGCAGACTAATTTAAACCAAAAGTAAATGTGGTTTACGAACTAATGTTTAGTCATTATATCCCTCCAGGGCCTGTGATCTCCTCTCTGTTTTGTCTCCTGACCTTAGCTGCTTTAAAGAGAAAAAATATTGAGTAACGGAAACTAGACCAGTCACCAAAGGAAAATTAAGGCCATAGGCAATCAATAGAGGGTGCTGGGAACAGGAGGAAAGAGGGGACTCCCATTTGTATAATTCAGTAAGATATAGGCTTCTCAGTCCTAACCAGTGGCTGGTGAGACAGGGGACTGGTGTCTAGTGACAGAGTGGCTGAAGGCACCCAGGACACCTGGGAGAGTCACTCAAGTATGCAGGGCAAAAGAAAGGAGCCCTGGAACCCAGGTGCTTCCCAGTTGCTGGGAGGTACACAGCAATGAAGATGGCACCGCCCGGGAATGAAAAGTGAAAATTAAATTTTAAAGGTAAAACAAGGGATAGGAATCAATGAAGCCACATCTCCCCCCACCCCATACACACACACACCCTCCCCCGCCAGCACTTCTCCAGCCACTTACATATCAGCTGCTCTCTGCCCCACTCCACCCCCCACAGGCCCCTCAGGTGACACAGCAGGAGAAAGTAGATCCTGCATTACCAGGCTTGAATCCCTATAACCACCTTACTACACTCATCCTAATCTGGGAGTTGTACAAACAAGTGCTAAGAAATTTTGTTTGGCTTTGGTTTTTTTAATCTTTTTCTGTTTACTATACAAGTTTGCTCCCTCTTAACCACATCTGCCTTGTTGTTTTTTATTGTTCTGAATTCTTCTACTATGGTTGGCAGAATAAAACATATATAAAGATGTATGCATTCTGATCACCCCTAGAACCTGTGAGCATTCCCTGCTCCACACACACACATACACACAGCACACAGTACACGCACACACACAGGGCAATAATTCTAAATATGGAGATTCTTCTGGCGGACATCCCCCCATAACCACAGCAATGTTGAAAAGTAAATGAGAGAGACCCAGAGAAGGTCAGAGTGACATGATATGTAAGATGGACTCGACCCACTATTCCATACTGGACTTGAAAGTGGAAGAAGGGACCAGAAGTCAAGGACTGGAGGCTTCCAGAAGTTAGAAAAACAGACAGCAGATTCTTGGTCAGAGAATCCAGAAAGATGTACAACCATGCCAAATTCTCAGTGAGAAACACAATAGATTCCACCACGTAGAACCGTATGTTGATCTGTATTGTTTCAGCTGATAAATTTCAGGAGATTTGTGGAGAACTGATAATACCCACCCAAACCCAGCCACTGTAGCCATAGATCTGCTGAAGGAGCCTCATTTCTGCTCTGGTAACACTTGTTACAGAATGACAGTTTCCATGGCATGTGTTTATTTTACATTTTGCTTCAAAGAAGAAAATAACCTCCCTTGCAGCTTTTCATACTTTGTCATTGACCTGTCAAGTAGTTGCCTAAATCTCAGTGTCTCAAGGACACTTGTAATAGTTTCCATCCCCATCACTAACTGTCTTGAATTGTTGCTTATCCACTTGAACATGCACTTGTGGACCTAAGACAGCCAGAGCTCACGCCACTCTTTGAAAAACTGTTTATGCCTACAGATGCAGAACATTTCCCTCATTGAGAGTTTGCACAGGTCAGGGAGAACTATGGAATGTATACACCTGTAAAATATAGCACATAAGAATTTGTGTCATTATTTTTTTTTTTTGACAGGCAGAGTGGATAGTGAGAGAGAGAGAGACAGAGAGAAAGGTCTTCCTTTTGCCATTGGTTCACCCTCCAAGGGCCGCCACGGCTGACGCGCTGCGACCGGCGCATCACGCTGATACGAAGCCAGGAGTCAGGTGCTTCTCCTGGTCTCCCATGGGGTGCAGGGCCCAAGCACTTGGGCCATCCTCCACTGCCTTCCCGGGCCACAGCAGAGAGCTGGACTGGAAGAGGGGCAACTGGGACAGAATCCAGCGCCCCAACCGGGACTAGAACCTGGTGTGCTGGCACCGCTAGGTGGAGGATTAGCCTAGTGAGCCGCAGCGCCAGCCATCATGTTTTAAACACATATGAAGGTTTTTCAAAAAGTCCATGAAAAATGTATAATATAATAAAACTCATGTGGATTTCAAGAAAATTTGTATTAAACTTGTCTTTTATGTCCGCTTTTCCAAGTAATTAAGTTCCCTGACAATAGAAAATGCAATACTTAAAACACTTCTACCTACTGTTATGTAAAAAGCATAGAGTATATAATTATTCATATTCTCAATAAATTCTGTACTTAAGAAGTGTCATTTAATAGGCAAAAAAATATTATATTATAATACATTGACTTGGTTATATTCCCTGTGAATAAGTGCACCTGAAAAGAAATTACAGGTCTTTTAGAATGTTCTACTCTAGACACCACAACATATATGAGAATCTCTCTAAGATATCACCTTTGGGAGTTGTAGTATAGATTTTTTTTTAAGATTTATTTTCTTATTTGAAAGGTAGAGTTACAGAGGGGCAGAGGCAGAGAGAGAGAGACAGACAGACAGACAGAGAGGTCTTTTATCTGCTGCTTCACTCCCCAGATGGCCAAAAAAAGGCCAGAGCTATGCCTGTTTGAAGCCAGGAGCTTCTTCCAGCTCTCCCATGCAGGTACAGGGACCCAAGGCCTTGGGCCAACTTCTACTACTTTCCCAGGCCACAGCAGACAGCTGGATCGGAAGTGGAGCAGCCAGGACTCAAACCAGTACCCTTATGGGATTCTGACAGTGCCGGCAGCAGCTTTACCTGCTACACCACAGCACCAGCCCCTGTAGTATAGTTTTGAGGAGATCTGAAATTTCTTTCACATTTTGAAGAGAAACAGGCAACAGATATTGAAATGTGGACATACTTGTATAAAAATACACATATAATCTGGTAAATTAATGTTTCTAATTCGCTACTGTTTAATAAATTTAGATTTTAAAACTCAACTTCAAAGGAAAACAATGAAATATTCAAACTTCCATGATCTCAAAGGAAAATAATCCAAACATTGGGTTTTGGTAAGAAATGAAATCTTAAATGCTAAAATCATGATGGAGAAATTAATCAATATTAAGAAATCAGGACCAGTGTTGTGGTACAGGGGTTAAGCTATTGCCTGTGATGCCGGCATGCCCATATGGGTGCCAGTTCAAATCCTGGCTAGTCCATTTCTAGCTTCATCCAGGTCTTCCCACATCAGTGGTAGGGGACCAAACACTTGGGCCATCTTCCACTGCTTTTCCCAGGCTATTAGTAGAGAGCTGGATGGGAAGTAAAGCAGCCAAGACACAAACTATCATCCATGTGGGATGCCAACATTGCAGGTGGTGCTTTAACTGCTGTGCTAAAATGCTGACTCCACTGCTTTGCTTCTGACCCGGCTCCCTGCTAATGCTCTGAGGGTTGCAGAAGGTGGTCCAAGTGTTTGAGCCACAGATACCCACACTGGAGATATAAATGGAATTCCAGGTTCCTGGCTTGTACCTGACACAGCCCTGGCCATTGCAGGCATGTAGGCAGTGAACCAGCAGATGGAAGATGTCTCTCTTCTTTCTCTGTAACTCTGCCTTTCAAATAGATATGTATATTTTATTTTTAAAAAGCATTCTAAAACATAAAAAAATAAATGGGCTGGCATTGTGGTAACCACATTAAGCCACCACCTGCAACACCAACAAACCCACAGAGGCCTCAGTTCAAGTCCTTGCTGCTCTGCTTCCAATACAGCTCTCTTCTAATGTACCTGGGAAAGCAATTAAAAACGGCTCAAGTACTTGAGCCCCTGGAACCGATGTGGGATATCCAGATAGAATTCTAGGATCTTGACTTCAGCTTGGTCAAAACCAGGCTGTTGCAGTCATTTGCAGAGAGAACCAGTGGATGGAAGATCTCTTTCTCTCCTTATCTGTCTGTAACTCCAACTTTCAAAGAAATTTAATAAAATTGGTCTAAATCATCTGAATTTTTTCTTTTTTGCTTTTTGGTAATAAATCTCTTCGCCTGACTCATCTTCTTACCTTCATCCTTTCTTCCTTTTTCTAAACTTATCTAACCCAAGCTGCTTAGGAAATGTTAATACAATCTTTAGAAGTATAAATTTTTATGTATGTGATAGTAGGGTAGAAGATAAACAAAACAAAGATTTAGGGAAGATCGGACTAGGTAACCCCCTCTTTAGTGTAGTAACTCACTGTATCTATCATGGATCTAAGACATTTGTAAAAGATATGTGTTCACAGAGTTAATAGACACGCTGTATCAGCTTTCTGGTAAAGACTGCTTTTAGAACAGAAAATATACACACATACAATAAGTCTATACATTTATATAAAGCACATTTGCTTATGTCAAATCAGTGTCATTATAAAACAGATAATTTAGAAGAGTTATGTAATCTTCAGATTTATTAGCATTTGTTTTTCATAACAATGCAATGTACTGAAACTCAAATGTCCATATTTCTCAAAGATAAATTTATTAAATTCAAACACTTGTAATTCAAACATTTGTAATTTTGTGATGGTTTGAATTAAAATTGCTTATTTAACTGTGGTATGTCCTAGTCATTCCCTTTTATACATATAGCCTTAAACTTTAAAAATTCTTCAACTAAATGAATTTTTTGTAAGCTCACGACAAATTTATCATATTCCTAATTTAATTTCAAGGAATTACTTTGCTGATCTTGGATTCAGATGATCAATCCTAATGTAATCAAAATGCCATCATTAACTACTTAATAGAACAAGGACAGTAGATAGAAAAGTAAATCTTCCTATCTTTTATCATGAAAGAAGTATATTCTATACTTTAGGCAAAAGAGATATCCCAATCTCTATGCTAACATGATCTACAGGTGCCTAGGTGGTGGAAAGAACAGAACAGTGGTACTTTTCTTATTCTTTCTTCAACGGAGTTTGAACTCATTAACTGTAGCTGAGATAGCCATTTCTTCACAAACAGAATTTATTTCAAAGACTTATCCAAATCAGTTTTCAGAAGGAAAAGGGTTTTTTTAAATTATCTTAGTGTGTGTGTACACACACACACACACATATATCAATGCTATTTGGCTTGCAAAGAATGAATAAAGCTTCTAGTCTGGCAAGACTTCCTACAAGATGAAAATCAGCATCATCCTTACAGGAAATAATTCCTTATCTCCTCTGTTCTTTTTGAAGAACAGTCACAAATCACATTAAACTCATCATCCCCACCGGTGAATTCTCAGAATGTACAGGCTTTTTACCTTATAGGATGTGAAAAAAAATCAAGGAAAAGAGTTTCATTCAGAATAAAAATGTGAGCACTTTGAACTTCGGGAGGAACAAATAACACCATAAAAAAACTTGTATTTTCAATTTGGCAATAGTCATCATGGGGGTTAAAGGATTTTAAACATAGAAAGATCTTGCACACCAGGAGATTGGGGGTGATATATAAGTACATAAGTAATTCCATATACATTTAACCGTTAACTTTACTGCAATGATAATAAACTGCTAGAAATCTTCATACAAATAAGTATGCATTTAATATGCTTATATGGTTACTTATGTATATCAAATTTTAAGGATATTTTTGTAGCATCAAAGATTGTTTATCACAGATTCAGACAAACTTGGGTGCAATTACTAACTTTGCTACTTCTTAGTTTTATTAACTTAGGACAAGTTTTATATATATATATATATATACACACACACACACATACATACACACACACACACCTTATTATCCTTGATTTTGCCATCAGAATGGTGCAATCGTTAGTAATTACTCCTCAGGTTCTTGTGAAGGCTTTATGAAGTAGCAGACTGTTAGTGTCAGACTTACAGAGGTTTCTGTTATAAAGGGACCCTTACAATTTAGAACGAGCTGTGTGACTTGCATATGTGATACAAGTTCTCTGAACCTGATTTTTCTACATGAAACAATGCAGATAAATTTATTTATTCTAACTTTTAACAGCTCTATTTCTAGATCAAATTTGTGAAGACTAGTTTTACGATAACATTAATCATGACAGAAAAATAGACTAGACTCCTTTTCGAAAACAAATCAGATTCTATTGGCAATCTTTTCTAGAAAAAGTGTTCATTAAAAAATCCTCTTATATTTACATTTTGTTCTTTTTTAAAAAAATATGTATTGGAAAGGCAGCGGTATAGAGGGAGAGTGGGGAGAGAGAGACAGAGGAAGAGATCTTCCATCCACTGGTTTACTCCCCAAATGGTCATGAAGGCTGGGGCTGGACCAAGCCTGAGCCAGGAACCCAGAACTCTATCTGTTCTCTCACGTGAGAAGTTGGTTCCTAAGCACTTGGAACATCTGCTGTTGCTTTCCTAGGTACAATAGCAAAGAGAAATGAGAAGTGGAGCAGCTGGGACTCCAACCTACACCCATATAGAGTGCTAGCCAGCAAGCCATGGCTTAGCCCACTGTGTCACAATGCTGGCCCCTAAGGTTTTGTCCTTTGCTTTTTAAATTTTTTTTAGTGTTTGTGTTTATTATGCTTATTGGAGTTAATTATCTTTGTTTCAGTAACTTCATGGGATTGTAAGGGTGCTTATACAATATTTGTCTTGAAATTCTCTGTTAATAGTCATTATACCTGAAGTGAAAAATTTTAGTGACAACAGAATTTCCCACTGAGAATAAAATATCTTTTTAAAAACCATGTCTTATTTCCCAGTAACCTTATAGTGTCATTGGGAAGCCTTGCAGGCTTATACTCTGGATTTCCAGCAAAGCAATACACTCTGCTTTCCAAATTAACTGAAATACAAAAGCATAGCTCTTTATCATGCAGTATCATAATTCACAAGCCCTTTGTGGCAATTAAATTCTCCTAAACCTGACTCTTTACATAATTGTGTAAAGATAAATATAGTTACTATCCCACAGATTTACAAAATAACCTTAGAGGTGTTCAGTGTTTGGCAGGATTCTTGAACATACTACAAGTTATTTGTCATTAGGCCAAAAGCGTAAAATTCTACCTAAAATAAACATTTATGGAGGTAATGTTGCATTTTTACTTACTTCGGGAATATTGCAAACATTCAGATGTAGAATGAAGTATTAACCACAGGTATTCTTTTCTTAGGGGTGCTGCTCCCTGTGTGTTTCACCATAACAAAATCAATTATTCAAAAGTCTACAGAAGTTAAATAAGTTTTGGTAAATTAGTTTACAGAAAATCAATGTGTAGCTCATGTACTATTGTTTGTGCTACTCTTTTGAATGCTTATTTATTTATCTTCATCTACTTAAAAGGCAGAGCAGCAGAGAAACAAGAAAGAGAGCCAGAGGGAGAGCACCAATCTTTCATCCACTGTTTCACTCCCTAAAAGCACACAAAGGCCAGAGTTCCAGGCTGAAGCCAGGAGCCCCAAATCCCATCCATGTCTCCCGTGTGTGTGGCAGGGTCACAAGTGTTTGAGCCCTCATCTGCTGTCTTCCAGATTGCTTTACCAGGAACCTGAATAGGAAGCAAAGGACCCAGGACACCTGACGTGGAAGGCAGGCCTCCCAAGCAGTGGTCTACTTTGATGTGCCACAATGCCCACTCTGGTAATACTCCTTATTCATGTGTTAGAGATACTATCAAAGTTTAAATCATTCTTTCATAGATTAATTCACATAAATTGAATATCTATTACATATCACTCATTTCCTAGTACCTGGGGTTCCATAATGAAAGAAAACACACCGAACTACTAATATCAGGAAGATCACATTCTATAAATGAGAGAAATGAAAATACACATATTGATGGCAGGTGGTGAAATATGCCTATGAAAGTTAAGGGAGCTGCCAAAACAAAATGGTGGGATCAGAGAGGTGGTAATCACAACTAATTTAGTTTTAACTTCAAAGCAGGATTTGCAATAGACACAAACCAGAACTGCTGTCTAGAGAATACAAAACTGTAGATAATGTAACCTCAATTAAATTTTTGAATTTGCCAGTCACTCACTGAACAATCTTGGTAAATCCTCCAAACTCTCAAACAGTGAAAGATGTTTGTTGAAAGTGTACTGTGTAACACTTACTGCACTTAGCATTTTTTAAACATGAAATATTTTCTGTCTGATGGTTCCCACTTGAGAGACTGTGGTAGACTAAACACGATTACATATCACTTGTAGCTCCTGCCATCAAGAAAGAGAACCTACTCCCCCACATCTTGAATCTGGCTCAAGGTTTTGAGTTGTTTCCTTAAGTACAAGGTGGCAGGATCACTGTGTGTGTTCCAGGCTTAGACCTCAGCAAGACTGCAGCTCCCCTCTTTGCATTGTGCAGAACGTTATGCTGAGGTTGTCACACAGTGAAGCAACCTGAGACGAAAACCTATGCAAAGAATTCCAGATAATTCATCTGTCACAACTGAGCTCAGGACACGGCCAGAAAGCAGTTACCTGAGCAGACGAGGGTGACATTAGCAGACAACTACAGAATTCTGATATACTATAAATCTGCACCATTTTAAACCTCCAAGCATCGTGGCAGTTTGTTATGCTCTAAAGAGACAACTATCACCTACACGAAGAAACTGAAACTAACAGTCTTCAGAGGTTCCACACAAAGTAAGGGCAAAAACAATACTACAAATGTGATCAAAATAAAACTGCTGGGACGGGCACTGTGGCACAGTGCATGGCATCCCATATGGGCGCCAGTTGGTATCCAGCTGCTCCTCTCTAGATCCAGCCGTTTGTATGAAAGCAACTTCATTCAAATATACAATTATGGTTTCATGGCTTTTAAGGATTAAAGATGCTCACAAACCATTCCAGGACCCTCTCATAAGAATCAAACTCTGCATCTATTACCTTGATTATCTTAGAGTTCTGAGCCACCAGGTAAGAAATCCAACCTTTCTAGGACTACCTGCAGTGGGAAGATCCATGTAGCCACCAGGATAGACAACACGGAGAGATGGCCAGTTCTCCTTATTCAGCCAGCTCAGTTTAAAGGAAAAGGAGGGGGGAAGTTTTTCATGACCTTAGCCTCGGCTGCCATCTAACTGCAGCTGGACAAAGACCCCAAATGAACACCACCTGCTGTAATCCCAAATCATTAGCAATACTAATGCTATATTAACTTTTATGACACTTTGTTATGTATAAATAGGCAACGACAACCTATGTGACTCTAAGTTAACAACTTCATGGCTGCTGACCAAAAATTCTCTCTCATCCATACACGTTTCTGTCTCTTCACACACGCATGCATGTGCACACACATACACTTGCACATGTTTATATTTGTATATCCAACTATGTATTATGCATTAGACCTAGAAGATGTGAAGCAAAATAAAAAAGTGGGAATACAAAATAACAGGAAATGGGGGCTGGTACAGTGGCATAGTGGGTAAAGCCACCACCTGCAGGGCTGGCATCCCATATGGGCACCGGTTTGAGTCCCCTCAGCTGCTCCACTTCTGATCCAGCTCTCTGCTATGGCCTGGGAAAGCAGTGGAAGATGGCCCAAGTCCTTGGACTCCCGCACCCACATGGGGGACCCAGAGGAAGCTCTTGGCTTCAGATCAGCCCAGGTCTGGCCTTTGAGGCCATTTGGAGAATGAACCAGCAGATGGAAGATAACTCTCTCTCTCTGCCTCTGTCTCTCTCTCTCTCTGACTTAGCCTTTCAAATAAAATAAAATCTTTTCAAAATGTAACTGGAAATGAAAAATCAGGAATAAATTTAAAGATAAGCAACTCTGGAACCTTTTTGCATACCATATACAAAGCATTAATTTGTTTAAATTTGAAGAGTTGTTATGAGTTAATTAGAAAATGGAATTCTAATCTAAAAAGGCAATTCACAGAAAAATAAATGGAATGGTTTTAAAATACATGAAAATAGGGTCACGAGCTATTAGAGAATGCAAATTAACAAAAATACATATTGCTTTAAAATCTCTGACAAACATGAAATAGTTACGATGACACACCATATAGAGAAGGTGTGGAGGAAGGTTTCCTTTCGCATCATTGTTGATGTAAGTCTCCACGGTTCACTGGAGGGCAATTCTATAATAACTACTCAGCATTTAGACCTCTAGGATTCCATGCTACAAAAATGCTCACATGTACTTACAAATATTTCTATAATATGGTCATTAATGAGTTTCCATTAATATTTAACATGAACTAGTGATAATCTATTAATAATCATTGATAGTGAGATATGCAAATATTAAAATTTTATGAAATGTGCAGTAAACAATTATATACTCTGACATTGGGATATCTCCATTATTTATTTTTGGTAATCAAAGAAATACAAATTTTATTTTACCATTTGTATAAAAGAGAAGAATGTGGGTGTGTGGATAACAATGTGCAGGTATATGCAGAGACATGGAATACTTGGAAGGGATTTTAAGAAAATATTAACAATAATATAATTGGGAAGTACAATAGGACAATTATAATTAGAAGTTTATTTCTATACAACTTTTTTCTTAACACTTGGTTTTTTAGCTTGCTCCATTATTTTCTCACTAAAATCAATAGTGGGGTGGCAAGAGTAAATGACTTCCAAATGACTTGTAAATAATAAACATGATTTGCAACTGTAGCTTTTGGGATGAATTTTATGTGGCTTCTCACAGTGGTTTTCTATCACATCCCTGAGACCTCCAGAGTCCCTCATAGTTGCTTGGTTTCACAGTGGAGGTGGATAGAGAGGAGAACTGGGGACAATACTGCCCAATAACCCCCACCACCCCCAGGTTTAATCAGACCATTCCCTGTCACCCATTTCACACACTGAGGATGCACAAAATTGTTTAAATGGAAAAATTTCACTGTTAGAAAAACTTACTTGAAAATTCCTGACATAGGGAACACATTAATAAAATATCACCTAGCTGTCAATTGTGATACCTAATACGGTTGGATAGTTCTATTTTAGACTACACCATTCCATAATAGCAAAGAGCACTTCATGGAATATTTATAATAAATTCTTCTAAATTCTCTCATTTGAATACATTTTGATTATGGGGTACTATCTAGGAAAAGCACTGGTAATATATGAGCTCAATATCTAACAGAAGCATACCTATTGCATAATAATATAGCCTTATTTGCTTACTTTATTATTTTCATAATGAATCCATCATTATGTGATATTAATATACCCATCCTTGATATCAAGAAAAAATATTAAGATGTATGTACAGTGTTATATATGTTTATGGGGGGTGTATATGTAAACATACAAAATATATACATGAAATATTTACAGATAGAGCAAACATGGAAAAATGTTTAAAAAACTTAAATATGTGTGTTCACTGAATTATACCTTTTTGTATTATTGAAATATTTTTTTAAATTTAAAAAATGAAAACTATTTTTCTTTCAATTTAATAAGATTTCTGAGTTTTATTAAATAGTTAAGAATCATTTCAAATCAGCCTTAATGCATTTTTAACTTGATTAAGGATGCTATTGTTGGAAATGGTAACTTCATAGAACGTACGATGGCACTTTTTTTGGTGACACTTTTTTTTTAATAAGGAGAGCTTTCACTTTTCAGGTTGTGGCTTAGTTTCTTATGTCCGTGCTTGGATCACTAAATTTATTTTCTAACTGCAATTAAATATGTCTTCTACCTCACTTTTAGCAATTATTTAAAATGCATTTGACTCTAATATTTTACTGTATACAAACTGTTGGCTTGTATGTATCAGATTGTGTCTGTTTTCCCTTGACAGTCAGAAAAAGTGAACTCTGTAGTACATTGCTTATATGCACACCGTCTGTACTGTCACAGGAACATCTTTCACCTAATGCTCCTAATAGATGTCACTTCTCGGATATCAGTCTGTCCTGCCAAGCCTAATTCTATAAATTGGGACTTGTTCCTCAAGTATTTAACCATTATTTTTAGCCTACTGGATTCCTCATTGGATTTCACCCAAATACCTAACAAGTCTTAGGAGTCAGCTTCTTCTGACAGCTGATCATCAAGTCAAAGTTTAATTTCTCTCTTTCTCTGTGTGTCCTCCTTTCTACCTTCTATCTCCCCCTGCCCTTTTCTTGGGATTTCCTATTTCCTAGTAATAATGATTTAATTTTCCATGTTCCTTTGAGTTATCAGATAAGAGATCTGGATGAGGGTGTTTTATAAATTTTCCAACAAAAGCAGATGATTTCTGGTTCTTAGATAAACAAAGACAATAGGTAGTTTCTATTAATGCTGTCTTTATTTACAAATACAAACTCTTCATTATAAACTTTTTAAATATGAATGAGGAACTTAATATTGGTTATTAAATTCCATACCCCATGAAGCCATATTTTAATACAAATTCCAAATAAAAAAATAGGAGGAAGGACTCCACAAATACTATAATACAATAAAAAGTTACAGTGGAATCAACCTGTTTCTAGATAAAAAAAAAAATATACTGGGCAGAGCAAAAACATAAAGCTTGTGGAAACATATTAAATCTTAACCTCTCCCTCATTTGGAATTGAATGATAGAAATCTGCAAAGCAGAGACTTTTGGGGAAGCAACTAAGAGACCATCAGAAATCAATCTTTTCTCTGGATGGAAATTTAAACGGATTTAGAAAGAAGGCAACTAAAACAATCATTACATTCCTTTATTTTAAGGCTGTTAGTATGATTTTGTCTGTGAATCCTAACAACGTAATGCGGAACAGTTTGAAGGAGAAATGAACGCCCAACGATGAACCAATCTGTTTTAGAGTCCAAAGCTGGCACTTCGGTTTCCCTAAGGGAGAGTTTAGAGAAAGTGAACGGGGTGAGGAGGGTCTAAGACATGTCAGCATGCTGTCCGAGAAGAGAGAGAGTCAAGTGAAAAGCTGTCAGTGGAGAAGGGGAAATCCAGGGGACGTGGAAATTATTCTAGGAAACCAGATACTTAGACAAGCCAGCAAACACTGCTGTTTTCTTTTCCTTTACTAATCCACAGCACCAAATATTGTCGTAAAGTCTCAGTCACCGCTCTGTAACTGCCAGTTCTACCACGTAGTCTTTGCTATTGCTAATTTGTTACTGTCTCACTGTTTTTGAGACAAAAAAGATGATTAATAAAACTTAAAGTGAATTCAGGTAGACAGTCCTGAGCAAAGTCAAAAGGTGAAGTATGTGAGGTCCTTACAGGATGCCCACAAAATCCTCACATATCACAGTAAACTAGATGTCACCATTGTTTCTGTAACTCTAAAGTGACGATTATGGTATTCTTGAATGCTTTCTCATCTTTCCCATTTTCCTAAGGGGAACATCAAGCTATCAACAAAAACTACTCCATATAGGAATATTTTTTAGTTCATTCATATCACAAGCCAATATCTGAAATAGCACTAACGTTCTACCTGAAAGGTAATGGGAGGAATTTAAACACAACAAATAATATTGTATTTGTGAATCATTTTTAAATACTCATAAAACTTTGATATCCTCAAAAATTTTAATTCTAAATTGTCTTTGCAAATTTAAAATATTATTTTAATAGGATTTGTTTTTGGGATTATTTCTAAATTTACAGAAATATAGAGATTATTTGGTTGAGCCTTGTAATTTATGAGAGGTTATTGTTAGCCTTTATTATATCAAGGAAACAGGTCAGCTTCATGATTACATTATATATATCACATTTGATAAACTGACCTTGATCACTTGGCTTAGGTACAATGTGAGATTTTATCCACTGAGGTTTCTCTTTGCCCTATTTCCTCACTGTACTCTTTGAAAGAATAACACTATCCATATTCAACACTTCAAGAGTCGGGGATTATACTCTACACATAGCATAAATTTTTTATAATTCTTCTTCACAAGAAACTTGTCTATTCCATTATACATTTAACTATTTACTTATATCAATATGGGCTTTAGGACATTTTTAAACTTTCAGTTCTAAATCCAATATTAATGTTATTGTTCAAATTGCTCCAACATTAGTCCTTGGAAGCTGTTTCAGATAGCCTCTGAGTACGTTTGACACAGCTCCATGGGTGAAGTGTTTCTCTTGTGTTGAGCATTTCATTGCTTTCTGGAAAAATCAGGTACTCTAGGCTCCTAAGACTCACAATTTCTCCAAGGAAAATTGATTGCTTTGGTTCGATATTGTTATAAGCCAAGAACTGAGTGACGGTTTGCCCATTGTTTCTGGAGTCTTGTTGCTTTAATAATTGAAACACTATGTTATTGATGTAAAAATAGATCCATAGATCAATGGAATAGAAGTGAGACCCTAGAAGCAAACCCACACAACTACAGCCAACTGATCTTTGAAAAACAGGCTAAGAATATACGCTGGAAAAAAGGATAGTTTTGTTCATCTATGGTCCTGGGAAAATGAGACTGCCACAGCAGAAAGAGGAAACTGGACTCCTGCCCCAGCTCATGTATAAAAATCAATCAGAGGGGATCAAAGGCCTAAATGTGAGACATGAAACTTTTATTAAAATTGTTTGAAAATTTCAAAGAGAAATCACTTCAGGACATCAGAATGAGCAAGGATTTTCTGGATCAGATAACAAAAGTGCAGGGAATAAAAGCAAAAATGTATAAATGAGGGGCCAGTGCTGTGGCACAGCAGGTTAAAACTCCTAGCCTACAGTGCCAGAATCCCATATGGGTGGCGGTTCAAGTCCTGGCAGTTCCACTTCCAATCCAGCTCCCTGCTAGTGCACTTGGGAAAGTAGTGGCAGATGGTCCAAATCCTTGGGCCACATTACCCATGTGGGAGACCCGGAAGTAGCACTTGGCTCAGCTCTGACCATTACAGCCATTTGGGGAATGAACCAGCAGATGGAAGACCTCTCTGTGTCTCTACTTCTTTCTACCTCTTTCAAATAAATCTTTAAATATGTACATATTGTGTATATATATATATATATGCATATATGTATGTATATATAAATGAGACTTCAAACAAAAGATGTTTTGAATAGCAAAAGAAACAATCAATGAAGTGAAGATAGAACTTACAGAATAGAGGTAAATATTTGGAAGCTATACATCTGAGAAGAGATTAATACTCAGAATATATAAAGAATGCAATTAACTCAACAGTAAAAAAAATTTAAAAACGGGCAGTAGAGGATTGGCATTGTGGCTTAGTGGGTTAAGCCACTGCTTAATATGCTGGCATCCCAGATGGTCACTGGTTTGAGTCCAGCTGCTTCTCTTCATGTCCAGCTTTCTGCTTATTTGCTTGGGAAAACTTCAGAAGATGGTGTAAGGGGTTGGGCCTCTGTCACTCATGTGGGAAACCCAAACGGAGTTCTAGGCTCCTTGTTTTGTCTTGGTTTTGGCCCAGTCCCAGCCATTGCAACATTTAGGAAGCAAATCAGCTGTTGGATATGAAATCTTTTTCTCTCTTTGCCTCTCCATCTATAATCCTGCCTTTCAAATAAATGGTTTTCTTAAAAAAAAGGGTAGTTTATATAAACAGACATTTCAGAATGGTAGAGATAAAAATGGCTATGAGGTACATGAAACAATGTTCTACATCACTTATCATCAAGTAATGCAAATCAAAATCACAATGAGACATGACCTTACTCCAGTAAGATTGACTGTTATCAAGATGACTAAAGAGAACAGGCATTGGCAAGGATGTGGAGGAGTTTATAGAGCCATTAGTACAGCCACTGTGAAAAACACTATGGAGCTAACTCAAAAAACACTGAAAATTGAACTGTCATATGATCCAACAACCCATTTCTTGGTATATATTCAAGGGAAATGAAACCAGTCTGTGAAAGAGAACTCTGCATCCACATGTTTGTTGCAGTACTATTTACAATAGCGAAGAAATATAAACAGCCTAAATGCCCACCCACTGGTGGTTGGATAAGGTAAATGTAGAACATTCACAAAATAAATTATTTTTTTAGTCATAAAAATGACAAAATCCTGCCATTTGCAACAACATGAATGGAATTAAAATAAAGGTCATTAGGTTATATGATATAAGCCAGCCACAGGAAAACAAACTCTGTGATTTAATTCATAGGAGTTTGTATAATCTAAGCATATTGAACTAACAGAAGGCAAAAATAAAACAGTACTTTCAAGAAAATTGGGAGAACAGGAGGAGAGAGATATAGGGAAAGGTAGATCAATAAGCACGAAGTCATATCAGTATAGAATAAGTTTTAGTGTTATATTGCACATGGGATGACTATAATAGCAAGGTACTATATATTTCAAAAAGAACAATAGAAGGAAAAGCTTGAATGTTTTTCCCATTTAAAAAAATATGCTGAGTGTTGGATCAGCATTGTGGTGCGTCAGGTTAAACAGCCACCGGCCACACCAGTATTCCGTATCAGTGCTGGTTCAAGTCCAAGTGGACCCACGTCCAACCTAATTTAATGCCCCTCAGAAAGCAGCAAAAGATGGTTCACATACTTGGACCCCTGCCACTCACATGGGAGACCTGTTAGGAGTTCGAGGCTTCTGGCTTTTCCTGGCCCAGTCTGGGTGGCTACAGCCATCTGGGGAGTGAACCAGCTGATTGAAGATCTCCTTGTCTCTGTCTCTACCTCTTTGTCTGCAACTCTGCCTTTTAAATAAATAAACAATTCTTATTTTTTTAAAAAAGGTGTTAACAATATAAACATTTTATCCTGATGTAAGTATTTCACAATATATACATATATGGAAAAATCATATACTATCCTGTACATGTATATAATTTTATGTGTCAATTGTGAAAATTAAAACATTAAACAGTTTAAATGTAAAGCTATCACTTAAATATGATTAAAGTAGTAAGCAGAGTACTAATTGTGTTAAGACTGGAATGTGTTACAGTGTATTTTTAAAAATTTTATTTATTCTAAAAGTAGAGAGCATGAGAGTGATCTTCCATCTGTTGGTACACTTTCCAAATGCCTGCAACAGCTGTGGTTGGGCCAAGCCAAAGCGAGGAACTTGGAACCCAATCCAGGTCTCCCAAGTGGGTGGCAGGGACCCAATTACTCAAGCCACCACTTGCTGCCTCCCAAGGTACAAATTAGCTGGAAGCTGGCATTGAATTAGAGCAAGGATTTGAACTCAGGGATTCCAAAATGGGATGTTGACATTCCAAGTCGATTCTTACCCATTATACCAAATAGCAGCCTTTCCTGTTTTTTTTTTTTAAAAAAAAAAAACAGTACACGTGCTCAATTATTAATATCTTCTAGTGTTCTGAGTTTATTTAAAGTTAAAGCACCTTTTGGGGCAATGTATTTGACACAGTAGAAGATTCAACATCGCAACCTGGGCAACGTAAATTATAATATTGAACTAGGGTAACATACAAAAGGTCTTCTTGAAACAACAAATGGAAAGACTTTAAAAAGATTCTTAAAGAGTTTCAGTTTCTTCATTTGATCATATCTTTGTTTTAGAGACTACAAATGATTGTGAATACTTCCATAAAAGTATGCGCTTCTGTATTTTCAGGGGAAGATTATTATGTGTTCTAGTTAAAGTGTTCCAAATATGTTTCAAGGTTTAGATTGTTAGTCTGCCTGATGTTATGATTAAAATTGTCAGTTTCTGATAGCTAAATCTGATATCCAGGCTACTGCACAATTTACTAATATCTCTGTTTCTTTTTCATTTATAAATAAATTGAATGAATCAGATCAATCTCTTTCTTACTTAGTTAAAACTATGGATTATAATCTTAAAATTTCACATCAGAAATTAAAAAAAAAAAAATCTCAGGGCTGGTGCTGTGGCTCAGTGGGTTAAAACCCTGGCCTGAAGTGCCAGCATCCCATGTGGACACCGGTTCTAGTCCCAGCTGCTCTTCTTCCGATCCAGCTCTCTGCTATGGCCTGGAAAAGCAGTAGAAGATGGCCCAAGTCCTAGGGCCCCTGCACCCATGTGGGAGACCTGGAGGAAGCTCCTGGCTCCTGGCTTCAATCAGTGCAGCTCCAGCCATTGCGGCCATCTGAGGAGTGAACCATCAGATGGAAGACCACTCTCAATTTTTACAATGAAGAATCAAAGACATTTCAAATAAGTAAGCAGGCTCTGAAAATTCAGTTTAAATTCATCTTATAAAGTCCAGGTTCCTTGTATTATTCCACATTGTTAAAGAACAGCATCCATACCAGCACATGGTAATAAGAAAAGCATTCTCTCTAGGTTTTTTTTTATATTTCTAAATTAAATATAGGTTTATCATCCTGCTTTATCACAAAAACCCTACAATGTTTCTCAGCACATAAAATATAATTGCAAAATTAGAGAAATGTTTAAACTCAGTCTAAATTCTACCTGAAGTTAAACACATGCTTACAACAATTATTCTCACAATTGCTTAATATACTAGTTCAGTAATGCAAATTTTTACATAAAATATATTTTGGCATTATCTGGATTCACAAGATTAAAAATATAAAACTTAGGAAACATGTATCAACACCTTCAGTATTTAGCAACAAGTGACTTTTTGTTTTCTGGAAATCTGTTTTCTTCTGAAGGTAAAATAATGTTATTGCATCAGAACAATTAAAACCAGTGAGAACATCTCTCTCTATCCTTCATTCAAATACTTTAGAAACGGCGTTGGTGGTCGAGTGGTGAGCATAGCTGCTTTCCAAATACCTTAGAAACACCTTTCTGTTGCTTAACTTTCTAGAGGACAGAAACAATGCATCATAAATTATTCCAGGGGAATAAAACAAAGTCCTGCCTTTTGAAGTCAGAAGTATATTATCTATACAAACTAAATCGCATAGGAGTCTTTGAATACTTACACCATTTACAACATATGTGGGTAAATTTTCATCATAGTTCTAAGTATTGCTGTGATAGTTTGACAAGAAATACAGCTTAAGTGGTGTCAAGATTTGCATCACAGTAACATGAGATAGGCTGTCATTCTTAAGTTCCTGAAATTGAAGTCTAATCAGAGAACTTAAAATTGCCAATGGAAGAGTCATGCCAGAATGTAGAGAGATACAGGTAGATACAACAAATTTTGGCTTGACATGTGAGCCATTATTCAAAGTCACAAGGCTACATGCTATGATTTACAGTACATATTTGCAAAAAATGCACTTCTTATGTTAGAAGCCCTGTACCCCAAATGAGAATAATTAAGGTTATTATGAGTAAAATGACAGTAAATCAAAGTGAAGTATAGCAACAAACCCTCATATGACCACTTGTGGGAACCAATCCATGGAACTTTGTCTAATATAGTATTAGAGAGAAAGAACTTTCTCCAAAAAGGAAAGCTATTTTTATATTGATTGAATCCAAGTCAATCTAATTGTTATACTATGTCACATTCTTTAAATTTAAATGTTCTAGTACTGAAGGGATCAAGTTCAACCATCAAGAATTATTCATACTTCAGTAATTTTCTAAATGAGACTGATGTAAGGTTGCATAAATTACTCAACAATGGTATGGGAAAACAAGCTTAATAGTTAAAATGATATTTTGTACAGGTGATCACATACATCTTTTGACATGCCTGTAGTCATCATTCCTTCTACTCATTCTTAAGCTTGAGGGCAATTGAGAAATGGATCAGAATAAAATTATCAATATACAATGAGTCCATACAGTTATAAAGTTGTTCTACACTGAAAATTATAATATTTTAGTTAAGAAACTTGAAATTACTTTCTTTGTGTGTAATTGAGCATTTTGAAAAGTCAGTTATGGCTCTTAATGTGTCTGATTCTCTCTTCAAATGTAATTACTTAGTCAATGGATGTCACTTTTCTATGAAATATTTATTTTAGTACTAACTTGAAGTAATTCCTTTATTTTTATGCTGTTTGTGTTTGTTCACTACCTTTGCATTCTATCTGCTTTTCATATCATGTTTTTAAATGAGTAAAATTTTACATCTATTTTACCCTTTTCATTTATGATTGTCCTCATTTTTCTGAAGTTAGTTTGTACTGCTTCTCAAATTTGAATCAGACTATTAATTGAAGGGAGGGTAGATAATAAAGAAGTAACTAATATTTCAAAAGAGCTTTTAATAAGTAAACTTATTCCCTTTTAAAATGTTTCCAATGATGGAGTGAACACCATTTTTATTTGTTGGCATGTAATACAGTAAGTTTCTATAGCACAGTAAATACACTATGAAATAGTGTTCTCATTTACATCCTAACCCAGATGATCTGTTTTGTTATTTTGCGTGTCAAGAATTTCATCTATTTTAAACCTATTAGGTTACTAAAAAAAATCTTAAGGTTTCGCTTTTATGTTTTAAAACTTGAAAAATGACTGACTAGAACTCACCGTGGAAACCTTTATCCTGATGGATGAACCCAAGAGAGGCAAGAAAATAAATAGAAGTGAGAAAGATTTCAAATATTCAATTTCATCACTTCTCTGGAGAAAAGCCCTGCAGATGCTGGGTTAGGACAACAAAAAGTGTTTGGGGGCTTTCCTGATCAGTTACCCATGATAAATGCACTTCTTAAAGTGGTAAGGTTCTACGTGGATTAGGTATTTATCCTATCATCTTGCTAGGTGGAAGGTCCCTTGCGTCAAAGTTCTCTCCTTTTTCTCCTTTGCCCCTTTATTGCTGAACCTGTTCTAAGCAGCAAGACATAATGATGTTAAACAAATAAATCTATAATCATATAAATATAATTTACCAATTCAAAGGGATGGACCCGGTCATAACCAGACCCATTCCCCTTTCTAGTTTTATTCCCCTCCAATGCATTTCTCACCATTTGGCATATTATATGCTCAGCTCATTATTTACTGTCTGTCTCAGCACACCAAAATGTACCATCACTTAGGATAGGGACTTCTATATATCTTCATTGTTGTATCTCAGGGTCCAAGACATTGGTAGAGACATGTAGGTCTTCAGTAAATTTTTGCTCAATAAATTTAAGAAATCAAATTAAAAACAGACACTCTTGATAAAGAACACTCTCTAAAACACACACACATAAATTGTAAAATGATGTACAGAATAATTATTATGTCTATGTATAATTTAATGACCATTGAATTATATGGAAAATTATTCATTTTAAGAAAAAAGTATTGCTGCCAGACTAAAACATTTACGTGTACAAATTCCATCTTTTTCAGAAAGACTGAGTGTTCAAAATATTATACATGTATTAGAAAAATGTATAAAATCAATACTGCATATACATTTTCAAAGTGTCTTGGCCAGTGCTGCGGCTCAATAGGCTAATCCTCCGCCTGAGGCGCCAGCACACCGGGTTCTAGTCCCGGTCAGGGCACCGGATTGTGTCCCGGTTGCTCCTCTTCCAGGTCAGTTCTCTGCTGTGGCCAGGGAGTGCAGTGGAGGATTGCCCGAGTCCTTGGGCCCTGCACCCACATGGGAGACCAGGAGAGGCACCTGGCTCCTGGCTTCGGATCAGCGCGGTGTGCTGGCCGCAGCACGCCGGCTGTGGAGGCCATTGGAGAGTAAACCAACAGTAAAGGAAGACCTTTTTCTCTGTCTCACTGTCTACTCTGCCTGCCAAAAATTTTTAAAAAAGTGTTTCTTTTCTAATAGTACATGCTTAGAATTCTCACTGTTGGAAAACACAAAAGAATCATATTTAAAATGATGGCATACAAAACTTCAAATATTATTTTAGTGTCCTTCCACTTCAAACACAATTTATGCTGTAGCTAAAAAGGTTTTTAAAAAGGAGAATCTTTGTAACACCATCCCTGATAAACATTGTGTGAGCATTTTCTACACAAAAAATTGAAAATCATTTTATAATTGACAAGAAATACACCTATATTTTTCAGGGCCAAAAACTAAAGTATGAGATCACTCAGCACTCTCTCTGTGACGAACCTAATGTCAAGCACTAGGAGGTATAACAATCACAGGGACATAACATTTGAAGCCTCTGACTATAATAAATCATAAGTTACTGATTTCTGAAAGTATACTTGATTTAGTGGAACCAAGAAAAGGAACTGAAGCTGCTTGAAGAAGGTCTGATACATGAGAAGGGGCCTCAGGTTGTTCAAGAACAAAAGAAAAATTGTAAGACTGATTCTCCATCAAATAGAAGGCCTCAAGTAAAATTGTTTGTTCAGAATGAAACTACTATTATTCATTGGCATTTGAGTTTCTGATCCTCGCTTAGTATTCTTCCAGCATTTTTATACATAAAATCTTCAAAATTAGTTATAGGAAATATTAAGTTAGGAGAAGTATTGCTTGGCTATATAAATATTTTCTAACTTCTTAAAGCTTTATTTTGTATATTTATATTATTTATTTGAAACACAGAGTTTCAGAGAAAGGTAGAGAGAGAGTGAGAGAGGTCCTCCATCTGCTGGTTCACTCCCCAAATGGCCACAACAGCGGGGGCTGAGCCTATCTGAAGCCAGGGGCTTCCTCCAGGTCTCCCATGTGAGTGCAGGGACCATCCTCTGCTGCCTTCCCAGGCGCATCAGCAGGGAGCTGGATTGAAAATGGAGCAGGCAGGAATCAAGCCAGCACTGATATGGGATGCCGGTGCTGTAAGCTGGGGGTTTAACCCACTGTGCCACAAAACTGGCTCCTTAATTTTTATTTTAAAGGCTGAGCAAGAAACAGAGATATCCACAAATGATGTCAACAACCAGTGTTGATCTAGGGGAAAGCAGGATTCAGGAATTTCATCCAAGTCTACCATATGGTTGGTAGAATTCAACTATATGAGCCATCACCTGCTGCTTGCCAGGGTGAACATAAGCCGGAAGCTTGATCCCAAGTGGTGTACAGGCACTCCAAGGTGGGATGTAGGTTTTCCAAGTGGTGGCTTAACACACTGAACGACAAAACTCATCCCTCTAATGTCTTCATCCCTGTGTGGCAGTCTTTACAGCAAATACTTTTTCTTCCTACACGAACCTCACTTTCCTTCTACATATATACTAAGATAAAATCCCTGCACCTCCTGCAGTTGGAAAGGGTAGGTTACCACTACTGGGTGATGAACGGAGACACAGGCCATTTCCAATCCACAGCTTTATCACAGCTGGAATGGGGTCTTCTGAGGTTTCCTTTTCTCTTTTGTCATGAATGGGAACTATGTTAATGTTGGTTGAGTGGTTATGCTAATCAGGAACTTCCCATTCAGAACACCCTCCCCCGCACTGAAATGCTGAAAAATCATATGATAAAGAAATATAATCTTAAGCCATTAACATTTGTGTGACTGTGACATCACATAACCCTAGCATATACACTACTGTGAGAATACAGCTAAAATCCAGTTGATTCTCACAAATGACAGATTCTGTGTTTCTAAATTCATTCACAAACTGAAATTTGCATACCAAAAAGCAATACTCTCAGTGGTTCCATGGTCATTTTAAGGACCTATGCAGAGTTACAATTTGAGACACCCACCTTGTTCAATACCAGCTTAGGTCACACGAGCACCGCCTCATATTGTAGACAAGTATCCTTTCATTGTCTACTGAATACCTCATTTGCAAACTTGAGCTTCTGCTTGGCAACTTCACACAAGCCTCTCATTGAGGCTTTCATACTTTCAGTTTCCTAATTCTCCCTCATTTCAATGTAACCTCCCAAATGAGGCCAAGACTAATCTGGTGGTAACCCAATCTTGTACATACAATCACCTGCGTCTTTAAAATCCAGGAATCTGGATAACCTTACAAGTAAGCGTACATGGGAAATGCAGTAGGAGATACGATGGAACTCTGCCTCCTCCTTTTGTTAAAAAAAATGCATGTCTGTTGAAGCTCTAACAAACCAAGCCCATTTTTGATGGCTCAGTTACATTCTAGGATTAATGTTTATTACAGATTAAGTACACATTTTATGGGTTGTCCTGAGAACCCAACCATCATTTTTAATATGATTTCTATGGGAAAAGACATTCCAAGTTTCAAACAACTGATTCACAAATCGGCTTCTGGAACACTACCAGCTTTTAAAAATGTGGCCTCCTCTATGGCAAACTGAGTGAAGCATAGAAACAAGGCGTTACTGCTCAGGTTTACTATCTTCTGTGTGCAAGCGTGGCAGCTTGGTAATGATAAGAACAGCAGCCTGAGCAGCCTAGAAAATATTTACTCAGCACTCAGAAGATTAATTTCTGTCAGTGTCTCCTACATAATTCACAGCCATGTAGGAGCAATTTGGGCCTGGAAATGATAGAAAAATGACAAAATATATTCTATCATGATCCTATCCAGAGTTCATCAATGTATTTGTAATGCAATGGTCTATGCTCTGACAACCATCTCCAGTACATTTTAATTGTAGCAGAGAACACATTGAGATCGGTAGCAGACTTAACTCACTACCTCTCTAGATTTACTTGTGCTATGGATATGTGTGTGAGAAACTTAGGTTGCAGTGAGTATTCACTATGTTGTACAATTACTCCTGATCAAGCTATTGTGTTGAAATGATAATACTGATTAGCAAAAGACCAAAATAGATGAGAATATCAGTCCAAGTATAACTTTAATATATACTATGCTTTTATGTAAAATAGTGTCATATGTAGTTATCAATATTGCTCAGTACGAAATTTTCGCCACTGTACACACATCTAGAAATGAAGATTAGGATATAGAGTTGTCATTAAAACATGTTTATTTTTAAACCAGGAATTGCTGGAATATTTACAGAATGGAAGAAACCCTGAAAAATTTTCAGTCCATTACAGCTTGTAAAGAAAAGCCAGGACTCCACTGTCCACTGAACACACTAATTGAATCCAACCTGGCAAGAAAAAAAGATGAAGCAAATAATGTTTTTTCTAATTGCAAAGGTCCCTGACTAGGCACATATCCCTGTTTATCACTTCACACTTGAATAATCCATGGTGTTTCACACCAATTCTCTTTCGTAGGAAAAGATACTCAGTTTCTAAAATAAGCCCATTATTTCTTATGGATGCTTCATAGAGCACTTTGCCATAAACTATTGGGGAAGAAAGTTCCAGTATCTCAAGAATTTCTTTTTTTTTTTTAATTTGTAGGCAATGGACAACCCCACTGAGCAAGTTTCAGAATCAATAGTCATGATTCAAAGATTACACATCAGGTGGAAGAAGCATATCATTTGAATGCTGACAAGAGTCACTTTCCGTAAGATGTCTTGGGAAACAAAAATTTAAGTGGAGAAAGTCTAGTTCTAAAAAAAGTTAAAAAGATGATCATGTCACACTGGAAACTATCTGTGCTTAAAAAAAAAAAAAAAAAAAAAAACACAATGATTAACATATGATTACAGCCAAAAGGCTTCCATAGCCTTGGCAGCTCACGGCAGGGGCCTCCGGTGATCACTGACATCATAAATTGCAATGTTAATTGTTAAATTAACAACAGAAGTCACTGTGCACTTAACTCCCCATGTAGGACCTCTGTCGTTAATGAGTTGTACTATGGGAATTAACTGCAAAACTTGTTCTCAACAGTACTGTATACATTGTGTGTGTGCAAACTGTTGAAATCTTTACTTAGTATAGAGTTGGTCTTCTGAATATAAAGTTAATTAAAAATGAATTTTTTTTTTGGACAGGTAGAGTTATAGACATTGAGAGAGAGGTAGACAGAGAGAAAGGTCTTCCTTCTGTTGGTTCACTCCCCAAATGGCCGCTACAGCCAGCGCTGCGCTGATCTGAAGCCAGGAGCCAGGTGCTTCTTCCCAGTCTCCCATGTGGTTACAGGAGTCCAAGCACTTGAGCCATCCTGTACTGCCTTCCCAGGCCACAGCAGAGAGCTGGACTGGAAGAGGAGCAACTGGGACAGAATCCTGTGCCCATATGGGATGCCAGCACTGCAGGCAGAGGATTAGCCAAGTGAGCCACAGCGCCGGCCCCCTAAAAATGAATCTTAATGAAGAATGGGATGGGAAAGGGAGTAGGAGGTGGGATGAGAGCGGGGGTAAGAGGGTGGGTATGGGGGGAAGAAACACTATATTCCTAAAATTGTACCTATGAAAATTCTATTCATTAAATAAAAGCTTTAAAGTAAAAACAAAAGTATGGATATACTTTGAGAGATTTTATGATGCATTAGTCATGTATGAGAGACAAAAAAAAACGGTATCAAGGTATTGGATTTGATAACATCAATGAGATAGAGATAACTGCAGATACTGGGTTTACTAGAAATACAGGCAGTACAATGTTAAAACTGCAACGATTTCTAGATGCATACATAGAGATGTGGAGTAAGCCGTTGGATGTGTAGATAGACTTCAGGAGCAAAGGTCTGAATTGTAGATAGGCACTTTAGAATCACTGATCTGTAAATGCTATTTCAAGCATAAAGTGATTGAGAATACCAGGGCAGTGAGGCGTGTTATGTAGCTGAGTAGTACCTAGGACACAATCTTGGGACACTTCAACATTAAAAAGTGATGCAAAATCAGATCTCAGCAAAATAGACACAGTGGCAAGTAAATTAGGATAAAGCCATAATGCCCTTTTTCAAAAAAGAAGTAGTGAGAAAGCATGCCAAACGTTTGTGGTAGGCAAACAAAGCTGAGATATGAGAACTGATCCCTGGGTTTGTCAAAGGTCACTCACGACCTTGACGAGATGAGCTTCTGCTGAATGGTAGTGATGAATGCCTGATTGCAGGGGTGTTGAGAGAAATAGCAGAAGAAATCACTTGAAAGCAGTGACTCTCAGCACGTTAATCAGCTTGCAGTTGTGATAGTGGGGAGAAGGGAACCTGCGCATCATTAGGCAATGTGTACTGAGTGCATGTCGCTTCAAACTTTCTGGCATAAACTTCACTTGAATATGTCATTACAGAATATACTTAGTTTATTCATACTTCTCAAATTCATGTCTATGAGAGAATTGGGTCTATGTTTGCCTTTGTCTGATGTTGTCCTGTACCAGTTTTAGAATCAAGACTACTGCAGGGGCTGACATTCTGCCATAGCAGGTTAAGCTTTCACCTGCAGGCATCCCATATGGGCCCTGGTTTAAGTCCCATCTGCTCCACTTCCAATCTAGCTCCCTGCTAATGCACCTGGGGAAGCAGCGGAGGATGGTTCAAGCGCAGGGAACTGCACCCATGTGATACACACAGAAGACCCTGGCTTGGGCCTGGCCCGGCCACAGTCATTACAGTCATTTAGGTAGTGAAGCAACGGACAGATCTCTCTTCCCCCACTTCTTTTTTTTAACATCAGAGTTACACACACACACACACACACACACACACAGAGACAGAGAGACAGAGAGACACAGAGAGAGAGAGATGTCTTCCATCTGATGGTTCACTCCCCAATTTGCTGCAATGGCCAGAGCTGCGCTGATCCGAAGCCAGGAGCTTCTTCTGGGTCTCCCACGCAAGTGCAGGGGCCCAAGCAGAGAGCTGGATCAAAAGTGGAGCAGCTGGATCTTGAACCAGCGCCCCTATGGGATGTCGCACTTTGGGCCAGGGCATTAACCCACTGCACCACAGCGCCAGCCCCTCTAATTCTTTCAAATCATTAAAATAAACCTTCTTTAAAAAAGAATATTGCATTCATAACTTGAGTTAGTGGTATTCCATAGCATCCTATTTTCTGGAGTAAAGTGAACATTTGGTGGAAATTAAAAATTACTAGGGCCTTTTTCTTTGAGAGTTCTTGATCACTATCTAAATATCTTTAACTGTTAGTGATATAGAATGAATTCTTTCAACAAGTTTGAAAAACTTTGCATCAAATCCCTTAACTCCCATATGCATTGCTGCCAACTACTCAGATTTAAGTTCCACAGATGACAGCCTATTCAGTTTCCTTATTTATTCACACTTCAATTTTAAGATTCTGTATTTTCCTGATTTTTGTTTTGTTTTTGTTTTTCCTAAGAAATATGTCTTGACAAATAATCAGTACATATACACTTTGGTGCCAGCACATATGTATCTACATTACAGGGACAGACACATGAGACTCACTGGCCAGAAATCTTTGAGTCCTGCTAACTGCTTTCTGCTGACGTTGTTTTCCCTATTGCAGAAGGGCCTAATATTTCCCTAAGTTTCACATCAATCTTCATTGATAGAGTTTAAGAGGGGTTTAAGGACAAAAAAAGCTGGATGAGAGACGAAAGAAGATGGAAGAGACTTTTCAAGTACTCCTCACTCAAGATTATTTTTCTTGTAGAAAATAAAGGAGAGTCCATAAGACTTCTCTATCTCCATGTTTACAGGACATTACACAATGTACTTTCATTTTTGCTTGAATTTTATTCCTCTTACTACCAATAATGGGTAAAATTGTCTCCATCTCACTTGATAACAACTACATCCTTTTAGATACTCATTCCCAACATTCTGGCACCACCTTTACCTCCTGTTTTTACCTCTCAGATGTGACTAATGTACCATAAAATCTCTCAAAATACACCCACACTCTGACCCATTTTTGTTATTTTCACCAACAACCAGTAAGACAAATAATGTTCATGTGCCACTTGAATTATTTCAGTAGGCTTTTAAGTGATTGCCTGGCTTCTTCTCTACTCAATGCTGTGGACAAAATTATCTTTCATACAAGTGGGTGTTTATGTGATAGATAATATCATTCAGTGGTTAGAAAGATGTCTGCTTAGTACCACAGATAGATCTTTAAAACATAATGTGGAACAAAAAAGGTACTGCAAAGAAAAATCCATAACAGTCACAGTTACAGAAAGTAAAATCATACATAGCTCTGTATGTTCAGCAAGGCTATACAAGTAAGTATCCATCTAGGGACATATATAAATTAAGGTGATAATTTTCTTGTGATGGAAGAAGAGAATCTTCATGGAGATTGAGAATAAAGGGAGAAAACACTATAATCACAACTCTAATTTAAAAAAATCGATTTTTGGTCCTGTGCCAAGAATGATAATGTGCCACAGAATAAAACTACAGTCAGCTCAAATGCCTGAATCTATGGTTTAAACAAAAATTGAATGATATGTCAAGACCCCTTACAGTTGATGTGATTATTAATCTAGAAAATGGGTTTAGGGCTTAGTATATCTTATTATAGAGTAACAAGTACACTGTTATAATTCTTATATTGTACATGATGTATTTTCTACTTTTCTTAATGGGCAGCCATGAATGACGTATGGTTCTCCGCACAAGTCCTTCTAAGATTCATTAAATCATTCATCAATACAAAGTTGTGATTCACTTTTAGAAACATGTTTCTTGATCTTCTTTTAGCACTATATTGGCTGGGCTGTCCCAAGACTGAGAAGAGGGTAAGTGAGAGTAGGTTTACTTCTGATTCAAACAACAGGAGTGAATATTCACAGAAGAGTGAGTGAGCATATATGTGTGTGTGTGTGTGTGTGTCTATGTGTGTATGTCTGTATGTGTCACAAAGTTGTTAGATTTGGAATCTGGATGCCAACTGACATGTTAAAATGTGACACCAAACTGGATTTCACTGTAGAGTTCTTAAGACTAGGGAATGAGATGAAGAAAAATACAGTTTTGTAAATCCAATCCATAATCAAAGCTGATTTACTGCAGGTTGATTTTTCAGAAAAGCTAAACCTGCAGTCTTACCCCAGTCAAAAATAATGTGATGAGGCAATTCTCCCTGATGGGCTCCATGCTGGAATAAGTCCCAGAGAATACAATGCAAAATTTCTCAGAACAGAAAGCTTGGTTCTTTGTGCCAAACAATGGCTGGATCAGAAAGCAGCCCTGCCAGCTTTGCTTTTTGGAGGCTGCCTGCTGAGGCCTGAGAAAACAAGTGCTGCTCAGTAATTAACTCCTCCCAAATGTTAGCCAAGGAAACACCAACAGTGACCTCTTGTGCCACTCCCAGTCCCATGCCCCCATGTTCAAACCTTGTTTGCTCTTTCCAGAGCTATTGCTAGAAATGTACAATTTATTGCGCCTTCTCTCAGGAGCCCTTCCAGTATGGTGTTTGGTAATTAAGTTACGTGTACCTAATGCCCTTGCTGAACAAAATACTAAGGACTGAGCACAACATCTATTACTAATTGTTATGTAATTTTTATAATATTGAGAGTGGAGAAGTTGGAACTAAAAACGTAGAAAAATATTAAATAAATGAAGAATAGAAGAAAAGAAACAAGATTTAGCATCCTTGGTGGAGCAATTCCAGGTGGTTAACCAAAGTGGAATTGAGTTCAGAGACATTAGTTGGAATCTCACCTTTTTTTCTTCCTTGCTAGGAGACCTACATATTAAACTTTGCAATCTGCCTTGATATAGCTGTAAAATTTTGCCCACTGCTGTTAGAATAACTAAGTAAATGAAAATATCTATATATACACCAATTATCATAAAACCTGGCACATGAGAGAGATTCAGTACATACCATATCAAGAAGAAATAGATTATCTTTGGCTCTCTATTCTGTGAGTTAGACCCAAGTGATGACTTAAAGTAGTAATCTGACATTGACTCATTCAACAAAGAATGGATCTACAGTATCGTAGACATATTCTGCAGCTCTTACCTAGATATCATGGATACATGAAGTAGCCAGCCCAGAAAATTTCTAACTTAAGGATAATATGACAAAGAGATGGGTAGACAGACAGACCAAGACCACTGAATCATGATAGGAATGATGGACTACTTAGAAAATATAAAAAGCTTTTCACAGCCTATGAAATCTGAGATTAGAGTAGGATGAAATTTTTTACAATGAGAAAAAGATGAAAAGAATTATGGTCAGAGAGGAAAATGTGAAGTCATCAGAGCAGTATGAAAGAATAAAGGAGATATGGCCTTTACAAATTTTTGGTGTGAGCTCTCTTGTTTAAGTCCCATTGCATATTAAGTAACCATTAAATTGTATCCCATTCTCTATATGAATAAAATTTATACATTTCTCTAAAAGATTTGATTTGCAGTTGATAAACTGACATAACTAAATTTTTAGGCATTTATAGAACTATTAATTTTTATCTTTAAGTTTTTCTCATCTCTCTAGTTAATAGTTTTTTATCTCACACATTTTAAAATCTGGACAAATCAATCTTTCATATGTACTATATCTAAAATGCTTGATAGAATCAAAAACTATAATCACAATAATGCGTAGTGGGGTGAGTGGTTTGGTATGAGGATGTGTGGAAAGAAATGCCTACAGAGAAAGCTGAAAAGGAGACCAGGTTCATGATATAAATATTGCCATGAAGGGCCGACACTGTGGCATAGCGGGTAAAGCTGCTGCCTGCAGTGCCGGCATCCCATATGGGTGCCAGTTCGAGTCTCAGTTGCTCCACTTTTGATCTAGCTCCCTGCTATGGCCTGGGAAAGCAGTAGGAGATGGCCCAACTCCTTGGGACACTGCACCCACGTGAGAGATCTGGCAGAAGAACCTGGCTCCTGGCTTCGGATCAGCGCAGCTCCGGCTGTTGCGGCCATCTGGGGAGTAAACCAGCGGACAGAGGACCTCTCTCTCTCTCTCTCTCTCTCTCTCTCTTTCTCTGCCTGTTTCTCTCTCTCTGCCTTTCTGCCTCTCTGCCTCTCTGCCTCTCCTTCTTTCTCTGTGTAACTCTGACTTTCAAATAAATAAATATTAAAAGAAAGAAATGCAATTACATATACTGCAATATTTTATAGCAATAGAATGCTGAGTGAAAAACTAAGATTCATCAAAATGTGGCTTATTAAATTAGTTACTGTATACTTATATGACAGAACACTATGCAGAACAGTGAAACCAAGAACACCACAGAAATTTGTACCAAAGTATCCATATACTATTAAATGAAGAAATAAGGTAGTGGGATGTGTAAAGGGTTTATATATTTACATATGATTTAATGTGAAAACCCTTGTCAAAGCCAGAACAAGAAATTAGTAACAGGGAATAACTAAGAAAGTTTAAGTATTTAGGAAGGAGTTCTTTGATCAACTTGGAAATAAAGTACCCCTGTATAGACTTTTTAAAACATGCATCTGTTTTATTTGAAAGACAGGGTGACAGAGAAGGGGGTAAGGAGCCAGGGAATGAGAGGGACAATGAGGGGTATTCAGGGGAGGGGTGGGGGAGAGGTAGAAAAACAGAGAATGAGAAATGATCCATTCACTGGTTCTCTCTCCAAATAGCTTCAAAAGTCTGGGTCAGACAAAACCCAGAACAGGACCTCGAACCTAGTCTCCCACAGGGGCTCAATAACTTAAGCTATCAACTACTGCCTTCACCTGGTACTCCAACAGGAACATGGATCAGAAGCAGAGCAGATAAGACACAATTAAACATTTGGATATGGGGAGCCCATCTAGCAAGTTTTAGAAATTTTAAAGTGCAGCAGTTAAACTATCTTGGAAGCATTTGATAGCATTACTAAGATGTTTAGGAACAAACCAATTCACCAGGGAAAATCTGCACTCTTGTACTTTTGTGTGTCCCACAGTCAACCATTGTACCCTTCTTGTTATTTCACTGAAAGGAGAAACACAAAGGTCTGAGACCTGGTATGGGGGTAAAGAAACATTTCTTTAAGGGAAAGCACCCACTTAATTATAACTCCAGGGTATTTTTGGCACTTTTATTTTATAAATTTCCTGTACTGTCTAGAACAAACTCAGGAAAAACACTGGATTAGAGGCATGACAAACACACCTATAGTCCATATTTTCCATGGTCTCCTCTCTATTAATCAAATAGCCAATGAAAAATCTCCATATTGCAGTTGGCATTGTGATGCAGTGGGTTAAGCCAATACTTACAAGACACATCCCATCTCAGAGTGCCAGTTCAAATTCTAGGTGTTCTATTTCTGATCTAGCTCTCTGCTAACATGCCTGGGAAAGCAGAAGGTGGCTCAAGTACTTGGGCCCTTGCCACCCATGTGACAATTTCTTCAATGGATGAAGTTCCTGGTTGTTAGCTTCAGCCTGGCCAGCCCTGGCTGTTGGGGCAATTTGGGGAATGAATCCGTGGTTTGAAGCTTTCTTCCTCTCTGTCATCGTGCCTCTCAAATAAACAAAACTGATGTAAATACAGTATTTGTCCAATTCTGTTTTAAATCTTTATAAAAGAAATTGTTAAGAAGCATTTACTACTATAACCTTCAAAAAATTTGTCCCTATTTTAAAATTTAGTTTATATGCATATAGTTGAACGTCTTTTCATTTGATAATTGTTTATAGCTCTTGCCTATTTTCCTAGTCAACTACTGTCTTTTTACTTTTTATTTGTTGAATCCCTTATTTCATGGAACATTAAGTCTTGGACAATAATGTAAATTAAAACTATGATATCTCAAAAATAAAGTATAATGACTTAATTGCTGTAGATTGCAAAAGAAATTTTATTATTTAAGGAGTAGGAAGCAGTCTGCTATGTAGTTGAAGCTAAGATACCCTAGGGCGTGTAAAGAATCCTTCTGCAATGATAATGCTGCCTGGCTATATCTAAACAGTGCTGATTAGCACTTTATATCACTGGATCCAAAGTTTCCTTATACATTTTTAAAAGGTTCTATACCAAATAATAAAGATGTATTGAGTAAAGAAAGGATATCCAAGTTGTAAAGCACTCTGTAATTATTTCATCAAGGGATAAAAAAGACGGAAGAATGGTATCTTTAAACAGAAAAAGACAAATCTCAATAAAATTAGATGCATCTAAAAAGTACAATTTTAGAGATAAGAGCAATGAGTAACTGAAGACAGACATTCTTCTATAATGAATAAAACAAGCACCTTCAGTATTAGCATAAATGATAAGAATCTTGAAGTTTAGTAAGGATTGTCAAAGTAAGTGCTGTCAACCAGCGATCACTCTTCTTTTCAGAAATCTGGCTTGCACTCACTTCGTTATTAAACTAAATGCATTCAAACAGCGTGTTCATTTGTATTTACTCTTTTTCTGTGTTTGTTATAAAGAATTCTTTTTTTTTTTTTTATGTCCTAAACATCTTTGCCTGGTGGAAGATTTGACTGGAAATAGGAATAGAAAAATGCATGTATCTCTTATGGGGGGAAAGAGAGATAAGCATAAATTCATTAATGAGAATTCAGAACATGAGTTCTGATCCAGTTCTGTAATATTTGGCTGTGTAGTTTTGGATAAGCTACTTTTCAATTGTGATCTGTGGAGATATTTTTGAGGTTCAGTTCCAATTTAAGGCTGCTATAGCCCAACTAAGCTCATGGTCAGAGAGATAATCCTTATCCACATTCATTCCCTTACCTCAATGCTCAACAGGAATTAGCAAACTCCAGAATGACAGAAAATCATTATTGCTTTGTAGGTTCCTAGAAGCAACTTCAATTAGTATGTTCTATTCTAAAAACGCATGACTGAACTCATTGCCAGAGTAAATTTGCAGCACAGCAACATGATTTTTTTGCATGTGCACACGCAAAGTGACCAAAGGAAAAGTATTAATGTAAGGAACCAAGCCCTTAAGAGTCATACAGATGAGAGGTGTAACAGGAGGAATCATTTTCAGTTATTTTGTTGTTACCTGGAGGTTACAGGCCTCACACATTACCTTTAATAAGAATCCTGAAACTGTCACATTTCTATTTTACAGACTCAGCTTGATTAAGGAATTCTGCTTTAAAATCACACAGGTAAGAAGGGATAGAACCAAAATTTGATTCTGTTGCTTTTGTTTTGCTTTCAAAAAAAAAAAAAATCAAGAAACACTTAAATGTGGTCAAATTGGTATTTCTGCATTAATTTGGAAATGCTAATTTTCTTACATGCTATATTTTAAAATTCCAATTAAAAGTTCATAGAATGTAAAGTCACAATCATATTCAGCAAATGTAATCACATTAATTAAATCACAATTGAGGGGCCAGCGCTGTGGCACAGTGAGTAAAGCCACTGCCTGCAGTGCTGGCATCCCATATGAATGTTGGTTCAAGTGCTGGCTGCTCCACTTCTGACCCCGCTCTCTGCTGTGGCCTGAGAAAGCAGTAGAAGATGGCCCAAGTCTTTGGGCCCCTGCACCCATGTGGGAGACCCAGACTAAGCTCCTGGCTCCTGGGTTCAGATCACGGCCAATTGGGGAGGGAACCAGTAGATGGAACACCTCTTTCTCTGCCTCTCCTTCTCTGTGTTTACCTGTGACTTTCAAATAAATAAATAAATCTAAAAGAAAATCACAAGGAAATAATCAGCAACCCACACTTAAATTCAAGTTACTTATTCTGAATGTCTTTATTATTTACCATTTGTTGCGGATTTATCTAATGTTGCAAAGCAGTTGTAACTTACAAATTGACTCTTGGAATAATTAACTCATAAAAGTATAATTTTGCAATCTTTAACATAATTATTACTATAAAATGTATACTATAATGTAATATAGTACTGTCTTATTATTAAATCAGTAATCTTTATCCATACTAAATATTAGCTATCCTCTGCTCTGATGAACTATGAAATTTTTTTACTTGAGAAATGTTCAAGGAGAAAATATTTAAGGTTTCCTAAGCTTGTAGCACAGGGTAAAGTAAATGTGATCATCTGTTACTGGCATAAAAGTAATCATTCAGTAACAATTTAGAGAAAGCAGCACCTTGAATACACAATAAAATATTTATAGCTATTCAGGGATCACTCAACTGTCTTCCACCACCAAGACCTAACACTGGAATTTTTTTTTTATGAGTCTTTTTCTTAACTATTTTCTTTTTTTTTATCTTTTATTAAATGAATATAAATTTCCAAAGTGCGACTTATGGATTACAATGGCTTCCCCCCCATACCGTCCCTCCCACCCACTACCCTCCCCTTTCCCACTCCCTCTCCCCTTCCATTCACATCAAGATTCATTTTCGATTATCTTAATATACAGAAGATCAGCTTAGTATACATTAAGTAAGGATTTCAACAGTTTGTTCCCACACAGAAACATAAAGTGAAAAATAATAGATGATTTTTTTTAAATGATGATGAAATCAGATCAGACCTATTGTCATGTTTAATCCCAGTGAGAGTCAAGTTGGGAATTGATAATTTCTTTTTCTTTTTCTTTTTTTTTTTTTTTACAGAAGATCAGTTTAGTATACATTAAGTAAAGATTTCAACCGTTTGCACCCCCATAGAAACACAAAGTGAAATATACTGTTTGAGTACTCGTTATAGCATTAAGCCTCAAAGTACAGCACATTAAGGACAGAGATCCTACATGAGGAGTAAGTGCACAGTGACTCCTGTTGTTGACTTTACAAATTGACACTCCTGTTTATGGCATCAGTAATCACCCTATGCTCCAGTCATGAGTTTCCAAGGCTATGGAAGCCCCTTGAGTTCTCCGACTCTTATCTTGTTTAGACAAGGTCATAGTCAAAGTGGAGGTTCTCTCCTCCCTTCAGAGAAAGGTACCTCCTTCTTTGAAGACCTGTTCTTTCCACTAGATCTCACTCACAGAGATCTTTTTGCCAGAGTGTCTTGGCTTTCCATGCCTGAAATACTCTCATGGGCTTTTCAGCCGGATCCTCATGCCTTAAGGGCTGATTCTGAGGCCAGAGTGCTATTTAGGACATCTGCCATTCTATGAGTCTGCTGAGTATCTTGCTTCCCATGCTGGATCACTCTCCCCTTTATTATTCTATTGGTTAGTGTTAGCAGCTACTAGACTTGTTTATGTGCTCCCTTTGACTCTTAGTCCTTTCATTATGATCAATTTTGAACTGAAATTGATCACTTGGAATAGTGAGATGGCATTGGTACATGCCACCTTGATGGGATTAAATTGGAATCCCCTGGTATGTTTCTAACTCTACCAATTGGGGCAAGTCAGCTTGAGCATGTCCCAAATTATACATCTCTTCCCTCTCTTATTCCCACTCTTATGTTTAACAGGGATCACATTTCAGTTAATTTTCAACACTTAAGAATAACTGCCTAACACTGGAATTTAATCTGTTTCAACAAGGATGTTCTAAATGAAGGAAGAAATGGAAAGCCACTGCTTGGTGAGTCCACATGCATCAGAAGAATTGCAAGAGGGGGTTATGGAGGCTACACTATCTTCTGAAAGTTTCCCACTGTCAGAGTTAATTCTTAGATGACAGAAACAGCTTAAAAGGATTCGGACGATACAATTCCATAGAGCATCCACTCTGCTATGCTGTGGGGCATAAGTCCTAGGACAATAAGCAAAATCAGCACTGCAGAGCATTGGCGTTACTAAGCAATGGGGTACATGACTTTTGGGCAAGATTTTATTCTGTGACTTTCAGCTAGACAGGCATAGCAAAATTACATGACATTTAATGAATGGTCATGATTCCATTCATTGTACAGATGAAACAAGAGGCTAAATATGACCTAGTAGAATGAATAATATAGTGACTTCAAGAGCTAAGACTCAGGCTTGTCTGATAAAATTTCAGGATATTATGATGCAGACACCAAGCCCAGAGCACAGTTGATACTGTCTCCTTATCTCTGTCTATTTTTCTCTTTCTTCACAAGAATTCAGTTATTTTCTCACTGGAATACTTACTTATGAAATGTAGGGATTTTTTCCTTCAATAACCACTTACAGATGAAAAATTGATTCTTTTCTGTTTGAAAGCTGTTCCTGTTTCTGCATTTAAAAGACACTTTAAGGTAAGCTACCCAACTACTCTGTCATTTCACAAGTATAATTCAAAGAAACAGCCTTATATTTTATGAGTGAATCAAAGCATCAAAAAAGATTAAAATAATCACCATATACATATGCTTGCTATGCTGAGTCACCTCCAAGGGCCTCAGAACATTAGTTTACTGTCAACAAAATGTGTCTTCTGGCACTACATTTCATTTTTCACAGAATAAGAATCCTAAAATGTCTGTGTCAGGGTCAGAGACACAATCTCCTCCTCCATCTTTAATTAACACTTGCATTTGGCACTAAATCCATTTTAAAAATGAGTCTATGAACTATTGAACCACATCACTGCTCACTTTTAGCAGAAATGAATGAAACCTCTTAGTAGGCTAAGCCCAATTATAACTATTAGTAAATATATAATGTAAATGATACAACTGTGATTGATTTGTCTTTCTGGGAAACTCCAGTGTTCACAGAAATACAATCTGATTATTAATTCTTTCATTATTTTATAGGTGGCAAGTGAAGTGATTATGATTTTGTTAATTTGTGGTTTTATTTTTGTATTAATTTCCAACATTTAAATTGCATTTTTTAAAAATTAAGTCATTTTAAAAGAGTTAGAGAGAGAGAGAGAGACAAAGAGAGAGATCTTTTATTCAATGGTTCACTCCAGAATGGCTGCGATGAGTGATGTTGGGCCAGGCTGAAGCCAAGAGCCTGAAGCTCCCTCCAGGTTCCCCATGTATATGACTGGGACTCTGGCACTTGGGCCAGTAATTGCTGCTTTCCCAGGCCATTAGCAGGGAGCTAGATCGTAAGTGGAGCACCTGGGACATGATCAGTGCCCATGGGATAACACCTACGCCACAACACCAGCCCAAACAATGTATTTTATATATTTAAGGCGGACAACCTAACATTTATACCCATACACACAATGAAATGATCACTACAGTCACAGCAATTAACACTCATCCTCACACATTTTGTGCATGTGCCTAGTTAGGAGCACCTCAAATATTCTCAAATTTCTAACAAAATACAGTATTATGGACTACAGTTCAAGGGCTCTACATTATATCTTAGATTTATTCACATCACATCACTGAAAGTTTGTACCTTTTAACCTACATCTCCTGATTCCCTTACATTCCACCTCTGCCAATCACTATTCTTTCTTGTTTATATGAATTTGACTTTACAGGACTCTACATACAGGAGATATTCTGTGATTTTTTTTCTTTTTCTGACTTATTTAAGCTAGCATAATATTCCCAAGATTCATCTATGCTACCACAGCTGGCAAGATCTACTTTTTTAAAAAGACTGACGAACAGTCTACTGTATTTACACATACTCATCAGAATTTATCCTGTCATCCACTGACACCTAGATTGTTTCCCTATCTTGACTATTTCCAATAATACTGCAATGGACACATGAGTGTAGATATCTCAAGGAGAAACCGATTTCATTTCCTTTAGGTCTATATACAGAAAATGAAATGTTGGGCCTAAGATACTGCATTGTAAAAATTCTTTAGTTTTCAGTTGTACATTTGCTCTTAAAATTTAATAAGTAAAAAATATTTACTTAGACCCCCTGTTTACATGAAGACAAGTGAAAAAGTAGAAAAGAATTTTCAATTTACGTTAAAATTGAATAACCAATTCAGTGGGTGATTTTACAACAAATGAAGACATTCAGCATGGAACTAAGCATCTTATGAAGAGCCTCCATAATATTTTCATAATACGAATGTGTGTACCTACCAATAACACAAAAGAATTGCCGCTTCTTATCTTCAACAACACTTATCTCTTGGCTTCTTAACAATTATTAGATGAATTCCTTGAGGATTTATGATGGTATTTCATATATACCTATTGGTTCTTTTTATATCTTCATTAAAGAAATGTCTATCCCAAGGCCACTGTCCATTATTTAATTGGGACATTATTATTTTAGTTTAGTTCCTTCTGTGTTTACACATCAATTGATATCAGATATATGGTGTGCAAATATTTTCTCCTAATACATAGGCTACCTTTTTATTTGTTTTCTTTGCTATACATAATACTTTTAGTTTGATTTAGTTTCACTTGTTTACTTTTGCTTTTTGTTGTCTCGACTTTTGGTATCCCACCTAAAACTCCACAAACAAGACCATGTGGAGTGCTTCTGTTCAAGTCTAGTCTCTGCTTCTAATCAGTTTCCTGCACTCAGATGTGAGATACAGGCATCCCAAGCAGTAGCTTAAATCAAGTGCCACAACTGAATTCTGCGTGATGATTTGGTATCCTGTATTTTATTGAATTCATTTATTTCATTCTAACAGGTTTTTAGGGACTTTTTTTTTTAGCATTTTATACATGTAGAATCATGCTATCTACAAATATGGATTGTTTTAGTTTATTCCTTTCATATTTGATTATCTTTTCTATTGCTCATTCTAGGATCTATAAGCAACAAGAATGGGCATCGTGCTGGGTTGAAACGATCCATTACCACAGAGGGTTAAAAAGAGAAGCGAGGCTGTGCCAGTCCTTTACTGGCATAGCCAGTAAACCACCATCTGTGGTGCCAACATCCCATATGGGCACCAGATCAAGTCCTGGCTGTTCCAACTCTGATCCATGCATCTGGGAAAGCAGTGGGAGGTGGCTCAATTGCTTGGGCCCATGCACCCATGTGAGAGACCAGGAGAAAGCTCCTCTATCTTGGCTTTGGATCAGCCCAACTCTAGCTGTTGTAGTCATTTGGGGAGTGATCCAGTGGATGGTAGACCTCTCTCTTGTCCATCTGTCCCTCTCTGCCTCTCCCTCTCTGTAAAGCAAGAAAAAAGAAAAAAAGAAAAAGAAAAGAAAAGAGAAAGAGAGAGAAAAAGAGAAAGAAAGAAAGAAAGAAAGAAAGAAAGAAAGAAAGAAAGAAAGAAAGAAAGAGAGAGAGAGAAAGAGAGAGAAAAGAGTGAATCCAACTTTATGTACAAAGGATTTTTTTTATATAAAGCATCTATGTTAATGTTCCTCATTTTAAGAGATGATTCTGAATTTCTGCATCTTGGGAGTGCTGATTTGTAGATAATTGTTTTAAAAGTGGCACAAATTTAAAGAAACTGAGGGACAGGCATTTAGCCTAGAAGGACATTTACAACCCTTATCAGAGTACCTGGATCTGCTACCTGGTTTCAATTACTACTAATGCCAACCCTAGGAGGCAGTGTTGGTCACTCAAGTAATGGGGTTCCTGGCACTCATATAAGAGACCTAGATTACATTACTGGCTCCAAGCTTCACCTCAGCCTGGTCCCCACCCAGTCCCTACAACTGTGGCTATTGTGGGAGTAAAAAAAAGTATAAGGGAAATCTATAGTAACAAAACACAAGAGAAGAAACCAATTAAACAAAAAAAAAAAAAAAAGAGGCTCAGTGGAGACAAATGTATACATGACATTTTGTAATTTTCTAAGAAGGACCATAAAATATATTGATACCTGTTTTGAAGCATGTTGTGTAAACTACCTCTTATGAGTCAATGTGGCCTTTACACTGGTTTTTATATGGCTTAAGAGCTATGGATAGTTCAAATTATGGAAAAAATTTAAAAATAACATTTATGACATTTAGAAATTATATGTGATTCAAATTAATTCTTCATAAGCAGCTTTAGTGGAAGTTAGTGATGTCAAGTGTTCTCCCTATTACCTATGGCAGTATTAGCACTGCAAGTGCAATAGAAGAGATTGTGATTATATGGCCTATTCAGACTGAAATATTACCTCACTCTTTGCAGAAAACATTTGCTGAAGCCTGTCCTATGATGCAGAAAAACAAAAAGAAAACTAAGTAAAACGGTGAACAGAGGGGAAAAAAAAAAGAGATATTTCCTGCAACTATATCAAATGCTAGAAAACAAGGGAATTGCCTTTTAAGTTCTGGGGAACAAAAGTGACTGTTAAAGTAGACTTCTGTAACTGGAGAAATATCATTCAACTCTAGGGCAAAATAAATACACTTTCAAATATAAAAGGACTCAAAATTTATTTTTGTGGGGCTGGCACTGTGGCACAGCGAGTTAAAGCCCTGGCCTGAAGCACCGGCATCCCATATGGGAGCCGGTTCTAGTCCCAGCTGCTCCTCTTCCGATCCAGCTCTCTGCTATGGCTTGGGATAGCAGTAGAAGATAGTCCAAGTGCTTGGGCCCCTGCACCCATGTGGGAGACCCAAAAGCAGCTCCTGTCTCCTGGATTCAGATAGGCGCAGCTCTGGCCATTGCTGCCATCTGGGGAGTGAACCAGGGGATAGAAGACCTCTTTCTCTGTGTCTCTACCTCTCTGTAACTCTGTCTCTCAAATAAATAAAAAAATCTTTCAAAAAATTATTTTTGTGATTCCTAAAGTATAATTAATGATGTATTTTAGCAAAGCAAAGGACAGGATTATGGGGGAAGAGAACAGACATGCAAATTTATGTACAATCCAGAACAGTGCAAAAAGAGAAAAAAGATTCAGGTTTAGGATTGTGAACTGCTTTTTTAAAACATCATGGGGCAGGCCGGCGCCGCGGCTCGCTAGGCTAATCCTCTGCCTGGCGGCGCCGGCACACCGGGTTCTAGTCCCGGTCGGGGTGCTGGATTCTGTCCCGGTTGCCCCTCTTCCAGGCCAGCTCTCTGCGGTGGCCCGGGAGTGCATTGGAGGATGGCCTAAGTGTTTGGGCCCTGCACCCCATGGGAGACCAGGGAAAGTACCTGACTCCTGGCTTCGGATCAGCGTGATGCGCTGGCCGCAGCACGCTGGCCGCAGCAGCCATTGGAGGGTGAACCAACGGCAAAATGAAGACCTTTCTCTCTGTCTCTCTCTCTCACTGTCCACTCTCCACTCTGCCTGTCAAAAATAAATAAATAAATAAAATAAAAACACCCACATCATGGGGCAGGCTTCTGGCACGGCAGCTAAACTGCTGCTTGGGAAACCCTCATCTGTATGCCTGGGTTCAACCTGCAGCTCTACTTCTGATCCAACTGCCTGCTAATGCACATTCTGGGAGGTAGCAGGTGACAGACCAAGGAGTTGGGCTCCTGCCACCCAGGTGGGAGATGTTTACTAAGTTCCTGGCTTCAGGCTTCTGCCTGATCCGTCACTGTCTATTGCATGCATTTGGGAAGTGAAGCAGCACAGAGATGGCATATTTCCCCTCCCTGCCTTTTCAAACAGATAAAAACTTAATGTCGAACACCACACTTAGTGGAGTATTAAGCTTAAGATTATAAAGCAAATTGGAAGTATGTTATAAAAAGTGAAACAAAACAAAGGAAGGAGGAGGGAGGGATGGAAGGAGGGAGGACAGTAACCTTATATTCCTAGAATTGTATCTCAGATACACGAAATCTGTTCTCTTCATGTTAATAAAAGTATTTGAAAAACAAAACTTGCAGAAAAGAAAAACTTGGAACAAAATCTATTTTCAGTTTCAGCAAGAAAACACCCTGCAAATTAGAAGCTCAAGAAAAATGTGTCACAAACTCATAATACAAATGTACAGAAAACTCAAATTAGAAACAAAAAGCAAGGACATAAAGATCGACAGGAATATAGAATTCTTTAGAAGTGATGTTCACAAAATTCACTCTTGAAGTGATCAGGAGTCAAAAAATATTTAAACCAGTAGAAAAGGAAATGCAATCACAGAACACTCTATGGTCAAGAAAGAAAGACCATATGACCATAATAGTCATAAGGGCATAAATGAATTTCACTACTGTTCAACTTTTATAGTCAACCTTTCAAATAAGAAAGAATCTCGTTTTTATATTCAGTATTGAGTTTAACTGTTAGCAATGTTGAAAATATGGAAATAAAAGTATTATTGATTGGGGAAATTGAAGTTGGAAAGCACTAGCAGGGGGCTGATTTTCTCATTTTGTAAGGAATGGTGTGATACTGCCTTTTTGCAGAACAGAATCAAGGTACTGTAATAAAATAAAAAAGAAAATACAGACATTAGTATATAACTTAAAATGGGTATCCAGCCTTGGCTCCAATGACTAATGCATATAGGTAAAAATAACAGATTTAATAAAATATGCCCTTAACTGCTACTGTTTCAACTTGCCACCTACCTGATGTTTATATTGTATTTTACAACATCATGTGGACCACACAGAATACAAGATCAAGATGAACCTAACACTATTAGAGGCTGTTTTGTAAGCTCATTTTTAATGTTACAGTATATCAAAATAAGAGGTTCAAAAATGACAATAGACAAATTGAGTATTAAGAGAGGAATGCGGTCATAATTATATCAGATAGTAGAGAGTTAGAAATTTTCCTTGTTGCAGAGTGATTTTAAACAAGTATTTCAGGAATATTGAAACCAACTCTAAAATCAAAAGCAGAAATTATAATTTTTACTGGAACTTGGGAAGAGTTTGAGCTGGACAAGGTTGCTTTTCCTCATGAACTCATATCCTCTTTAAAATAACAATATTCATATATTACATTTTTTTAAAAAAAAGTCTCCTTAGATAATTACAATTCACAGCATTGTTTCCAACTAATTAAACTCATCCCTAACTTTTTCTCAATTAACTTTTCTTCATTTAACTTGTGTAGGCCATAGACTGACTCTATAGCAATATTCTGTAATTTTCTAATCCCAGATCTAACTTTCAAAGACTATTAAGCTTTTCTTTATTCCGTCATTCTAGTTGTCTTGATGATATATATCTTTGTTTTACAAGTTGTATTCTTTTTAAAGGGCCGGCTCAAAGTAAAGTGACTTATTTTTAACACAGGGTAAAATTCCATTCCCTATTTACCCAGAAACTGAATGTACCTGCGAGTTTTCCATCTCAAAGTTAAGCATAATTACTTCTCCGTGATATGGAAACCGAATGTGTACATATGGTTTTGTGGGATTTGATCATATCTGAGATTGACAGGGCAGGGAAGAAGGTGGGCAGAAAATTCACTGGACGGAACAGACAGAAATTGCTGGAGATCCAATAATGGAATTTGTTCCTAGGACACCAGCTACATTTTCTGTCTGGGAAAATATCATGCTAAGCTGTTGATTACATGGCTTTTGATGACAGTAGGTAATCGGATGTTCTTAGATCTTCCATTATTACAAAATTTTATACAACAAGGTATCCTGTGGAACCATTTATTTGACAGCAAAATCAGATGATATGAACTGTAACAACACTGAGAGGAAAACATCCAAGGAGTGATGTTCTGTATTTTTATCCATAAGTCAATGTTAACAGGGAATGATTCTATCCGCAAATAATCCCACCACTGGGTACAGGCAGTTAACAACGGTGTTGAGTAAGCCAAGAGTAGGGAGTGAAGACTTCTTCACAATAGAGGTTTGCAGGCCTGTGGACATGCTCATTCAGAATGAGAGCTGTGAACTTCTGGTGCCAGCAGAAATAGCAATTATCAAAAGATTACATATCAGGAAAACAAAAATCACTAGGATGGCTAACCAGTTAATGCAGTATCAGTAAAATGTAGCAGAACTAGGACAAAAATGCTTATTTTTCCACAACATTCAGGCATTTTCAGTTTTTCAACCTCCTTGAAAATCAGTGTCTTGTGAAAATAATTTGTCTCCTTTACAAAATTCTTGTAGAATTACCTTCATGCATTACTCTGGTGCATTTGGGGACTGGCGAGGGGTGGGGAAGAAAACCATAAAAACAATCAAGCAAATAGTGAAAAAGAGAACTAGGAGATGAACCAGGATGGACTAAAAATGAGGATCAGACCGAATCTGACTACCTCTAGTTTTTGTATGATTCATGAACTAAAATTTGGTTTTCATTTAACAAGGTTCATAAGCAATTAGTAAAAGTAGTAAGCACTTACTTAACAATATAACAACTGTGCTGGTTAGAATAAGGGCTGACTGATCTGGCCTGGACTTCTATCTGTGCCACATATCCCTAATGCTCCTTGAGACTATCAGGTTAACCTAGGTATCTTCCTTTCTTTCAAAAGATCATTTAGTGACTAACAAAAATTAAAAAGAATGAAAATTGTAGTGTCCATATGGTTTTATTGGAAACAAGGCACATATATTTCATGTTACCTATAATTGTTTTATTTCCACAGTGTTGACAATGAGAATTTATTAGAACATATGCTCTGTAAGGCTTAAACTGCTTATTATCTGTCCTTAGAGTTTACTAATCCCTGTCCTAGGAGCTGAGCTCAGCTCAGTTTAAGGATATGTGGAGAGCAAAATTAGGGTTCAAAGTCACACCTCAAGAACAGTAGCCTTATCTGTGCACACTGAAGGAGGATGCCACTGCAATAAAAGGAACTCAGATATGGCTTTGCTCTTTAGTTTTGTTGAGTTTTTAGTTATCTTAGAATGGAGTGTAAGGGACAGAAATTAACTTGAACATCCATCTATTACTCCAAAATGAAATTCTTGCTACTTTCTTTTAGATGTTATATCTTATTATCCATTAAAATTCTACAAATATGATTATGTATTAATACTAAAGACCCAACTGGAAATAGTACATCAAAATTCCATTTAATGGACAACTACAAATATTTAGGAACACTGTGTGTCAAGCTTGGCATGACTGCTAATGACCATATAAAAGGTTACCATATAAAATAAAATTTAGAAAAGACCTTGTGGAAATAAATCAAAGTATTCATTGCTTAATTATTTAAAATTAGCAAAAAAAAAAAAAAGAACAAAAGGCAGCTTTGAATTATAAAAGGGTACACACTATTTAAAGTAACTAGACAGTAAAAAGTTCCTGAGCCAAAAATGAATACAAAGGGAGTAATGTTGAAAAAATGGCTTAAGATAGTTTAAAAGAGGAAGCAGAATCTCAACATAACTGAGTGGAAGGGGAATTATATTAATGTGGGAGTCAAATCAAGCAAGACACTTCCAGAAAGAATTCAGAGAGCATGGGGAAGGATGGTAAGAAAGCTAGAAGGTGACTCACAGAACAAAGATAAAATTCAGGTAAGTCAGGGCAAGGCAAAACTAAGATTTATACTGTGAATAAAAATAGCATCACATTGATTTAAAATTGGATGTTCAATAAAAACTGAAAAAATAAAACACCTTAAATTCTTCTATTTTTAGTACTTGAAAATTGATAAAAATCTATATTTTATGTATGTGCATATATATAAATTGTATCAATTTCCTTTCCTATAGGTGACTATTCTATATTGTGGCTATTTGGCTAAAATGCAAACAAAAATCCTCATGGGAAACCCTAGTTTTAAATCCATTCATTTCATACTAATATCACCTAAATTTCAAACACATAATGTGGAAATTTGAAATCTTTTCGTAAGACTAAAATAATCTACTGACAACTACTGTTGGAGAAAAATATGTCATGGAGAGAGTCATTTTGGTCAAGTATACCAATTTAATCTTCTCATCATTCTCAAGTGTTTTAAAGGAAACAGTTGGTTTATTTCTAGAGATCACTTGGTAGATAATTTTCTTATGTGTTTTTTCTGCTGTGAATTATACTTTCAGGTAAATATTCTGAACATAACAACTTTAAAATGCTTTCTAAAATCTTTAGTGCCATAGAAAGCTGACTTCAAGGCTGAATATTTTATGGACTTTTTTTGTAGTAAGCACTGATAATATCATAAGTAATCCCAGAATTCCATGAAATAGTCAAATTGTTGGACACATTTTATGGGAACTTTATTCAAACTTAACTCCCATTCCATAAAATCATCCTCTCAAAATACATAAATAGGTGGTTATGAATATTTAGTACAACTTTCATCATTATCAAATTTTAAATAATATGTGTTAGTGCAAAAAGAAATCCCATACTCGCTGTCACTCCGGACACTCAATAGCCCCTACTTGCCACTAATGTAAAAATTGTTTCCAGCTATTTGTGTTTGCTCAACAAAACTGGAATTGTAACATGCATGCTATTTACTAACAGATTTCTTTCCATTAATACAGTATTTTCAAGGTTCATCTATGTTAAAGCATGCTTCAGTACCTTGATTTTTGTGGCCAAAGCATTTCACTTTATGGAATATTAGAATAATATTTCAATAATCATTTGAATGGATATTTGTCTTCTTCACTATGTGCCCATCATGAATAATGATACTATTGATATTTGTGTGTAAGTATTTGAAAAGTAGATTTTGTTTTGGGTGTAAACTAGTCATTATAATGGCTTTCATGGTTAGTTAGTTGAAAGGCAGAGTGACAGAAAGGATGAAGAGAGATCTTCCAGCCGGCGCCGCGGCTCAATAGGCTAATCCTCCACCTAGCGGTCCCGGCACACAGGGTTCCAGTCCCGGTCGGGGCGCCGGATTCTGTCCCGGTTGCCCCTCTTCCAGGCCAGCTCTCTGCTGTGGCCCGGGAGTGCAGTGGAGGATGGCCCAAGTGCTTGGGCCCTGCACCCCATGGGAGACCAGGAGAAGTACCTGGCTCCTGCCTTAGGATCAGCGCGGTGTTCCGGCCGCAGCGCGCCAGCCGCGGCGGCCATTGGAGGGTGAACCAACGGCGAAAAGGAAGACCTTTCTCTCTGTCTCTCTCTCTCTCACTATCCACTCTGCATGTCAAAAAAAAAAAAAAATAAATAAATAAATAAATAAATAAATAAATAAAAAAGAGAGAGAGAGAGAGAGAGAGAGAGAGATCTTCCATATGCTGGTTCACCCAGAGCTGGCAGAGCTGGACCAAGCCAAAGTGTGGAACTCCATCCGGGTGGTGGAGATTCCAGCACTTGAGCCACCATTGTTGCCTCCTAGGATGTGCATTAGTAGGAATCTGGATCTGAAGTGAAGCAGCTGGGGCTGGAAGCAGGTACTCTGCTGTGGAATGCAGGCATCCCAACTGGTAGTTTAACCTGCTATGCCTCAGTGCCTGCTCCAGAAACTATTGAGTTGCATGGTAGCTGTATGGTTGACATTTTGTCGAACTGCCAAAGTGTTTTCCAAAGCAGTAGCACTATTTTATAATCCTATCAGCAATACATTAATATCTTAATTTATCTCCATCCTGCTCAATAATCATTTTGTTGGTTGTGTTTCATTATTTCTCTAGCCATCCTTGTAGGTGGGAAGCTGTATCTCATTGTGGTTTTGATTTTCATTTCTCTAGTGGTGAATGATATGCATTTTATGTTTTTAGTCATTTCTGTATCTTCTTTGAATTGTCTATTTTTAAAGTAGGTTATTTATTTAAATAGTACATATTCTATATACACACACCATACCATATAACATTATAAAATATTTTAACTCTGATAGATGCCTTTAAAAAATTCTTAAAGATATTAATTATTTGAAAGGCAAATGACAGAGAGTCGGGGAAGAGAAAAAGATGTTCCATCCTTTGGTTCACTCCTAAAGTGGCGCACATTAGCCAGGTCATGACAAAGCCAGCAGACAGGAACAATCCATGTCATCCACATGGGTGGCAGGGATGTAAGTGTTCAAGCTTCAACCTGCTGCTTTCCCAGGCCCATTTGCAGCGTGCTAGATTGGACGTGGGGGAGCTGGAATCCACAGTTCAATAGAGGGTGCAGGCATCCCAAGCAGATATTTAACATGCTGCATCACCAATGCCTGCCCTACTGTTTTCTTTTTGTTTTTCTTCTTTTTAAAGATGTATTTACATATTTATTTATTTATTTATTTGAAAGAGTTACAGAGTGAGAGGGCAAAACAGAGAGAGAGAGAGAGAGAGAGAGAGAGAGAGAGAGATATTCTATCAGCAGATTCACTCCCCCAAATGACCTCAACAGCTAGGGCTGGACCAGGCTCAAGCTAGGAGCCTGGAGCTGCTTCTGGGTCTGAAACGTGGGCACAGGGTCTCACGCACTTGGGCCATTTTCCACTGCTTTCCCAGGTGTATTAGCAGGGAGTTGGTTCAGAAGTGCAACAGCTGGGTCTCAAACCAGCACCTATATGAAATGCCAGCATTGCATGTGGTGGCTCTTACCTGCTACACCACAATACTGGCCCTTCATTTTTATTTTATAAACCCATTCACTGAAGCACAGAAGGTGATTAAGTTTGTTTTATTTTCACTTGTTTTATTTATTTAAAATGTATGGAGGAGACAGAGTTCCACCTGCTGGTTCACTCCACAAGTTCTCACAACAGCTAGAGTAAGGTTAAGTGGAAGCCAGGAGATAGGAACACAATCTGAGTCAATGATATGGACAGTAGGGACCCAACAATTTCACCTATCACAGGCTGTTACCCAGATTCTACATTAGCAGGAGGCTAGACTGTGGAGTGGAGCCAGGAAAAAAAAAAAAAAAACAGGTACTTTAACGTGAGAGGTAGGCATTGGAAAGAGCTCTGTAACCAAACATTAATACCTACCCCATAATTTCATTAATGATGAGGGACGGTTTTCCCATTGCCCTCTTGTCACTTGTGCTTTGAAGGATATAAAGCACATATATCTAAGAATTCCTTGCTTAGACACTTTCCAAAGATTTACTCTTTCCTTTTCCCGCAGAGTTTCTTTTGTTTTTTATATATTTTATATTTCTTATGCCTGAGTCATTTTTGAATTTTCTTTTACTGTACAGTGTGAGCTGGGAATCATGCTACTTTATTTTGCATGCAGATATACAACTTTCCCTTCTGTTTTAAAACGTTTTTCTCTTAATTGTCTTGCCATCCAATTCAAACAGCAATTGACCATAAATGTAATAATTTCTTTGGGGCCTTTTATATTCCATTGACTTATATATCTAACCTTATGCCAGTATCATGTTGGTTTACTTGGTTGTCAGCATTTCATACGGGCACCTGTTCAAGTCCCTGTTGCTCGACTTCTGATCCAACTCCCTGCTAATTTGCCTGCGAGAGCAATAGAGGATGGACCAAGTCCCTGGGCCTTGTGCCCAACTGGGAGACCCAGAAGAAGCTCCTGGCTTTGATCTGGCTCAGTTTTGGCCGTTGCTGCCACCTGGGGAGTGAATCAGAAGATAGAGGATCTCTCCCTCCCTCCCTCCCTCTCCTCCTCTGGCCCCTCTAGCTCATTCTCTCTCCTCCCTCCGCCCCTACCTCACTCTCTCTAACTCTCTCTTCCTATAACTCTGCATAGGTCAAGATTTCTTGGAAAGACCCCAGAAGTACAGGCAATAAAAGCCAAAATATACAGATGGGATTACCTCAAGCTGAGAAGCTCCTGCATTGCAAAGCGAACACTTAACAAAACCAAGAGGCAAGTGACAGAATGGGAGAAAATATTTGAGAAGTATGCAACTGATAAAAGGTTAATATCCAGAATTTATAAAGAACTTAAGAAACTGAATGACAACAAAACAAACAACACAGTTAAGAACTGGGCAAAAGACTTGAACAGACATTTGTCAAAAGAGGAAATTCAAATGGACAACAGACAAATGAAAAAATGCCGAGGATCACTAGCCATCAGGGAAATGCAAATCAAAACCACAATTGTGTTTCATTTCATCCCAGTTAGAATGACTCTGATATAGAAATAAAAATTAAAAAAAAAACAATAAATGCTGGTGAAGATGTGAGGAAAAAGTCCCTAATCCACTGTTGGTGGGTATGCTAGACAGTATGGAGATTCCTCATAAAACTGAAAATATTTCTACTATATAAGCCAGCCATTCCATTCCTGGGAATTTACTCAAATAATATTAGTATGTACTCTCATGTTTATTGTACTCTAATTCACAACAGCTAAGATATGGAATCAACCTACATGTCTGTCAACTGATGACTGGGTTAAGAAAATGTGGTACATTTTCACACACAATATTACTCAGCCATAAAAATAATGAAATACTGTCTTTCACAACAAAATGGATTCAACTGGAAACCATTATACTTAGTGTAATGAGGCAGATCCAAAAAGACAAATACCATGTTTTCCCTCATCTGTGGTAGCTAATAGAGTACAAAAAATTGTAATATATAATTATTTGCATTGCAATCTGCATAAAATTATTCCTGTGCATAGTGTTGAGAGAAAATGCTTAATGTCTAAATGATCTTAATTATTATTTTATAATCACACAGAAGATATTTAGATGTTACATTGTCAATGGTTTTATTGAAATTATGAATGATTAATTGATCAAAAAACTGTATATGAGTTAAATGGTCATTTATACTTTCAATTACAGTTTATGTGCATTGTCCATATTCCCACTAAAATAGAGACTTCTTTTTTCTCATTACATTTATTCAGTGAGGTATTAATACTTTTTACTGTTACATAAATTTAAAATGTTATCTCAAAAACTAAAAAAAAAAATTAGAAGGGTAGAAGGAAGGAGAGAGGGAAGAAGGAGGGGAATATCATGTTCTACACTTGTACCTGCAAATCACACTGAATCTGTTAAAAATTAAAATTTTAATTTAGATAAAAGAAAAAATAATTGAAGCTGGTGTTGTGGTGTAGCAGGTTAAGATGCAGCTTGCAATACTGGAATTCCATTTCTGGCTGTTCCAATTCTGATGCAGCTCCCTGCTAATGTGTCTGGGAAAGCAGAGATGGCTTAAGTGGTTGGGCCCCTGCCTTCACATGGGAGCCCTGGATGGGGCTTCTGGCCTTATCCTGAGCCAACCCCAGCCATTGAGGCAATTTGGGAACCAGCAGATGGAAGGTCATTATCTCCCCCTCCCCCACTTCTGTCTCCTCTCTAACTCTGCCTTTCAAATAAAATAAACCTTTAAAAATTTTAAAGTAATTAGGGTTATAAAACTGAAAACAGCATTTAAAATCTGTATTACAAATACAGGAAACACTGGAACATATTGGTAACTGGGATTTGAGCTGATTGTAGAACGACAGGTGTGATTCCAAATATTTACTAGAAAAAACTTTATGTAGCAGGCCAGTATTGTGGTGGAACATACAAATCCACCTTTTGCCATGTCTGCATACCATATTGGGATGCTGAGTCTTCTCTGCCCTACTTCCTATCCAACTTCTTGCTAATGTCCATGGCAAGGTAGGAAAAATGGCCCAACTATTTGGGCCCCTGCCACCCAAGTGGGAGTCCAAGATGGAGTTCCTGACTCCTGTCCTGCTCCAGATCCAGCTGTGGCAGAAATTCAAGGACAGAATCTAAAGACGGAAGAAATCTCCCCCTCCCTCTGCTTCCCTGTAGCTCTGTTTTTCAAATTACTTATTTGAAAAAAGTATTTTTAAAAAGTAATTTTTTTACACAGCTTATGTGTCTTTCCATAAATTAGGAAATCTAGCAAATGTAGATTTGTTTCTGTATTCTATTCTACATTCTTTTACTCACAATACACTGTCTCAATAACTATCTTATATATTTTCATAATTTTATATTATAAATGTAAGAATTTTTTAAAAAACTCATTGAATAACTTTCCCTTTGCATATTCATATTTATTACCAACTTCCCCTTGCACAAGCACAATGCTAGGATTTTTATTGATTGTACTGAATGTACCAGAGATCAACTAGGTTTACCTAGATTAGTTAGATATGCATATAGGAAAAATGAATTGCAATTCCCATACCACATCATATACTGTGATAATGAATGCCAGATGATTTCTTATCCTGATATGGAAGAAAAATCACACTGTATTCTAGAAAGGGCATTATCTCTACAACTTTGATATCAAAGATTTCTTAAAGAGGACACAAATATTTTCTTCTAATAAAATTTACTACATTAAAATTAAGAATCAATCACGATTAAAAAGAAAAAGCTACAAGATGAAACCTTTACAATATATGTAACTGACGAAAAACCCACATCCAGGACACTTAAAAATCACAAATCAACCAATTAACAGAATCATGTTTTAATGAGTAAAAGGCTCAAAGAAATATTCTGTAATAGATGATGTCCAAATTACCATTAAATGAACATAAAGGTGTTTAACCCACATATTGATCAGGAAAATGAAAATTTAAAAACACAGCAGAAGAGTTAATATTTAAAAGACTGGTGAAATAAGTGAACACACTCTAAATAATATATAAATTTCCTTGCACACTAAATAAGAGAAGCTGGGATAGAACTGGTGCCCATATAGGATGCCACAGTGCCAGACCCAAGATACACTTTCTTCTCTTTCATTTGACAGATATATCAATCCACTTCTGTTTTCATATGACATTTCTCAGAGGGTAAATGGCTTCCATGAGCACCAATGTTTCAAGTAACTATGAAACAGAAAAGCATTTATTTAACTAATAGCCACATACTATTGGATAAAATTCTGATTATTCTGAATATGCTATCTAACTATGAGTAATATGGATAAAAAATTACAGTAAGAAATAGAACAGGTATTTACTATTATGTTCTTGGTAATATCCAAAATAATATCTTATAATTCTGAAAGAATGTTATAATCATCTTCTCTTAAATACAGTCGGAAGAAGAAGCAGTGCAATATATTTATGGCTAAGAGAATGAACTGTAGACTCCAAGGTCTTGTGTTCAAAACATGTCTCTGGAGGCCAGTGTTGGGGCATAGCTGGTCAAGTTTCTGCCTGAATCCCATATGAATGTTGGTTCCTGTCCAGGCTAAGGACCTGGGGAAAGCAGCAAAAGATGGCTCCCACGTGAGAGACCTGAATAGAGCTCCTGGCTTGGATCTGGACCATCCCCAGCCATTGCAGCCATCTGGCGAGTGAACCAGTAGATGTAAGATCTCTCTGTGTAACTCTAACTTTCAAATAAATAAATTTTAAAAAAAGGCCACTGGTTCCTTTCAGTTTAATTGTTAAAAAAGATAATGAGTGAAGCCAGTGTGAGAAATAAAGAATTTTTACTGTCAATTTTTTTTATTATAAGGAGAACACGAAAAAATATTTTCATATGAGTCCCACACAAGGGATTTAATTGCTATTTTCCTTTTTAACTATGTTTAATTAAAATGATTTAAGTACATCTGTGGGGAGCAACTGAGACTAGACTAAGTTACTGGAATTAAGACTTATTTTATGCATCTGCTCTCCCACAATATGGCGCTGGGAGAGGAGTAAAAACAGCTTCTACACAGCTGCCTCCAGTTCAACCAATAAACTGTAGGACCTGCTCCTGATTGGAGGAGAGCAGCGTACTCGGCGTGTGGGTAGCAGAGTTGGGATTGGTGGAAGAGGACTATAAAGGAGGAGAGAGACACCATGCACCGGGAACATCTGAAGGAACACCTGAGCAGCCCCCGAGAGAGCCGGCCAGCGGTGTGCCGCTCCTCCGCGGAAGCAGGGAAAGTGGCAGGGGGAACCGCCCTTCCACGGAAGTGGAGGGGTCGGCAGCCAACCCGGGAAGGACCAGCAGCAAACCCGGGAAGGGCCGAGCAGACAAAAGAACGGCGCAGGGTCCTGTGTCATTCCTCCGCGAATGGGGGAGCGACATACATCTTCCATTTTTCTAAAATTTTTCAAATTGAAAAATATTAACTGTTAAATTTTCATACACATTTGAGGAATGAACCCTGTAGATAAAATAAAATTTACCCAGAATCTAAATGTTGCACATATTTAATTTTAGCAAGAATTAGACTAGGAGCTATGTCCTAAGATTATAATGATCTTTCAAGGAGGCCACAGGTTACGTAATTGTTCCTCTTGCCATAGTATATATTTGAATACAAAAATCAACTTCATATGTACTTGTGTTTAATTTGCTGAAAATGCAAAACTCTAAAGTTCGCTAGCACAATCTTATTCAATTTTTAAATATTCTTGCTAACAAGCACATATTGAAGGACCAAATCAACAACAACAAAAATCTAACTGGTAGAGGCTCCTTAAAGTTTGTCATGGGGATCAGAAACATATATGTGTGTATATATATGTATATAAATTATATATGTATATATATACATATAATTTGTATTTCTGCAGACAATGTTAACTCCAATACATTCTGCACATATAAGATTATATTTAGGAGCTGGCAACTTGGCATAGTATGTTAATCCTCTGCCTGCTGCATTGCCATCCCATATGTGCACTAGTTTAGTCCCAACAGCTCCTTTTCTGATCCAACTCTTTGCTATGACCTGGGAAAGTATAAGATGACCCAAGCACTTGGGCCCCTGCACCCATGGAGGGAGACCCCCCAAGAAGCTCCTGGCTCCTGGGTTCAGATTGGCTCAGCTCCAGCTATTGCAGCCATTTGGGGAGTGAACCAGTGTATGGAAGATCTTTGTCTCTCTCTCTCTCTGCAACTCTACCTGTCAAATAAATAAAATCTTTAAAAAAAAAGGTTATATATAATCTCAGTTCAATATCAAAAGCCAAAGTGAGATAAGATTTGGGAATCCTAGGTTTCCTAACATTTAGCTATTGGGCTAAATAATTCTATGTTTTAACTTTCATCAGATTATTTGAGGCAGAGACAGAGACAGAGAGAAAGTGTGCTCCTATCTGCTGGTTCAAGCTCAAATACCCACAACAACCACAACCCTGGCTGGGCTGGGTTGGGTCAAAGCCAGGAGCTAGAAGCTCAGTCCAGCTCTCTCATATGTGTGCCAGAAATTCAGTTACTTAAGCCATCATTGTTATCTCCCAGATAACAGAATACAATCAAGCAGAAATTTTATAAAGTAGAACGTTATATGCTACTAATAAAATTAAAAAGTAGGTGGGCAGCATATTTTGAGCTGTGTTTGAGAAATCATAAAACAATACTTATATAAATTCCAATCATGCTAAATCATGATTTGATCCACTTTAGTTTTAACATGTTATCAGAGAAAGATTTAAAATAGACACAGTAGTCTCCTCTGTGCTGTAATTTGTAGAGCAAATGTCATAGATCCCCCTACCCTGCAAAAGATCAGAGCCTTTATCATATCCTATGTTAGGTCATTATTAGCAGCTTATTCCTGTGAAAGTAATTGCCAACTTGATGGCCTATTGAGATCAGGTGCCCAAAAGACAGAGCATATAAAATAACTCAGTATCCTACCGTGTCAGGAGCGGGAGATGAAGAAAATAGACAATGGAAAAGATAAGGAGTTGAGAATATAATATGCATTGTAACATTCTGGAAAGGTTGGCATTAGTAATTATTTTTAGATAAGAAAGAATACTACTAGAAGAAAAACCTTGATCATTATGAACATATTGACAAAGTAAAATACTCATAAAAACATATACTGCCATTGTTAGGCATCTTCTCAGCATCAGATATGGAAATGTTACAATAAGAGGATAAACTACTAAAAATGACAACCATCAAGTTTATCAAGTGCCATATCTATTCCTAGCTACAGACTGGACCCAGGCATCAGTGGGATGTGTTATGTCTCCTACAGTGGCCACAATGAAAACAAAATCTGTAAACTACTTAATGATCTTTTAAAATCTTGGTTTTATTGGTTCTGCTTCTCTGAGAGCAAAAGGTAGACAAAGAAAATCAATGAAGTTCAAAAAACTTGCTTCTTTAAATAATAAGTTCCAGTTTTCGTCACAAGAATGCTGTCATATTTTATTTTAAAATGATATAGTTATGTTCACTGCATTGGACGGTTGTTTAAATACTAGTTAAGGTTGAGGTCAGAACTCTAATTCAAAAATCATGAAATAAAATACCATGCCCCTCTAAAGCTACTGTCTACATCTGGACAGAGATAGGAATGTCATTTTTTTTTTATTTTTTTATTATTTTTTTACATACTATTGGGGTAAAGCTTTTATTAAAAAATCCTGATATGCTGTGAATTCCTCCCACCCTCTGGATTATAAAGATTTTTCCATCCATGTTCATATGCCAGTTCTGGAAAAGCAGAAAGATAGAGGGAATGCAAACTAAAAAGTAGTCTTGGATCATTTCCATCTCCAGTTTATCAAACGTTCGAAAAACCAATGTGAATCTACACATTTTCTCTTTGAAAATGCCTCTTCTTGTTTTTTTCAGACTGATATATAAAGAATGTTTGCTTTTATTTTTCCCTTCTTTTTCTTTTGGTTTGCTCAATTGTACTTGACAGCAATTTTTACACATTAACAAAAATACATTTTGCCTTAATTGACTCAAAATCTGTGCTTCTTTGTTTCTTAACTCTAATGTCCTAATTTGTTTTCTCAGCTTTAAATCAGACACATTTACTTAGAAATCCTTATATTTTAACCTCAATACTCAATTCTAATCAATATTCAGCTCTAGTTTTCTCTAACACACGTAATCCAATGGGGTTTGTACTTTTGTGTTGGTTTCCCAGACTCAATTGTACTCAAGGAATAATGGAGAGACTCCAAATCTGGCTTATGAAGAATGATAAACAAACAAATAAAAACAGTAGACTTGTTAGTGGTAGGATGAACTTAGAGGAAAGTGGATAGTATCAGACACAGTTATATAGGTTCTACAGTAAAATCCTATGTGTTCCAATAAAAATAAATCTAATCACCAGCCTGTTAAGTTTGTGTTGTGAGAAACAGAAAAAAAAAAGTCTAAGAGCCTCACGTAAAGTAACATAAGCTATATTCCTTGAATAACTTGATACTAAGGTGAAAATACTACTACTAGGATTTCAGGCATTAAATACTAACTATAGTGAATGTCTAATAAAATGTGTAATGTTGTAATGTGTAATACAACCATTATGTTAAAATATGTAAACACTGTGAAATCAAATAGTAGTTTGGGTGTGGGGACTCATTCCACTCAATAATTTACAGCGTAGGAGACACCTAAACATTTATGCAGAAAAAATGTTATTGCCAAAAAAAGTATACATTTACAGTAAGTGCTACATTAAACTTTGGGTTAGGGAAAGCAAAGATTTTTCCATTTGGGATTACAATGAAGGATGGCAATATGTAAACGTGTGTTTGTGTATGGTTCTATATGCATTACTAAAAGTTAAGCTAACAATTTTAATAGATCTATAGTCTTCATTCTTTTAACATATTCTAAAGTCAGAGATACTGAGAAAGAAAAGGAGAGACAAAGACAGCAAGATGATCTCTACAGTCAGCATTGGGTTATGCTGAAGCCAGGAGCTACATCCGGGTGTCCTTAGTGGGTAGAAGGTCCAAGCACGTTGCGATCTTCCTCTGCTTTCCCAGGCCACTAGCAGGGAGCTGCACTGGAAGTGGAGCAACTGGGACAAGAACTGGTGCTCACTTGAAGTGCTGGCATTGCGGGTGGTGCCTTTTCCTACCACATCACTATTAAGGGCCTAGACATTACAGTCTTAGAATCCCTATCTCTACTGGTGTCATGTATAATCTATACAATCTATTCTAGATTAACAAAAATCCTATTATTAGATAAAACTTGATCAAAGTAAATGATCATGAGCTCTATCAAAGGTTAACGAATTTTCCATGGGTATCATCCAGGATTTTTTAACAAAAATATCAACTTTGGACAAAGACACTATATTCTTACTCCAAGGGATAGATCAGTATAAACTTGAGTTACACTTATATCTTCATAGCAAACCTAAGTGTACTAAGTTTGAAATATGTACCTTTTGTATTTCTGGCACTGGAAGAGATGCAAATGACACAAAGGAAGGTTATACCCACTTCCTGTGTGTCAAGATACTATGCATTAGTTGTAAGTCTTATGAGCTTCAAAAGAAAACAAATTACTATTAAGTGTTGACTAAGAGGAACTAATCAGATTATAAGAGAGGACTAAATACCACAGGAACTTAAAATAGAGATGAAGCATTTCCGAATTTCATTTCTCATACAAAGTCAAAGACCCACTGACTAAAATAGTAGGGAACACATTTTCCTGTTTCATTAGTACAATGCAAGAGAGAAATATAAGGTAAGAGAAATCCATAGAACACTCCATCAAATCCTGCAAATGTCATAGATAATAGTTAATAAATTGATGACTAAATATTAATATTTTTCTGAGAATATGGGAAACAATGATTGAGCTTATTTTGTGATAAAATATAGTAGATATTTTTGATTGTGAAAATTAAATCCAGGCCGGCGCCACGGCTCACTAGGCTAATCCTCCGCCTGTGGCGCCGGCACACCGGTTTCTAGTCCCGGTGGGGGCGCCGGATTCTGTCCCGGTTGCCCCGCTTCCACTCCAGCTCTCTGCTGTGGCCTGGGAAGGCAGTGGAGGATGGCCCAAGTGCTTGGGCCCTGCACCCCATGGGAGACCAGGAGAACCACCTGGCTCCTGCTATCAGATCAGCACGGTGCACAGGCCGCGGCGGCCATTGGAGGGTGAACCAATGGCAAAGGAAGACCTTTCTCTCTGTCTCTCTCTCTCACTGTCCACTCTGCCTGTCAAAAAAAAAAAAAAAAAGAAAGAAAAGAAAAGAAAAGAAAATTAAATCCAAAATCTGGAAAAAACTCATTTGTATACCTCAAAATTCTAAGTAAAACCTATTTTCTCCATTATTTTAACAGAGAATCAAGAGGAAGACAGACACAGGCAGATGTACCTAGTCACCACTCCCATCCACTAATTCTCTCACCAAATGCCTGAAAGCAGGAGTCATAATTCAGGTATCTCACATGGGTTGAAGTAAACAACATACTTGGATTTTTCTCTATTCTGATACACCAATTAAATAACAAGCATTAGAAGGAACATAAAGCCAAAATTCCAATTAGCCTTTAACTGGAAGACAAAGTATTTTATCCCTCTGACTTATTCTTCATTGTTTTTACAGTATTTTTCAAAAAAATGTTTATTTCAATGAGGCATGATTAGGATTTTATGAATGATAAATACTGTATCCTTTGGTATTTTATCTAAGATTTGGCTAAGTCAAGATAATATCTTGGGTTTTTCCTCCCTAGAAATTGTTTTATGATTTATAAATAGACCTACAATCTGTTTTTTCATATCAATCAAAGTTTATATTTACATACAAATAATTATACCACTACTTATTTAAGGTACTATGTCTATTGAATTACATACAATAATTCTATGAAAAATAAATGTCAAGATCTACTTCTATATTCTTTTGTATTATCTCTTTTCTAACTTGTTTCCAATACTACATTTCTTTGATTACTAATTTCAGTTACATTTAGCGTTCCAGCATTGCTCTTTTTCCAACTGGTTCTGGCTAATCTAAGTACATTATAAAAATCCATGTGAATTGTAAAGTAAGCTTGTAAATTTCTCCTTAAAAACCAGATGGAATTTTAGCTGGGATTGCATTGTGTCTAGTACTTAATTTGTAAAATAACACACATGGTAACATGAGGATATTTGATACATTAACAAGCTTTGTTTTCCATCAATGAGCATCACCTTTACTTTGTCCCCACACTCGTTTTCAGTTTTCAACAAACGTGCATTTTACATCTTCTCTCATATCTATTTTGTATTTCTATTATAAATGAAAATTTTTATTTCTCTAGTTATCCATTGTTAACATATCAAATTACAATAACTTCTGTATGTACTTGTCTTCTCCTCCATCTAGGCTAAAGTCATGTCTTAATTCTAGTCTCTTTATTGGAAATTTCTTCACATGTAATCATATTACCTGCAAGTAAATAATTTCACTTCTTCCTCAGTAGTTACATGGCTTTATTTTTGTTCTTATTGATCTGATTAGAACATCCAGTGCAATGTGGCTAGAAGTTGAGTACAACAGCCATTCCTGCCTTGTTCGTGCTATTTGTAAGAAACTGTAGCATCTTTCCTCGTTGTAATGTTAGCTCTTGGCTCCTGTAAATGTTTCAGGGAACATGTATTCTTCGATTGTTGAGAGTTAATGACCAAAAATTTTTTCCAAATGTTTCCTGTCTATTTGAAATGATCATACGTATTTTCTTTGTCGTTATTTCATATAGTGGATTTGTTCATTTTCTAAACTAACCTGTTCCTGAGAAAATCTCCTGGTGATGTGATACTTTCATTTAGCTGAAATATTATGCAGTTTGACATGTAAGTTCATGAAGGTCATCACCTTTCATTTTCCTGCCTAATGTTAACTTTCTTCACTGCTAGGGTGATTTTATGTAATAGGTTGAGAAAGGTTTATTTCTGCTACAATTTCCTGGAAAGTTTCATGTATCATTGATTTTTTTTATTCATGAAATATTTGGTTGACTTCATCACTGAAGTTTTCTGTATTTGGAGAATATTTGTTGTAACTTTTTAGTCACAAACCGAATTTCTTCAATAAGTATATAAGCAATAATCACACCTATTCTTAGTGAACTTCAGTTATTTCTGTGCTTTAAGAAATTTGTCCATTTACCCAATTGTCTGATTATGAACATAAAGTTGTTCTTAGCAGTTTAATACTGATATGATCTGATGTTACTATTTGAATCATTGTTGATGTTAATAATTTGTATGTTTTGTTTCATAAACATTTGGATTTTAACTATTTTTTGGTTTTCTCAAATGTCTTTTCATTAATTTTTCTATATTTTTAGTTTTTAGTACTCTGTATTGCATCCTTTGGTGCTTTCATTTTCACTTGCTTCTGCTATTTTCCTAAGATGAAACCTGAGTTTGCATACCAGTTGTATACTTTTCTCTAAAAATGATTTTTAATCCTACTGATCTCTTACTAGTTTTGGAGTTCTGAAATTTATTACAACTTGTTAACATTGTCTTTAAATTTATCAGTTCTGAGTATGTCTAAGATAACTCCATATTTCTTCGGAGAAAACAGTAGCTGAATATATGATGTTACTGACTTGAATAAATTACCAGCAATTTGATTATGCAGTTGCCCGGTGTTTGAGGAGACCTCGGAGATGTTTCAATTACTGGTTTCTAACTTAATTTAGTTTGACTTAGTATGGCATAGGTTTTCAGTTTTTGATTTATGCCTTACAAAGTAGTCTATTTTTGTTTATAAGTACTCAAAAAATCTTTGGCCTTCATTTTTTTTTATATTTATTTGAGAGGCAGAATTACAGACAGAGAAAGGGAGAGACAGAGACAAAGATCTTCTATTCACTGGTTCACTTCCCAAATGACCACAACCACCAGAGCTAAGCTGATCCCAAAGCGAGGAGCAAGGAGATTTTGCAGGGTCTACCACGAGGGTGCAGCAGCCCAAGCACTTGAGCCATTTTCTACCGCTTTCCCAAGCCAATAGCCGAGAGCTGGATTCTGGATTCCAAGAGGAGAAGCCAGTCCCTATGGGATGCTGGCGCTGCAGGAAGAGGCTTAACCTACTATGCTACAGCGCCGGTCCCGAGATTTCTTTACTTGAAAGCCAGTTACACAAAGCAGTTACAGAGATCTTTCAGCCTCTGATTCACTCCCTAGATGGTCTCAACTGCACATATAAATAGTAACATCAATCTGGATTACAATGTTTCTGTATCAAGTAGTAATGTAGTCTTTTTTTTTTTATTTGACATACTATTTATTCAGAATTTTAACTTGAACTCCACTGTTGTTTAGCTGAACACAGTCACCATGGATATTTCTAACTTCCTAATGGTAATCGAAATTCAAACTGAAAATAATGCTTTTCGAGCCAGATATACAAAAAAAAAAAAAAAAAAGATGAGTTGCAGAATAGATGAGAGATTCTAAAAAAATGTTAGATACATAGGGTGAAGATTCTAAATCAGTTATTCAAAGGCTAGTAATAGGAGGTGAAATATGACTACCAGTATGGTCCTGGCACAAAGCAATGGCCACAAAGCAGCACAAAGAAAATCAGTAATGGCAAAAGAAATCAGTAATGGCAATGTAAGTTTATATGTATATATATATATATATAGTGTAGTGTTCAAGCTGTTTTGCGTGATTTTCTAGAGGACCAATGAAATACACAACCTGCTCACTAGTAGAGTGTTAAGAAAGTTCATAAAAACTTTGTCAGAAAAAGACACCCACAGAAGGACCAGATAGCCCTTTCCACCCTAACAATGTCATATTCATTCATTATTCAATTTCGCGGAACTTCAAATGGAAACTAAGTTGGCATTCACCTTACAGTTCTGATTTGGCTCTTTCTGCCTTGTTTTTGATTCATAATCTTTTGTTTTGTTTCAACTTTTATTTAACAAATATAAATTTCCAAAGTACAAATTTTGGATTACAGCAGCTTTTCCCTCCATAACCTCCCTCCCACCCACAACCATCAATCTCCAACTCCCTCTCCCATCCCATTCTTCATCAAGATTCATTTAATTATCTTTATATACATAAGATCAACTTGGTATATTCCAAATAAAGATTTCAACAGTTTGCACCCACACAGATACACAAAGTACTGTTTGAGTACTAGTTATACTATTACTTCACATAGTAAAAAACATTAAGGACAGAGATCCTACATGGGGAGTAAGTGCACAGTGACTCCTGTTGTTGATTTAACAATTGACACTCTTGGGGGCCAGCAGCATGGCTCACTTGGTTAATCCTCCACCTGCGGCGCTGGCATCCCATATGCGCTCTGGTTCTAGTCCCTGTTGCTCCTCTTCCAGTCCAGCTCTCTGCTATGGCCAGGAAGGCAGTGGAGGATGGCCCAAGTGCTTGGGTCCCTGCACCCGCATGGGAGACCAGGAGGAAGCACCTGGCTCCTGGCTTCAGATCAGTGCAGTGCACCGGCCGCAGCAGCCATTTGTGGGGTGAACCAATGGAAGGAAGACCTTTCTCGCTGTCTCTCTCTCTTACTGTCTAACTCTATCCGTCAAAAAAAAAAAAAAAATTACCTGAACCAGGGCCAACATTGTGGTTCAGCAGCTTAAGCTGCTGCCATTGATATTGGCATACTATTAGAATGTTAGTTGAAGTCCCAGCTGCTCCACTTCAGATCCAGCTCCATGCTAATGTGCCTTACAAAAGCTGCTGAAGATGGCCTAAATACTTGGGCCCAATGCCACCCTTGAGGAAGACCTGGGTGGATTTCTGGGCTCCTTACTTTGGCCTGACATAGCCCCAGCCATTACAGCCATTTGGGGAGTGAACCAGCAAATGGAAGGTGTATCTTTGTAACTCTGTCTCTTCCTATCCATCTCTGTCACTCTGCCATTCAAATAAAAATTTATCTTAAATATTACCTGCACTTAAGAGTTTGGAAGATAAATTGGGACTCAAACATTTGTGCACCGCATGGGAGACCAGGAAGAGGCACCTGGCTTCGGATTGGCACAGCTCTGGCCGTGGCGGCCATTTGGGGATTGAACTAACGAAAGGAAGACCTTTCTCTCTGTCTCTCTCTCACTGTCTGTAACTCTACCTCTCAAATAAATAATCTTTAAAAAATTTTGTGCAGATATCACAGAAAAAGGAAACCAAAAGCAGTCATGATTAAATATTAATTCAACTAAAACATCACCTCAGGGTTGGTTGCTATGGAAAACTGCAGAAATGGCCAAGGTGTAATGGAGACAAAAATCACCTGCCCAAACAGCAAGAGAGAAGCAATCTAAAATCCAGCTGTACCACACGATTATGATGTAAGTATAGTAAAGTACTCTCATGATTTGCTTTCTATTTGAGGGACCTCGAGTATGAAAAGTACTCCTCTATAAATATGTTCTAAAATTATTAAATATCAGGCCAGTTGGAAATGAGTATAGGGGCCGGCGCTGTGGCAAAGCAGATTAAAGCCCTGGCCTGAAGCGCCAGCATCCCATATGGGTCCCGGTTCTAGTCCCGGCTGCTCCTCTTCCGATCTAGCTCTCTGCTGTGGTCTGGGATAGCAGTGGAAGTTGGCCCAAGTTCTTGGCCCCTGCACCTGTGTGGGAGACCCAGAAGAAGCTCTTGGCTCCTGGCTTCAGATCGGTGAAGCTCCGGCCATTGTGGTCATCTGGGAAGTGAACCAGCAGATGCAAGACCTCTCTCTCTACTTCTCTAACTCTGTCAAATAAAATCTTTAAAAAAAAAAAAAAGGAAATATGAGTATAGTTGAAAACTGAAAAACTGTGTGGAAGTATTTAAAAATCACACTTGTATCAATATTCATTTTATGACAAATGGAGAAATAGGAACTAAGCTGAAAATTAAAACACATATTTGTACTATAAATATATCAGTAGTGAAATTATAGTAGTGGGGGCAAAAAATTGATGTGAAATTAGATGTGATGGAAGCTGCTCCAAGAGGAGAATGTGAAAAACAGTCAAGCTTATTGTGATTCCAATGCTTGAAAATTTACAGAAATGAGAATACCAGAAATGACACTGCTAATGCCTTTTCCTCTCTGCTTTTCTTTTTTCATTGTCTGTTTAATAAAGTAGGAAAGTCTGTTTAGTTCCCAAGACTGGTGTCTGAACACCTAGTTTTTGTTTTTGTTTTGTTTTGTTTTTGCTTCTTTTCAGCATCCCTGGAGAATTATCTAACAGTGAGTAAAAAGGGTAAAGATTCCCACCCACAAAAAACAAGATCCCACTCATCCTCCTCACCAGAAAATGAAACATGAAACAGACTCAGTTCAATCGTTTGTGTGAAACACATGACAAGTTATTCAACCTTTCTGAGCTGTTTCCTCATCTTTATAATCACTATGAGTATGTCTGTTTTAAAGTCCATACTGCAGAAAATTAAGTAGATTCAGAAAAATCTGTTGTACAATGGACTGGCTGCATTTTTTTATGATTTATTTTATAGAACAAAAATGATGGTATGGGAATTCAGGTGAATGCTCCGAGACAAGAAAACATCCATGCATCTCTTCCTGCCAAGTTCCACTGAAATATTTCAATGTAGACAATGCAGAGTCTTCCCAAGTGTAGGTACTGGGTGATCCTAAGTGCTCAATGAGGCCTGGAAACAAAAGCAGGAGAACCTAATGTAACTCTTCACTTCAGACTTCTACAATTCCTTAATTCATTCTAAGCAACTTAGCAATTCCTTATTCCAAAGGGCCTCTGGAGAAAGCTAAACCTCAGCAGTCTTGAGTTTAAAGAGAGGCAAATACAGCTGAAGGTTGAAGAGGGAACATACTAGTAACAAGATGCTTATTTGAAATATTCATATTAATGAATTCATATTAATGGTAATATAAAAATTCATAAGTATACATTAACTTACATATTATAATGCTAATATGAATTAATAAGTGGTTCTTCCACTCAAACCTAGAATGGTAGTAGTCAGGGCTTCACCTGCCTGTATGTTTGCAACCACTCCTGTAAACAGAGCTTCCAGGGGCCAGCCCTGTGAGGTAGTGGGTCAAAGTGCTGCCTCTGAAGCCAGCATCCCATTTGGCTACTTGTTCCATTCCCGGCTGGCCTGGGAAAGCAGCCAAAGATGGCCCAAGAGCTTACACCTCTGCATCCAAGAAAACAATGTGAAAAACACAGTCAAGCTTATTGTGATTCCAATGCTTGAAAATATACAGAAATGAGAATACTAGAAATGACACTGCTAATGCCTTTTCCTCTCTGCTTTTCTTTTTTCATGGCCTGTTTAATAAAGCAGGAGAGTCTGTTAAATTCCCAGGAATTAAAGCCTGGAAGAAGCTCCCGGTTTGGGCCTGGCCCAGCCCTCGCCATTGTGGCTATCTGAGGAGTGAACTAGTGGGTGGAAGATTTCTGTATCCCGCCCTTCCTCTAAGTGTGCCTTTCAAATAATTAAAAATAAATCTTTAAAAATAGTTTATAATTAACTTTTTCAACTCTCAGTTTTAAATATGAATGACTTAATGAGATTGCCATTTATTTGAGAAGAACATCTGACAGTCTAAAGGGAAGAGAAAAATCACATCGAGAGAGAGAGATGGGGTGGCGAGAAGTGGTAGAAAAGGGGGGGAGGGTAGATAGCTCAAGTAGCTGATCTCTGCCTCCCACCTGAAGTTCTAGGGTCCTGCTTACAGCCTTTTACCAATTAACCAGAGCTCTCTGTCATCTTTCTCTTACTCTCTCTGCTTCTTAAATAAGAACAAAATACGAAGGCATTGTATACATGAAATATCATAGAACGCCTAAATCCTAAGCCTGATTCCTGTATAACGCCCTATATTGAAACATCCAGAGGAAAATTAAAATGCTTCCTAGACTACGATGACATGAAATCCTAGTTCTCCATTAATACATCATGCTTGCTGAGAAATAAAATTGAAGAGGAGGAAAGAGGAAAATGATATTGGAAAAATATTAAAGTAATTTCAGTTTAGCTTGGGAATCAAAGTGTTTGAGTTTTACGATTGCCTTTAAAAAAAAAAAACTACTAGTTGAAATTAACATTAAATTGATGTAGTTAAACTATTACAAGGTAAAAACTTGTGATATTAAAGCATTAGGAGTTCAGTGTGAAGGAAAGTTTGTTGGGAGAGTTTATATGAAGAGGTATATGTGTAGGAGTATATATCCTCCTTTTTGATATTACAAAACTCTATAAATAATGTCTAACATTGACAAATCAACAGGATCACACAAGCTTACAGGAGGTGATGGAATGAAACTGGTTGACACTAGATTGAGTGAATAAATTTGAGGGAGGAATGAGCAAAGCACAAATCTATTAATTTTGTGGTAATATTTAACATTTTAATCTGGATATACACAGTTATCTGCAAGAAAATGCAGTGTCTTGACATAATTAAAAAAGTCAAATAGAGAGCAAAATAGGAGGCAAGTCACGTAATTACAGAGGCAATTTAAGGACATGGATAAATGAATTGCTACCATCCTCAGCTCCTCAGCTATCAGGTATCAGAGGGCTGCCTTTTCCACAGAACTAACATTAATATCATCCTTTATGTAAAAAATTGCTCGCCTATACAAAATGAATCAAGATTCACCTACACATTCAGAGTACGTTAAATCTTTTCTTCCTTAAAGTATTAAGTATTCAATGTTCACATTGCCAGCTTTCTTTTCATTCTGAAAGCAGTTTATTAACTAATCAGTTTATACCCACAAAATAGCTTCCTATTTATAAAAATTTGAGGCACACAAGTAATTAACATGGAAAATACAAAATAAAATAGGATTACATCATTCTCTGCACTTTTAATTGTGGAAATTCAGCATTTTAGGCTACGTAAAAACTTTTGAAGTTTAAAGTTTGCTTTCACTGCCAAGATTTAAAATTTGCAGATAACTGTATATCCAGATTAAAATGTTAAATATTACCACAAAATTAATTATCACTGGAAACATGTTTATATATTCTAAGTGTCTGTGTGATGCACATCTGTCAAAATACATTTTGATTTACATAATCATTTATCACTAATGCCAAGATATATTCCTGAAGTTCTTAAGAGCTGAAGTAATTTTACATACAACAGTATTCTCAGACTTATTGTGTACTGGAGTGACTAAAACATAGAAACTGAAAGCATTGAATAAAAAAAGCGAATCAGTTGCCAATATACTTCTTAAGGCAACATACAACAAAAATCAGGGAAGCTACTTTATTCAGGGACAAATAAATCACAGTGATTATGAAATTAAACAGAACAGTAAACCGTCTCATCAGATTTCATTTTTAAAATAATCTTAAGTAGGCAATTACATGGTAAATCCTTTAATTTATATTTAACCCCAGTGTGTACCAATGGTTATACTTAATATTGTAACAAAGTATGCATTGTATTAGTAAACCCAGGGTAATGAAATAAATGTGAAATATTTTAAATATTAAGACAATCTTAAAAATGTCATAGTCATCTCATTTTAATTAAAAATACTTCATTTTACATTCAGATTGATACTTACCTCCTGTCAGTTTTCTGTACTGAATGGTGACAATGTATTTTATTACAGGATTTCAGAGTTCTTTTTTCTCTTTTGTACAATACTGGTTGCATTAGAAACAAATGTTTATATTCAAGTATTGTAGCAATAAGCCAGTATAGAGTATAACAATAAATCATAGGAGACTTGTGCCAATAGACAATAAAATCCAAGGAGTATACCCACCATGCAGCGCCTATCTAAATGTATTGAAGTCAAAAGGATGAATTTCCTGGCTAAAATGAGGTGAAAATACGGTGAATAGGAAGATGTATTCAAAATAACAGGGAAATGCAATTTTAAAGAAATAAAACTAAAATTGAATAGGAACCTGGCCATGAGGAAAAGATAAAAAGCTTCAATAAAATGTTCCATCTATCACAGAAAATAGAATAGGAATAATAAAACTTTATAGACTCCCATATTAACTCTAAGGACCCCAAAAGACTCTTAGTACTATCAATGCATATTTTAATTTTTCTTATCTGATGGCAGCATTTTGCTTTTTAGGCTTCTCGATTTAAGAAATGGTTAACACAATAACTCTTAGTTCACAAGTTTTGTTTTTGCCCTCAATTTCTCTCTGCAGAAAATAAAGATTTCTGTCAGGAAGTTTTTTCCATAGTCTACTTTACTGCCAACCTCACAACATATTGATGAGAACTTGATGGTTTCAATATATATGTCTGTATTTTTAGTGTTAATATTTCTCAGGACCTTTGAAAGATATAAACAAAAAATACACATATGCCAGTACTGGTTTAAAATACTCTCCTTCCATTTTAACTTTTTTTTTTTTTTTTTTTTTTTTTTGACAGGTAGAGTGGACAGTGAGAGAGAGAGACAGAGAGAAAGGTCTTCCTTTTGCCGTTGGTTCACCCTCCAATGGCCGCCACGGCTGGCGCGCTGCGGCCGGCACACCGCGCTGATCCGATGGCAGGATCCAGGAGCCAGGTGCTTTTCCTGATCTCCCATGGGGTGCAGGGCCCAAGCACCTGGGCCATCCTCCACTGCACTCCCTGGCCACAGCAGAGAGCTGGCCTGGAAGAGGGGCAACCGGGACAGAATCCGGCGCCCCAACCGGGACTAGAACCCGGTGTGCCGGCGCCGCTAGGCGGAGGATTAGCCTAGTGAGCCGCGGCGCCGGCCATTTTAACTTTTGTTTATCATGTAAGGAAGAAGATCTCTCTCTTCTAGAGATGGGGTTATATAATAGTTTTTCATAAACAGATGATATCTAATGTAACGTGGAAAATGCAAATAGGCCATTAAGAGCTGAGAAAGTTCATCTCCATACAGGAATGAAATTTGAGACCTGCTAGGCATGAATAGAGAACTCAGTTCAGTGCAATGTAAAAGCTAAGTATTTTCCAGGTTCATTTGTGCATGGGAGAAGATTATCATTTTCTCAAGTAGTCTAAAGGAGAAAGTTTTCAGTGATTAGAGACACTGTCAGTTTGGAGAACAGAGAACACTCAGTATCAGGAGATGGTTGAAGAAAACAAGCAGAGCGAATTTTCAAATAGTCTCTAAGTACCTGCGGAGTGTGATGGCCCTACAAGGGGCCAGCACTGTGGCAGAGCAGGTAGACACTGCCTGCAGTTCCAGCATCCCATATGGGCACCAGTTCAAGACCCGGCTGCTCCACTTCTGATCCAGCTCTCTGCTATGGCCTGGGAAAGCAGTGGAAGATGGCACAAGTCCTTGGGCCTCTGCACCCACATGGGAAGACCTAGAGAAAACTCCTGGCTTCAGATCGGCCCAACTCTGACCATTGTGGCCAATTGGGGAATGAACCAGCAGATAAAAGACTCACTCACTCACTCACTCACTCTCTCTTCAACTCTGTCTTCACATAAATAAATAAATAAATATGAGGGGGAAAAAAAGACAACTAAGAGTTGAATATTGGTGCAGCCCAGCCCAGCCCTCTTGGGCATATAACTACAGAATAAAATGACTAGCATCCTTTTGAATCCAAATTCAAGTTACCAAAGATAGCAAATTCAGTAAATTCGAGTTTTCAGTAGATTTGGGTCTTGATACAGTCCGCTAAGAGATCTTTCTACTTCATGGGTTCATTTCACAGTCCGAGAGTTTTCTGGTTATTGGCAAAAGTACATATTTTAATGAACAATTACTTTCTGTTATGGGATGCTGACACTGCAGATGCAGGATTAACCTAATGCGCCACAGCGCTGGCCCCACACAAGTGAGTCTTTACATGTCAATCAGTCCCATTTCTCTGGCTTTAACCACACTTCTCTTGACATTAATGCTATATACTGACTGGGTATACAGGCAAACATTCAATTCCAAGCCAGCTTCCATGTTATCTACTGTTCTACCTTGAGCAGTTCAATGACTAGGCTTATTCCTGCAATAAATATACTTCTAACTTGTGATATCATCAGTGGATCATCTTTCTAAACTGCCACTGAATCTAGAGAATTCAAGATTATCAAAATGTGGATGCTTACAATTTCTGGCCCTCCACAACAGAACAAAATCCATCACAACACCAAGAAACAAAAAAGCTGTAAGTTATGAATGTCTTAGACTTGGTATGGTTCTTACTCTTCACACCTGCTCCTCAAGTATCAAAGACCAAATAAACAAAGAAATGATGCCGTTGACAAGAAAATGACATGAAGAGGTGAGCATTGCAGTTCAGTGAGTTAAGCTACTGTCTGGGATGGCTGTTTACATTTCAGAATTGTGGTTCTTGTCCTGGATACTACACTTCTAATTCAATTCCCTGCTAATGCCCCGGAAACACATGGTGTTTAAGGAGTTGAATCCCTACCTTTCTCCCTCTCCATGACCCCCCCCCACTCTTGGCCTCTTAAAATCCAAGTATTTTATGTAATTGTATTTTGAGTTGCTGCTGATATTGAGTATTTGTCTTTGACATGTAGCTAGATAATGCAATATGAAGTAATGGCATGTAGAATATAGAGGACTGTGCATTCAAATTTGGATGAGATCTTTTATAATATTTTTTTTGACAGGCAGAGTGGACAGTGAGAGAGAGAGACCGAAAGATCTTCCTTTTCCATTGGTTCACCCCCCGATGGCCGCTGTGGTCAGTGTGCTGCAGCCGGCGCACCACGCTGATCCGAAGCCAGGAGCCAGGTGCTTCTCCTGGACTCCCACGTGGGTGCAGGGCCCAAGCACTTGGGCCATCCTCCACTGCCTTCCCAGGCCACAGCAGAGAGCTGGACTGGAAGAGGAGCAACCAGGACAGAATCTGGCACCCCGACTGGGACTAGAACCCAGTGTGCCGGCACCGCAGGCGGAGGATTAGCCTAGTGAGCTGCGGCGCCGGCCATATAATACTTTTAATGTATTAGATATACACAACATATATGTTGTTGTATATACACATATACAAAACTGCTTAATTCCATTTCCCAGGAACTTATTGAACAGAAAATGAATCATCATTTTTCCCCCTAACGTCCTATTCAATATTGATAAAAGAATCATACTTTAATTCATTAAGCATATAAATTATTCTAACTTCTTGAGGATAAGTTGCCTATATAAAATATAGGTACTTATTTGTATCCTATGAATTCCAAATTAATCTATGGATATGTTTTCAGATAGGATATCCCATAATACTAGAGGACATAATCAGTAGAGGACCTGTTTTAAGAAGTATAGAATAAAATATAAATAAAAGTTTAAAAAAAAAAACTTAAACACTAAATGTTATCAACTCCTAAATCTCACCTTTCAAATGAGCATATCAAGAACTCTAAGACTATGTACAATGTCCACTCTGTTCTGATTTGAATTTAATACAAAAGCATACATTAACACATTGAATTCCTTTACTTCATTTTGTTTCTGGTGTAGAAGAGGTATTTGACTTTGAAAAACACAATTAACATCTCTTAGCAACAAAACATCCATACAGCACATGACCCTACCTAGTTTTATCATTTAGATTTTTTCTGATTTCAAAGCAAATATCAACTAAGCTCGACATCTTGAAAGCAGCCTAAGATCCCATTCCCACCCTACCCTGTTAATCTGTCCCTATCAAGATCAAATTGACAAAACCCTAGTGCATATTATAGCATGTCAAGATTCAGACTTTAAGAACTAGAGCTTTGGCCGGCGCCGCGGCTCACTAGACTAATCCTCCGCCTTGCGGCGCTGGCACACAGGGTTCTAGTCCTGGTCGGGGCGCCAGATTCTGTCCCGGTTGCCCCTCTTCCAGGCCAGCTCTCTGCTGTGGCCTGGGAAGGCAGTGGAGGATGGCCCAAGTACTTGGGCCCTGCACCCCATGGGAGACCAGGATAAGTACCTGGCTTCTGCTATCAGATCAGCGTGGTGCGCCGGCCGCAGCGCGCCAGCCGTGGCGGCCATTGGAGGGTGAACCAACGGCAAAAGGAAGACTTCTCTGTCTCTCTCTCTCACTGTCCACTCTGCCTGTCAAAAAAAAAAAAAAATATATATATATATATATATATATATACAGCTTATCTAGGTAAAGCATGGTAAATAGTAGTAATAACATCCTTAAACATTAAATCCATATCCCAAGAGTTATTAATTAGTAGTAAGTAAGCAAAGAATAACGTGAGCATGGAACTAGCACTATGCTGATAAACTCCTTTATTCATTAATCAACTGCTGAGACTGTCATGTACTACTTTCTGTGGCTAGCATGGTTAAGACTAGTAAGAGCTGAAGACTAAAAAGTAGCATCTGAAGTATACATTTTCACAAAGTCTGTGACTACAACTAAAGGCACTACTGTAGGCATTTGGAGTGTAACATTGGAAACAGAATGGTTTGGGAGATCACTAGTACAGGGATTCTTTCACTTGCAGGTAAGAATGCATAATCCTTGATACTAGGTTTCAGATGCAGATAATGGGGCTGACAGGTTATGTTTAAGTCTTACAGAATTATGCAAACTTTACTACAAAAGAACAGTGTTGAGAACTGATTTTCATTTTCAATTTTAAGGGATTTTACATTGAGAGAACAATTAGCAGTTGAGTGCCCTCAGAGGCAAATATAAACTTTGCAAAGTCTTCACTGTATGCGAGCCTAGTTTGTATAGCCTTTTTATGTCTGTAAATTTCTAAAACTTTAGCTACCTAAATCGTAAGAATGTCATTTCCTGCTACTTATCTAAAATTCAATGCAGAGAGAGATAAGGAAAGAGATGAGGCTGGACTGTTAAGCAGATGCTGGTCTCTTATTCATTGTGTGAATCTTGAATTTTATGTGGAGAAATAAAAGGCTGATTTCAATACCTTTAGTAAGAGAAGTATCACAGTCTCATCTGGGATTTCTGCGAGCAAGGCTGAAGTGGGAAGAATAGACTAGTGTACAACAAAATTAAATGGAGAAGACATGAAAAACTGTGTCCCCAAAGCTCAAAGATGGTGGTAGTTACAGGACTGGATAGAATCTGAATTATAGAGATACTTAAGTTATTTGGAAGAGCTTAATGACTAGCTAAAACAGGAAGAGAAGTTTGTATGAATAACTAGTGTTGCTACCTTTAAAAAATTTGAAATACTCAGGTGGCAGAAGGCTATCAATTAAAATAAACATTCTGATGTGCTTTCATGGCTCTCTAAGTTGGTAAGTACAAATTTTTATCATAAACTGATGGTGAAGAAGATGAAAGAGACTTCCACTGAAGAAAATGGTTTGGAGGTCATGGCCACAAGGAAGATAATTGCTATCATGTAAATTGCTACAGTAGTGAAGAGATAACATGGGTCATGAAACAGAACATCAGTGGAAAAATAGCAATTGTGAAGGAATGAATAGCAGCTCAAGAGGAAAACGGAACAATGTCACAGGTCAGAGTACAAATAGGAGAATGGTGCTACCTGAAAACAAAGGCAGATATGTTACTAAGAAGAATGACAGCAGTATATAGGGACATCTGAAACATGAAAGATACTGGTGACATTATGACAGCAAATCCACTGTCGTAATGGACTACAACTAAGGTCTCATTTTCAACAAGATCCCCTGGTATGCCTTGAGTTTAATCTTTCCTTTACTATCTCATCTACTGTTCATAGCAGTCTGTATACTGTCATCTGACATATTTTGGCTTTCCCATTAGAGAATCAACTTGGGCCAATGAATATAATCCAAGACCCATCTTAACTTTTTAATCTATGGAACAATTTTAACAATTGTTTCAACATATTTCTGACTCTAACCTCTCTGTTTACCCTGGCCTGTACTAATTTTGTGATGTATCACTTTGAGATGTATTTCCCTCTTTCATATGTCCATTAGATTGAATGCTAGACATTGTACCTTTTTTTCTGTTCAGTAACGGATATTTTGTAATCCAAATAATCTTAGTATAGTTCTGAGATGTAGTTGAAGTACTTGGAAACAGTTTGATACTTCCAGGTCTTGATACTGTCACTTGCTAGCTGGAACCCATGCAGTGCTCAGGTTCAGTACTTACACAACAGCCTTCCGCATGCGGTATCCAAAGCCACTGGTATCAGAGTTTCCAGTATTTTGGTATGAACAAGCACTGCTTTAGCCCTGTGTGAGCTCGACACTTATTTCTAGTCCTCTGGGTGTTTTTTCATGTTCCGGGCAATTTTATCAGATGTACCTACTGATCATGCTCAACTTGGTAACTGGGGGAGCTCTCTGTGTAGCTTTTTCCTTCAGCTTTCTGCCTCATGAGGTTTGTGTTCCTTTGTCCCCCCAGGCTCTCAGCTCAGGAAGTCTGCTTGTCACTGCCAGGGTTACGCTTCCCTAGACTAATGCCCAAAGATTCACTTCAGGCAGTAGATTGATTACTCCAGACAGGAATGGAAACAGACCCTATTAATGTTTTAACCAGGGACATTTTGTTAAGATTTGTGGAAGGCCATGGATTTGAATCGGTTCCCTGCTCTAAAGACCAACAAACTAAGCATGTACTGTTTAACTTCAGAAACTGAGTTTTACTAATTAAAGGAGGCTCTGTAACCAATTTTGCAGTAAGTTGTGTCTTTACTCACTTCTCTGTCCTATAAATGCTTAGACTATGTTACACATTGGAGTCGTCTGAACCTGCTCTGTTGGTGGGGACTGTTAACCATGAATTGCATTTGATTGTTTTACTTTGTACTGTTTTGTTTATAGAGGTTACAACAAATGGTTAAGGTTTTAAAACCTAAGAAAGCTCTTAAAGGAAAATCTTATCAACAGGTTTAAAAATTATGGAGAGTTTTGGGGACTTCATTTAAACTCAATTGTTAGGGAAAAGAATATTTTACAAGTAGCAATGACATAACCTAAATGACATTAGGAGTCACAATGCTGTCTTTATGTTTAACTATACTCTGCCGCACATATTCAAATCCTTCTTTAAAGTTCATATGCAGATGTCTGATTTACAAAATAATCCAAATTAAATTCAAGTTTCAAGTTTCTTATTTATTTTGTAGGATGACATTAAAAGTAATGCTAACCAAGTTGTTCTCAAATATTCTTTGCAATAATTCCTACTACTTAATTCCAACATGTTTCAGTTCTCGCTTTAACATGAACAGAAAACATATCAGACTGAGCCAAAACATTCTTTGATTGTGATTATGTTATCATTTGAGATGAAATTTCTGCCTGTATCTAATGAAGCATTCATTGTTCTACTATGGAAACATTATCACTATGACATTGTCAACACTAAACTAAAAAAATTCAACCACACTCATTAATGGCCAACACTACTATCATCTGGACTGTTAAAAAAAGGGTTAATAGATATTGGCTACTGGCTTGCATATTCACTTCCAAGGGCAGAATCATATGTCAAAACACCTATTGGGTTACAGAGTTCTATGTTTTTAAACATAATTTATGAGATACATTTTTGTTTAATTAGGATATGCTAGCTTACAAGCCCAAGCTTGGATTGGAACTTACATTTTGTTCTTACAGACTATTCTGTGTTTTCCCTAGAATGTACTACAACACATGAAGTAAGTTCAATAACAAAATTCTGTTAACTTCTTCTATAAAGATTGTAGCGATTATTAGGGTCTAAGAGTTTTTCTGCCCAAGGAATTTTAGAAGTTCTTCCAAATAAGAAGCTTCAATGTTTCCATTGTTCACTAGTCATATTTTCATGATACAACGCAGAACAGTATGAGTACAACATAAATGTACATGTTGCACTGTAATGTCATAATGTTTGAGAAAGCCATGCTACTAAATATATCCTAACTCTTCAATCTTAACCTGAGCTTTATTTTTACCTCAATAGGTCAGGCTCACTTGCATCAGCAATCTTTTATGATAAGCACAAATTCTTGTTTCAAAAAGATCTGTTGCTATTTGCTAACTGCAGTAAATGCCAAGAATATCAAGTATACCGAATCCGCAGTATTTCCAGATTCACAGGTGTATGTCTGCATTACTTTTTTCAAAATGTTAGTTTGCTTTAGATGAAAAGACATTTAGAGGGGACTGACTTTATTATAATTGTGCATGGGTATTTATACACAATGCATTCGTCTTAAGAAAAATCCTGCTGACACATTTCCCATCTTTGTTTACATGTGAAACATGACTAGCAAACTAGCAGGTAAATACAATTGGCAATAAAAACAGACTAAGAAATTAGTTTCAAGAACCAAAGTAAAAACTAAAATAGCTTTAGATTGAATGACATCATAGCAATTCTCTACACCAAAATGAATAAAACAAGTCACACAGTTCATTAGCACTCTACATTAGAACAAAGAGCTACATTGAAAAGAAGTCTATCATAATGCATACATCATGGAGATATTTTGTTACATGACAATAAATATTCTGGCCTACTTATGAGGAAAAGCTGGAGGACTGAGGCACACAAACAAAAGACTCCCTATTGGGGGCCAAGTCAATCAAGGTTGCTTTGTTCAAGTGTCATTGTTCCCCAGTAGCATGTCAATCACTAACAATATAGTTAAGGGCATTATTCAGAATGCCTGAGAAAAAATAGAAAAGTATAACATCCATTCTTTTATGTGTGAGCACAAATATGTTCCTATCTCCTAAGAAGTTCATGTAATTAAAGACTATAATATTATCTTTGGGACATTCAAAATATGGCATACTTTGATTCATTTTTAACAGAAAGAACACTTTATCATCCAAGGAGCTAGGTGCAAGTCTACAGTCCATACCTGCAAGCAGGAGTCTCTCTTTACAGCTTTAATTACAAGAAAAGTATGCATTTATCAATCTGCACACAAATATGGATGCTGAGCAATCTCGAGAGGATGAATCAAGATTGCAACATACTGTTATGATTTAGTACTTTTTCCTCTAAGGAGCTTTTTAGGGTTTCATTGTTGTTTTGCGTTTAATAAAAATGTAAATGCCAGCCCCAGTTTGAACAACAGAGAAAATAATGAGAATAATGAGGGGGAGAAACAAAACAGAAAACAAAGAAAAATAAAGGTAGGCACCCCAGAGCACCTAAACAACAGATGGCAAAGAGGATGGCCTGAGCACACCAAGGGTTTTTAAAGCTCATAGTGCATATACAGGTGTGTGAAACAGGTGATTACCACTGCTACTCCATAAAAGCTGTAAAACGGCCTGAAATAGCAAAGACATGCAAAAGTACATATAATCAATCATACACTGGGAAATACTGTGAATGCCGAATTCCTTTGGATTTTTAGTAATCATTTTTATTTTCTTTAACCCTTATTTTACTCACCTTTGGAAACTTAGTTACAAGTGATCAGAAGTAAATTAATGTGATGCCGTGTTTTAAAGAATCATAGTGTTTCCTATAAAAACTGATTGAGACATGCACTGAAATGCTAGTTCATCCAAACTACTCCCAGGAGGTGAATCCAGACTTCCGTGGGCTTGAGCACTATCAGGCATACTGGCTTTAAGCATTCCTTAAACCTGATATGCATGTATTGAATTTTCACCAATACCAACAGGACACATGTTGTTTCCCAAAAGTTATTACTGTCCATAAAAGGTTATGAATAAAACTATCATCTCTACAGGGTCTTTAATTAACTGATCTTACAAAAGCTATTTCAGTTGTCTGGCTTTTCATTATTCATTTGTAAATGGGCTTTGAGATTGAAAACTAAAGCCAGTGTACAACTCAGCATTCCCGAGACATGCAACCAATAACATATCTGTGTAAGCTGCCCACCCCCTTCCCCACTACACAAATTTATTTTAAAGAAGTGACTCAGGAGACTAGGAGCACTTGCTCTTCTGAAGTCTACGGGGAAGGTGACCAAGAAGCTGGAGAGCCAGGAGACGGAGACGCTGACGCTGTAGCCTTGAGCTCAAGAATGTACGGAGGCCTCTGATTGTAAGTGCTTTACTGTGGGCCCTATTTAATGATGTAGGGAATTCCAAGGACTTCCAGAAGGCACTATGTGAGCAAGGATACTGCACTGGGAGTTAGGAAGAAACTAACTCGTTCCAGCTGTACTTGTTCCAGTTCTAGTGGCAACTAGGATCAGCTGCAAAGCTTTAGAAACCTACCAATACCTGCTCCTTCCCACATTTTTATTTAATTTGAAAGCTGCCAGAGTTGATTTTAATAAGCACTTAGACTTATAAACCACTTTTATAGAGAAAAAATAAGGTGAGTCTATAATTAATTAGGAACAGCATATCATCACTCTATGTGGAGCTGCTCAAAGTCACAGACTTACTATATAGCATCACTTTACCTACAGTGTTGGACCGAGGCTACCAGAAGCATTGCTAGATACAGGTAGTAAATCACCACAAATTTTCCTTGGGGGCTAGCATTGTAGCATAGCTGGTTAAGCCACAGCTTGTGAAACTGGCACCCAATATCAGAGTGCCAGCTTGAATCCTGGCTACTCTGGTTTTAATCCAGCTCCCCACTAATGGACCTGGGAAGGCAGCAGAGATGACCCAAGTGCTTGGACCCTTGCCACCCAAGTGGGAGACCAAGATAGAGTTCCTGACTCCTGACTTCAGCCTGGCCTAGCACTAGCTCTGTTAGAGTGTGAACCAGTGGGTGTGAAGTGCCAGAGCTATGGCCTGACCACAGCCACTCCATTTCGTCCCTGGATGAACTCTAGCCACTTCGAGTGTCCCTGAGTGTCCTCTATTTTATTCTAACCAGTCCCACAACTACCATCTACTAAAAAACTCATCTTGTAAGAATGTTATCTGTACGGTTTATTTACATTAAGTGCTGGGAAACCTGTTCAATGTCCCCCAAGATAAGTGTAATCTTGTTCTAGTTTCTATAAAAAGTGTTTGGTTTTGTAATTAACTTCCAATAAGTGTGGTTTTTGCCTTTAGAAGCTTACCCCTGAGCTCAGTCAAGGAGAGCACATGCCCACGTGCAGCCACCCAGCCACCAGCTTTCAGAAATAAAGACTCTATAATTCAACCCTGAGACTTTGGCGTCTTCTGTAACTCTGTTCCAAATGTAACAGCTGGAATATCTCTCTGTGTCTTTCCTCTCTTTGTTGTCAGCCTTTCACATCAATCAAATATTATTTTTTTAAAAATAAACTTGACTTGATATTGATTAGTTCCTTTATAACACATACAGTTTGTCAAATCACCACACTGACCACAACTGAAAATAGGATTATTCAGAACCCTTGATATTCACCGGTATCTCATAGTTACAAGGGAAGTAAGTCTAATATCTACAAATAAGCTACTTTATACTTACTGGAAGAGAAAAATGCCTGTGCATTTGGGATATCAGTCTCTTGGAATAAAATTAACTATATCAAACTCCTGCATGCCCATTATAAGCTCTGCATGGCTTTAGACACCAGGTGTTACCATGCTGCTTACTACCAGAACATTTGACCTCTGGAAGGTCATCATTTAGTAGGGAGGCAAATGATATCTATTAAAGTACTTACAGGGGTGGGCATTTGGCCTAGAGGTTAAGATGCTGAATTAAACACAGTCCTACTGTATTAGGGTGCCCATGTTCAATACGCTCTGCTAACTTTCGGCCAATACAGACCCGGGGAAGCAGCATTAATGGATCAAGATCCTACAACTCAGATAAAGACCTCTATTGAGTTCTTGGTTCCTGATTTTAGCACTTGGTCTAGTCTCAGGGCCCCTTTGATCATTTGAGGAGTGAACCACCACATGGCAGCTCTCTCTGGCTCTCTATTATCCTCTCTCTCTCTCTCCCAATAAGTCCACATTTCTTGAATATATTATATTTACAGAGATGACTGTCATTAATAAGATAACTAACTAAAGTATAAATACAGATGAAATGTTGAAAACCCATTTGAAGGGGGCCGGCGCTGTGGCGCAGTGGGTTAAAGCCCTGGCCTGAAGTGCCAGCATCCCATACGGGCACCGGTTCTAGTCCCGGCTGCTCCTCTTCCGATCCAGCTCTCTGCTATGGCCTGGGAAAGCAGTAGAGGATGGCCCAAGTCCTTGGGCCCCTGCACCCATGTGGGAGTCCCGGAAGAAGTTCCTGGCTCCTGGCTTCGGATTGGCGCAGCTCCGGCCATTGCTGCCATCTGGGGAGTGAACCAGCGGATGGAAGACCTCTCTCTCTGTCTCTGCCTCTCTCTGTAACTCTTTCAAATAAATAAAAATAAATCTTTAAAAAAGAAAGAAAATCCATTTGAAAATATACCACATATCATAAGCAAGTCAGGGGTTGTTTTTGTGGTGCTGCAGGTTGAGCTGGTATTGATCCACATTGAGTCCCAGCTGCTTCACTTCCCACCCAGCTCCCTGCTAATGAGCCAGAAAAGGCAGCAGAAGATGGCCCGAGTACTTGGGTCCCTGCCACCCACCTGGGAAACCCAGATGGTGCTTCTAGCTCCTGGCTTAGTTTGGCCTAGTCATATCTGTAACTGATTTTCAAATAAATAAATAAAAATCTGTAAAAGAAGTCAAACTACACTAGAATTAATTAGCATAAGCAAAACTTACCAATAATTTATTAGATATCAAGACTGGCCTAATTTCTATGTTAAAATGCATGAATTATATAACCTATATACTCAAGGAAATTAGTATCTAATTGAAAGCTGCTGAAACATCCATCCATGAGGTTGCCTGGTAATAAGAGCTATCAGTTGTTAAGCAATCACTATGACTGAACACTGTTAAAACGCCCGTATCTATTGCCTCACCTATTTCTTGTAAAAACATTGATATGGTGACAACTACTATTTTGCAAAGCAGGTAGTGAATATAAATATACCAAAGAAATTACCTGTTTTACTACTAACTATTGATGAATTTAGAACAAAAATAGGAAATAGGGAGAATTGGAATAGAGAACAAGGATTCAAGGGAACTGTCTGCCATGGAAATTTTGATCTGAAAATCAGTCATATAAAGATGACCATGGAAAGGGGAATTGAGGTTGCCTAAGAAAGACTATAACAGAGGAGATAAGAAATTTTAAAAATTTCTATTCTCTCCAGGATCTTTCTTCCCTCACCTCAACTATTTCTCCCACACATCTTACACTGTAAGCGATATTCATGAACTGCATTACTCAGAAAACAGCACACCTATTTCTAACTGCCAGGCGTGCACTCAGGATTCCTAGAAAGAAAGCAATCTCTTTTTCTCTTCTTGTACATGCTAAATATTTTCTTATTATTCCCTGGGGAACCTTTCCTGGGCTCTTCTCTCAGAGCCAGCACTCTGTTGGTTCTCACAACATTCCTCATTGCCACCTCTCTGAATCTACAGTCTCCCCACCAAGGGAGTGAATTTATTTTCAAAAGGAGTTCCTGTCTTCTGACTATTCACTTACAAAGTTGCTTAATGACAGAATGCATTAAGGTAGGGCAGTGATCTAGCTTAAACAAGCAGAACAAAAGCCAACACCAAATAGGAAGAGAGGGAAAAAAGGAGGCTAAAGTGAAGAAAGTAGGATTTCTGAACTTAGCAGCAGGATAGGTATAAAGACTGGGTAGCAGATCCCTCAGTGTCCTGTAAAGATGGTGAGGGAGATGTAGAAGGAGGGAGAAACAGCTAGGCCTGGGAAATAAGACATACTCCATCTTTACAAAGTAACAGTTCCCAACACTGAGAAATGCAAGGTAAATTTACTTCTTACCTGAAAATAGAAACTCACAAAACTAGGGCTTGATGAAATTGGAAATCTAAAAATACAATGGAATGCCAAAGTTCATTTTAACAGTATGCGGAAAAATTACCAAAACAAACCTTTTGTCCATGGGCTGGCATTGTGGCCCAGCGGGTAAAGCTGCTGCCTAAGATGCTAGCATCCCACATGGGCACCAGTTCAAGTCCTGGCTGCAGCACATCCCGAATAGCTCCCTGCTAATGGCCTGAGAAATGCACTGAAAGATAGCTTGGGCCCTGCCACACACGCATGGAAGAACTGGATGGAGCTCCTGGCTTCTGCCTGGGGAGTAAACCAGCAGATGGAAGAAAAATATTTGTCTAGATTTTCCTCATGTTTCTAAGAAAATTCAATAGGCTCTACACATAAATACATATTCACAGATGTAAACCCACACTTTAAAAAAATAAATTCATAAATTTATTTTGCAAATAAATATATCCTCTTTCCATGACTGGCAAAACTCAGCATATCTTCCTCTGCTCTGAACCCCCTCCCTACCAGCCCCAGAAGTGGGGCTTCACTCATTCAAGCCTGCCTTTTCCTTCTTAACCTTATTTTTGTTGTTTCTGGTTCTTGTTTTGTTGCTTTTTAATTGGAGTATCACCTTGACTTGAAGAGTCACTCTTTTAGTGACACAGATACCTTTTAGACAGTTATCTTCTAAACCTTAACTCTTAACTGACTTAACAATGAGAAGCCTGCAAAAAGTTCCTTGGACTTCAAAAAATTTTGCTCCAAAATAAACTCATCTTTTAATTCCAATTTCCATGAATTTTCCTGAAGTATCTTTATATTTTAATGCTGTAATTTGTTTCATTAATATTCTATCACTGTCAAGGAAATACTGCTTGGGACACCTGCATCCCATGTAAGAGTCCTGGATTGCGGTCCAGGCTCTGCTCCCAATTCCAGCTTCCTGCTACTGTGCACCCCTGAAAGCAACAGAAGATGGCTCAAGTACATGAGTCCATGACATCCACATGGAGACCCAGATTGAGTTCTAAGCTCCTGGCTTGAACCTGGCCCAGCCCTGGCTGTAGCAGACATTTGTAGAGTGAACCAGTGGATAGATCTTTTCCCTCTTTCTTCATACCCTGTAAATAAGTGATACAAATTTTAAAAATATGAAAATATTGACCCATGTCAGCTATGTGAAATCAGTTCTTAAAGAAGTTTCTTTTACATAGAAAAAAAATCATCAATAAAATATGTGCAATAGCTTTACTCTTATGAATGGGCTATAAAAGAGAACACTAAAATCAGTCCTAGAAGGCTGACAAATGTACATGTCTGGTACATATGCCTAGTGATTATTGAAATGACCACAGATAAAAAGAATGAAAGAGGGAAATGGAATTTAAAATACCTGTATTTCTTGTCAAGCATAATCTAAATCTCGATTGGAATTCTATGCTGAAAGGTAACTCCAAAGAAGTACTTAAACTCCCACCTCTTTGCAGGGAAAGGTTATTGGATCTTTTAATTTAGCTAGTGTACAACAAACCAAAAAGTGAAATCATGTTGAGGTGCTTCCCTTACAGTGAAAGTTAAGTTGTAGAATTTATCTTGATTTTAAAATAGAAATATATTTTATTTACTCATTTGAATGTAATTAAAGCAAACTTTAATCTAGATGATTTCAATAACACGTTATTCATATTGTGTTAATTGTTGTTTTCTACTACTACAGATTTCACTAAGGTAGAATGGTCAATGGCAGCATAGTAAACTACCTCACCTTTAGCAATACTTGGATTTCCTTACAGATTTATAGATGAGAATAAAGCCAATGAATGCATTAAAAAATATAAAGGGTCATCTACTTGCTAAATGTAAGCAACACATTCTAACCTGTTACTTCTAACTTTAAAGCCAGAAAAAAATCATAATAATTATCTCTTATTTTCACACACTGTCACCTCATTAATTCTTCAGAAACCTGGGGAATTGTGCTTTGATCCTCTTCTTAAGTTACTAAAATTAGCTTTAGGTCCATCAACTGCAAGCTGCCAAAATATCAACTCTCATAATGAATCAAGTAAACAGTCATGAATAAAAGAACCACCTGGTAAACTGAACAAATTAATTTCTCAAGCTGTCATAGGAGGAACCAAAGAAGAAAGAACCAATGAAAAATAGGAGAAAATTATGCTACAGTTCCATAAGGATTAAAATTCAAAGGCAGATGGCTGGAGTTTTGTTTAATAGGTTGGATACTGATTGAGATGTCCACATATATTGGAGAGCCCTGCTCTTGATCCAGCTCCCTGCTATACTATGGGAGTTAGCAGAGGATACCTCAATGGCTGTGGCCTGGCCACCCATGTGGGAAACCCAGATTGAGTTACCAGCTTCCTGCTTTGTCCTAGCTAAGCCCCAGATGTTCTAGGTATTTGGGGAATGGACCAGTAGAAGTGAGTTTCTCTCTCTCTCTCTCTCTCTCTCTCTCTCCCTCTTTCAAAAATATTAATTAACTTTAAAAATGCAAAGGCAGTAGAATGGTGATTTGTGAATGATCCCATAGAGGAAAAGAAACATAATACAGAGTACTCAGGTAGCTTAAAAGTAAAATTTCCATAAAAACATATTAAAAATGTATTTTCCTGGGGCCAGTGTTGTGGCATAGCGGTTAAAGCTGCCACCTGTGACAACTGGCACCACATATAGGCACTGGTTTGAGTCCTGGCTGCTCACTTCCAATCCAGCTCCCTGCTAGTGTACCTGGGAAAGCATCAGAGGATGGGTCAAACTCTTGTGCCATGGCACCCACCTGGGAAACCTGGAGGAAGCTCCTGGCTCCTGGCTTCTGTTTGGTCCAGCTCCAGCCCTTGTGGCCATTTGGGTATGAACCAGCAAAAGAAAGATTTCTCTCTCTCTCTCTGTCTATCCCTCTCTCACTAACTCTGCCTTTCAAATAAATAAAATAAATCTTAAAAAAGTATTTTCCTAGTTTTGTCAAATATAGGTATTTATTTTTTAACTTCTCACACTAAGATGAAACAATTACCTTCATGATTAGTTTTCAAAGTTTTTCTGAGCAAACTGTTTGAAAATATTCATGCATATTATGCACATATATGCTGATTTGAGCATATAACTCACATTTTTATAAATTATATTCATAATTTATCTGAAAGTTATTTTTCCCTTTGCCAGCATATTAGAGACTATTGCTATGGAATATTATTGAATACTACTTAATATTACATAATTATTTATCTTTGGTGAAATTTATGAGTCTTATATTTCCTGCTAAAAATATTGCTGTGAATTTTAACATTGTTGTATAATTTAATGTTCTCAAGGTTTTACATTCAAGGTTATCTTTTTACCATTTGATTTGCATAGTGTGTATATTATGAATATAAGCCTTTTTTCATCTTCTAACAACTATTATTTTATAAAATGTTAATTTTCATTTGCTCACATTTTAAACAATTACTATGCTTTGTTTTATTTATCCCATTGTTAAAAGAATCAGAATATTAATACATATTAAATATATTAATTATGATATCAAAGCAATATTTATCCATATATTCTCCTGGTGTTTCATGGTTTATTTTTTTCCCCTTTTCAAAAATATTTCAATTACTTATCTATCACATATATTTAAATTAACTGTTAGATTAATAAATGAACACAAATCCATAATTCTTAAATTCTTCATTCTATTCATTTTGTTTAAGTAGTCTGTTATCAAGCCATTTTGACTACTATGCTTTGAAAATACACTTTTAGTTTTTAGTGTATTTGTATTTATTTTCATTTTATTTGAATGGCAGAAAGAGAGAAGTAAAGAAACAGAGACATCTTCCAACCCTGAATGCCCACGACAGACAAGTCTGGGCCAGGACAAAGCTGGCGGCCTCTAATTCCATCTGGGTCTCTCAAGTAGGTGGCATACAGCCAAGTACATGAGCCTCCCAAGATGCACAGTTACAGGAAGCTGGATCAGAAGTAGAAGAGCTGAAATTCAAACCTGGCACTCCAATAGGGGATGCACGCATCTCAAGCAGCAATGTACCATCGTGTCCAATGCCTGCCCCTGGACTTTTCCTTAAATAGTCTTTTTTTTTTTTTTTTTTTTTAGTGTTAGTTTTAAGGTCACAAGAAATTCAAGTGAGATTTGGAGTAGTTTTCCATTTATGCCCTGACTCCCCCATGCACAGCCTTCCCCTTATCAACATAACTAATTAGCGTAGCACAGCTGTTACAATCAATGCACTTACAATACACTGTCTTCTCCAAGAAGGTCTACATGAGGGTTGACTCTTGGTGTTGTAGATTTTATGCATTTGGACAAACATGCAATGGCATGTATTCACCATCATACTAGACATGTTCCGCCATCCTATAAAAATTCCCTGTGCTCCACCTATACAACCTTTCTCCTCCTGTACATCTTTCTTTCCACCTATACATACATTCTTTCTTTTTAAAAATCCTAACTTTAGGAAACCAAGGATCACACTGTCTCCAGAGTTTTGCCTTGTCCATAATGTCATACATTTGGAATCAGACAGTAAATAGCTCTTCTTCTTCTCCTTCTCTTTTAGTTACATAGAGAGAGGGAGAGGCAGAGACACAGAGGGAGAGATCTTCCATCAGCTGGTTCGCTCCACAAATGGCCGTAACAGCTGGGTCTGAGCCAGGCTGAAGTCAAGAGCCAGCAGCTTCTTCTGGTTCTCTCATGTGGGTACAGGGAACTGAGCACTTGGGCCACCTTCTGCTGTGTTTCCCAGGACATTAGCAGGGAGCTGGATCAGAAGTGGAGCAGCATGGACATGAACCGGCACCCATATGGGATGCTGGTTCTGCAGGCAGCAACTTTACTCACTGTATCACAGCACCAGCCCCAAACTAATTTAGTTTTGATAAGCTCAAGAGTAGTGAGTACTATTACTAGACTTTATTAGGGCACATGGAGAACAATTTATTGAGAACCAACATTGCAAATGATGGGGGTATATACAAAGTAACTTCAAAAAGTTCATGGAAAATGGAATTTTGGTGTAAAAATCAATTGAACTTCATACACAGCTTTTTCATAATATGCATTTTCTGTGAACTTTGTGAAGATCTTATAATGTAGGTTTTGATAAAACTGTATAATTTATGAATATGTTACACATAATAATTATATATCATTGGAACATGCCTGGTTAAGTTTATCTAGATATAGTTCATTTTAATATTAATTTTAAAGGGCTTTTCATACTATTTCAGATTGTATTTTATAATGAATATATATTTTATATGTAATTTAAACTACTGAACTTGAACTAAATTTAAAATTTTTAATTGATTATTATAGTTTAATCTATTCAGGCATAGTATATTCATATACAAATGTTAACTTCTCCATTTAAAATAAATATTCTTCAATTTATATTTTGTTCACTTTAATGAGCAGAAATGCAAACTCAAAGTAATTAAAGAAGACATCTTTCTCTTCCCTTGACTTTATCCTCTGGGCAATTTGTTTGGCTGTATGGGGAGTGGTAAAGTCTGTACATAGCAAATAACATTCATTTTCTTATTCATTCAATAAATATTTATTGAACAATTTCCAAGCAACAGTTGCTGTTTTAGATTCTTTTATCCAGAACATCAATGCCCTCATTCGTTATTGCCATGGCCTGATGAAACCACATTCATACAACTAAATCCATTCTTGTACCTGTTCAGTTCAGTATGACTAAAGAATAAGATAATGTTCTTACTCTAAACTCATGAACAACAATCACAGAAAAGTTCCTTTCAATGCCAATAATCACACCAGATTTTTCTGCATTTCCTACTCCACTCTATGTGTTAGGTGAGTTTCATTTTTTCATGTTGTCAGCATTTTATTTTAAAAGTATTCTTGTCCATGTGCATTTGACTCCCAAATGCATAATTCTACCTAGGGCCATGCAGAATACAGAATATTAGAAGTGAGTGATTATTAAATGGCTCCACTTTGATGTCTACTAGCCATTTCAAGTGAATAGCTCCCATATTCAGCTTCTGATATTCCTTCTCAAATAAGCTCCTCAAATAAGCCATTTCTTTAAATGGCTGGGCCTGGCCAAAGCCAAAAACCAGGAACCCAGTCCTCTAGCTCTACCATGGAAATGGCAGGGACCCATGCATTTGAGCAATCAACTGCTGCCCCTCAGGTTGTACACCAGCAGGAAGCTTGTTTCACAGAATGCTCCAGGTGTACCTGAATCCAGATATCCATGATGGTAACTCGGTCAATAGCGTGACTTCACTGCCATTCTCCATTCTTGAGCATTCCTTTTCCCACGTGCTTTCTGAGGTCATCGTTGAAACAAACTAACTGTGACCACACAGTTTTTGAGTCTCTCTTTTTTGGGGAACAAGCTATAAGGCATACATCGATTACATTTGCTCAAATTTCATTTAGGTTAATATTTTCTCAGATTTCTTTATAGTCCTAATTATGCTTTCTACTTAGGAACAGGTTGGGAATTGCAAAATAATTTTTTCCTGTATGATTATGTGTCCTCTAATTCTCCAAAGTTTCAAATTCAGTAAACAGTCTATGCATTTTAATGCTACTCTGAGAGATCTTCACAGTCCTAACTTTCACTGAGCTCCTTGTTATATAATGGTTGCCAGATTGTTGGTTGTAATAATAAGCGTAATCTAACATAGAGACATAAAAAGAGACAAAACACCAGAAAGAATTTGTTGAATTTGAGGTTTTAGAAAGACAATGGTGGTCAGAGGCAGGGGTAGGGGCTGGCATAGATACAAAGATGTCTCTCGAGACTTCTGTGTCCCATATCAGAGCATCTGCACACCCTCGGAAGCATCAAGTTTTGGATCAAGTACATGGGTCCATCCATGGATTTGGGACCCAACCTGGATCAGCTTCATCTCCTCCTTCTCCCTCACTCTTTCCATTTCAGGCTGCCTCTATCCTGGCTTTGCAGAGTGAATGCTGGGTGGAATATTCCTCCCAATTTCTCTCTCTCTCTATCTCACTCGTTCATAAATAAATAAGTAAATATAGCAAATGTTTGTTGACAAATCATGATGATGATTCATCTCAGAAGAATAAACTTATCCTGAAAAATGTTCCATCTCAGAAGTACTGTTAGTTTCTTTTTATATAGGTACCCTGCTATAAATGTTATCAAATCTAATATTTTCAATATTGTAATATTCTAATTTAAGTGAATAAAATAACAATAGTAAAGCATATATATATATATATATATATATATATATGAAAGACAGTTTGAAATGAAGAACGCTTGATTTTAATGTAGCAGTTCTATCCAGGTTTGCAGAGCTGATTCATTCTTGGTTCCTGATCATTTAAGAGAAGTAATTTTAACTTAATATATCTTCTTTTATTTTACATACTCTGTTGAAGGGATAAACACAAAAGCTCAATGAATACCAAAGCAATCTGGGCAGATTTGGAATATAAAACCTGTCCAAAAGTATTCTTTATTTTCTGAGTGATAAGATCAAAAGCCATTGGAAACTGAACAATGAAAATTTAACTTTGAATGAAAGGTTAGAGTCATGGAATACTGGTGCTACTATAATGCATCTAATTGTGTTGCTGTTGATTTCTCAACAATGTTGCAGTGGATTCGTTTCTGAGAGGAGCAGCGTGGTGGGGGCAAGAGGCGGGGAGTCACCACACAGACCCTGGGAGTCGGGTGAAAGCAGACTTGAGGCGAGCAGCCCGCAGACTCGTTTATTACAGTTGGAACCACATCTTATATAGCCAAGACCAGCCAATCTGGTCAAGGGGCGGTCTATGCCCCAACCAATCACAGCCTGTTGCCAGGCAGGCTCCTTTGCCAGGTGGGTTTCAAAGCCATTCCTGAGTAACTGACACTCGCTTGCCAGTGGCCACCTTGGCATGGCCTTCTCATTCCACCACATAATTGAATCATTAAAGCAATCATATGGTAGACGTATTGTGCAGATCAAAATAGGCCTTAAAGAGAGAGTGGATATATTTCATAAACTCTCACAATTAGAACTTGTTGAGCTACTATTCACGTGGAACAGATATTTTCACTGCTAGCTAAAGTATAATCTTGTTGTGAAAAGAACACTGAGTATAGATGAATATGAAAACAGTCTACCATTAAGCACTGGAATTTATGGTTAATAATCCCACGTCCACTATTTCATCTCAATTATCATGGAAGAAATTCCATGTGCTTTCACTCCAATAAAGATCAAACATTCACCTATTGTAAGTGAAACCAAGTTTCATTACATACCAGAATCTTGTTTATAGATTGATGTAAATTGTGAAAATCATGTAAATAATGATCAAAATTGATGCTTGAGAAATTTATTCATAAACTAAATCACTTTAATGGCCAGTAAGTGCTAAAGTATGGATTTCAGTCCAGCTGACATGAAAGGCCATACCATTTACCACCAGAAAATAATGCCTAACGTGGTTTTGATTGTAAAAGGAACTTAATGACAATTCTCTATACTAACAAAGCTGTATCTCAGATGAGTGTGTGTGAATACGTGTAACTATGAAATCAAGTAAAAATAAACATTGTTAGAAATCAAGTAAAAATAAACATTGTTAGGAAATATTAGGGAGATTTTGACAAAAGAGGAATAGATTAAGTTTCAGGACATCGAGAATATCACTATGCAGTCTATCCTCCATTACATTATACTACACAGAAGGTACTGACATACAGAGGAGAAAATAGCATTATATTAATAAAAATGAAAATACCTTCATGAACCCTAATCCATAGTTACTGAATAATAACCTTTAAAATTAGCTTCAGGGAGAAACATATATGATTTTTATCAATTTTCTAAAGCATGTGTATTTGGCAGGATGTCGACATTTTAAATTTTTAGATGAGCTTTCCTTAGTCAGCTAATAGGCAGATTCAGAAACAGGAATCAATTCCTATCCTTGACTATGTATTCCAGCATAGATTTAGATACATTAAAATTCTCAAAATATATTTTTATAATTCATTTAAATTACCCTTATTTATCCCATTTAATGGGCTGTTATGTGTAAAGAAAACAACAATAATGTTTCAATTAGACTGGAAAATGTTGACTTTGGCAATTTTGCCTCTCAGTCAGTTGTTGGGCACAAGTTAGTGGGAGAAGCTTTAAGAATAAAAACATTTTAGAACACATAATTTTTAATTTAAAGTGATTCGATCACTAAGCTTAATAGTGACCTTCACATTGTTGGTCATAAAGAATAGCTATTTAAAGTTATCTTCCTGGGGTGAACATCTGGCTCAGCTATTGAGAGGCCACTTGGGAGACTGCATCCCACATCTGAATGACTGGTTCAAGTTGTGGCTCTTCTGCTTCCTATCTAGCCTCCAGCTAAGGTGCACCGTGGGAGGCAGCAGTGATGGCTCAAGTGCATGTGTCCCTACCATCCACGTGGGAAACCCAAGTAGAGTTCCTTGCTCCTGGTGTTACCCTGGTCAATCTTAGCTCTTGTGAGTCTTAGAGAGTGAGTCAGTTACCTCTCTCCCTCCTCTTCCCTCCCTCCTTCCACCTTTCAAGTAAAGTTAAAATAAAAATAAATAAATAATCCTTCTAACAAACACTAATAGACAAATAGCACCTTAAATCTCTAAAAATCTGGTCATTTTCTTTACTTCCTTTCATAATGGACCTTAACAACATTAACGATCCTGCCAATTCTACTCTCCCCAGATATCCACATTTCTTGTTTCCTCATCTGCTCATACTTCCAAAGGCATTATTCCTGATCTTTATTCACTGAGATAAGTACACCCTGACCCCAACACATACAAAATTGTCTAATCTCTTACTTGCTTTTGCTTTAAGGTGGTTGTTTCCAAATAAAATTATTCAGGAATATTTGGAATAATACCAACTGATAAGGTCCAAAATAATTAAGAAATCATGTCAGGGTGAGTGTAAAGAAACATGTCAACAGTTTAAAAGTTTGAAATTTAAAAGTCCCAACCAAACACAACTTAGTAACCTCCAAACATCGCCCTTCAACTTCTTTTCATCCCATGCTTGATCAGAATTATAGCCAACCCATATTGGAAACAAGAGTGGGCAAACAGGGAATCGATTGTCAAGCATATTATATATGAATAAAGTTATTTCAAAGTTTTACTTCTCTGTACAGACATTTGTTCAGTTGGTTGTGTGCACTGTATGCTCTCACTACAACACAGGCTGCATAAGCACAAGAACTTTACTTGGTTCACTGCTTAGCAATCAGTGCAATCAAAGCAGGGTGACAGCAAATACCTGTTGAAACAGTTACCGAATTAATATGACTGCTGTGGAACATGGTGGGGTATGAGCTATGTTTCCAAGAACACTTCAGAGAGATCTACTTTTCAGACTTTGAAATCTTCATCCACTATAAAATACTTGCAGATTTCAGCGGCTGCTTTTGAGACTACAGCGAGAGAGCTGTCAGTCACAGACAGAGTTGGAAGAGATGAATGTGAAGCATGAGACAAGGCAGCAAAGGAATCATTTCAGATTTCACTGTCTTACTTCACCATCAACAACCCACTACCTACATTAGGCTTCCGAATCATGGAAAACGTGGTTTAATGGACAATAACTAGAAGTGTTCCAAGAACATTATCTCATACTTATGAGTTAAAATTATGTAGGAAAAATTCAAATGGGAGAATGCTCCAAACTTTTCCCTATATACAAAGTATAATCAAGGCACAGAGAAACAATATACTGATGTTCCATTAGTACATGAAAAATCCAGTTCTAGAAAGGACAATAAAGAGACACACAGGGAAAAACAGATCATTTAAAAAAAAAAACTGAACCAAAAGGAAAATAAACCCACTTTATTTGGTACGTTTAATGCTTACTCATCATGACAATATAAACTCTGTATGATTTTCCTTCTCAGAATCTAACTAAAGAGCATTGCAGTTGCACTTGAAGAATTGAAATATTCTATAAATTGTATCTAATTATATTATGTTTTCACTTACTGAGCTACATTATAATACTTGCCTTTAGATCAAGAAAAAATAAATTCAGCTCCGTTTTGTGTAGCTGAATTCCATATGATTTTAGTCCTATAACATAATCCTTTTTAAACAAACAAGGCATAGTACAGTTTATGTTATATACTAATGCAGTCAAATTTCAGTAATAGTAAAATACTTGTGTGTAGTAGTGTATCTTAGAGGTTTGATAGGAATCCAGATTTGGCTAGATTAGACACTCTTTAATCTTTACCAAAAGAAAAGAAATATAAAGTATAACTGTCAGGGATGGGCACTATGGCACAGCAGGATAAGCCCTTGCTTAGGATGTCCACATTCCATATTAGAGTGCCAGTTCAAGTTCCAGCCACTCTGTGTCTCATCCAGCCTCTCGCTAGTACACACGAGAAGGCAGCAAGTGATGGTTCAAATACTTGAGTCCTTGCTACACATGGGGGAGACCCAGATGGAATTCTGAGTTCCTGTCTTTGGCCTGGCTTAGCTCTAACTGTTGCAGGCATTTGGGGTATGAACCAGGCTAATGTGTTCACTGTCGTGATCAAGTATTTAGACCATGCTTGATCCAGAGTCTGTCCCCAGTAATACTAGATAAAATGGACAGAAGTGGAAGTCTTAACAAAGGAGGAAGAATCTGGAATATACTACATGATGAATACTGTTCTTGGCCAGAAGAGTACTATTTCATAGTAGAGATAGAAGATTTAATCTCTTTGTTGACAACCAAGAGAAAGAGTAAGGTATAATTGTCTTCCTTTAATCAAATTCAGGCTTAGAACCCATGTACTTTGTACATGAAAATTAAAGAAAATCATATTACCCGGGCCAGCGCTGTGGCACAGTGGGTTAACGCCCCGGCCTAAAGCACCGGCATCCCATATGGTCGCCAGTTCTAGACCCGGCTGTTCCTCTTCCAATACAGCTCTCTGCTATGGCCTGCGATAACAGAGGAAGATGGCCCAGGTCCTTGGGCCCCTGCTCCCAAGTGGGAGACCCGGAGGAAGCTCCTGGCTCCTGGCTTTGGATCGGCACAGCTCCAGCCATTGTGGCCATCTGGGGAGTGAACCAGCGGATGGAAGACCTCTGTCTCTTTGCCTTGCCTCTCTCTGTGTAACTGACTTTCGAATAAATAAATAAATCTTTTAAAAATATTAAAAAATTAAAAAATCATATTATTATATGTCAAATTGTGAGATCAACTGTTATTTGTATTTCACATATTTAAAAAAATCAAACACAAACATTAACAGAACATGATAAAATGATGCCTGACTCTAAGTTAGGATGAATTAACTTTTTGAAGAATTATTTATTTATTTGAAAGTCAGAGTTACACAGAGAGAGGAGATGCAGAGATAAGAGGAGTCTTCCATCTGATGGCTTGCTCCCCAACTGGCCACAACACAGCTGGAGCTGTGTTGATCCAAAGCCAGGAGCCAGGAGCTTCTTCCCAGGTCTCCCACGAGGGTGCAGGGGCCCAAGGACTTTGGCCACCTCCTACTGCTTTCCCAGGCCACAGCAGAGAGCTGGATCACAAGTGGAGCAGCTGGGACTTGATGCAGTGCTCACATGAGATGTCAGCACTGCTGGCGGCCACTTCACCCTCTACACCACAGGCTGGCCTCAGATGAATTAACATTTTCATTTCATCTGTATTTGTACTCACACACAGTAATTATGGCTATAAAAGGATCTTTAAAATTCAGAAAATTTCTATATACAAAATAATATGAAACATGGCTGTCATCCCTAGTAAAGATCCTTTTGGAAGTCTACCCCAAATATGCAAATATAAACTTCAGAATGGCATTAGGCACTGCTTGCCCCACATTTATCTACAGATGCAAAGGTTCTCAGTGAAAATCACAACAGATAGTTTTCAGTAAGATGACAAACTCATTCTAAAACTTATATAGAAAAAAAAAAAACAGACAAATCAACTAAAATAGCCAAAGCACTTTTATAAAGAAAATGTTTAGAGCACTTACACTGATTTTCAACATTTACTCCAGTCTACAATAATCAAAATAGTGCTTTCCTTGTATGGTAACAGACGGATAGATCAGTACAATAGAGGAGTTAAAATTCCCATTGATTTGAATGTCAATTGTTCTTTTTATTTGAGAAGCAGAGAGACAGAGAGCAATAACATCCATGGCGACCCAAACACTTTCAACAGCCAGGACTGAGCCAGGTCAGTTCCAGGAACTCAATCCAGGTCCCTCACATACATGGCAGAAGCCCACTCAATTCGGCCATCACTGCTGCTCCCCATGGTCTACAATGGCAGGAAGCTGGAGTCAGGAATTTAAGCCAGATGTCAAACGTAGCCAGTCTAACAGGGGACATGAACATTTTAACCAGCATCTAAACTGCTAGCCCGAACACCTGCCCCTTGTCAACTGATTTTTGACAAACATGCCCAGGTTATTCAATAAATAGCACTGGAAATGGTGGATATATCTTTGGAAATAGAATGAACCTTGATTTACCTCACATGGCATTAAATACAAATACATGTGAAGGTATTTCGTAAATTTTATAGAAAGCAGATTTAAAATATGTTTATTTTTGTGCAAAACATTTTGAAATCCATGCATATGAGTGCAATAGATAATAGGTCAAATGAAGACAATAGTAATATTAAACAGCCAAAATAAATTATAAGAAAAAAGTTGAGACATTAGATAATGCATGTATTTATCATAAGCTGGAAACTTACTATATAGAACGATGAGAAATGGATTAAATTAAAATTAAAACTGTTGCTTCTTTGGAATTGCAATTTTAAAAAATAGAAAGCAAACCACAGGGGCCAGTATGTAGCATAGCTGGTAAAGCCACTGCCTACAACATCAGCATCTCGTATGGGCACCAGTTCAAGTCCTGACTGCTCCTTTTCCAAACCAGCTTCCAGCTAATGACTTGGAAAAGCAGGAAGATGACCAAGTGTTTGGGTCCCTACTACCCACAAGGGAGACCTGGATAAAACTTCTGGCTCCTAGCTTCAGCCTGGCCCAGCCCTGACAGTTGGGGCCATCTGGCAAGTGAGCTAGTGGCTGGAAGATATCTCTCCTCTCTGTTTCTCTCAATCTCTCTCTCTCTGTGTAACCCCGATTTTCCAATATATAAATAAGTCTTTAGAAACAAACAAAAAGGCAAACTACAGACGAGAAAAACAATCTGTACAATTAATCTATAAAAGGAATTCTGTATATAAATATTGATTTAAATTTTCTTACAAATAAAAATAGTAATAAAACACATTAAAATAATAGGCAGGCCGGCACTGCTGCTCACTAGGCTAATCCTCTGCCTTGCGGCGCCGGCACACCGGGTTCTAGTCCCGGTCGGGGCGCCGGATTCTGTCCCGGTTGCCCCTCTTCCAGGCCAGCTCTCTGCTGTGGCCAGGGAGTGCAGTGGAGGATGGCCCAAGTCTTTGGGCCCTGCACCCCATGGGAGACCAGGAGAAGCACCTGGCTCCTGCCATCGGATCAGCGTGGTGCGCCGGCCGCAGCGCGCAGGCCGCGGCGGCCACTGGAGGGTGAACCAACGGCAAAGGAAGACCTTTCTCTCTGTCTCTCTCTCACTGTCCACTCTGCCTGTAAAAAAATTTTTAAAAATAAAAAATAAAATAATAGGCGGTGGGGGTGGTGCTGTGGAAGAAGGTTAATCCTCCACCTGCAGCACCTGCATCCCATATGGGCACCAGTTTGAGACCCGGCTGCTCCTCTTCCGATACAGCTCTCTACTATGCCTGGGGAAGCAGTAAAAGATAGCCCAAGTCCTTGGGCTTCTGCACCCACATGGGAGACCCAGAAGAAGCTCCTGGCTCCTGGCTTTGGATCGACCCAGCTCTGGCTGTTGCGGCCACTTGGTGAGTGAACCAGTGGATTCAACACCTTTCTCTCTGTCTCTCCCTCTCTCTGTAACTCTACCTCTCATATAAATAAATAAAATATTAAAAAAAAATAAAATAATGGGAAAATATTTACCATGGTACTTCAAAGAGAAGACATATGAAGAGACAGTGAGCTGTTGGAAAAAATGGAAATTGAGACAATGAGATGCCAATGTTCTCAGGACACCAGAATGACTAACATTAAAGAGACTGACAGTATCAAGTATCACTGAAAATGAGGAACAACTTTAACTTACATATTGTCCATTGGTTTATGAGAAATGATGTATTTTCTCTGATAAAAATTTGGCAATTCCACAAAATGTTAAATATAAATTTTTCCATTTAACAAAGCAATACCACCCTGAGTGATTTGTCCAAAAGAAATAAAAATTTATATCTAGGGGCTGGAGTTGTGACACAGTGGGTTAAACCCCTGGCCTGAAGCACCAGAATCCCATATGGGCACCCGTTCTAGTCCCAGCTGCTCCTCTTCCGATCCAGCTCTCAGCTATGGCCTGGGATAGCAGTAGAAGATGGCTCAAGTCCTTGGGCCCCTGAACTCAAGTGGGAGACACCAGAAGAAGCTCCTGGCTCCTGGCTTTGGATCGGGACAGCTCCAGCTGTTGCAGCCAATTGGGGAGTGAACCAGCAGATGGAAGACCTCTCTCTCTCTGTCTCTACCTCTCTCTCTAACTCTATCTTTCAAATAAATAAAATAAATCTTTAAAAAATGTTTACCTACACAAGGACTTGTCTATAAACATTCAGAGTATAAATTTTTCCAAATAGTCCCAAACTAGAAATAATCCAAATATGTATGATCTGATAAAAGGATAACCAAACTGTGTTCCATGCAAGCCCACTATATCAGTATTGAAAAGGAAAAATTATGAAACCACATACTGGGATGACTAAAGCTTACAACATAAAGCAGAATGAATAAAACACACTTATAAAACACTATTTCTATATATGAGGTGTCTTCAAAAATTTGTGGAAAATACATACAATGAAAAATTGTGCTTGGATTAGTAAATTTTGCATCCAAATAAACATCTTTTAATTCCATTTTTTCACAACTTTTTGAAGGTTCTCACACTTCATGATTCCATTTATATGACAATGCAGAAGAGGTATGTAAATGATTCTCCTCTTTATCTCGCATAAATGATTAAAATGGCTTAAAAATCTATAGATTATCATTAATTTTATATTCCTCAAAGTGAATATTTTCTTGCTTTTAAAAATCATGTTTTAGGCCGGCACTGCAGCTCACTAGGCTAATCCTCTGCCTGCGGCGCCGGCACACTGGATTCTAGTCCCGGTCGGGGTGCTGGATTCTGTCCTGGTTACTTCTCTTCCAGTCCAGCTCTCTGCTGTGGCCCAGGAAGGCAGTGGAGGATGGCCCAACTGCTTGGGCCCTGAACCTGCATGGGAGACCAGGAAGAAGCACCTGGCTCCTGGCTTCGGAAGGGCACAGCATGCCGGCCATAGTGGCCATGTGGGGGGTGAACCAATGGAAAAGGAAGACCTTTCTCTCTGTGTGTTTCTCTCTCACTGTCTAACTCTGCCTGTCAAAAAAAAATCATGTTTTTGGTTTGAGAATTTCTCATTTTAATTTCCATCTTATGAGGACAGATAGCTTCATTATTCAAGGAAAAATTAACAGATATTTTTCATCCCTTTATTGCCTTCTCAGTGACATATAAACACACACATCCTTCATTAACCTATCTATATAGTCTTTCATTGTGTGAGGAAAATAAATCATAAAAGTTAAATGATGGCAAAAGGATATAGAAGAAAAACTCAAAAAGCTATCTATGCACAAATATGGAACCGTTTGAGCAAGAAAATAATGCACGGGGTAGAGGATTAAAAAACTAAAAGATAAAATGAATACACACACATCACTGTAAATATATTTTTGAATAAATAAATAAATGGGAAATAAGAGATAACAACTCTTCCTAACAGAAAAATGCCAAACAATGTATGAAGGTGTCACACCACCTCCAGGAGGAGGAGCTGAATTCCATGGAAAATACCCTGATGAAGTCCCAAGTCCTCCAAAGTGCCAAGGCAACATAAAGCCTACCTGGGGAGGCATACATGGGGTGTTCTAGGGCCTTGTGTTGGTCCCCAGGGGTTCCCAGAGAAGGGCATAGTGACAGCTGGTGCCCTCACTTTCCTTCCTGATTTAGGTGAGACTCTCCTAGGCACGCATATGCTTGCATTTCACAGGATGCTTTTGGTTTATACTGTGGGGAACCGCAGGCTGGCCACCTGTGGGAACTTCCTCACTTTGCTGTTTGCATGGCCTGTTGTAACAACTTGTGCAAAACAAGTTAAGGAAGTGCTGGCTGCTGAGAAAAACAAGTCAAGGAAGTGCTAACCACAGAATGTCCTGAAGACACACAAACAATCCCGATGGAGCAAGATGAACTTTCGACCTGAGGCACTATGTGCCCTTCAACTTGATTGGACTGTGCCTGCATGGACTGCATGTGAACAGACTTGCCATTGGCTGGGAGCATCCTGCTAGGTGAACCTAGGGTATATAATGGGGATAGTATTGTGCAGAGCGAGGGCTTGGCTTCTTTTCTTTTGCCTTGCATCTAGATGAATAAAGTTCCATGAGAACCGAGTAAGCAGCGATCGTGTCTTTACTACTCTGGACTCTCGCTGGCCAGTGTCCGGCATTATACATCAGAATTGAAGCATCTTCCCTCTTTTAATTTCCCCTTTAAGCAATGTTGTTATGTACAAAGAATGGATATTTTATTGTGCGAAAAATCTCTCCTACCAACTAAAGCTTTAGCATTTTCACAAAACATTCCTTAGTTCAATGGAATATGACTTTTCCTCAGAAAATTAAAGCTTTCCTGATAGCCTATTTTCTAAGCCCATACAATTTAGGACGACTAAACAAACACAATCTTCTATGTTTCCTGTAGTCACGTAAACTATTTATGTGCTCCTCACAAGCCCACATCCCTTCTGCACTGAGCATCACATTGTTTGACTAATTATTCTGATGTATATGGGTCCTTCTTTGTGCCTCAGTGAAAGTCTGATTTATTCATCCACATTCAAACAGAGCATTGAAAACAGCTTTGTATCAGTTCAGGGATCATCCACCTTCACCCACCTGAGAGACACAGTCCCACATCTGTGCCTCACCTTACCTTGTTCATCACCAGATGCTTTCCCTCTGCATGCACTTTTCTTTCTTATCACCCCCTCCAACTCTAGAACAATTATTTGCTTGTTAGTCGACTTCACACAGCAGTGATGATCCACCCTTTAATTTATGTGTCTATGTTCTTTCTTTTCTTTCTTCTGTAAGCATCTTTGAGGTATATCTATCTAAGCACTATATACACAGCACTCACAACATTCTTGCTACTTTTCCCCTTTGTTGAATGTTCTCTAACAGTAAACTGGTTAAATCCAGCTATTGTATATCCAGCATTTTTGATGGATGATATCTACAGAATTAGGTGCCACAATTATAGTTAGAAACTTATTATTTTATCATCCTAAATATCATCAGCAACATATATTTGGGCATTAAAAATACACGTGTGTGTAAGGTCTACTTCTAGAGACTAAAAGTCTTTTAGATTGTGTTCTGTGACATGGACTATACCTAGCACACTATACTTTTAATTCTGATATGTTCCCCACAATTGCACATAAATAGAGTTATGCTTAAGTTAAAAATAGATGAAAATAAAGTGTTATTAAATTCAAAGTCATACTGAGGTGTCGAAGGTTCTGAGGGCATTCTAGACAACAGCTCAGTTCCTTTTTCAGGCTCATTTGCTTTTGCTTTTTGTTGAATGATTCCAATCGTAAATAAAGCTTTTAATAATTTTGTGAAAAAAAAATTCAAAGTCATAAGGAATTATGAGGAATTCAGTTTTAGAAAGGGAAACATTAGCACTCAGGATTATTTAAAATATAGGTAGGTTCAATCCGTTAGAATTGATCAGATATAATGTGCAATTTATTTTATTTTATAAGTATTTTATAACAAGGGAAAACTAAAATTCCCAAATAAATTTCTGCTAATTCCTCTTTAGATAATAATTTTATATGATCATGTTTTAATTTAAAATATCATTTCTTCCAAAATTCAGAATTTAAAGAAGGGTTTTATATTTACTTAGCAAACTGTAATTATTTTGTCTAAGATTAATATAAAGCATTCTTGGAGTTAAAGCATTTCCTCCAATATTTGATTCATACATATGAGAGAGTCTACCTTGTAGTGCCTTAAGGAATTATCTAAACAGAACAGCCATATCAATCAATGTGTGGCAAGTGAGGCAGGCATGTCAGAGTCCCTTAGGCAGAAGAACTGGACTGGACATTTTCATTAGAGGCAGAGAGAAGCTTATTGATTTTGATTTTAGACATTTCAGATAAATATCAGTGTGTATTTCTCTTGATTTGACTGCTTTTTCAGAAAATTTTCATGAGTTAAATATTGAATCTTATATATACAACATTTATATTAGTTTCCTAAAATTTTCAGATGCATTGGAAAAAAATTTGGAAAGAAAAATCACAGAATAATTCAGTATCAGAATATTTCTAAATAATAAGGGACAATATCAACTGTATCATTTCAAATTAAATTATCATGGAAAATACAAAACAAGTTAGTTATAGACATCTAGCAATGAAGAAAAATTCACATGTGATATGATGAACACAGTCAAAAATTTTGTTATTTTTATTCTAAAGCATTTATCCAAGGATTAGTTAAGAAATACACTAAAAGAATATTAAGAATGTAGTATAAAAAGATGTGGTGAGATTTTTTTAAAGATGTATATTAAATCATTTAGAATCACAGGATTAGACTATTTAACACCTCAGCACTAAGATAATAGAATCAGATTCAATCTCTTATAATTATGGAATAATTATTATTTGCCATATACTCGACCCACTCTAAATCAATTATGTGAATTGGGAAGCAGAAATATATAATAGAAACATCTAAAAATCAAAAAGTAACAAGACTTGTAATACTTAAGATTCTTCCACTACAATTACTTCAGCTTTTTTAAAAGGAAAAAATAATTACCTACTGAGAAAATTTTATGGATTTTGTTATAAGATGAAAAGTCAATGCATTAGGTATCTTTCTTCTAAAATTGTCATCTAAATAGTGATGAGAGAATTTTATTTCTGCCAATGATAAATGTGGCAGAAAGAACAGGTTAGTTTTACCACATAAGCAGTTAGAAAATCATCTCTGTCTTGATATACCATAAAATTTTATTTAAAAGCCATTGAAAAGGAATAAATATGGAATCCCATAATGTCATTTTTACATTAACTTTTTCAGAGAATATCTTCACTCTAAAATATGTGTTCTTCTACTTTATAGGAAGTACTTAGCTTTCTAATGTAAAATTCACATCCCACTGTTAGCCCATGAATAATTCTTGTATGGAAAGTTATCTCAGTAAATCTCTCATACATTTCAAGTAAGAAGCACTTCCACTTGCATCTCCTTATCAAAGAGAGATGAGTAGTTCATATCCAGTATTGCTTTCAAAATTCCTGAAGCTCATATTTAACCACAGACTGAACAGAAACATTATCTTCTGATTTTCCCCACACCTCTGAACTATCAAAGCACCTTCATGACTTGGGAACAAATGCCGTTCAATGTGTCAGTTATTCAGACATCAATTTAAAGATATAAAAATAAAGATTCAAACAACAAAATATCTTTTAAAATTGTTATCGGAAATATGGATAATTAATGGCTCCTAAGTGTAAAAGAAATTAAATCAAAGGAAATTATGAATCAGTGTCTAAAATTAAAAGTAGAAAAAACTTAAAAAAAGTTTTCTAATAATTTAAAAATGCTTTCTATTCAAAAAGATGCTAATCACCCAAATTGATTGTTTTGCAGTGTGCATTATGTAGAGACTGTGTTGTAACCCACACAAACATGCAAGTACTATTGTTTTAAAATAATTTTAAAAATATGCTTCCTTCTACGAATTTTTTTTCTCCAGACCCCAGCTGGGCCCTTTTTTTTTTTCTTTTTTCCAGGTATGAAGTTTTAACAGCTATTCAACTTGTCCTCCCAAAATAAACAGAGAGAGATTTGGCAAAATATATAAAACCGCTTTTACAGGCGTTGCACAGCAGGCAGCAGATGAGTATGATCCGTTTGAAAAGAGAAATAAACAACATTCATCCTACAAGCTCCTAGAATTCTGTCAAGGGGCACTTTACCAACTACAAACAGAAAAGAAATACAAACCAGCTCAGAAGTTTTACCACATTGAGGACACAAGTATCAGCATATGAGGCACTCAGATACCCAGGATTTGTAACACTGAGAGCTGGAGAGGAAGGAAACATAAACAGAAAGTGGCAGAAAGAGCTTCAAACACATAGGACTGCCAACTCCAGGGAGAAAACACTAAAGAAAAAAAACTTATCTTGAGTCCTAAGAGACCTCAAAAAGGGCCACACAATGGCAGTGGAGCTCTTTAGCCCTAGAGTAAAAGCTATCCAGATTGTCCCGAAGAGGACTAAGCCACACACTCGGAGACAAGCAGGTGGATCTGTGTAATATCAGTCTAACATGTTTATAACCGCATTGCCTGAAGGGGAATGTGTGGAAAACAGAAAACATAATATTTGAAGAAATGACAGCTGTGAAGACACTACATTTGATAGAAAATAAAACCAGTGGATCTAAAAAGCTCAAGAATGCTCAAGAAGGATAAACGCAGAGAAAACCACAGCAAACCATGTCTCATTGAAACTGCTGCATGCTAGGATAAAAGGAATGTAAACGCCTCCACAAGTGCACTACACTCACGCACAGTCACAGAAGGACCGCCTATCCGGAACAGCAAGTAGAGATTGGCTTTATTTCTGGTAAAACAACAATTCTAACTGGCCAAATTATGTTTTAAAAATCATTTGAATTTCCTGAAATCTCTTCAGGTCAGATATAATAGGGAAAAGTATCTCTTCCAAAGCCTGTTGCATTTCAGTACTAACAGAAAGAATCGTGGCTATGTGAGCTACAACCAGCTTCCTTATCACTCCTGCCTCGGATATTTTGGAAGCTCAAGCCTAGAAGAGAAAGGTGCTCTCTACCCCCACATCTCGATCTGAAATTGACTTCACCCTAGGGAGGCAAATGACAGCATTTTTTATTTCACCTCCAGCCGCAGTTACACAAGCTGAATTTTTCTACAGTTGTAGTAGATATGATTGGGTCTCACTCGTCCCAGGGCCAGTGCAAATGAGGTTTGAGATCGGCAGCAGGAACTGCAAGCTGAGAATACTGAGGCCCTACGTCTGCCATCCCAGATGCTCTTAGGCTGGAGGTTCCGCATGGCATGAGAAAGGCCAGATCACCAGGGCAGCAGCTGCCCTCACAGGTTCCCTGGCACGTCGGTACAGTAAAGGAGATCTGGCCTTCAGTTTTTGCACGGTGGTACAGTTAAGGAAAGAGACAGACCAAAAGGATGAAGGGAACTGCGGCCGGCCTGTTACGTCTTTGATTTGGAACAGAATGTGGAGAGCTCCACATCAACATTTTCTGTGAAAAATAATAGGAGTAATCGTGGAGGGCAATTAAGAAAAGCAATGTTAACTCCTCAATACTAACAAAATGACAGAGCAGCTTGTTGAGTACAATGAGCAGGAGAAGAGATGTCCTGGGATCACATTCAACTCCGGTAGTAGAGAAGGTTGCACACAGGTGCTGATCTCACTGAGGGACATTGAGAACAGGATGTGGAGTACACTGGAGAGCATTCTCCAAGCCACACACGAAACCATCACTAGAGAGCAAAAGCCTACCTTGTTCACGTACTGACTGAATAATAAGCTACTCCAAACTGGGAGTGACTCCCAAAATGATAGGCTTAAAAATAAAATCAAAGCAATCATTCCTGGCAGTCTGGAAGAATACATGGATGACCAAAACTGCAAACCCTCAGAAATGAACAAAGACCAAACCTACAAATGTTACATCCTGGACTGATTACAGATCAAGCAAAATCTTTCAGAATTGTTAAAGTAGTTCCTTTCCCCAAATCATGCACATAGTCAATGATAAATGGTACAAATTGATTCAAGGGATTTAGGTGCAATCTTTGATCAGTGAATGGGTTACATGAATCCAGGGTTGCTTCTAGATAACCAGGATAACAGTTAATAACAAGGAAAACAAGTATTAGTAGGGACATCAGAGGCTGCACACTACAGGATTAATTCCACTCAGTCATCAAATGCGTACACAAATGGGCAACAAAGGAACAAGATAATCCTGTGTGTGTTAGGGATGGCCTCCTCTCAAGAATTCCTAGAGGCATGGATATTTGGCACAATAATTAAGATGTAGCTTGGGACACCTGCATCCAATATTGAAATGCCTGGTTTGAGTCACAGCTCTGTTTCTGATCCTGGCTTCCTGTTAATGCGCAACCTGGGAGGCAGCAGCTAATGACTCAAGTACTGGAGTCCCTGCCACCCATTTGGGAGGCTCAGATGCAGTTCTTGGCTCCCAGCTTTGACCTGGCCAGGCCAATAGTAGAATATTTCTCTTTCTCTCCCCCTGCCACCCTTTCTCTCTCTCTGACTTTCAAAGGAAATGAAAATGAAAAAAAAATGCTTCAATTGTATATTCTAAAATGTTTTGTTTTCAACAGCAACAACGAAAGTTCAAGAAAGTGTAAATAACACATAGGCAAAAAAAATAAGGCAGCAGGCATGGGCTTTGAAGAGATCCAGATGCTAGAGTCAGCAAAAGGTCTTCAAAGAATATGTTATAAATATATCCAAAGGATTGAACTCAACTATCCTTTGACAAGAAAAGGAAGATATTGTAGCAGTGTATCATCAAACATTTAATATCAAAAATAAATGGAAGGGCCAGTGCTGTGGCATAGAAGGTTAGGACTCTGCCTGCAGTGCCAGCATCCCATATGGGCACTGGTTGAGTCCAGTGTACTCCAATTCCTATCCAGCTCCCTGCTAATGCACATGAGAAAGTAGCATAAGATGGATCAAGTGCTTGGGCCCTTGCACCCACATGGGAGACCTGGAAGAAGATCCTGGCTCCTGGCTAAGGCCTGGCCCAGCCCTAGGCACTGCAACCATTTGGGGAGCGAATCAGCAGAAGGAAGATCTCTCTCTATCTCTCTGTCTCTCTCTTCATTGCTCCCCTCTCCTTCTCTATCTGTATTTCTGCCTTTCAAATACAT